>NC_090335.1:31751466-32390216 GCF_035084215.1 Heptranchias perlo
CAGAATTAATCTGATTAATTTGTTCCTTCATAAAATAATGAACATCAATTTGTGTTTCCTAAGAACATGATACTCAGAACTACCTATATTGTACAATTGCTGAGGCACTCACCTCTGTGGAAAACTTCCATTCTGTTGAATGCTGACAGCCACTGGGTGCGTGCAGTTAATTTAGTTATTTTAACAGTGAGGCCTGCACTCTACTTCTACACAATAATCTTTATCAAAAGCATTCAAGAAAACCTCAATCAGCAGGACAAATGACCTGTGAATCAGTCTCATGAAAGCTAACAAAAGCTGCAACCAAATGAATTGTGGATGCACCAACGCACAAAAACGAGAAGAGAATTATATATAAAAAATGAAAAATACTATAGAGGCATTAGGGTAGTTGAAATTTTTATCAAACAATATCATTCTAAATGATTGTGCCTTTAAGTATCATTACTACTGGCATTGTACAACTAACAATAATAAATTAATTTTCAATAAAATCTCAATTTGTAAGTCTGAGTCTTCCAGGCACTGGGGAATTCCCAGTATAAAACGACTTGAGATAAGGCCCCGCTTCTTGAGAGTGGTCCAAGGATCATTTTTTCGACTGATACATTATTGATGTTTTCTTGAATGCATTTGCAAAACATCATTATGTGGAAAGGGTAAATTCAGTACTCCCCGCCAGCAGCGCTGGCTCACTGTTAAAGGTAGGAGGATTAGGGCTACAATGTTGGAGCTCTATTTCTGAATCATGCTCCAATTATGCAGCTCGATGCTGGCAGTGCAAGTTTGGTGAATTTACCTGAAAAAGAAACCTGCAAATGCTAGAAATCTGACATAAGAACACAAAATGTTGGAACTATACAGCAGATATGTGGAGAAACTAGAGAAACTGGGATTGTGCTCCTTAGAGCAGAGAAGGTTAAGGAGAAATTTAATAAAGGTATTCAAAATTATGAGCGGTTTTGATAGAGTAAATAGGGAGAAATTGTTTACACTGGTATAAGGGCCGGAAATTAGAGGAATCAGATTTAAGGTAATTTGCAAAATAACCAGAGGGGAGATGAGATGAGAATTTTTTTATGCAGCGAATTGTTATGATCTGGAATGCACTGCCTGAAAGGGTGGTGACAGCAGATTCAATAGTAACTTTCAAAAGGAAATTGGATAAATACTTGAAGGGGAAGAGCAGGGGAGTGGGTCTAATTGGATAGATCTTTCAAAGAGCTGGCACAGGCTTGATGGGCCTAATGGCCTCTTTCTGTGCTGTATCATTCTATGATCTGTAAAAAGAAAGGACAGGTTAATGTTTTGCTTGTGAACATTTCATCAGAAGTGGTAAATTAAAGATAAGAGAGCCCCTTAATGTGGCTAAACAAAATAAAGCAGGGAGAACAAGAGGTAAGAGTATCAAGAATGCTGATTCCTGTCACAGAGAGGAGCTAATGGGTTAAATGGCCAGCAAAAGGGTTTTTGACATGCTGGAAAGAGATGAGAAGTGACAGGTGACATCCAAAGATCATCTCAACGAGGCAATGAGAAACCATTAAAAGAAGAAAAGGTCATGGAAAGATGTCCAAAAAGGGCAGACCTGCAAATGAAGGAAATACAAAATGAAAACAGAAAATGTCAGACATACGCAGAAAGTCCTCCAGGACTCAGATAGGCCAACACTTCAAGCACAGACCTCCACTAGAACAGTATTTTGAAAAAAGGCCTACACCCAAAATAACTAAGCCACCACCGCCCCCCCCCCCCCCAACAGAGGCCAACACACCTGCCACATATACCCAGCAGCCCCTGCATTCAAGAAAATGGGGAAGTTGGCTGCTGGTCTAAAGTTGCTAAATTCTTCGTTCAGACCAAAGAGCTGAAGAGTGACCTGGAGAAAGAGAAGATATTGTTGCTGAAGTTTCCATTAAGCTTGGTTGGACTAATAGGCCAAAGGTAGAGAGCTCAGAGTGGGAATGGGAGGGAGAGTTGAGTGGCAAGTCACAGGTAGGTGAGAACCACACTTGCGGACAGAACATAGGTGTTCAGTAAAACAAATACCCGATCTGTGTTGATCTTTTCAATGTGGAGATCACACTGTGAGCAGCAAACACAATATACTAGTTTGGAAGATGTATGCATATATTGCTGCCTCACATTGAAGGAGTATTTGAGGCCCTGGATAATGGCTTCAGAAGAGGTGACCAACAGGAGTTGCATCTGCTGCATTTACCTGTAAAGTGCCAGGAAAGGACAATAATGTTAATCAAGAGATGGAGATGCATCATGAGCCCAAACTGTTAAAGTAACTACCATAATTACATGAACCCATTAGCTTTTAATAACAAAATCAACGATATTCAAGTTCAACAACAACTTGCATTGATATAGTGCCTTTAACATAGTAAAATGTCCCAAGGTGCTTCATAGGAGTGATTATCAAACAAAATTTGACACTGAGCCACATAAGGAGATATTAGGACAGGTGACCAAAAGCTTGGTCAAAGAGGTAGGTTTTAAGGAGCATCTTAAAGGAGGAACATAAGAACATAAGAAATAGGAGCAGGAGTAGGCCATACGGCCCCTCGAGCCTGCTCCACCAATCAGATCATGGCTGATCTTCGATCTCAACTCCACTTTCCCGCCTGATCCCTATATCCCCCGATCCCCCTAGTCCAAAAATCTATCCATCCCAGCCTTGAATATGTTAAATGACTCAGCATCCACAGCCCTCTGGGGTAAAGAATTCCAAAGATTCACAACCCTGAGTGAAGAATTTCCTCCTCATCTCAGTCTTGAATGGCTGACCACTTATCCTGAGACTATGCCTCCTAGTTCTGGACTCTCTAGCCAGGGGAAACAATCTCTCAGTATCTAACCTGTCAAGCCCCTTCATAATCTTATATGTTGCAATGAGATCACCTCTCATGCTTCTAGACTCCAGACAGTATAGGCCCATTCAACTCAACACTTAGAAAGTGCACATGGATGTTAGGTGAGGAGAGGGTTGAGCTTGGCCATGGTGCTTCTCAGAGTGGAATAGTTTACCAATACAATGTCTTGGCCAACACTTGAGCTAGGTAACAGAAAGGGAGTTGCTGGCACCAATGAAACAGTGCCCCAGAGTGAGTTGCTGCCTTCAGGAAAGCAGGGGAATTCAGGAGAAAAATTGGGGATAAAAAAATTCTAAGACCTTTGATGAACTGCAAAATTCATCTATTAACTGTACAATGGAGAACTGGCACTTTGAACCAACACTGGTGTAAACAAATAGCTATAAAGGTGTATCATATCCTAGCACCATTTTTCAAAAAGTTATTAGGCTATTTCTGTAATGTTTGGGTTTGCAGCAACAATCAAAACTAACTCTTTTCATCAATGTAACTTAGGTGTTAAACATTTTTTGCACTATATTAAATTATCTGCAAACAATTCCTTGGGGGGGGGGGGAACACGTACTCTTACTATAATGTTTGATTAGTTGTCTTCATAATTATGTTTACAGTTCTCATCTTTAGATTTCACCGCTTCACTAAAAAACGTCAGTTTAAAAACAAAAATGAAAAGGAGGTGTTGGGTGTCAACAAAAGTGTTAGGCACTTCCTCTAGGACAGGGAGTGCTGGGAGAGCTCCGCAAAGGATGAGTTTCGTTAACAGTCATTCTGTGATTATATCAAGAGTTGGATTTCTTAGCCTTAGCCTTCTGTCAATATCTGTTGTTACTACCAAATTATTTTTTTTGTAACTGCACCATAATCAAGGAGAGAGATGTAGAGAGCTGGAGAGGTTTAGCAAAGAAATTCCAGAGCTTAGAGCCCAAGTAGTTGAAGGCATGGTGGAGTGAAGAAAATCGGGGATGCGCGAGAATTGGAGGAGTGCAGAGATCTCGGAGGGTTGTAGAGTTGCAGGAGGTTACAGAGATAGGGAGGGACGAGGCCATGGAGAGATTTGAAAGCAAAGCTGAGAATTTTAAAATGGAGGTGTTGCTGGACCAGGAGCAACGAGTAGGTCAACGAGCACAGGGGTGATGGGTGAACAGGACTTGGTGCGAGTTAGGATACAGGCAGCAGAGTTTTGGATGAATTCAAATTTACGGAGAGTGCAAGGTGAGGAGAGCATTGGAATAGTCGAGTGTAGAGGTAACAAAGGCATGGATGAGGGTTTCAGCAGCAGAAGAGTAAATGCAGGGGTGGAGACAGGCAATGTTACGGAGATGGAAGTAGCCGTTTTTTTGTGATGGAAAGGATATGGAGTCGGTAGCTCAGCTCTGGGTCAAATAGGATGCCAAGGTTGCGGATGGACTGGTTCAGCCTCAGACAGTAGGATCGAAGGTATTTGCACAGGTGTGAGACTAAGAAATGACAACTCATATACTTCTACTTATTATTGTGTTATTAAGAAGCACAAATTAATGTTCATTATTTTGTAGAAAACAAATGAATCAGATTAATTCAATTTGAATAATTCACCAAATCTTTGTTACTAAACAATTAGATAATTATCAGAAGCTCTAAGATCACATTGCCAAAATTTGTTTTATTGCAACTGTTCTTTGATTGCATTATTTTGTTATTCATTAAATTCATAGTTACAGCTTCCCATTTCTGTTTATTTAATTTTTGAAACTATTTTGCAATAACTTTTCACGGTTTATTTTGGTCTTTTCAAAAGCAGGTAAAAGTCAAAATGAAAAATATAAAAATTGGAAAGAAAAGTGCACATGTCATTGGTAATCATTCTTGTTGTGGTCTCGTCTGCTTTCTTCCCATTGTGCTCTGGAACTAGCAGCAGTGATTGCATTTTGAAATTGGGATCCAGGGCAGGAAAAGAAAGTGTGGACGTTTTGGAAAACCAGACGCAGTTTTTGGAGTGCAAACTCTGCCAGTATCGATAGAAAAAAATATTGTTATCAGAGAGTGGTGAAAATGGGTGAAAATCAGAAAAAAGCAAATGAACTGAGTCAGAAAACAAATGGGAAACTTTTGGTAAAAACCAACAACCTGAAGCTCTGTTCGTCGTATAAAACCTACGAGATATCATCAACTCATGGTACTTGGTCAGCTTTACTGAATGGCTTGAATTGTGAATGACCCTGAGACAGATTTCTGCTGCACTTGCCTGCTGGTGGATTTTGTATGTATTGCCAGAGCTTTTGGAGTCACTCGAGTTTAGAAGAATGAGAGGGGATCTCATTGAAACATATAAAATTCTGACAGGCCTAGACAGACTGGATGCAGGGAGGATGTATCCCCTGGCTGGGGTAGGGGGGGGGGGTTCAGAACGAGGGGTCACAGTCTTAGGATGCAGGGTAAAACATTTCGGATTGAGATGAGGAGAAATTTCTTCACTCAGAGGATAGTGAACCTGTGGAATTCTCTACTACAGAAGGCTGTGGAGGCCAAGTCACTGAATATATTTAAGAAGGAGCTAGATAGATTTCTAGACACAAAGGGCATCAAGGGGTATGGGGAGAGAACGGGAATATGGTATTGAGATAGAGGATCAGCCATGATCATATTGAATTGCAGAGCAGGCTCGAGGGGGCCGAATGGCCTACTCCTGCTCCTATTTTCTATGTTTCTATGTCACCCTATTTGAGTAGAGTGAAGAATGTTCTTTGCACTTGTATAAACTACGTGATGTACAACAAAAACTAGCTGCTGGAATTGGGAGCAGATTCCAAAAAAAAATTCTCCTGGTTGAGCCTCAGCGAATACATAGATTTTTTGGATTGAACTGTTTTCCTCCATGTCTCATTCCACAGTCAAAGGGTAGGGGAACCTTCTTGCCGCTACTGTGACTACAAGTTATTTATTCTAAAGTGGCAAATGATTTGGCACTGCACAACATCCTGTGACAAATGCCACAAATTTCTATACTTAGTGGGAATGGCACAGTTTGCTATCCAAGTAGCACAATTTTGCATCTTAACCGTGTGTACAATGGTTGGTTGAGTCTTTTGGCTATAAAACAACAATGACCACAGTTCAAAATTAATTCATTCGCTATGAAGTGCATTGGGACATGAGGACATGAAAGGCATTTTATAAATGCAAGTTGTTTCTTTTTTCTTTCATGGCTGCCGATGATAGAGTGATATTGGCAAAGGCCTGGCAATATTTTACTTGCTAGATTTTCTTTAGAGAATGGCAGTTAGTGTGGGAGGACTTAAATAAGGAGCAAAATAAACAACTGGAGGAGGAACTTCACCCAATGGCTCAATGGGTAAATAGACCACATGGTACGGCAGCGAATAATAAAGGTCCAAAGGTTCAAGGTTCAATCCAGGCCTCTACTGAGTTAGCTTATCATCGCCTGAGCAACAGAAGGGACTTCAGCGTCCTCTGGACTAGTGAAGGGAAAGAAGTCAGCCAGGTGTCTTGCTACTGGTCACTACCCAGTGACCTTGCTAAAAAATGCATGAGTGTGAATGTTGGGTGAGGATGAGATCAACCTTAGTTGTGATGTCTTGTGTGGTGAACACTTATTTTCTATCCTCAAACATGTTGAATATAGTTGATATCAGAGATTGCTGCCCGTGGATTTGTACCCAATATGAGGCGCTGAGGTAGATTTTATGAATTAGCTCTCCTGGCGCGGAGCTTCATGTGACGGAAGCGTTTATCAGGAATTCGGGCACAGACGTCAGTGCACTGTACATGATTTTCCACGCCTAATGGAAGTTTGATTTACCTGGAGGGATTTCTGTCTTTTTCCTCACAGCAATGGATTATGACGTTGAAGCTTTCAGTTGAATAAAGTTGATTATTAAAAGTGTAGAGATAAACATTCTGGCCTTGAATTTCCTCCATTTTTGCTGCCCAGAACACAAGTAACTGGGGCACAAATCAAATATGTGACCTAAAGGATCGAGGAATTTTGGGCATGAGTGAGTAACGCGCATAAGTACAATATGCCCAAATCTCTTCAATCTTTTACGGCCGTCTATCGATCCTTCCACCCAAATGCATCTCTGCTCATAAAACTGGCCCTGCCCCCAAGTTACAGAGCCTCATATACCAGTTTCCGACAATTCCGTTTGCTCAGTGGCTCTCTTAAAGTTACGACCAGATTTTCAGGTGCAGCAGTCATTTTTCTGGTGTTTTATTGCAGTTTTATGAGCCTTTTTCTAAAATTTAGCCTCACTGAGACCTGCTCCGTATTTTCTTTTAATACATTTTTATGACATAAGTATAAGTCACATTAAAAATTTTAAATCTTCCCCGATTATAGGTTCTTAAACATGTATGCCTGACGTGCATGAATGATGGTTAAATGAGTTAAAACTTCAATTTTTGAAATATATGGTGTGAGTTTGGCGCTTTCCTTGGGCCCCGATTATTTACGTTGATTTGTGCCCATTTTATGCTCGGACATATTCTAATGAGATTCGCAGGAAATTTGAGCATAACTTGACATTGAGGGAATGGGTGCATTTTTGGGTCTAAATCCGGGTTGCACCCATGGAGGACATTCCAGGTCTTTGGTGAAGAAATTGTTTCCCATTGCACCCGTTTTTTGGGCACAAAATTCACGTTGGGGGGGATCAATTTCTGGGCACGATCCCATGCACCTGATTCCCCTGGAAGTATGCAGGCTGCCAGTTTGGCTGTTGGTGACTTCTAAGTATGCTCACCTAAAATGGTCATTAGGCCCCTTGAACATTCTGATCAGGAGTGTATCACCTGTTTTAGGACCCCACTACCAAATCCGTATATTCTGCTCGGTTTGTCTGCGTGTATCACAACCTAACCAGGAATCCTTAAAGGAACCGCTGGAGGCTGCTAAAGAAAAGGTAAGTTTTTTTTTTAACAACTTAATGTGGAGCCAGGAGGAGCAGGAGCAAATGGCCACTACATATGCGCAAAAGGACAGTTCTTGCCCTCCCCCCCCCCCCACCTCCTCCAAACACAGAACAGAAAATGTAACATTGGCTATGCATATGTGTTCTGCCAATTGGTTTTTACCGGGACAGACTCCTCCAAACCCAGAGCTGTTTGACCCAAGGCAATTTTAACTAAAACCAAATCGGCTACCTTCTGACTGCTTTGGGTTTTCAGTTTGTCCTGTTTCCATCCCTCCCCCACTCCCCATCCCTCGGCCACCAAAGTGTAGTCCTAACACCGTTCTCATTATTGCAATCATTTCAGTGTGTTTACTACTAGCTACTCAGTCGTGTAAGCCAGGTTGCATTCTTCAGGTGCCAACCAGCTGAGGCCTTCCATGTCATTCCCCGTAATTATTCTGTGGAAGCATTTGAACAAACAATAACCTAACCCTTCCATGTCATTCCCCGTAATTATTCTGTAGAAGCATTTGAACAAACAATAACCTAACAGACATCTGGTGTAATCATATCGTTCACTGGGAAATAGGAGGAGGAAATGGTGGCACTCAGCTGTTGGCACTGATTGTCTAGGGAGAGGTTAAATGATGGGGAGGCATTTGAATGGCACTGTACGCCTTATTGCCATGCATTCCTGACATTGCACAATCGTCTCTGATCAGAGTACAGCTCCCTGAGTGCTGAGTGAAGTGAGAGCTCCAGACACTCCGTTCCCTGCTCTTTCAAAGATCAATTGGCTGATACGAGAGTGGAAAGGTTAATGATCTGCGCTGTCAGCCCCACTTTTTGTTAGAAAGTTAGACATTGGGGTAGGTAGGAGATTTTGCAACTCTTGTTTAAAAAAAACTTCACCGGGGAATCAGTGAGAATCTTGTAGTGCTTTATTTATAATCTCCCACTGGTTGTAAATGTTTAATTGTAAATGATTTTCTAGTTTTTGTCGTTTCTGCTGCAAAGAAATGATTCATCTTTTCAAGACATTAAAAAGACCCATGATTTGTGGAGGAGCACTGGGCAAAGGTCCTCAGAATTGATATTGCAATTGGGTATTGTTCACCTGCTGTGTGTCTGTTTGGACACTTAGCATTGCCGTAGTTCAAAAAGGAGGGAAAAGTGTCAAAATTACAGATCGTTTCTCAGCTATGTCATTCACTTCCAGAAAGGGCTGGAGGGTGAGCAGGATTATGTATGATTCAGCACTGCCCTTTGTGGCAATTGTACATTGTATACTCTCCCTCTGTCCCCCCTCCCATCCCAATCCAACTCAATTTACTATGAAAGCTGGATTTTCTGAGAGTTTTACTAATCGGTTGAGTGGGGGAGGGTTATGGTCTGGAAGCTCCTCCCCGTCTGATGTACAGGCTCCCTCCCCATGTGTGATCAGCACAGCACTATTCTTGAGCTCTGCTTTTTTTTTCTTTGCCATTTGTGTGGTGTGCTCCATTTCTTATTTACAGGCTGTGAAAAGTGTGCTGCTGGAACTAACTGCTTAAGTGCAATGAGGGAGCAGCTTAAGGGGTAGGTGGAGAGAAACTCATTCATCAACGTAACTCGCTCGATTGCAGTAACTTCGAATCGTAACAAAGTCAGTGCAGGTTTTTTTTTTAACAATGTTGATAACGTGATAGTTCTCCACTTCAGAATCTGAGGAGGGCAGACGTAGGAACAGCAGCAGACAAGGTGCAGCTGTTTTGTGCAGGGACCATTACAGGTGCTGTAAGTTGCACTTTAAAAACGCCTGGATTCTGCTCCGGTCTCAGCTGCAAAGGAGAGTCTTTCTTCCCCTGTGAGGCAAAGATTATAGGTTGTTAGAATGACAGGTGAGGAGTGGACTCGCGGCACCCGAGGTCTGTGACCTCTCACCGATAAAAGAATTTGTCCTGTAGTTGCTTCTGGTTTGGTGCAAGATTAGTTAATGCCACCCCGGACCTGGCTTGGAATTGCTGGAGCATAAGGGAGCTGAAAGGGCAACAAAGAAGTTTTGAACTCGAGATAGACCAGTGAACAAGGATCGGGTGGAGACTGGTTTCTGTGAAGCAATGGCCCCAGGACAGAGGAATATAACCTTAAATGAACTCTGAATAAGATAAATCATTTTCTGTTTTATTTTAACTGTTTGCTGCATTCCATTACTAACAAAGGTGTGACTTAATTCAGTTGAAGCCTGTAAATGAAAACCCCTCGTCCGAAAGTGCGACCTTGAGCAGCAGTTATTTGCGGGCTGCCAACCTCCCCCTACACTCCCCCTACCTCCCCACCCCGTCTTCCTTTTGTTTTCTGCCTCCTTCTCTTGATTACTGATGCTGTTGTGTTTTCAAGTGGATTTGGAAGCCCAAAGAAGTGCTGAGCAGACAGATCTGTGGAACGACTTCAAACAGTGCTCTGCACCCCCCGCCCCAGCTCACCGTTAAGAAAAGCTTTTGAAAATGACAGAGAACTGTGTAAAGAAAACGACTTGCCGGGCACCAGTCTTTGCTTCTCACCACTCCCCGTCCCCCATCCTGTTTCCCCCCCGTTTGCTTGCATTGATGGCCATCTCCTCTCTAACGCTGAAAAAAAACTGCAATATTTGTTTAGGTCAAGGCAAATACCTGCAGCCTCCATGCAGTCTGCATACAAAGTAAGACTGGGCCAGTAATCGTCAGAGAAGCTTGCTTTTGATTCAGTAATCCACTTGTTCTGAAAACTTATCCTGAGCTCCTTAGTGCATTTTGGGAACTGCCAAAGCAAAAAGGAACAAAGTCGACTGCTGTGTTTTTTTTCCCCCTCTAAAGCTTCCAAGCTTAGTTAATCAGCAATCAAAGAATGAAAAGGTCAAGCAGAAGAAATATTTGAAGATTTAGCTCTCATTATGCGAGAGCACAGCTTTTATCTGTTCAGGTTCAGCTAATTCCTATTCCTTTTTTTTCTCTTCCTGTCTCTTTCTTTCAGCCACCAGACCCAGACTACCTGCTGGGATCACCCCAAGATGACGGAGCTTTATCAGTCGCTAGGTAAGAAAGCCATTGAACACGCTGCGTTTTTGAATTTGAACAATGTGCCACCACAATTTGCAATGAATTGCTTTGTTAAGAAGAGGAAGCATTGGGGAAAAGAACCTGGGAATGTACTTGGAGACGGGCCATGATTTCAGCAGCCTGTGAGTTAATAAGGTTAGCTGAGAGGATGAAAAAAAAATTCAAAATGGAAAAGATGGCATTTCAATATCATTGCACTAGTTATAAAAATGATTAGTATTCTGAAATTCCACAGGAATCTTTATTGTCATCTATTTTAGCAGTGCTGTTAAAATTTGAATTTTTGCCAGACATAATTAATAGTAGTTACAAAAGGGTTTCTTGTGAAAGCATATGCAAAGCAAAGCAGCAGTTAACACTTTGCATTGGAGTGCAGTCTGCATGTGGTCGATTATTCACAGCACAGATTTCTGGGTTTCTTTGGATTTTTCTCTTTGACCCCATACCATTATTTCCATGGGCCTCTGTTTACTGCCAGCATTGTTGTGTGCAATCCTCATTCACATCTCACACAGGCCTCTGCAGGTTTCACTGTGAAAGTGTAAATACTTCAGATGGTTAGACAGAGGAAAAAAAAGCACATTTTGAAATATCCTTTGTGTTATCTACCATATGTAACTTTTGATTTACATAAGCACATTTTTTTTTGATATTGGTTTCCTCTTACCTTCCATTCTATGACGTTCAGCCTGTGAGTCAATCTGTGCTTTTAATAGAATTTGTTTTATCAAGGATTAAGACTGAATTTTGTGGAATTAGACTCGTAGGTTATTTCATGGAGCAAATGTACACTGGAACCTCCTTTATTTCCCATAATGAAGGGGATTCCCTAGTGGCTAATGGGAACAGGTAGATAATAAGGAGTCCCCAAAATTAGTTCTTAAATGGATAGTGCAGCAATAATCTGAACAGGAATAAAAACAAGTATAATGCAAATATAATAAAATAATGTGCTTTCATTATTCACGATGAAAAGATGAAATAGAAGTAAGAAAAGAAACATCAGTGGCCTGTGCGATAAGTATTTCACACAAGGCTTTCTCCTGCAGAAATTCTCAAACATAAGCAGGAAGGCAGATAATCAAGACTCCACTATAACAGCTGAATATTCTGGAGCAGAACAGAAGATCTTTGCTCATTAACAAAGCATAAAACACAAGATGCACCCTTGTATGCCAGTGAGGTTGACTTTTTCCCTAGCTAATTAGACAGTAACGTGCCACAATGACAATCATCCTTGTCCAAATGTAATGCAGCAGTACAGTGAGCAGTGATTTAAAATTAAATGTTTCTATCCCACATGATTATATAAAGTAAACTTGAAAATATAAACTCTTTCCCTTTTTAATCCAGCACCAGAGTTAACAACATGATTTTTGTTACAATAGCATTGTCATGTAGGGAATTAAAGATTTGTAGTCAATAAAAGATGAATAATTTTTCATTTTCATCCATTCATCATGTCCAGAGTTCAGACTGATTAAAATGCATGCTTATCACCATTTGCATGGCCATTCGCTTAATTTTATACAACAAATCTCATTCCAGTGAACAACAGATATTCATTGTATTTTGTGACCTTAGAGATATTCAGTGTTCCCTATGATCTGCTCCATTTTAATTGTTGAAAAGCCAAAGTAAATTTCAGCCAGATCTGTAGAGGACCTGCATCATGTAAAGGCAAGATTCTACTTCCACAACTGGCCAAATTAGCTCACTGTTAGAATTAAATACTTAATTTCAGTCCAAAATATAAATCTGGAGAATTAACTTCAATGAATTAGTAGGCATTTGAGGTTAGAAATGAAAAAAGTGAGTAAAAATGAGAGATCCTAGGGTCTGCAAGTCCCGGAATGACACTTGTGAGCTGAATTGTACTTCATATTTTAAAGCGTGGAACTCCCGTTGAGTGGTATCAGACCCACGTACTGCAAATCAATGGTATGTGACCTGTAACAGCTGTGAATGATTTACTGTTATCAGAGTGTTGGGAACTGAAATTCTGGGAGAGAGTGTATGTGTGAGTGTATAAAATGGACATTTCTTAACAAAATTCCAGTTGACTGTATAATAAAATTAACCTTTCAATGATTGCATTAGAATTTCTGTGCTGAAATTTTAATAAACCAAGATTATCAACGAATACATTTACAGAGAGTATATAACATTTTGTAATTCCTTCACCAGTACATACCCACCGTTAACAGGAAAAGAAAGGGAACTAACGGGAGACAAAAGTCCCTATGAACTGCACAGAATATATTCCATGAAAATAATAAGCACACATGAGTCTTTTAAGGCTGAAATCTCATTTTGGAATTAACATGACAGTTGGTAACCAAAATTTGAATTTCAACAACATTACAGCTTTGTCATCATTCCCATCTACCTATTATTCTCTAAGATCCTGAAATTAAGGCATCCGATACTAGTGTTAAAGAAGTTTAATGGTTTGTGTGAAATTCATTCCTCCACTATTTTACCGGAGTTGGTTTTGTATATTTCTATAATTCAGCTTTTGTAGGTTCATGAGGCTTAATTTGCAAAATATCATCCATACATTGTTGAAAGAGGTGCATATTTTGTGGGATGAAATCTATACCTACTCAAATGGCTTATAGTGATGTGAGTTTACTGTTGAAACACTCCACTGAAAATATTTTGTGTATCTTTTTCTGCAGCCGATCTAAATAATGTCAGGTTTTCTGCGTACAGAACTGCTATGAAGCTACGAAGACTGCAGAAAGCTCTTTGCTGTAAGTATGGTCTTATCTTTTCTTCTTTCTCTTCGATGTCAAGCAGCACATACGGCCACCCATTTCTCCCACTATTTTTGCATTCAGCAGATCTTGTTCTGGATCAGTTCCGCAATAAAGACCTTACATGAGGCCAGGTCATTAGTCTGACTCACAGCCCCTATCAGGAGAACGGGCTAGATTTGATGGGGGGCGGTCACCACTCTACTCCCATTGGACCGCCAGGATGGCAACATAATACACAGAGACTGGAGCTCTGATCTCCTGTTTGCCATGGCTACGGGGGGAGGTAGGGGGGGTACTCACTCTCGTTGGCCACGAGTATCCCGCTGGATGTCAACCCAATATTCAGAGACCGGAACTCTTGTCTCCGCCCGCCAGAGCTGTCAGGAGTGGGGCTTGAACCCATAACCTTCCAACTCAGACAGGAATGCTACCACTGAGCCACGGCTCACTCCAAGTACAGACAAATATTTCTTAAAATAAAAGAAGAAAGTGTTGGAAATGCCCAGGCGCATCTGTAAAGACTAAAGAAGGCTAATGTTTCAAGTAGAGCCCCATCATCAAAACTTTGCGAGTCCTGATAAAGGGTTTCTAACCGGGATGTGGACGGACCTGCTGCAATTTCCAGTGCTTGCAGCTTTCTCCTTTTATCAAACATTTGTGCTTATCCACACATTGTCTTACAGAACTCATTAATCACCTTTTCCAACTTTAATTTTTTTTTTATTTGTTCATGGGATGTTGGTGTCGCTGGCGAGGCCAGCATTTATTGCCCATCCCTAATTGCTCTTTAGAAGTTGGTGGTGAGCCCCCTTGAACCGCTGCAGTCTGTGTGGTGAAGGTTCTCCCACAGTGCTGTTAGGAAGGGAGTTCCAGGATTTTGACCCAGCGACGATGAAGGAACGCCGATATATTTCCAAGTCGAGATGGTGTGTGACTTGGAGGGGGACATGCAGGTAGCGTTGTTCCCATGTGCCTGCTGCTCTTGTCCTTCTAGGTGGTGGAGGTCGCGGGTTTAGGCGGTGCTGTTGAAGAAGCCTTGGCGAGTTGCTGCGGTGCATCCTGTGGATGGTACACACTGCAGCCACTGTGCGCTGGTGGTGAAGGGAGTGAATGTTTAGGGTGGTGGATGGGGTGCCAAATCAAGCGGGCTGCTTTGTCCTGGATGGTGTTGAGCTTCTTGAGTGTTGTTGGAGCTGCACTCATCCAGGCAAGTGGAGAGTATTCCATCATACTCCTGACTTGTGCCTTGTAGATGATGGAAAAGCTTTGGGGAGTCAGGAGGTGAGTCACTATTATTTATCCGTAAAGCTGCAATGCCTCACAGTTGCTGCAAAAATTTTCTCTCTCATATTGGTGGATACTAAAGATGGTTCAACAACAATTTTGCTTATCTCAATTTGGTCTGAATGCATTTCTTACAGTTGAGGTCAGTATCAAGGGTGCACTGTTTTGTTTTATCTTGCCAATTTTTCCCTTCCCCTCTCCTGAGTGCATTGACTCCTTACAGGGCAACAGTTTAATGGATACTGGTTGTCCTCCATTATCTTGAAGTGGTCATTATTTATCAGCCTGGACAGTGAGTTTCGACAAGCCAGCTGCAGCATGCTCAGACTCACACTATAGAGTGATACCCACCGTCGTTAGTTACATTACTACAAGAACTTTTAAATACGCGTTTGAAAAAGGAGAGTTTCTCTGTCGATAACATTACAGAGGGATTGAATTGTTTTATGTAATTAATCGATGAAGTTTAGTACAGCAGTTTGATGAAAGCCCTGAGCAAGAAGATATTCTAGGGCGATCTATGTGTCGCAGCTTTAACTACGGAAATGAGGCAACCATCTATCTCCAAGCAACAAGCCGCACAATGAGTTCTGGAAAGTTTCATGAATGTGAATGAAACATCACATCGCAAGCAGCTCTCCATGAAGTGTAAGTGTTATGAGTATAGTTCACTTTTTTTTAATGATGGTAAAGGGATTCAGCTGGGAATCGGAGAGTAACACATCCAGTGCAGTCACTTTTTTACTATTCTCTTAATTGTGCAAATATGATTCTTATATCTACATTTTTTTGGATTAGATAAATGATGCAAAAAGGGTTATAGAATCCTCAACACAATGCATTGACACCCATGTTCTTTGTGACATTAGGAGCTTCAAGCTCATTGAAAATGAAGATAATGTTTTGTTTTTAAAAAAAAATTGACCAATTTACCAATTAGATGTCATGGGGCCGATTTTCAATTGACAGTCCGGGTGCGGGGGGGGCAGGGAAAATCACCGACTTCCGGGTTTCACACAGACCCATCTGTGTGTGCGTGCGTGCGCGCGCTTCAGGAATCCGGAAGTCCCGTCGGCAATTAAAGCCGGCGGGCTGATATTTAAAGCACTTATTAAGGTTGTTGAAGTTGTTAAAGTAGTTAATTTCATGGTGATTGAGGCAGGGGAACAATTTTCATTCAGCCTCTGTGTGTTTCCCTTGCTGTGTGAAACACTCCATGTTGTAGGAGACGTGTTTCAGCCAGCAGCCATTTGGACATTTAAATGCCTGTTTGTCAGATGGGGATAAAAGGTGAGTTATTGCAGCAGGACACTCAGTTCTCAGACAAACTTTTGGCTGGGAGATCTTTGTGTTTAGACTGAAAATTCTTGGTTTACACTCAGAATTGTTCTGTTTACACATATTTACCAACCTTTTGGACCCCCTCAAACTGACACCATCAGGATGAGGAGCGATGGCTGCATTCACCACTACATCCAAGGACGAGGAACGTCACCAGCCTTGCCAGGCACGGCGTGCACTTCCACCACTTGGAGCTCCACAACACAGTGCTACGCCACAGGCACCAGCACAAGAGCACAGAGGGGAACAACACAGGGAGCGTCATCGCAGGAGGCACTACCCTCGCCAGAGGATCAGCTTCCTGGACCTCTCTGAGGAGCAGTGCATACGGAAGCTGATAATGAGTCGTCAGGTCGTTGCAGACATCTGCAGCCTTCTTCATGCCGAGCGGCATGTCATTATCCGTCACAGTTAAAGTCACCACTGCTCTCAACTTCTTCGCCTCTGGATCATTCCAGGGTGCCACAGGGGACATCGCCGGGATCTCTCAGTCGTCTCCACACAAGTGCATAAGGCAGGTCACCGACAGCTTGTTTTGCAGGGCCTCGTGTCACCTTCCCCATGTTTGACCTCAGCCAGACCGAGAGGGCAGTGGGATTCCACTCTGTGGCTGGCTTCCCACGTGTACAGGGTGCAATAGATTGCACCCATATAGCAATACGAGCACCACCACACGAGCCAGGACTGTTCATCAACAGAAAGGGGTATCACTCCATCAACGCTCAGCTCGTTTGTGACCACTGCAAAAGATTTCTTCACGTGTGCACCAGATTCCCTGGCAGCTGCCATGATTCATTCATTCTGAGGGAATCCAACATCCCGGGCCTCTTCCACAAACCGAACACCCTTAAGGGCTGGCTCCTCTGGGACAAGGGATACCCTCTACACACGTGGCTAATGACACCTCTGAGGAACCCCATCAGTACGACGACAGCCACATCGCCACCAGGTCTATAATTGAACACACAATAGAGCAGTTGAAGATGCAATATCGGTGCCTCGATCATTCTGGGGGAGCACTTCAATATGCACCAGAGAGTGTGGGTATCATTATAGTAGTGTGTTGTGTCCTGAACAACATGACGCAACAGAAAGGGTTACCAGTTGAGGAGGCCCTATCCACATCTGCCATCCACATTGAGGAGGAGGAGGAGGAGGACGAACTCATGGGCAGAGCAGCGGCTCACCTGGCTGCTCGTGATGCCAGGGAGTCACTCGTATGTGAACGGTTCTTGTAAAATCAGAAAGTGAGAATAGTCCAGTCCTCACATCATCTGGAAAGAGCAGAGCCAACACCAGCACCCCCGCCCCCCGCACAAAACAGTGCTGCAACTACACATACACCCACTGTAAAGTGACCCACTGGGTGAGGTCAAGTGTCGCCTTTCATGGTGAAACTCATGAAAGGGCGCTATCACAAAAGCCAGTCAAGAATGGGCAAGACGTGGCAGTAGAGGTGAGAATGATAACGTTTAACATGAATATAACAACAATCAAATATAAATGAAAAACATGACAGTCTGTTACACACCCTTGTGCATACCCTTCATGATCACAAATCCTTAGCCTTTCTCTTCCTACTGCTTCTACGTGGTGCATCCCCTCTGGCTGCAGCAGAGGTAGTGGCTGGTTACTCATCTTCATGCCTTGACTGCTTAGATGCTTTTGGCTTACGCCCTCTGGGTTTTGGAGCCCATGAGGGCCCCTCCAAAGACTGCTCCACTTGTACCTGTGTAGGGGCTGACTCGGCCACCTGGAGAGGAGGCAGCATTGCAGGTACTGATTGAGAGGGGGGCAATGAGTGAGACCGTGGGGGCGCTTTGAGTGGTGTCCCCCCCCCCCCCTTCCATGTCTCTTTTCGCCATCATCCCCCTCCTGGGCCAGGCCCACATCACTCCTACCACCCTGTTGGACAACAGTTTGGAGGATGTGTGTGATGCCTTGGAAGCCCAGTTGTAAAGTTTCTGTCTGCCTGTTTAAGGCGGTAGAACGTTGTTCACCCTGAGTCCGAACGGCCGTTGTCAGGGCCTGAATGGATTCATTTTGAGCCGTGCTTGAAGCTCAATGGAGGCTAATCTTCTTTCCAACGCAGACATTACCGCACTTACCTGCGACACTATCTCAGATTCTGTCACATACCTGTGCTGCCATTCCACTAATGCAGGAGTTGGACTCCTCCATCCTCTGCGCTATTGCAGAGAGAGTATGTGGCATCTGTTCCAGTATCTCGCAAATGTGCTGCTGCCCCTCGATCATTCTCCTTTTCATGGATGGCCCCCAGGGTTCAGCACCTGCTTCCAGCTGAGCAGAGCCTGGAGAGTAGTGCTCCCACCGACGCGCACTCTCCACAGCTGCCCCTGCCACCATTGTCTGCTTGTGCTCACTTTTGTGTGGTGACTCACCAGGTGCCAACCCAACTGACTGACTACTAGGACCCACTGAGGTGTGAGTATCTGCGCTGGTGGACAGTTCGCTAAGATGTGACGGTGTGCTTTCAGAGGCCAGTAGCTCCTCTGAGGAATTACCCTCTGCTGCCACTGCGGTCGCTAAAGGATCTGTAAGAGAACAGAAGGCAATATTAAGCATCATCACGGATGTGTCATGTCACACTGAGCGTACAGAGGTGCTGAAGATGCCAATCATTGTTAACATCAATTCATGTTGTGTGTGATGAATGTTAAAGTTGTGTCACCAGACGTTTGTGGGGTGCCAGTCTCAGCTTCCCCTACGGAGAGGCACTGGAGGGTGCGACTGATCTGCAGGGCCTCCTGCTCCGCGTCTGTGAGGACCACTATTTGTTGTGGCCCCCCTCCAGTCCTCGCCCTGTTGCATGTATTTTGCGCTCCCTTCGAGAAGAGGAGAAAGTACAAGACGTGCAAGTGAGTGATGGTGAAGTGGTCAGCCGATGAATGCGTTGGTTTGGGTGAGGCTGACTGTGAAAGAGGTGCACCAGAGGGTGAGTATGAGACAGAGACATCACATTGAATCAGGATTGCGGTGAGTGTAGTGGTGGGATGACTAATGGGGAGGTGAGGATGTGCTCAGGAAGTGCAGGTAAGTTGAGGATGAGCCATAAGTGGGTGTGAGGAGTGATGTGATGGAGTAGTCTTGGCAGTGCAGAATGAGTTGTGGCGGGGGTGGGGGTGATGTGCACCACGGAATGCAGGAGAATAAATAAGTGAACTCACTTTTGCGGACCCAGTTATGTCATTGAAACGCTTCCTGCACTGGATCCAGGTGCAGGAGATGTTGCTTCTGCTGGTGACCTCCTCTGCCACCTCGAGCCAGGCCTTCTTGGTGGCAGAGGCAGGGCATTTCCTCCCATCTGCGGGGTAAAACACTTCCCTCCTCCTCCTCACCCGGGCCAGTAGCACCTGAAGTGAGGCATCACTAAATTTTGGAGCAGCCTTGTCCCTGTGCTGCTCCTTTGTGTTTTTTGCTTTTTGCTCCAGTAAAAGCCTTTGGAGCAATGGCCCTTCAAATAGATCCGCTCCAGCTGACAGCCTGTCATGCGGGTGCGCAGTCCGCCAACTGCCCAATGCACAGCTTTCGGACGGCAAACCCAGAAGCCACGTCGAGCCACCAATTAACTCGCGATTGTGTGCGAAATGGTAAGATTTTATTATCCAGGTTTGCCGCGTGCCCATTGACCACCCCCCGCCCCCCCGGCTGCCAACCCGCCGGCATTTGAAAATCGAGCCCCATATGTCAGCTTGGGGTGGGCATGCATTCTCAAGTAATTGCGAATGTCTTTACAAAGTTTGGTCCAATTAGACTGAAGCTTTGTGTCTAATTAAACTACTTGAAAACTGCTTGAAGGAATCAATTAATTATCATTGATTATTTTCCTCAAGGGGACCTCACTATCACTTGTGAGCCCATAGATGGAAGTGTTATGGTGGTGCTGTTACATTTCCAATTCCACTAATAAATTGATATTAGGAGAACTCTGTTTCTCAGTCCCTTTTGGGAACCATCGTAACAAATGGTTTGTTGACTGCTGATGTCTGACAAGACATGCAACTTGATATAGTTAAATTTGTATTTGCCTTCAAATTAATGTAGTTGACCTTTTGAAAAAGAAGGTTTTGAAAGGTGACTCAACTAATTAAATAAGAATAAGAGTTTCACTTGAAGTGGGTTGCTCCTAATTTATATCTATTATAGGAACACAAAATAACCAATAACTTGGCAACAAAATATGCATCAGAATGACTTCTTTTCAAAGGCTTGCCCTTGATATATGTGCAATAGAGGAACATGGATCATTTAGTTACTAGGCAGTGCCATGTGTTAGAAGAGCAAGACTTACAGCTCAGTCAAGTTCACTGATTCTCTGTACAAATATATTGCGGTGTCATCTGGTTTTTACAGGTGTGAATTACACATGCTGGTTCTTTGCTCAAGTCTGAGACATATCTTTTTAGCCGCTATTGTTGCAAATTTGTGTGGGGCTTTGGCTGTCTTTCACAAAATACAACAATGGGACTATTACTGACCTTACCGTACTGCTTCATGTGGAAACAGCTAATGAACCTCAATCCTTGTGTCAGGATTTTATAGGGGCATTCACTATTTTAGGGACTTTCTCAGGTAGGTTCTGTTGTTTACAAAGCTGCATATTGAACTTCAGCTGCTGACTCCGGCAACTGGTTGGCAGATCATAGAATCATAGAACGACAAAGAAGGAGGCTATTCGGTCTATCGTGCCTGTGCCGGCTCTTTGAAAGAGCTATCCAATTACTCCCACTCGCCTGCTCTTTCCCCATAGCCCTGCAAATTTTTCCCGTCCGGTATTTATCCAGTTCCTTTTGAAAGTTATAATTGAAACTGCTTCCACCACCCTTTCAGGCAGTGCATTCCAGATCACAACAACTCAGTGTTAAAAAAAAAATGATGACGGTAAAACAGTCAGATTTTGTTAGACAAGGAGTCAGGAAGCATGTTTTTCACTGTGTTTGAGCATCTTCCATCAGCCTTACTCTGGCCATTAAAAGTGCGGCACCAATGTCAACACGATTTCAGAATGCCTCCTGCTGACATCATCAGGTTGTGGTGTGACATCGCCACACACACTGTTGTGATAATGTCATGATGTAACTCAATGCACTTAATGTTTTGTGTGTCTGCGTTATAACGAAATTAAGTTGTGCGTGCGCAATGGCCAATTTATCACGGCCATTATCACTTGTATCCGTGGCTACAAACCAGCTAAAATGTATCATAAGGCACTTAATCAGGTCACAGTGACAGCAACAAGATAGTGACAGCAAGAAAAAAGATGCGGACAGCATGCACCACAAGTTTTAAACAGGGTGAATAAGCAACCTGTTCTGGAGAACGGTGCACTTCGATGCAAAAAAAATAGAGGAACAAGGTCGTGAGCTGAGGGTTGATCAGATTATTGAATTTCACAACTGTATCTGCAGTGGAGTTTTGTTGGTGATAAGGTAGTAGGACACTCGTGGAGCATAAACACCAGCATAGACTAGTTGGGATGAATGGCCTGTTTCTGTGCTGCAAATTCAATGTAATATTCACAACCTGTATCTGCAGGGAGATTTTGTTGCTGATATTCAGTCTGTATCTGCAGTGGGGTTTCGTTTTTGATATTAACAGTCTGAATTTGTTGTATGATTTTGCTGCTGGTATTCAGTCTGTATCTGCAGTGGTATTTCATTACTTAATCTCACAGCCTGTATCTCCAGGAGGGTTTTGTTGCTGATATTCACAGCCTGTATCTGCAGTGGGTTTTGTTGCTGATATTCACAGCCTGTGTGTGCAGTGGTATTTTGTTACTTAATATCACAACCTGTATCTGCAATGGGGTTTTGTTGCTGATATTTGCAGTCTGTATGTGCAGTAAGTCCTTGCCTCTGAACTTCACAGTCTGTATCTGTACTGTAGTTTATGTGTTACTGAAGCTTGTGTGCTGATGCCTCTTTTCCCTCAAACATTACTTGTTTTATTGATGCTAGTTGGCAACATTGAATATAAGGTTCATGCTGAATAGTTTTATACTGGCTCACATTGTGGCATCACAAGGTAGGCACACATAGGTTGGTTTGCAGCAAAGTAATACCATCTTAATGATTTGGCCTTTGGGAATGTTGTCAAATAATTATGTTTAAAAAAATTAAAATATATCTTCAATAAGTTTTTATTTTCTGTTTCTCCACAGTGGACCTTCTGTCTCTGCCAAGTGCTTGTGAGGCTTTTGACCAGCACAATCTAAAGCAAAATGATCAACTAATGGATATTTTGGAGATAATTAACTGCCTGACTTCAATCTATGATCGTCTGGAACAGGAGCACAGTAATCTCGTCAATGTGCCTCTCTGCGTGGACATGTGTCTTAACTGGCTCCTCAATGTCTATGACACGTATGTGTTGCATTGAACAGTGTAACTAACTCAAACAGCACCAAATCAGGAAGAAAGGGATGTGGGGTCACGAGACCCTGTTTTTTATTTCTGGAAAACACCCAGGTTAAAAGGACAGGCTATCAAGGCCACACTGCCTTATGGGTTTTAAAGATGCAGTTGCAGCTTCTGCACATTACCTGAACAAAATTAAGCATGACAATAATGTAGAACCACAAAACATTATTGAGTAAAACTCAGCTCATGATTATTTAGAGTTTCGTTACTTAAAACTACACAGACTTCACAGAAGTTGCTGTCAATAAAAAAAATAATCGGACACTGACTTCAGGAGAAAAGTGTTTGGCAAACTTTATTTCCAGACATAGATGTAGTGATATACTTCACATTAAAACATCATTATGTCTCTTCCACGTGACATCATCTAATTTTTCTCCCCCCATCCCCTAAAACAAAACAAAGTTTGCCAAATAGTTTTCATGAAAAGAGTGGGACTTTAAGACTTAAAAAGGGGTGCTGAGTAATACCAGTGCTGAGCTTTACTGTGCCATTTCTCAATGTCATAAGGCAGAAACAGTTACATGTTTGGGACAAGCTCTGCTCAGGGTCCAATCTAAAGTAGCATTATGCAAGAGTGGAGGCTGGAGATTTTCTCAGCACAGAATATTGGAGGAGGGAGTCTTACCTGGGCAGTCCCCCCGACAACTCCTAGCGACCAACTGATTATAACCAGAAGCAGGCTGTTCGATTGCGTTCTTGGCTTCAAGCTATCAAGCCAGACAGGCGAAGGAAAAGAGGAGAACAAAAAATTAGAGAAAATGGGTGCAGCTTAATTCTGAAAAATAACCCCATAGAAAAAAAATTACTTTGATTTTTTTCATCACTCTAACTCCAGCAGGTACATTTGGACATTCCCATCCAGTAGCTTAAAGTGGAACTCTTGTCACTTGATTTCACCCCCCCTCCACCAAGTGCTTAATGTTCTTATTATCATTTTAATATAAACCCTGCTCAATGCATATCATGCAGTCGAGTATCTGATCAATGTATATTCAGAGTTATAGGAAGGCCATAGGCACTGAACACAGCACAACTTAAGGCACTTTGAATCACATCAGACAATGAACGTTTGTAGTTTAAAGAGCAACAGCTCGTCCCATAATTATTAACACTAAAGATTTAAGTGTTACTGAGTGAAATAAGTTTACTTGCAGTCATGATTTAATCTGCGATTGCAACTCTGTCCTCAGTATCAAAAAGCATCTTTACACTCTCTGTTTTTAAAGACCTGGTAGACACCCAAAGAAATTTCTAGAATAATAACCTGACGCAGCAGAGGACAGTGTACAGTCTTTGACGTCAGCGACACTTTTTACTGCTAGCCGATGAAAAGCACAGTGAAAAGTGTAACTTTCATCAGCAGCCACGCTCCTTTAAACAAGAAGCAGAATACTGAGGGAGAGAACAGTGGGATGTTGGTTTTCAATCTCTGTGTAAATTAAGAATTTGTTGTGTGGTTGTATCCATTCCAGGAGTTGATTGCCTACCCTGGAAGTGCTTATAATGGAGACACTGCATTCTGAGGAGTGAGAAAACAGTAAACGTTGACAGTACATTATATGCTTGGCTGAGATACTGGCAATGCCCACACAGTTATAAATTCAGATTTATCTCCAGTGTGCAGCTGGTTTCATTGCATACTCCTTTATTGTAAATTCTCATTGTAGGCCATAGTAACCATATTGAGATGCTTTGCCTGAGAGCTGAACTCCCAGAAAATAAGATGGTCAGGAGAATTTGAATGTATCCATTTCTGGGATCCAGTCTGAATTAATCACTCCAAACCATTTGTTGAAACTAAATTAAAATTGAAATGAAAAATTTCTTATGAACAGGAGATTAAATAATTACAGTAATTTTTTTTCTTCCAGTTTTCCCCCCTTCAGCTGCCTACTCCTAAACGTGCTGCATTTCGTTCCACTGACATTGCTAACTCACCTCAGTGGCAATTCAAGTGCGAGCTTAGACAGTACTGAAAAGCTATTCAACTATGGGGGCTGCATCACATAAGCCCAGTCCTATGCACGCTTTCTACCATTTCCATAGCAATCAAAAGTGGGAATTGTCAGATTTTTTTTCTCTTCCCACTCCTAAGTGTAGCAATGCGAAAACCATTTGTTGCTGTTCCACTGCACTAAAGCAGCACAGACCAGAGGTTGAACCTGGGGCTTTCCTGGGCTGTGTGGCTCAGTACCACGCCACACAATGCACGTAGCTAAGAGCCCAATATGGTTTCACTGCACGCCCCTTTAGAAATCTTGGCTGTGATTTTTGATTGATTACTTGATATATTATAAAATTAAAAACAGGATTATAAATTTGATTTCGTACCGATGTTGAATGATGGTGGTAATGAACTCATTTCACCGTTTTGCACGTTTTTTTTTTAAAAAGGCACTAACTTCATGAAAAAGAAATTGCAAAACTTTTTTTCTTGTTTAAACAAATGATATGACTAGGTAAATGACATCACAACCTATATTGGGACACTTGAGTGTGCTGCCATTGTGATGAAGATATGAAGCCCAGTTGTTCTGGCTGTGTTCTCTCACTGAAGAAGGATAAGATTTTCAAGCACTGTTTCATGAGGATAATGGTCTTTTAAATCTTGCACACGTTGCAGTTCGTAAAGCTGAACAGCTAGCACTTGTCATCAGTGTCTGACTAATGTGCTGTGTCCTAGGGCTGCCATTTCATTTAATACAGACAGCAGAAAATGTTTGGTGCTTATGCTTCAATAAGATGTGGGTATATAATAAATATTTTATAGAGAATACCAAACGTGTTTGATTGACAACCTCCAGTTGTGACATCCTCAGACACCTGAGTGGCCTGTTGGATAACATTCAGTTACATGTAGACGTGGGCTCCTTTTAACATGGTCATATAGAAATGTATACATTTTCAGACTGTCTAGTGACTAGATTTGTATGAAACACCTTGTTGTGTTATCCAATCCCAAAGGGTTATTGTCGAGTCCCCATCAGTGTACTGTTGGTTGAACAATTTTGTCGGTTTCACCCTCAGTCCCCATGGGTCTGAAATTTCAGGGGATTATCATTTGCTTTGCCCCAGGTTGCATGGTTCTAGAATTTCAAGCTACCTTATGCCACAGCAAAGTAATTTCTATAACCAAAAAAAAAGTTTTAATTGTTAATCTCAGTTGAGTCTATTGGAAATGTGTCCGTGATAAATAAGCTTAATGGTGATATTTTTTCTCTCTCTAGTGGTCGAACAGGGAAGATTCGTGTCCTGTCCTTTAAAACTGGCATCATGTCGCTGTGTAAAGCACACCTGGAGGACAAATATCGCTGTAAGTCTGTATTGGAATTCTTCAAGACCTCGTTTCTGCTGTCATATCTGTGTCTGTTAAATTCATTGAAGTAAAAATAGGCTCTGTTGGATCTAGCAAGATAAAATCAGCTTTACAAGAGGGAAAAGTGATCTTACAGTGCTCTCAGATCATCATTATATGTTATCATAGACTCTTCAGCCTTGGTGATTCTGTACTCCATGTTTCTTGGCCTTAGCTTTCTTAAAAATTTATGACTTTTTCCTTTTCATTTAACCCTATTTCCTCGATGATTTTTCTGTATTCTTGTATTTTTACCGAATGACAAACATAGAAGCAATGCGCTGTTATATTTTAGTAAATCGTAAAGAAGTGTAGCAGTTAATACAAGTTTGTGATTGGCAAGCCTCATTAACTCACAAGTGCCACTTCCACAATACGCCCCATACATTGAGAATAGCTTGCTTGAAGATGCCTAGCTACATCCACAAGAAGAATGCACAAATCCAGTTTGTTCTGCTTCACACACCATGTAATGGCCTGGTATTAAAATCACTGCAAACTACTAATGTGTCATCAATGCAACACCAGCGCACATAACAGTTTTTCATGTATCCCCGTTATCAGTGTACAGCAAGATGTTCTTCCAAGAATTCCTATAGATACAGGAGCACTGTAACAGTTATGAAATCTTAAAGGGGCACTGCCTTCATGAAGCAAATGTTTGACAAACCTTTTCTTGTTTGTGTTCAAAACACATGACCTGTTGGCACAAATGCATCGTGGTCTCAATTGCACATAGCATAATCATGGAGTAAGTGGCATGCAGATCTGCTGGCTTTTTTTCCTCTTCAAACAAAAGAAAAACGTTTCTTTGAAAGTGGGATTCCTTTAATTGTTTGAAACTAAATAGAAAACTGCTTATTTTCCACAAATTGCTTGCTTGCATTTTATTTTTTTGCATAAACTAGCTGTGTGCTTTATATTTGCTAAATGACTGATTAGGATGTTGCTGTAAGGACATGGAGGGGTCAAAATTGGACCTTGTGCCCATTTTACGGATTTTAGTTAAAGACTGAGCGGTATCAATGACAGGAGCCTCCCATAGCACTGGAAGTCAAGATTTTCTACTCGGCCTCACTATAAGACTGGTTTATCATGAGATCTTCCTGCTGTTACCATTTTGATGGGGTGATTTCTCAACCAGATGTGACTGTTTCGACTGCTCTGGCACTGACTCGTACCATTGATAGATTTCACCAATTTCAGAATACACAGCTTACCACAGCTCTGGCACAAGCCTCTGCTGCTACCAAGTCTGACCTGAGGAAGTTGAATTTCTGCTTTAGAATTGAGACATTGTATTACAAATAGCATTTCATCAAGTCCCAAACATCTTTATCACTGAATAGTGTATTAGCTTGAGATTGAAATGACACACACAGTGGGACCGTACCAGGTTGTGTAACTGTTCATAATAGGATAAGAGAGGAATAGGAAAGCTGGCAGAATATAATGGATTCTTTCAGAGTAATCACTTTTAAACACAGGGCTTAATTGCAGTTTGAATGAGCCTGATGTACATTTACTTAGTTCATTTTGATTACTCATTGTGGTTGCCTAATAGTGGAAAAAAATCTGAAACCAAATGCAGGTGAACTTGTGTGTGTGTGTGTGTGTGTGTGTGTGTGTATATATATATATATATATATATATATATATATAGTGAAACTGTACTACTAACATGTAGTACACAGTGAAATTGTACTACAAACAGATGTGTAGTATATAGTGAAACTGTACTACAAACAGATGTGTAGTATAGTTTCACTATGCATGTACACTTAATGTCAGCATGGCTCAGTGGTAACATTTCTGCCTCTGAGTTGTGTGGTATACAGTGAAACTGTCCTGGCCAACATTTATCCTTCAACCGACAACACCAAAACAGGTTAAATGGTCATTTATCGCATTGTTGTTTGTGGGACCTTTGCTGTGAGAAAATTGGCCTCCATGCTTGTCTACAAAAAAACAGTGACTGGAGTTCAAAAAGCACTTTGGGATGTGCTGAGGTCATGAATGCAAGTTTTTTCTTCTGTTTCTTTCTTTAAATTGCCAGCATATGTCATATCAGTGATTGATAGTGTTGCTGTGGTTGCAATCAGCCGGAATTTGTAAAATTAGTTTACACTAACCTAGGATTGAATCCAAGTGATGCTGAGCTACAGTTTACGCAGAACTGTTTCATTTGAATCAGCAGTTCGTTTCAATTCACTATGAATAAATTAAGTCCCTGTCGAGAGGGATTAATAGTGTTTGTTGTGTTGATACTCTGTTCCTGCAGTATGGTGTCCTAGAGTGCACCTTCACTAAAATGGTTTCTCTTTCCCTAATATAAATGTCTTTTCAATGCAGATCTGTTCAAGCAAGTGGCGAGTCCCACTGGATTCTGTGATCAGCGCAGGCTAGGGCTGCTATTGCATGACGCAATTCAGATTCCACGCCAGTTGGGAGAGGTTGCATCTTTTGGAGGCAGCAACATTGAACCTAGTGTTCGAAGCTGCTTCCAGTTTGTAAGTATATGGTGCCTTTGTCAGGATTCTTCAGCAGTGAACTGACCAATTGAGATTTAACACACAAATTGCATAGAATTTACAGCACAGAAACGGGCCATTTGGCCCAACTGGTCTATGCTAGTGTTTATGTCCACACGGGCCTCCCCCCCCCCCCCCCCCCCCCCCCAACTCTACTTTATCTAACCCTTTCCGCATTAAATTATTATAGAATCTCACACCTCATTTAGAATGCAGAGTCCTTTGAAAAGCAGCTCTGAGGACATCAGGGTTTTGAGAGGCTGCTGTCAAAATTGTTCTCTTTATATTTCAACATAGTTTTACTAATAGGGGAGGCAAAAAATGTGTCCGTTGCTGGTTTCACTAGCCCAGCTCATCTGTCTGGAGCCTTCCAACTTGTGCAGCCAACCAAAATCTATAAGAGGCTTTTAATAATGTACCTGCCCCTGGCTCCTGTAAGTACTTAACAAACGCTTTCACATTGAAACAAAAGAAAAAAGTGCAGGGAGCGCCCAGCAGATCAGCCAGCATCTGTAGGGAATACAGACAGGTGAGTGTTTCGGGTGCAGACCCTTCTTCAAAACTGAAACGTGAGAGGCGGAGAGGAATATTGATATAATCAGAAAAGGGCGAGGAGAGAAAATATGCATACATTGAGAAGATAGACAAATCCAGGAAGGAATCGCGAGTGGGATCATGTAGCAGATCATCTGTCAGGTAATGGATAGGAGCATTAAGACATTAAAGAAACAAAAGGTTTGTAAATTGCTTTAAAAAAAAGGGTGGAGAGGCCTGGAGAAATGAGAGAAAATGGGAGAGGTTGAAAACCTGGAGTGGGGGATGCAGTGGGTGGGGGGGTGTTCAGGTATGAAATTTAAAACAGTTTTGAAAATAAGGATATAGCTGAAGTTACTGGTCACTGTTTAGACCAGAGGGTTGCATGGTGCTTAGGACAGTGTTGTCCAATACATTAGCCACTAGCCACATGTGGCTAATTGGGACTCCAAATGTGGATAATTGCTTTTCTGATTAGTAAATAAAATGTGAGTAATAGACACAGTTGTTGGGCAGGTGATCTCAGTTCTCATTTGTATGGCATACACATGTCTGCTTTGACCGTTTTGTGCGTCTATTGATAAAATTATAACTCAAAAACAGAGTGTGCGAGTGTTTTTTGATCATTGCGAGTGCTTTACTTCCTTGGTTACTGAATGGTGGTAGATGTTTGTTCAGTAAATATAAATATGTGAAGTACATTTACCTGAAGTGTGTGTGTGTATGTGTGTGTAAGGTGGTTTCCACTAAAATGAGTGCATGTGGCTAAAACTATGTCGCTGTAGCCACACCTGTGGCTAGTCAGCAATTTCTATTGGACAACACTGGCTTAGAGAAAAAAGGAGGTTCTTGATGATTATCTTGAGTTTTGTTGGGACAGTATATGAGGCCAATGACAAAGGGCATAGTAGGGCTTTCCCCAGGCCTCCCACCTCCTTAACTATTTACACACCTTTTTGTTTCTTTAATTTCTTAATGCTTCTCTGCGTTATTTGATTGAAATGACCTGCTATATCATTCCATTCACTCCTTTCTGCGTTTGTCTGTGTTTTTTGATTATATATTTCCCCCTCCCCTTTTTCTGATTCTATTAATATGCTTGTCCACCTCTTATGTTTCAGTTCTGAGCCAGCAAGCGCACCCAAAACCTTAACTTGCTTGCGCTGTCCGTAAATGTGACCTGCTGAGTGCTTCCAGCATTCTCTGTTCTTGTTTCCAGTATCCGTAGTATTTTGCTTTTTGTATTCTCAATGGCCTTCCTTCCATGCTCTGTATTTTCCTAAGGAGTGAAATACTGAATAAAACAGTGGGATGTCTGTCTTCAACGACTAAATACATTAAAGAGCATTTTCTTCATAAGGAAGTTTAGACAAAGTTTTTGTTGGTTGGAGAGGGAGAATAGTCATGTGTTATTGACATCACACTGGTGTCATGTGTAAGTGATGGTATGATACATTCCAGTGTAATGTATATCATTAGGGTGGACTTTTACTCCGAGTGGACTTCGGGCGGCTGGTCAGTGGCGATAGTCAAGCCCAATCCTGTCCTCTTCACCCGGGGAGCAAGGGATAGAAATCAGGAGCAGGAACCCTGTTTTCTTTTGTTGCCTGCACGAGCCAGTGTTAGCAGCTTAATTGCCATCTTAGCCGAGATCAGAAAACTCACTTCACACCCAGAATAAAAACTGAGACCATCTTCACCTGATTCAGTGCCACACTGTGCAGTTTATTCAGTAACCCACTAGGACTGCTATTGGTGGGCTATTTTGTGGCTTGATCGAAATGCGATTTCCAATTCAGAGGCTATTATTTTATAGTTCCACAATAAGTTGTCAGAGTATAAAAATATTTTTTACTGTGAGCTTGAGTGAACCCATATAGAATGAGATGCTCCCATAAAAGTGTTCCTTATTCCCACTTAGGAATGACTAATCTTGGCTATCGTGTATGTAATGACTGATGGTATAGAATGTTTATATAATCAGTGCATTTCATTTGTCTGCTTGTCAGGGCCTGATGTATATGTTTTCCTATATGGTACAAGTGACTGCACCCTATGATGTATATGTCTGCACATTTTTGAAGCCTTAACAGTTTCTCAGAGTTCCCTCAATTCCCAGCATGTTTCCCTGGAAACTGTTTTATAAAAGCACTTTATTAAAATCCCTAACCAGTGTCAGGGAAAAAAATTCTGAACGTTGCATTGAGGAAGAGAAGTGGCAGATTTGTGACAAAATAGCTTCATTAAAGTTGAACTAAAACAGTTGCAAGATTTTTCCTCCAAAAACTTAGAAATTTCTGTCATTTACTAAACCAAAAATCTGTTATAGTTGAAGATTTCACAACTTGCATTTACTGAGCAAATAGAAAATATTGTAACATTTTTTGTAAAAGAAGCAAAAATCAAGATTGATTTTTTTTAGAAGTAGCAGAACCACTGGCATTTGTTTCCTCATGTTATATGGATCTGTTTGTCCAGTTCCTAATATTGGGGGGAAAAAGGAAGATATTTCATCAAAATAGACTTCAAAGTGAATCTCATTCCTTTAGCAAACTTTCAGAGTATATATTTATTGGAAACTCTGCAAAAGGTAATAAGAGGCCAGTAACTGGTACCAGACATGCATTCCTATATGATGAAATGAATTTGATCCTAGTCTTGTGTTCTAAATACTGCTATAACTCATGGACTACACAGAAACAGATTTAGACTGGACAGGAGATCAGCTGGTTTGTGCTCTGGTAATACATTTTCCATTAGTTAAAAAAAAACTAGTTTATATATCCAATTTAAGTCTAGCAGGTACACCTTTCATGAACAGAATTTAGATGAGCGCAGTGTGCTACAATTTACTTTTCCCAGCTCTAAGTGGTCTTGAAGGACAAGTTTTTCTTTATCTTGCTGTCTCATTTATCTCTGGTCTGCGCAATAGTAATGAAGTCTAATGTTAATGTATTTGACTGTGAGTGTAAATGTTGACATCCAATCACTTCTATTTTTTTTAGTCAGCACTTTTGTAAACATTAGACCAATTGGCACTGTTGGGTCTCCATAAACACCCATTGTCAAGTGGGACACTTCATGAGTAATAAATAACAGAGGTGACTATTGCCTGCCACAGTAACAGATGTTCCTGTTCATTTATCTAGCAATGAGACCTTCCCATGGCAAAGCAGATGTCTGCAGTCTGAAGGATCCATTCTCAACAAAAGGACTCAGACTACCATTTATCCTTGACATATCCTGATCCAAATGACCCATCAATGCCTTCCACCATAAATGTCAGCAAAAGAATGATTAACATTCACTAAGGTTTTTTTTAAACTGCATATTCTTGAGGAGCTTGATTGTGGCTTGCGACTCCTTTAGTTAATAAAGTGTACTGAGTACACTTCCCTGTGGGGGAAGAATGTGTCTCCAAATCAGGCAGAGACAATCCCTGTGTGGGGTTCGGTAAATGGGGTGTGTCTCTGTGGAGCGTGTAGGTCCTTGACCTTCGACACGTAACTTCCCCCAAGAGCAAGTACTGTAGCGCCCCTGATGGTTTCATGGATAAAGGCATCATGTGGCATAGAACTAAGTCATACAGACCACAAGCTCCTGGGTTCAATCCCTGGTCTATTTTCAGCTGGGGCAGCAGTTGGGATAGAAAGATTGGTTTCAGAAGCCCTGGGCTAGGGTGGGAAAAACCTGCTGGAAGAAATGCATGTGTGAATATTAAAGGAGGCAATGCTTGACCGTGATGCCTTACATAGGTGAATAACTTGCTGACACTTGCCTTACAGGGTCAGATGTAAAGAATGGTTAATTGGGCAAGGTAGCTAAGGCTGCCCAGCACTTGTCAAAATGTACTTTTGTGAGAGGGGGAATAAAGGGAAAAAAAGAAAGGCCCCCCCATACTTTCAAACCTAAATAGCAAATTTAGTTTATTAGTCATAGAAAATATATATTGAGAACATTTCTGTTATTGTGAGGGTGTTGTAAGACAGTTTTTTGATGTACCATAGAACTCCTATCCTGTTGCAATATCTGAGCCCAAGGTTTTGATAGACAGGGATTATACAGATTTCAGCACCAACTCTGAGGTCCAAACTGTGCAGCAAGATATAAGCTTCTGATCACATGTATTACGAATGTAAAAAAAAAAATTACATTTAAATTTTCTTAGATATAAAATGCACTTACCATGAAATTGTGTTCACTGACCAAGTGCATTCATTAATTTCCAAATCCTTGTGGCTATTTACGTGAAAAGCTACAGGTATGAAACCATGAACGCAATTTTTTTAAAAACATTCAATGTCGGCTCGTTGTCAGGGCAAATAAACTATTGATATCCTCACACAAATATTATATCTATACCAGCACCAGTAGCACAAGTACATGTACTGAAGCTCAGGGTTGCTGAAGATCTGTTTGCAAATCCCTGCTGAACTCTACCTTAGCACTGGGTAATCAAGCTTTTTGTCTTCGTCAGCCACATAGGAACATAGGCCCATTATGTAAGCTTCACGATCTTGCACACCAGACTTTTATTTTTTTAACTAGCAAGTAAGTAATTTTAGTGTATTTTTGGAATGAAAAAAGCAATAAGCAAGGCCACCTTTTAGGCCCTGTAATCTCCAATTGTAAACCCTGTACTAGGGGTGAATTGTTTACTTTAGCACTTACAAGGTACATTTTACCACGTGGGACTGGTGCAGATACATTTAATTTTCTGTATGAGGGTGGTTGGTGCAAGCCCTGTGCTGTGGGAAATCAATATAACCTCTCCATTTATTCCATGCTCTCAGCAACCATCAGGGTCATATTCATGAGGTAACTGACCTTGTTATATAGTTATCTCCAGCAGTGTCCTATACCTTGTGTAATATACAAAGGAAGATTAACTAGCCGTTAACTACTTTAGAGCATCCTGATAATGAAACCTTTTAATTGCCACTGAGCCATTCCTGCTTTAAAGTTTTATTTGTTTAAGAATTGAGAATATACAAACATGAGTTAAAAATATGTGCCGGTACTGGCTTAAATAAGTCAAATGCACAGTATTTATTGTTCTGAATTTCTTCTCCCTTCCACACCCAAGGCCAATAATAAGCCAGAGATTGAGGCAGCTTTGTTCTTGGATTGGATGAGGCTGGAGCCACAGTCTATGGTCTGGATGCCAGTACTTCACAGAGTGGCAGCTGCTGAGACTGCCAAACACCAGGCCAAGTGCAATATCTGCAAGGAATGCCCTATCATCGGATTCAGGTACACGTACATCCTTCCATGTTTCTTCCCTAGTAGTGTAATATTGCTAACTATCTGATATCCTTTCAAAAATGTTAGACCTTTAGAGTATTTCGGAACAGCCTAAAAAAAGGTTGAGGTTTTTATTCAGGGCTCCGTTGTGGAGATTTGTATCTTTAAATGGCAGAAAGGGAAATGTTTTATCCGTGTAAGATTAATGAGGAGCTTTATTTATTCTGTTTATATCAAAACAATCGGAGAGATAATCATTGAAAAAACCATAGCCCCGAATTTCCTCGTGTGGTTACGCGGGCTTACCAACAAGTGGGCAGAGGAGGATCCACCGCCTCCCTGCACCCACAGCACTTTTTGCCAGAAGTGACATTGGACGTAGAATACATCTGCTGAAATATAGGCAGATAACAGAAATACGCCTGCCTGGCATCCAATGTAGTTACAGGCTCTGCATTAGGGAAACCGGCATATTTAAAAACAGGCAAGTTTTTCAACTTTCACTCCTGACCCTAGGAAATGGGCCGGTCGGGTGGAAGTCCTGCCCGTCACCATTGCAGCTTTACAGGAATTTCTAGGCTAATGTGCCGTAACTGCCATTAAATAACCTAACCGTTATCTATTAATCCACATGACCTCGGTTCAGTTTCAGCAGCCCAAATGGTGCTTTACAAACAACCTTGTACTGTCATTGAAACTGAGCCCTTAAACAGCTATGTGATCCTCAGTAAACGACCTAATTTCATCAACCAAGCTTGAGCTATCTTGTCTCTGGGAGCAACAGATTTTACTATTAACATAAATATCCATTCAATCTTCCGGACGATATATAAACTTAGCCAAAACCTTGTATAGAAAGCACAAAAATCCCTACAAGCAATGGATTGACAAACAAGGCATACAGCAGCCTAGTCTTTGACTTGGCTTTGCACTTTGACTTGGTATTTAAAATACCCAAAATAAACTCTCAGAAAATGACATACCTGGAAGGCAGTACCAGACAACTTACCTTCAGGTGGCCATAGCAACCCTACGCAAGATATGCAACAGGAATTCCTATACACATAGAAACATTCACTTACTAGCAAATGGGAGAGCTTTTACAAGATACCGAAAATGCAAGCATTATTGAAAAAAAAGGTTGTCACACTGTTCATTGAATTTTTATAAGGAGAATAATAAGTTATATCAGACAACTAAATCAAGTACCTTCCTTCCCCTATGCGAGAGAACTAAACATAATTAGACAACTTATCCTCTGTATGAGGAAAACAAGGGAAGAATATGATCAGATCAGTTTACTACAGTCTAGACTGGCGCCTCTGAAACAAGGGATAGAAGTATTTTCTAACAGAACTGGTGTTAACCATAGCCTGGCAACTGAAGTATTACAAAAGAATCAGAAACAGTTGAAGGAGGCAAAGATTAAGGGGTGGGAATCGGATAGCGTTGGCCTGTTAGCGGGAACTGGGTGCAGGGAACAATCCCTGCACCTGAACAGGTAGGCCTGAGGCACTCATGCCTCTTTTAAATTAGACCAGCGAACTGTAGATGTCCCCAAGCAGCTCGCTGGTGAAGTGGGAGGTCAATTTTGGACAGCTGCAATGCTGGCAGTGGCCCTCGGGTATGTGTGGGAGAGAGGGGGAGGTGATCAGGAGGAGGAGAGGCGATCGGGAGAAGGCCGAGCAGGGGCCGGCAACGGTCTTCGGGACTGCTGTGGAGCTGGGAGGAGCACTCTTGATCCTCATGGCTCCCTGGGAATGATTCTTAAAAAGAATATATAATAACTTACATTTCATTGGGAGCCACTGAAGAATATTGAGCGGGGCAGGTCCGTCACCTTGACAGGCATAGAAATTTTTTAAAAATCAGTAATCTTGTCTCAGGGTACAAATTAAAGTTCTCAAGTAATTGGGACAGATTTTAACTCTGGGCAGCAGGTGGGCAGAACAGGAGAGAAAGCTTAATGTGAGGCCCGAGCCAGTTAAACTCCCAGGCCTCACTGGAGTAATCCATCACTGTCTCCTGCCCGAAAGCGGCTGTAGTGACGTCAGGGCCAGTGGGTGGGAGCAGAAATTGTGTCCGGAGCCCAAGGACGCTGACAACCGTAAGGAACGGTCCCGAGCATGAAATGCTAGGGGTTGATTTCTCAGCGATGCCGGCACTAGGAGGAAGAGGCAAAGCCGCAGCTGGGGACCCAAGGGCTCATTGCCAGGCCTGGGGGAGCACTCCTGTTCCACCTGGCTCAAAAGGAATCCTTAGAAAAGGTAATTTAACCACTTACCTTGGCCTCTTCAATAACTGCCGTCATGCTGCAGCTGTTGGGGTTAGCCCCATGTGAGTCTCCCAATTTCGGCAGTTCAACTTCTGACTGTAAAGTACACCCCCGTTTGCCTGTCTTGAGGTAAGTTATGATGGCAGAGATGCGGGAACATGGCGAGACCCTTCCACCATCTTAACACCTAGCCCGCATCGTTCCTGATGGATGGGGGATTAAATTCAACCCCCTTAAGTTTGGTTGTCCTATCTATCTCGATGCAAATGGAGCATCTCCTGTAATGTCTTTTCAGCCCACCTCATGCAGTCACATCCATTGTGCCCTGAGGTCACATCCTTGGCTCTATCCTTGTCTATATGCTGCCCCTTGATGATATCATTCCTAGGTATCAGGTCATCTTTCTAATATATGCTGACAACAACAACATTTATATATAGCATTTATGTAGCGCCTTTAACGTAGCAAAACATTTAAAGATGACACCCAGCTTTACCTCTCTGCCACCATTCGACTCCTCACCCATCACTGTGCTGTGCAACAGCTTAACTGCTATCAAGTCTCGGATGAGTTAGAATTTCCTTCAACCCAACATCAGCAAGACCAAAGCTGTCCTGCTCGACTTCTGCTTAAAACTTCACACCTTAGCAACTGACCCCCTCTCTGGCAGCTCCCTCAGACCGAGCCTGAAGTTACACGTATTTGGTACTTCAAAGCCCACATCCATGCCACCATCAAGACCACATATTTCCACCTTCACAAAATCGCCTGCCTCCATCCCTTTCTCACCCTACAGCCACTGAAATGCTTACTTTTGTCATCTCCAGACTTGATTACTCCAGAGCTCTGCCGTTTACAGATAGCAACCGGTCCAAAAAATCATCCTGGCACTAAGTCCTGCTCCCCTTTCACCCCCATGGTCACCAACCTGCACAGGCTTCCTAATTACCAACTCTAAATCCTTGCCTTCAGCTACAAATCCCTCCATTGCCTCATCCCTCCCTACCTTTGCAACTTCATTGCCATTCCTTCATCATCAATGGGTCAAAATCTTCAAATTCCCTACCTAACTCCATTGTGGGAGCACCATCACAAGGACTACAGCAGTTTAAGAATGCCCATCACCACTCAGGGCAACTAGAGATAGGCAATAAATGCTGCCTTGCCAGCACTGATCACATCGTGTGAACAAATAATAAAAAAAAGATACGGAGGGGCAGAGTGTGGACAGGAAGAAACCAAAAGCCAGGGTCAGTGAAAGGAACACCAGGAGCAGAGAGAGGACAAGGAAGACAATGAGCCATGGAGGTAGAGAAACTGACCAAGAGCCAGAGAGCGAGCTGCAGGAAACTGGGAGTTGGAAAGGAGTGAGCCTTGTGTTGCATTGTGAGCAGCTGCGGAAATTTGAATCTGCTGCTGTTTGAAGGGTTTTTTGGTTGGAAAGTAGAAGGATTTTCTTACACATGGGTCACCTTATTAATGGGTATATACAATATTACTGTTAACTATAATGTGGATCATTGATAAATGCACTGTTCACTGTGGAATTGAGCTATGATGTGATCTGTGATCTGATCTGAGTTAACTAATCTCATCCAGAATGGCTTCAGGGGTGTCACAGTTGTCTTTAGCAGCTCAGGCAAGGTAAAATCAGAGAGTGGAGACTTTCAGCCTATTATTCTGGGCTGGATGATACTCAGATTCAAGAAGTGCAAGGATTGTAGTCTAACTCACTTTTGTGGACTTTTTTAATGCAGGTACCGAAGTTTAAAGCACTTCAATTATGATGTCTGCCAAAGCTGCTTCTTCTCTGGTCGAACGGCAAAAGGACATAAAATGCATTACCCAATGGTGGAATACTGCACACCGGTAAGTTATGAACTGGAAATACAGAAAGCAAAACCAGAAAAGGAAGATACATAATTGTACAGGAAGTTTTACTCCCTTCTTCTTTGTGTATATCCTATTAACTAAACAGCCCAGCTTATTTGGTGATTGTTTGAGAAATCTGTGACAATGTTTTAGTCTGATTTTTTGACATGCACCCTGTGGATAGACAATTGGAAAAATATATAAAAGAACTAAAAAGTGAAAATGCTAGAAGTACACTGCAGGATTTAGGTTAATGTTTTGGGTGTTGATCCTTCATCACTCAAACTTTTACAAGGTTTGGCAATGATGCAAATTGCCAGTGCATTTGTAAATTTTGCATTTGATTTGGACAGTGTTAATAAAAAGCTAATTCAAAAATATTTTGTGGCTACCTTGATGTGATAAAAGAAGGGAACATGAGAGCAAAGGTAGTTTACAAAACAATATTCAAGGTCTTGAGTCAAAATTCAACATCTTCCTTTTTCTGTGAAGACAACACAATAATGTAGAATTGTGTTTGTACTTTTGGTGATGTCTACCATCAGTTTATTTTTGACAGCTCCAATGGCCACCAGTGGTGGTTCAGTCCAGGTACATCGGCATAGAAAGCATTAGTGCTGCTCCTTGATGCTAAGGGTAGGAATGAACTCTCTTCCCTCTCCCCCACTGTAGGAAATGGCCTCACTCTCCTGGTGCAGAACGGGTGTAGGAAGGGTCCCATTCCTCCAAAGAGTTGGGAAAAACTTTTGACACCAGAGATATTCCCTCTCCCAATGTAAAAAGAGTGCAGGAAAGCAACAACTTCTGGTGCGGAAAGGGAATCTGCTGACCCGACCTGATAAATATCCATTCGCTCCTCCAGTTGACCCGACTGAAATGGGGAAAAACTGATCATTTAGGGAAAAATAAATAACAAAAAGTTTAGTGCAGTGAAGACGTGATATGAGAACCGAGATCTTGGTTCCCCCACAGACTCTGAAATTATCCTGTGAACAGTTGAGCCGTACAAACCAGGAAAGTCCCAAACTCGATCCCTGGTCGGTGCTGAGTTAGCTGATCTCAGCTGTGGAGGTGGTCAGGGTGCTACAATTTGCCTCTGAGTTCCTGGGTTAGGGAGGGAAAATTCAGGCAGGATTCCCTCTCCTGATCATCATGCGGTGACCCCAGCTGAAAGTTCACGAGGAAGTACTCAGTCAGGCCTGACTGAGATGCCTGCACCCATCAACTAACCTGCTGGCATTCATCAATGTCAGTGAGGTACCAATGCGCAGATGGTGCCCATGGAACTGTACCCAAACAAAGGGTCAATACTTCCAGGGAAGGGGGAGAAGTGAGAAAATCAGCGAGGAGAAGAAATGAAAAGAGACAAAGAAACGACGAGGTAAACAAAGACATTAAGATTCAGTGATGTCAAGCTTAAATTTAAGAGCAAACTCAGGTCTCCTGGTTGAGTACACTGTTGCTCTCAGACTTCTTCACTGTGGCAAGTCTAAATTTTTCCTGCTTGTTCAATAATTCACCACAGAAACTGCCATGCAAAATCTCATTTGCATAAGGTTGGGGAAATTTGCACAGCAAAATAAAAGTAAATTGATCCTCTGCCATTAACCATGTGTAACATTATTACAATGCTAACTTGTCATTTAGAGCTTTATTAAGGAAACTGTTCAGAACTGCCTTACTGCCGGGTCCAATATGCAATTATGTTCATTTCTGTTTTAATGAAGTCCTCGTTGCCCTTGTAAGTGTGGAACCCTTTGTCATCTGGAAAAATCCAGAATTTCCATTATGTTCACTGGGAATTACAGTAACGTTCATTGGGAATTGACTACATTAACCTTTTTAAACTAATATCTGTTTTTGGGGACATCGAACTAAGGTTGTGGATATATTGTGTAGGCAGCTATTCTGCATTTAATACAGTCCAAATTTTGTTTATGCTGCATCATCGTTTTTAAAATATAAGATGGGGAATACCTCAAAAGATAGATTTTCTAAACTTTCTTGAAATATTGTCCTTTAAAAGCTTTTACACCAGAAATCATTCACTTAAGATTTCTTCATGTTACAGTTTGATTTCTTAGAGCATGTTTCCTAGCTTATTTTTGTTTTTATAAATTGATGTAGTAGTGAAAAAACGAACAGATGGGCAATTGAAAATGTCCTTTAACTGAAAATCTTAAAGTTTAGTGTGTGAAGATTAATGGGGTTTGTGTTTGTGATTCCTGAGAATATGTACCTTCATTGTTATTCCAGTAGCACTTTTCTATAATAGAACTATTTCATGGCAGCTGATATATTCCTTTATGATAACTTCCAGAGTTAAATGTGGACAGCTGCTCAGAGGTTGTGAACAGTTGGTGTAATATGCTTGTGACTTTGTCAATCTGGCCATGGACCTTTGCTTAACTGTATAGATGAAGGGTTGTCAAACCCATGATTCTATGATTCATTTTACATGGTGGGCCTGATCCGACACCCTGACACTTGGCGTGGGCCACGTTCAGCAAAACTTACCGGGACACACTGTGGTAGAAATTGGTATGCATTTGGTCTCTTTATCTACCAATTTCTGGGCATGTCCGCCTCCACCTTGGTCCTCACTTCTTAGGCATCCCTGGCTGCTGCCTGAAATCAGCATTGGATCAACTTAAATATGTAAAGAAGGGTCCTGCACCTGTTTCAGGACCCTTCTGCAAAATGCGTGAAAGACTAGATGGAGCATGCGCTGCGCAAGCTCCGAGCAGTTTTTCCAGTCCTACAGCGGCCTAAACAACGGTCCTTAAAGGGACCACTAAAGACCGCTGACGAAATGTTAGGCAAAGTTTTATTTTTCTTCCAATTCTGTGGAGCCGGGAGGTGCAGGAGTGCACCACTGCACTACTGTAGGCCGCTGCCAGCCCACACTCGGCCCTCCTGCATTTTCTTCTGCTCCACCTTGCAGGATTTGCCAGCAATGCAGCAGACCCAAATTTGATCCCCGGCGTCAGGCAAAAACTGCCTCTTGAGGCACGACAAGCGCCGGCAGCTCACCTATTATTAACATGAGGCCTGAGGCCCAGTTTCGGATGAGCTTCAGGCCTCAGTTTCTGGTGCTTGAATCTCCACTCCACTGTGTCTGCAGGTTTTTAGTGTGCGGTTCTTCAAAAGTCCTCCCTCAGATAATGATTTCGATCACTATCACGTGATAATCACATAGCGCATCTTAACAGCAGCATCACTTACCTGGTGAGCGTTAGCAAACATTGATTGCTGCTTTTTAAATGATAGTGCTAATTCAGAAAATTTATTTTTACGTAATTTTTTTGTGCACTTCATATTTCTCGCCATGGTTTGCTTCATAGTGTCTTCAAATGTTGTGTTCTTTCAGGACACCTACCAGTTTACAATTAATCAAGCACGTGGGCTTTCTATTCATGGCCACAAAGAAATACAAAATTAATTCCATAATTCGTATCAGTGCTCTGATAATTTACCTAATTGGTGCTGAATGCTATCTGGGATACAAACTGCACAGTTTAAGAGGGGGAGTACAATAGTTACAGCGAAGATATTGTCACAGCTTAAAGAACAATTATTTTTGCTTTTTTCTCTCAGCATGTTGCTGCTGCTCCCGGCTCTGCTGGACAGGTTGGGCCTCACGCCCATCCCATTCCCTAGTCCTCCTCCTACCCAAGCCCCGATCCCCCACAACTCTCAGTCCTCAGTTTCCCCCTCTCCCCCTGACTGAGCCCCAAGCCCCCAGTCCCCACTTTCCTTCTCATCCCCCTGAGTGAGCTGACCACTCTCCCGACCCCCATTCCTCAGTCTCTATTCCCCCGAGCCCCAATCCCTGGACCCCCAAACCCCCAGTCTCTATTTCTGCCACCGAGCACGGCATACCCCCCTCTCCTGATTCCCAAGCCCAAATCTCTTGACCTCTAGTCTCTGTTCACTCTCTTCCAGTCCAGCCAAACATCACACCTCTCCCCACTTCTTCTTTTTCTCTCTCTCTCTCTCTCTCTCTCTCTCTCTCTCTCTCTCTCTCTCTCTCCTCCATCCATTTTCAGTCACCCCTAAGCGGGTGGTTGTGATGTCACAGAGCGTTGTGGAGGAGGGGCACGCTGCTGCAGCACAAAACCTAAAAGGCGCAGTTCCGCCGGACTGTTGGAAGCAGTGTCCAGGAGATACGTATCCTATTCCAGGAGACTTCGCAATCCTAAGCACAGCACGGCGGGCTGGATCTGGTCTGGGAGCCATTCGTTTGACACCCCTGGTATAGACGTTCAGAAAAATAACCAGACCCAAGATGGCACAATTGATACCAAGTGCTCCAGCAGGAGCTACTTAGCCTTGTCACTGGTGGTACTTTCTGTCACCCAGTGAAAACCCCTGCCCAAGGAGAGTTTGAGCACCTCATTAGCAAGAGCACAGGTCATTTACACTATCAGGTTGCCTCCATTGATGTTGTTCTTGTCAGAAGCAACTCTGTAATATAAAGGGGCACAAAGATACAAGTAATGTTTCCTTTGTTTAACTTTGTTAGTCATTCAAAGTTTCATTGCAAGATGTTTTTGTTTTAATGCTGAGTGCGAAACACAAATGGCAACATCCTGCTGAATGGTTATTGCAGAATATAATTTACAGTTACATTTCCTTCAGACAACTTCAGGAGAAGATGTCCGCGATTTCGCCAAGGTATTAAAAAACAAGTTCAGAACAAAGAGGTACTTCGCAAAACATCCCCGGATGGGATATCTGCCGGTGCAGACAGTTCTGGAGGGGGATAACTTAGAAACGTAAGTATTGTGTGGGACAGTTATTATTTCCATAAAGCTGCGATGTTCTTCTGTGATCTTACCTTGGCCTATTATTTGCACCAATACATGGTCCACTCCATGGTAAATGAATATGACCCGTGTTTTGTTGCATTGCTACATAAATTTATATTGTGGATCAAAACAAATTAATATTGAAGATTTTTAAGGAAAAATAATCTGTCATTAAAAGCACTCCAGGAATCTTGAGTGGCATTCACAGAACGTTTTGGGTTCTGGATGAGTGTCAGATGCAAAGTGGTTGTTCGGCCAAATTCAGATTCCAATCTAATTTTTTTTTACTATCACGTATGCACAGGGAACCATGTCCCTCTGCCGATTTGCCCCACCATGTTGTTTCCTGCTAAAAGACATCATCCTTTTGCCATTGTTAAGGTCAGCAGCAGGGAAAGATTACAATGGTAGGTGTTTATTAACATGAAAAATATTTTCTCATTGTCAGGAAGTTGCATCCATTTTTCATGGTGGTATATGAATTCATTCCTCTTATTCACCCAAGCTTTATGCTAGTGTTGCATATAGTGGGTATGTAGGTAAATAGCTGGAAGTCTGGTTGGGCGAGAAAAGCTTGTGCTTCTGAGCCCTGCCAGTCAAGTGGAGGGTACCTGCCTGATCTATGTTTGTCTGTGGTCAGTGGTTGGATATGGTTTGATGCTCTATTGGCAGCCTGATGTTTAGATTCAAGGGGGTCGATTTTAGCACCCGCGATCGGGTGCGTTCCTGGCGGGGGGGCCACAAAAATCGGCGATTCCCGGGGCGGGGCGGGAGCCCGGCTCCAACCCGCCCACTTCCGGGTTTCCCACTGACGTGCTGACATGCGCGCGCAGCACCCGCACGTGGGACTCCCGCCGGCAATTAAAGCTGGCAGGGTGCCACTTAAGGTATTTATTTTGGTATTTCAGGTGGTTTACAGACCTGATTAACGAGATATTTTAGGAGGGTTGGGATTTTACAAACAACTGGGACTGTTTCCCATACTGGGGGAAAAACTCCCAGTTCAAATGGACGTGTTGCAGCTATCAGCCTGTGGCAGCTGCAAAGGTCCATTTTGACAGGTGTCGGGGGGGAGACCCTCACTCATTGCAGGAGGCCACTCTGTCACTTTGGACAAAGTTTGGCCTCCACCACCCTCCTACTAACAATAAAATTCACCAACTTGCACACTTACCCCGGTGTCCAGACACATGTACCTACCTTGCGGACCCCCTCAGATGTACATCTTCCAGATGGGGGCCGCCGTAGCTGCAATCATGACCTCCTCGGAGGGCGAACAGCATCACCAGCCTCGCCAGCCACCTCTGACACGTGGAGCTCCACAACACAGTGCTGTGACACATCCACCTGCACAGCAGGAGGGAGGGCAACCGCAGAGAGAGATGCGTCGCAGAGGGCACTACCCTCGCCACAGGGTCCACAGACCGAGGCTCAGCTTCCTGGACCTCTCTGAGCAGCAGTGCACACGGAGGCTCAGAGTCACTCGACATGTAGTCGTGGACATCTGCAGCCTCCTTCATGCTGAGCTGCTCCCGGCTGGCCCGAGCACCATCTTCTTACCTGTCGCTGTCAAAGTCACCACTGCCTTCAACAACTTCTCCTCCGCATCCTTCCAGGGTGCCACCGGGGACATCGCCGACTTCTGTCGTCTGCGCAAAAGAGACCTGCAAATACACCTACACCCACTCTGCAGTGACACAATGGGTGGCATCAGTTGTGGGTCTTCATAGTGATCCTCAGGAAAGGGCATTATTGCACAAACCAGACAAGATTCGCAAAGACGTGGCAGTAGTGGTGCCAATATAATATGTAATGTGAGTTGCTCAGAAATTAAATATAAGTAAAAACCATGACAAACCCTCAAACACCCTTGTGCATCCCCTTCATGCTCACGACACGTTTGCCTTACGCTGCCTCCTGTACATATGTGATGCATGCCCTGTGGCTGCAGCACAGGTAGTGGCAGGTTGAGTGAGACTGACTGTGAAAGAGATGCATGAGAGGGTGAGTATGAGATAGAGCCATGAGATTGTATGAGGATTGGGTTGAGTGGTAGTGGCGGGATGAGTACTGGCGAGGTGAGTAAGTGCAGGTAAGATGAGGATGAGGTTTGAGTGGGTGTGAGGGGTGATGTGACAGAGCAGTGTTAGCAGTGCAGAAGGAGATGTGGGGTGGGGGCGGTGATGTGGCAGGCAGAGTGTAGGGGAATGAGTAAGTGTACTCACTTTGGCTGACCTACTTAGATCATTGCAGCGCCTCCTGCACTGTATGCAGGTGGGCGATATGTTGGTGGTGCAGGTGACATCCTCTGCCACCTGGAGCCAGGTCGTCTTGGTGGCAGAGGCAGGCCGCTTCCTCCCTCCCGCCGTGGGGAAGATCTCTGTCCTCCCCTCCTCCTCACCCCATCTAATGATACCTGGAGTGAGGCATCATTAAACCTGGGAGCATCCTTCCCCCTGGGCTGCTCCATGCTGTAATTTTTCCTATTTGTTGCAGCATCTGTCAGTGGAGGACTGCCCCTTTAAATAGAGCTCCTCCAGCTGACAGACCGTACTGCGCATGCGCAGTCCGCCCGCTGCGCAGCTCAGCAGCAGGGAACCTGGAACTAGAGGTAAGTGAATCCAATCAGCCTGCGATTGCGCGCGGGGCAGACTGATTTCACCGGGCGCGTTACCCACGCGCCCAATCGCCCCCCCCCCCCCCCGCGACGAACCCGCCGCCATGGTAATATCGGGCCCAAAGTATCCAGTCAGGGCTCACTGAATCGCTTCATTGGTAAACATACTGCCTATGGTGGAACGAAGGCATACAGATCAGGAAGGCCCCAGCTTCAATCCGCAGCCTGTGCTAAGTTAGCTGATTTCAGTTGGTAGTGTAGAGGAGATGCAATTGACTTCAGCTCCTACATTCTGATTGCTTTTCTCTGATTTCTGCTGGAAAGTATGAACATTGGATGAGGTCAGGTTTCGGCTCAGTGGTGATGCCTGCTCCCTCTCCCCCTCCCCATGGGAAGAATGACTGCTGGAATGAGGTATTGGTAAGCAATCGGCACTCATGAAACCACACCCAACATGTCAGCACCTTTTGGAGGGGGAGACAAAATATCAAATCAGGCAATTATTCCAATTGATACGTTTGGATAGCTAGATTTTCAAAGACATAAAATTGGATCCCTGTGTTACTCTGTGCACAATATGATGTGGAGAAGGGGCCATTGGTAAACATACTGCTGCAGTTAAATAGTCCATGACAAACAATTTACAGGAATTGAAACAGGGTCAAGGTAGTATTATTTTATATTGTCGTTTTCAAAATGGATTTTTAAGAGGAGCTCGAAAAGGAATGCTGTAATTATAGGGGTGAAATTCCTTTCTTTGCCAACCTTAGTGAAAAGTCGAGCTGAGTATAAACTGGTGTTGAATGCTGACTTTTTCATTTAAGTTAGCAGAGACTCCTTTACGCTTGTAGGGACTCGGACAGCTACAAAAATTTAAGCAACCAACACAGAGGAAAATGCACCTACAAAAGTGTTGCAATAATCATAGTATTGAACTTACCTCAAGATTGCACAGGCCATCTTATTAAAGCCCCCACACACACTACAGTGATTTTTACTTTGGTCAAATGCTAATAGAAGCAGTCAGTAATTTTCATTGTTCTGAGATTGGAGTACTGAAATTGTCAGATTCAGGTGACATTCAAAATCATTGGCTTTCTTGACATCCATTTCTCATGACATTTTATTGGATAAACTGATGATGGGTTAACCCATTAACCTATAGTTCCTTGTGCCCTTTGTTTTCATAGCATATACTTTTTGGGTTTGCTAAATTTAGTTCTTGCATTTTTAAATTTCTGTTGTTGACTGGGATGCCCTGACATACTTTCGGAAGTGTCATTAATGTCACTACTCCTGGTTCAGCCACTGGCAATATGGGCATCTCTTTGATCGAACACTTGGCCAAGATTAACAGTTTAGCACTTCTACAACCTCAACTTACATTTATATGGGTCTCCTCATACAGAAGAACATACCCGAGGGCTTTACAAGAGAGAGAGAGAGAGGAGGGTGCCAAGCAGGAGGTGGGGAGGATGAAGGAGGGGGACCGAAGTCACAGTTGTAGAGCCAGCTTTACAAGAGGCTTTTAAAATAAGGGAGACAAATACCGAGGTAAAGATGTTTCCGGTGAGAGTTCAGAAGTCATCTGGGGAAGATGTCAAAAGGATTGGCCGATCCCTGTTAAAGCGCTGCACCGTAAGATGACCTGATTTTTTTTCTTACTGTGGTAATGTTTTTTTCAAGGATTCCAGTTGATCCAAACTGTGATAAAGTTTGTGCCTAACCTTCTTAGTTAATGCCCCATTCATATTGGAAATTAGTTCTCTCACATTCTTGGATCAAATAGGTGTCTTACGAGAGGTAACAAATGAAATTAATGCCAACAAAACATATAAAAGGAAGAGTGGATATAACTGGTTGCAATATTATATTTCGACCGCCTAATCTTATCACAACAGTAAATGAATAGCATGACAGTAAATGAACTGAGCCATACAGGCCAGAAAGGTCATAGGTTGAGTTGATGGTCTGTGCTGAGTATGCTGACCTAAGGTGGAACGTTGGTCAGCTGCTTTATTGAATTCAGTGGCCCTGAGTTAGGACCTGATGGAAAAATCAGGAAGGATTTTAACTCCTGATTACTATCCAATGACTTGCTGCAAAATGTGTAGATGTTGGGTGAGGATAGGATTGGGCCTGGCTATGGTGTCCCCTACAATCAAATTGCTTGTTGAAACCCACTGCCTCAGCTTACACACGGAGAATGGGCACTTGAACCAGATACCGAGCTTCAATCAGCACCTTCAGGAGAGCAGGAAGGAAGAAAATTGAAATGGGCGATGGGAAAGTAAGTAATTAAAAGACTCCTATGTGAAGGTATATGGAGGGCACCTTCACTTGAAGAACACATGAGGCTGCCCTGTCAGTAGTTGCTGTCGACAGGTTTTACTGTTCAAGGACCTGCCAACTGAAGAAGTCCAAGTTGAAAACCCAGCCCAGCACACTTTACAGAAATCAGCATCAGTTCCATCACCAGCTGTGATCTCTTGGAAGCACAGTGCACGGGGGCACTCTCCTGATTGGGTATAAAGTGCTAAAGATTATGAAAGGAGGCCAGAAATTACTTTTTGAGATATTAGATGAACGGCTCACAAATTTGTGTGGCGTTCCTCTGTCTGCTATTTTAAAGGTGGTGTTACCCGATTTATTTTGAATGGGTTAACATCTCTCCTGTCCAATTGCAGACAAAGGAATGTCACACAAACGTTAAATATTCATAAACTGATTTCGTCAGCAGTTCGTTTCTAACTTAGAACCGAAGTAGTCAGTGAAATTTATTACGGACAACCGCAATAAGAAAATCATTCTGTTAATAGATTGTAAACCACTAATTATAAAATGTGAATCATAGCTTGAAGCAGGTTATGAAGTCTGGCTACCATTGGATTTAAAACCTGCAATATCGCTTTAACTCAGCCCTACCTATTTTGTATTGTGAAATTATTAAATTCCTTATCGGCATTAGCATGTATTAGCTCTGCCATAGATTTTCTAAGCACTTTTTATGGAAAGAAAAAGAAAATTGGCGCAGAGTATTTTTCTTTCACTGTACCCTGGGGGATGGGAGCAGATAGGCAGCAAATGATGCAGTATTTTTCAATGCTATTGTCATCTACAGAATGTAAATGTCAATGATACTGCTGGGATTATTACAAAGAGACAGAAATTGGCTCAGGGAAAGGTTTTGTATGACATACTGTAGATGGTTTTGAAATTGGACTCTGTAGACCACCAAAGAAAGATGCTGCAGCTTTAACCCTTGCACTGACATACACGTGCATCAGTGGGTTTCTAAGAAATGCCTCTTGGACTGTGCAGATGTACGAAGCAATTTGTGCTGCTGTTTGCTTTTGTGTGATAACTATGGGCAGGACAGCACTCACATTATTAGTTAATTTATGGCCAAAGTAATATCTAAAGCAGAATGCTGCAAATGGAGAGCATAGATATTTAGCCAAGGTCATTTAAGTGAAAAAATCAGATCCAGTAACCTATTTATTCCAGATTATTTTATTGTTACTAATGATTTTATTTTAAAAAGTGTGTTTATCATTCATTGTTAATCAGCCAGATATTGTTAACCATGTAACTTGACAGGCATTGTGCAAAAGATTTGCAAGAGTTTATGTAATTCTGCAGTCTGACCCTTGGCCTGTATGGAATTTGAGCTTCTATTGGGCATGTTATGACCTCTGCCATTATGTGGTAAATATCTCTTGTCACATCCCCTTGGCATTTCATGAATACTGAATATGTGCAAAACGGACAAAACTCCATACGTGCTCATCAGTGGGAAGATGTCAATAATTTGAATTGAATTGAAGCACAGTTTCACAGGCACTGCATACACAGGACCATTCTGAGGGCGTCCGCATTAACCTAGTGAAAAGTAGAATGGGTTCCACTTGTCCGGGAGTATTAAACCAACAATGCAGACAGTGAGGCCTAAAATGGCACACACCAATTTTTGTTCCTTGAGCTATTTTGGCCATAATTACATCTATTTATATTTTACACTGATAAAAAAGAGGACTGTCATTCTCCTTTAAGACTCAGTGGATAAATGCACCACTGCAATGTGGTAGTAAGCTATATAGACCAGAATAGTCCTATATTCTGTCCCTATTCTGTCCTGAGTTAGCTGATCTCGGCGAGCAGCAGTGGGGCACACCAATTAACCTCCATGCTCCTGGGCTACGGAAGGGAAAATTCCCCAAGGCTCTCACACCTACAGGCTTTCTGGTGACCCCTGCTGGAAAGTGCACACATGTCCGTGGACGTCAAATGAGGACAGAACAGACTCGGCTGTGATGCCCTCCTTGATAAATAGCCTGCCAGCACTCGTTGTCTCGGTAGACACATAAAGGATAGTTACTTTGGCACGGTAATGGAGAACTGCTGGTGCCCATAGAACTGAACCCCAGCAAGAGTCATTGCTTTTATGTATGGCGAGGAGGAAATTGTGTAGGGGAGGGCAATATGGACACTTAGTTTTGCATGTATCTTTAATTTATGAATTTTACCAACTTCATTGAAAGATATATTTCTCAATAGCTTCTTTTTCACATGTAACTATTGCAGAGCAATTGCATGACAGCATGTACATACGTTACATCTTGTTTCTTTATATTGCTTCCATGATCATTCACATTGCTGTTTTTTGCTGCTTTTTCCCTCCTTATTTTGTGCTTGATGCATTTCTCCTGAGTTTCAGCTGCCTCTTCATCTCCATATTTTTGTCTTGCAGTCCTGTTACTCTGATCAACTTCTGGCCAGTAGATTATGAGTGAGTACTTCTGCTGATGTACACATCTGCATCTTGCTTTATTTATTTTTTTTTTTAAATAAGTATGATTGCAACAAGTGTTCTTTATGTTTCAACTCCCAAGGATGCCTTTTGCTTGACTTTGTTTGCTTAATGTATAAAAAGTTGTATTGCACATACTATTGAAATAATTTCTGTAACTTTTGAAAAGGCAAAGTGTGACTAATGAGAACATTATCTTATTTTTAATATAATGATGCTGTTATATAAAATGCTTAAAATAATTTCCTTCCTGAAGACTGGATTGTGCATTAGGTTAAACACTTTCTCCTCAAACTTTTGTTCAAATCCAGCTTGGAATGAGGGTGTAAGTCTCCTCTGGCTGTAAGGGCTCTACGTCAAATGACTTTGGGCAGCCTCAATCCAGTTCCTAGTGGGCATGGCCTCACAACTCAAAACTGTCCTTAATTCAGCACTAATTGGCACTAAATTGGCAATTTCAATCAGAGAGCCCACTGGATGATAAGAACATAAGAAACAGGAGCAGGAATAGGCCAATCGGCCCCTCGAGCCTGCTCCGCCATTCAATAAGATCATGGCTGATCTGTTCCTAACCTCAAATTTAAATTCATGTCCAATTTCTTGCCCGCTCCCCGTAATCCCTAATTCCCTTTACTTCTAGGAAACTGTCTATTTCTGTTTTAAATTTATTTAATGATGTAGCTTCCACAGCTTCCTGGGGCAGCAAATTCCACAGACCTACTGCCCTCTGAGTGAAGAAGTTTCTCCTCATCGCAGTTTTGAAAGAGCAGCCCCTTATTCTAAGATTATGCCCCCTCGTTCGAGTTATATGATGTGTGTGAAAAATGAAAAAAAATCACAAAGGTGCACTTTTCAGATTAGGACTGAGACACATTGGGGTAGAAATTTGTCTTGGCTGGTATTGCAAAATGGGCGGTATCATAGGGCCACGTGACATACGCCCCATTCAGTATTCAGATCCATTGGAGTCTATTGGAACGTAATATCAAGCGGGGCGTATAACGGGTGGCTGATGCAACTCTGCTCATTTTGCGCAACCAGCCAAGACTATTTTCCACTCCATTGTTTGTACAGAGTAGAGGGAGCTTTGCTTAGTGATTTACACTGACAGTCAGTGTCAGAAATAAGCAAGTCTTCCACTCCCCATCACTGACACCGCTCGCCTAAAAGAACACAAAGTTTCACATGAAAAGTGTCAGAAGAAAAATAATAATCTCCTTCCTAACCCTATTTTTAAAAAATGGTGGGAATTTCCTCAGGGTTTGTCCCACTTCACTACAGTAACTTTACTGGAAGTTCAGCAGAAACCCCCTTTAATGCGCGTAAATATGGTTTCTTCCGAAGTTATGGCGGCAGGTCGAGAGAAGCTCCAAGGAAATTCCCGGCGCTAGTTTGAGATTGTACAAACTTTATCTCCTGGTTAAAACATTGATGTGGAAGTGAACTATCAATAACCTATGCATATTTAAAGTGAAATACAGTGGAACGTCAATTATCCCCCAGTGGAGGGGATGGTTCCCCCTCCCCTTCACCAGGTGGAGCGTGGAAATGGATGGATAATTGAGAGTACCCAAATTTTGGTCTTATACATGTAGTACATGAATGAAGACAAGTATATTACATAACATGATAAATTGCAATGAGGTAGTGTCTCTTGAAAGGCTTTCTTCTGGTGGAGAATAGAGATGATGGATAAAAGGAGTGCAAATAATGGACCTTTCACTGTACCCTAAAATTGTTACTTATGTCCTCAAATTTCCTAAACCTTAACTTGAATATTCAGTGTTTTATTGCTCTGTCTGGATGGCAGCTCGTCCATAGTCACACTTACAGACATTCTCACACAATCAGCTCATCGGTTGCACAATTTAATAGATTTAGGAGGATTAAGTTGGTTTTGGTTCTCATCAACTGTTCTACCTAAACTTTATTTTGTACACTTAAAATGTTCAAAAACTATTTTGAATATATTTCCATTGCTTTGAGTTTGCAACCTCAGCCATGCCATTAGTGGGAAGCGCAGAATAGAGACCAGAGCCTGAATTTTCACGGGGGTTCTCCTGGGGAACCTCCAGAGGAATGGCATAAATGACTAAAAACGGCTGATTCTCCAGGGATTTTGCTGATCACCTTCTGAAATCGTGACAGGAGATTGGAAGAACCCCGTGGAAATTCTCCCCCGAATGCTTCCTGCCAATGGGGAAAAGAAAGATAAAGGGAGAGTCACTTCTTGTGTGCTTCCTTATGGCTAGTAACTGAGTTCTGGGAAGAGGCCACCTGTCTATCTTTGGTCAAGGATAGTTTGTTGATGTTGATCTGTGCAATCCTGCAGCTTTAACACAACCCAAATGAGCAGAACTGATCAATTGGTACTTCAAAGCTTTTTAAACTTCTTGACGTTTCAGTAAATGCAGTCATTTTAAATATGGATTGAACAAAATATTTACATTCACAGACATGTAGCTTAAATGTTTCAGCACCACTTACTGCAGCAGCAGTGTTGGAAATAAGCAGTGATTAACTTAGGACGTAATTGCTTTGGGTTGTATTACACCCCTGGACTAAAGGATAGGTAAATCCAGACATTTGACTTAATTATTGCCATCAAATTATGAAGGTCTGTATTTACCGTGCAGACTTCTCTCTTTGTTTCCCTGTTACTGTCTGGGCATCAACAAATTATTCCATTTGAAAGCAGGACCTTTTTTTAGAAAATAGGTCTTCATCATTTTCTTTCCTTTCCCTCTGTTGATTTCCCACATTATCCTTAACCAAAGATAGGCAGGTGGCCTCGTCTCAGAACTCAGTTACTAGCCATAAGGAAGCACACAAGAAGTGACTCTCCCTTTATTGTCCTTTTCCCTATTGGCAGGAAACATCCAGGGGAGAATTTCCACAGAGGTAGTTCTGGTGACGATAGGAACATAGGAAAGTACTGGTCCAGAAAACACTCTGCAGTCTGTCTGGCAGGTCCCAAAAACTAATACTCTGAAGTTGCACACTCCATCAACTATCTATCCGGTTCTCTCCCTCTCTGCCTGCCGGGCAGTCTGTTCATCGGCCTTTGCATAAAGTAGTTAAATCTAAACTGTTCATGCACGTTCTCTCTTCTAAGCTACAGCACGGGACCCCTGGATCTAGAGTTTGTGGCAATCTCAAATATTGGGATTCAATTTATTCATTCCCTTAAAGATCTTGAATGCTATCTCCCTGATCCTTCTCTCCTCCAGAGTAAACAATCCCAGTGCTCCCCAATGTCTCCTCATACCTCAGAAGTCTTAAGCTAGGTATCAGTTTGGTTGCCCTTCTCTGCACTGCCGTAGTTTCAATGTTTTAGTGAATGATCCAAGGCTGATTGAAACTGTCTTAGGTTTTATAGCAGCTCATAGAGCACATTTTAATTAAAGTGAACAAAATTAAAATACCAGCCATTTGTTGTGTGTGTGTGTAATATATAATTGTTAATATTGTGATCATGCCACCAACAGTCAGCCAATTTTTTTACATAATTTTAATTAAGTTACATGATTTTGGAAAAGAATAATTGAATTAATTTTCTTAACAGAGCAGCACCCCCTGCTGCCCTGCTTAGGCCTATGTTTTGAATTTGCGTAGATTGAGCAGTCTGTTCGTGCCCACCTGACAGCATTTTATGGGCAGCCCGTGGTAATAAACTCCCAGCTGTGCTATTTACTCAGGCTGATTTCGAGAGAGAGAGAGCTGGGAATAAACAGATTAGAAGTATATTAAAATGATTTTTTATAATTAACAAAACATTCTCCAGAGAGACAATAGTGTGGTATGCTTTAATTTTTTTAAATGTGAACTTCCCTTTAAATATATGTACGTATACCATCTTTTTATAACTCCAAGCTGCCTCTCTCAAACTTTTAATTCCAATCTCTGAAGTAGAACTGTTAAGGGATTTGGTAGTAAACAGTGAGGAGGATAGTAATAGACTTCAAGAGGATATAGACAGGCTGGTGGCATGGGCGGACACGTGGCAGATGAAATTTAATGCAGAAAAATGTGAAGTGATACATTTCAGTAGGAAGAACGAGGAGAGGCAATATGAACTAGAGGGCACAACTCTAAAAGGGGTACAGGAATAGAGAGATCTGGGGGTAGATGTGCACAAATTGTTGAAGGTGGCAGGGCAGGTTGAGAGAGCGGTTAAAAAAGCATACAGGATCCTGGGCTTTATAAATAGAGGCATAGAGTACAAAAGTATGGAAGTCATGATGAACCGTTATAAAACACTGGTTCAGCCACAACTGGAGTATTGTGTCCAGTTCTGGGCACTGCACTTCAGGAAAGATGTGAAGGTGGTAGAAAGGCTGCAGAAGAGATTTACTGGAATGATTCCAGGGATGAGGGGCTTTAGTTACGTGGATAGATTAGCAAAGCTGGTGGTGTTCTCCTTGGAACAGAGACGGTTGTAAGGAGATTTGATGGAGGTATTCAAAATCATGAAGGGTCTAGACAGAGTAGATAGAGAGAAACTGTTCCCATTGGTGGAAGGGTCAAGAACCAGAGGACATAGATTTAAGGTGACTGGCAAAAGAACTAAAGGTGACATGAGGAAAAACTTTTTTTTACACAGTGAGTGGTTAGGATCTGGAATGCACTGCCCGAGGAGGTGGTAGAGGCAGATTCAATAATGGCTTTCAAAAGGGAACTGGACAGGTACTTGAAAGGAAAAAATTTGCAGGGCTACGGGGATAGGGCGGGGGAGTGGGACTAGCTGGATTGCTGTTGCATAGAGCTGGCGGGGACTCGATGGGCCGAATGGCCTCCTTCCATGCTGTAACCTTTCTATGATTGTATGTTTAGACCTGTGAACTGTTGGAAATTGACTTTTTCCTTTGGCATCATCAGCCCTCCAGTTGAAATTCCTTGACATTTATCAGTCATTTATAGTAATAGAATTTTTTCTATTGCCTGTGTACTGTTGGCAATAGGTTTTCTTCAATCAAACAAGCTTGAATGTATCCAGTTTAGCACCATTTCAAGCATATGAAGGGAATCGAATTATGTTCTATTATTTTATGTGGTTTTCAGAAACCCCAGCAACAGAAATGCATATTAAAAACATTCATAGCAGAGCATGATATGTGGGGAAAATTACCTGTGGCAAAGTTTATATTTAATTTAAATAACCTAGGAATAGAGTGAATTATACGGCTTTTGAAATTCGCCGTAGCATACTTGCCCCAGATCTCGCCCATTTGGGCAATACAAAAGATATAAATAAATATGTCATTGTAACTGCCTGTCGCCGTTAAGTAGACCATACAGAGATGGGCATCACAATGGGATTGGTATCTGGTCATTGTTTGCTAGATTGTAACCACAGGAAGATTCATCTTTTGCTATAAGAAGTTCAGGTAATTGTATGGAAATGCTCTTGGTAAATTATCAGTGGGAGGTGATAAATCTGGCAGTATTTCACGTTAATGTTTTCTACATTGTTACACTTCTGTAAACAGCAGGTCTTTTTCTCAATTGCAGACCTGCTTCATCCCCTCAGTTGTCACATGATGATACTCATTCACGAATTGAACATTATGCTAGCAGGTAAGAGACAAAACTGTGTATCGTAGGTGGAGCTCAATTTAATCATAGTTAATTTCTACAGAGATAGTTCAGTGATATTTCTCAGCTCTCTCTGGGATGCTGTTGCATGTAGACCTTTTAGTCAAAATTAACAACTTTAATGGTCATTTCCAATTGGCTTACCAATCTAGATTGTTGTTACATGGAAAAGCATTTGTTTATTCTTTTCCAGCCTACAGCAGTATGTCCACATCCTAGATTAAAGATGTATGGAATATTCTTGCACTTCATTATTATAATCATTAGGCTGATGCTGTGTGAAAACTGACTTTGTAACTTACTTTTGTTCTGAGCTTGGCTGCTATTTTCATATTTAAGTGGTTTTTGTGGAATGTACTGCTCGGGTCATCATTGCAACATAAATGTAAAACAAAACGAGTTTCTCAGAAGATCTAGACTAATTCTGCAGTTAAGTAATGCCTCCTTCCAAGTTCACTACAAGTTCTGTGCCACTTATATACAGTACAGTGCAAAAAGGATGTTGTAGCTTATCCCAGCAACTGTTTCCAACCTCAGAAGGCATGCTGAAGGAGTTTGGTGTTTTGAGCATGCAATCTCAGACAGATAGTCCTCTGATGTCATGGTACCGGCCATTAATATTCTGAAGCACCTTGGAATGTTTTTACATTAAAGGTACGATATAAAGTGCTACTTGTTGTTGAATATAAGAACAGGAGTAGGCCATTCAGTCACTTGAGCCTGCTCCCCCATTCAGTTAGGTCATGGCTGATCTGCATCTCAAATCCATTTACCCACTTCAGCTCTTTAGCCCTTGATAACTTGAGTAAATTTATATTAAAAAATTGTAATGCCATTGAGAGGTAATCACCTCCATCCTGGCAGTGCCTTTTGTTAAATCCCTTCTGTTTAGTAGAGCACTGAAGGAAGTCTTGGAGACATACATGCAACTTGGAATTAGATATTTGCAAAGAGATTGATCTTAGAAACCAGACTCAGTGGATTCTTTTATTCTGGGTGTTGCTTATAAATGCACAGCTTGAAGCATTGACTGTAGAACTGGTTCAAACTGGTTTGTACTCAGGTACTGTAAACTATCAGCTTCTAGACAGTACATAACAATCCAGCAGCTAGTCTATGCATTTATAGGTATACCAATGTCATATAGTGCCATTGTAAAGTCACACATGGTTTGGTAATGTAATGACAAAAAACATGCTAATGAACCTGTTACTTGAAATGTGAGTCGTGGCTTTAAACAGCTGAATCTGGGCTGTGCAGTAGCACTAAGAGTAAGCATGCTAACACAGTCCAAGGATGGATGCTGGTCCCCATATTGAGTGGGGAGGCATGAAGTAGATGCTGCAGCATTTCTCCGAAGGGAGGAGAAAATGGGAAGGGGAAGGGGAGACACTGACGGGGTATTGGAAATGGATTGTTACCCAGGCCCACTCTTCGCTGTAGCCAAAAGGTCCATCAGATTAAGGAAAGGGATTAAAAAAAATGCAAAATAAAAGCCTTGAAAAGTGGAGAGACATACTCAAATACACCCCATAAAAAACTAACACTGAGCTCCAAAGCATCACAGACTCCAGACTTTCAGTCCTCCAGCAGGTTCTCATTACATGTGAAGAATTTATTTAAAACATTGGTTAATAAGAATCAAATTAATGCCTATAAGTCAAGGCGAGCTGAAGCCATAATCATAAGTTTAAATATAAGTAGCAACTGAAGAAAATCATGTCTCTGGTGAATGGCAATATTTTGAAAATATGTTTATTCTTCCTACCTTGATGTGACATGTCAGAAGCTGCATGATATTGCGAACAGATATCACTCCAAAAAGGATTTGGATAGAAACATGCACTGTCATGCATAGCCTATATTTTTCATCTGAATGCTATGTTGTCACCACATAAGGATACTTTAGACATTAGTCAGATTTTAGGAGTGGAAAGAGTGAGATGGATAAAATGTAGCCTGGATTCAGCTTTCTACTACTGTTGTAAGGAATGAGTACTGTGTGTGGGCTTCAACTATACCTGTTGCCAAAATGCTTCATTGGCAATAAAGTTAACTAATAATTATTATAAAAGAAGTTAATAGCTTTGGTTTACTGAAGTTGCTTTGTTTGGTCTGACTGTAAAAAAAAAAAAGTAGATACTGAAATTCCAGATCTGAACTGCTCTGAGCAGAAGGAGTGACAAGTGCAGGCTGTAGCATCTCCTGGTATGCTGGGGTGGGGCATGGAAAATCTGGTAATCATCTCTGCCTCCTGGCTGGATGGCCAGACAGCATTGGTAGATATCTGGGAGCAGGCAACCATCTGGCTTATTTGCAACAGGGGTACAAGTCTGGGTGAACTCAAGAAAAAGAATAACCTGCTAACCTTGAGAAAAAAAATCATACAGACAGAAGGAGGCCATTCGGCCCATCATGCTTGTGCTGGCTCTTTGAAAGAGCTATCCAATTAGTCCCACTCTCCTGCTGTTTCCCCATTGCCCTGCAAATTTTTCCTTTCCAAGTATATATCCAGTTATAGGGTGATGTCAGGAAGGACTTCTTTGCACAAAGGGTAGTGGAAATCTGGAAAACTCTTTCCCCCCCCCCCCCCCCCCCCACCCCAAGGCTGGAGGTCAGTTGAAAATTTCAAAACTGAGATTGTTAGATTTTTTTGTTAGGTAAGGGTATTAAAGGTTATGGAACTATGGCGGGTAAATGGAGTTAAGATACAGATCAGCCATGATCTAATTAAATGGTGGAACAGGCCGACTGAATGGCCTACTCCTGTACCAATGTTCCAATTCCCTTTGGAAACTATCAATAAAAAGATGAAGGATCCAAAAATCTGCCAGGCTTCCGTCAGTTTCCCATCATAACATCGGTGGGAATGACTGGTGAAAGCCGTTGAAAACGCAGAGATCTGGTTGGGCTGGGTCTCCACCATTTCTGGGGTTTCCTGGTCCACCTAATAAGGGGCAGAACCTTCGCCCACCCGATCCTTATAAAGCACGTCTCATTGGGAGGGTGAAGCCAGGGGTAGAGATTCATTAATCAGGAGTTCCCATTTCCTCTGCTCACTTGATACCCAGTGTAGTACTGGCGGTCGATATGCCGATTGAGATGAGGCGTACTGACCTCCAGATCGGCAGAAATTGACCTCACTTGAGGAGGCCTTTGGGTGGGGAGGGGGGTGGGTGGTCAAGGCCCGGGAAGCAGACTGGACTCCCGAAGAAAAGTCCCATTTTGAAAAAAAATCTTTATTCAGCCTCCTTAAATAGGTGACCGAGGGGTATTAGCTGGGATCTTGGGTAGGGGCCTGGGCAATCCCCTACTAATGGCAGGCGGGTGCCAGGTTTTCCAGCTGCATGGGGAAGGCTGGCACTTGTAGTGTCTTGGGTGCCTGCCTGCTTGCACTGATCCTCGCAAACTCTGGTGAGGCCATTGCTTGAGGATACTGACATAATTGCATCCCAAGGACTTTTAGCCCTAAATATTTAAAAAGTGACAAGTTATCTTTGCTATACTGTTTGAATTCGTCACAACCTTACAATTGCTGATTTTTGTATTGCAGGCTAGCAGAGATGGAAAACAGAAATGGATCTTATTTGAATGACAGTATCTCACCCAATGAAAGCATGTATGTATTAGAGTGAAGTTCAGTACCATTTTTGAGGGGGAGGGAAATCATGTGAGTTGAACAATTTTTTTTAAAAACACATGTAAGTAATATAACCAGAGTACATCACTTAGTTCCACATGGATTTTCATCTCTAGATTTAAAGATTTTTTAAAAATTCGCTCATGGGATGTGGGCGTCGCTGGCAAGGCCAGCATTTATTGCCCATCCCTAATTGCCCTTGAGAAGGTGGTGGTGAGCCGCCTTCTTGAACCGCTGCAGTCAGAGTGGTGAAGGTTCTCCCACAGTGCTGTTAGGAAGGGAGTTCCAGGATTTTGACCCAGCGACGATGAAGGAACGGCGATATATTTCCAAGTTGGGATGGTGTGTGACTTGGAGGGGAACGTGCAGGTGGTGTTGTTCCCATGTGCCTGCTGCTCTTGTCCTTCTAGGTTTGGGAGGTGCTGTTGAAGAAGCCGTGGCGAGTTGCTGCAGTGAATCCTGTGGATGGTACACATTGCAGCCACAGTGCGCCGGTGGTGAAGGGAGTGAATGTTTAGGGTGGTGATGGGGTGCCAATCAAGCGGGCTGCTTTGTCCTGGATGATGTCGAGCTTGTTGAGTGTTGTTGGAGCTGCACTCATCCAGGCAAGTGGAGAGTATTCCATCACACTCCTGACTTGTAGATGGTAGAAAGGCTTTGGGGAGTCGGGAGGTGAGTTACTCGCCGCAGAATACCCAGCCTCTGGCCTGCCCTTGTGGCCAAAGTATTTATGTGGCTGGTCCAGTTAAGTTTCTGGTCAATGGTGACCCCAGGATGTTGATGGTGGGGGATTCGGCGATGGTAATGCCGTTGAATGTCAAGGGGAGGTGGTTAGACTTTCTCTTGTTGGAGATGGTCATTGCCTGGCACTTTTCTGGCGCGAATGTTACTTGCTACTTATGAGTCCAAGCCTGGATGTTGTCCAGGTCTTGCTGCATGCGGGCACGGACAGCTTCATTATCTGAGGGGTTGCGAATGGAACTGAACAGTGTGCAATCATCAGCAAACATCCCCATTTCTGACCTTATGATGGAGGGAAGGTCATTGATGAAGCAGCTGAAGATGGTTGGGCCTAGGACACTGCCTTGAGGAACTCCTGCAGCAATGTCCTGGGGCTGAGATGATTGGCCTCCAACAACCATGACCATCTTCCTTTGTGCTAGGTATGCCTCCAGCCACTGGAGAGTTTTCCCCCTGATTCCCATTGACTTCAATTTTACTAGGGCCCTGCACAGGCTTCACTTCATAAAGGAGACTGTCACTCAGTTATACTACATGCTACAAGAGACCTAAAGTCCACCTCCACCATAGGCACCACATTGCCAATGGATGTTATGGTCGCAACCACCCTTAAACTTTATGCTGCTAGACCATTCTAAATTGCTGCTAGGGACATAGATAATATTAACCAATCAGGTCTGCACAGATACCTTAAGCAAGTCTTAGACATATTGTTTGCTAGAGCAAGCAGTGTGATCCTCACAGTGGACAATCAATGGTAGCATGACAGGACAGTATAATTATAAAGAGTGGCAAGATTCCCAAAGGCCCAGCAAGTCATAGATTGCACCCACGGGGCCATTCGCGCTCCCTTGCTCAATGCCTTCCCTACAACTATTCTCTCAATATAAAGCTTGTTAACGGGCAGCAAGTGAATGCTTGCTTTCCTGGTAATTGCAGAGATGCTTTCATTTTAATGTAGTTCACCACTTTAATGTAATAGAATCATAGAAGTTTACAACATGGAAACAGGCCCTTCGGCCCAACATGTCCATGTCGCCCAGTTTATACCACTAAGCTAGTCCCAGTTGCCTGCACTTGGCCCATATCCCTCTATACCCATCTTACCCATGTAACTGTCCAAATGCTTTTTAAAAGACAAAATTGTACCCGTCTCTACTACTGCCTCTGGCAGCTCGTTCCAGACACTCACCACCCTTTGAGTGAAAAAATTGCCCCTCTGGACCCTTTTGTATCTCTCCCCTCTCACCTTAAATCTATGCCCCCTCGTTATAGACTCCCCTACCTTTGGGAAAAGATTTTGACGATCTACCTTATCTATGCCCCTCATTATTTTATAGACTTCTATAAGATCACCCCTAAACCTCCTACTCTCCAGGGAAAAAAGTCTCAGTCTATCCAACCTCTCCCAGTAAGTCAAACCATCAAGTCCCGGTAGCATCCTAGTAAATCTTTTCTGCACTCTTTCTAGCTTAATAATATCCTTTCTGTAATAGGGTGACCAGAACTGTACACAGTATTCCAAGTGTGGCCTTACTAATGTCTTGTACAACTTCAACAAGACATCCCAACTCCTGTATTCAATGTTCTGACCAATGAAACCAAGCATGCCGAATGCCGCCTTCACCAGCCTATCCACCTGTGACTCCACTTTCAAGGAGCTATGAACCTGTACTCCTAGATCTCTTTGTTCTATAACTCTCCCCAACGCCCTACCATTAAGGGAGTAGGTCCTGGCCCGATTTGATCTACCAAAATGCATCACCTCACATTTATCTAAATTAAACTCCATCTGCCATTCATCGGCCCACTGGCCCAATTTATCAAGATCCCGTTGCAATCCTAGATAACCTTCTTCACTGTCCACAATGCCACCAATCTTGGTGTCATCTGCAAACTTACTAACCATGCCTCCTAAATTCTCATCCAAATCATTAATATAAATAACAAATAACAGCGGACCCAGCATCGATCCCTGAGGCACACCGCTGGTCACAGGCCTCCAGTTTGAAAAACAACCCTCTACAACCACCCTCTGTCTTCTGCCGTCAATCCAATTTTGTATCCAATTGGCTACCTCACCTTGGATCCCGTGAGATCTAACCTTATGTAACAACCTACCATGCGGTACCTTGTCAAAGGCTTTGCTAAAGTCCATGTCAACCATGTCTACTGCACAGCCCTCCTCTATCTTCTTGGTTACCCCTTCAAAAAACTCAATCAAATTTGTGAGACATGATTTTCCTCACTCAAAACCATGCTGACTGTTCCTAATCAGTCCCTGCCTCTCCAAATGCCTGCAGATCCTGTCTCTCAGAATACCCTCTAACAACTTACCCACTACAGATGTCAGGCTCACCGGTCTGTAGTTCCCAGGCTTTTCCCTGCCACCCTTCTTAAACAAAGGCACAACATTTGCTACCCTCCAATCTTCAGGCACCTCACCTGTAGCTGTCGATGATTCAAATATCTCTGCTAGGGGACCCTCAATTTCCTCCCTAACCTCCCATAACGTCCTGGGATACATTTCATCAGGTCCCGGAGATTTATCTACCTTGATGCGCGTTAAGACTTCCAGCACCTCCCTCTCTGTAATATGTACACTCCTCAAGACATCACTATTTATTTCCCCAAGTTCCCTAACATCCATGCCTTTCTCAACCGTAAATACCGATACGAAATATTCATTTCGGATCTCACCCATCCCTTGTGGTTCCGCACATAGATGACCTTGTTGATCCTTAAGAGGCCCTACTCTCTCCCTAGTTACTCTTTTGCCCTTTATGTATTTGTAGAAGCTCTTTGGATTCACCTTTGCCTTATCTGCCAAAGCAATCTCATGTCCCCTTTTTGCCCTCCTGATTTCTCTCTTAACTCTACTCCGGCAATCTCTATACTCTTCAAGGGATCCACTTGATATCATATGCCTCCTTCTTCTTTCTGACTAGGGCCTCAATCTCCCGAGTCATCCAAGGTTCCCTACTTCTACCAGCCTTGCCCTTCACTTTATAAGGAATGTGCTTACCCTGAACCCTGGTTAACACACTTTTGAAGGCCTCCCACTTACCAGACGTCCCTTTGCCTGCCAACAGACTCTCCCAATCAACTTCTGAAAGTTCCTGTCTAATACCATCAAAATTGGCCTTTCCCCAATTTAGAATTTTAACTTTTGGGCCAGACCTATCATTCTCCATAGCTATCTTAAAACTAATGGAATTATGATCACTGGTCCCAAAGTGATCCCTCACTAACATTTCTGTCACCTGTCCTTCCTTATTTCCCAAGAGGAGGTCAAGTTTTGCCCCCTCTCTAGTCGGGCCATCCACATACTGAATGAGAAATTCCTCCTAAATACACAACAAATTTCTCTCCATCCAAGCCCCTAATGCTATGGCTGTCCCAGTCAATGTTGGGAAAGTTAAAGTCCCCTACTATTACCACCCTATTTTTCTTGCAGCTGTCTGTAATCTCCTTACATATTTGCTCCTCAATTTCCCGTTGACTATTTGGGGGTCTGTAGTACAATCCTATCAAAGTGATCTCTCCCTTCTTATTTTTCAGTTCTACCCACATAGACTCCGTGGGCGAACCCTCGGATATATCCTCTCTCACTACTGCCGTGATGTTCTCCCTAATCAAAAACGCAACTCCCCCTCCTCTCTTGCCTCCTGCTCTATCCTTCCTATAGCATCTGTACCCTGGAACATTGAGCTGCCAGTCCTGCCCCTCCCTTAGCCATGTTTCAGTAATGGCTATAACATCCCAGTCCCATGTACCCATCCATGCCCTGAGTTCATCTACCTTGCCCATCAGACTTCTTGCATTGAAATAAATGCAGTTTAATCTAGACTTCCCTTGGTCTTTGCCCTGCTTTCTCAGACCATCTGTCCGGTCATGTTTTGTACACTCTCCCTTACTGCCTTTTGTTTCTGTCACCACTTTACTTCCCACTGACTTCCTGCATCGGTTCCCATCCCCCTGCCACTTTAGTTTAAACCCTCCCCAACAGCACTAGCAAACACTCCCCCTCGGACATTGGTTCCAGTCCTGCCCAGATGCAGACCGTCCAATTTGTACTGGTCCCACCTCCCCCAGAACCGGTTCCAATGTCCCAGGAATTTGAATCCCTCCCTCTTGCACCATCTCTCAAGCCACGTATTCATCCTAGCTATCCTGTCATTCCTACTCTGACTAGCCAGTGGCACTGGTAGCAATCCTGAGATTACTACCTTTGAGGTCCTACTTTTTAGTTTAACTCCTAACTCCCTAAATTCAGCTTGTAGGACCTCATCCTGTTTTTTACATATATCGTTGGTACCTATATGCACCACGACAACTGGCTGTTCACCCTCCCGCTCCAGAATGTCCTGCAGCCGCTCCGAGACATCCCTGACCCTTGCACCAGGGAGGCAACATACCATCCTGGAGTCTCGGTTGCGTCCGCAGAAACGCCTGTCTATTCCCCTTACAATCGAGTCCCCTATCACTATAGCTCTGCCACTCTTTTTCCTGCCCTCCTGTGCAGCAGAGCCAGCCACGGTGCCATGAACCTGGCCGCTGCCACCTTCCCCTGGTGAGCCATCACCCCCAACAGTATCCAAAACAGTATACCTGTTTGAGAGGGAGATGGCCACAGGGGACCCCTGCACTACCTGCCTGCACCTCTTACTCTGCCTGGTGGTCACCCATTCACTTCCTGCCTGTACTCCCTTTACCTGCGGTGTGACCAACTCGCTAAACGTGCTATCCACGAGTTTCTCTTCATCGCGGATGCTCCACAGTGAGTCCACCCGCAGCTCCAGCTCCGAGATACGATCGGCCAGTAGCTGCAGATGGACACACTTCCTGCACACATGGTCGGCAGGGACACTGGTTGTGTCCATGACTTCCCACATCTTGCAGGAGGGGCATATCACGGGTGCGAGGTCTGCTGCCATGACTTGCCTTAGCTTAGTTAGCCCTTTTAAATTATGTTGAAATTAGAAAATGTTAACTATAGTAGGGACCTAGGTTCACTACCTGCTATAAAAGCTGCTTAGTTTCCCAGCTCTTAGTTTAAACCAATGCCCTAATTTAGAGGGGAAAAAAACAGTAATACTCATCAACCAATCACTTACCTGCTGTCCTGTGACGTCACTCCTTGGTTTTCTGTTGTTTTTGATCCGTTCAGGTCCGCCGCCGCTCTGGTCTCGGGCCTCGGGCCGCCGCTCTTTTATCCCCGCTCTCGGTCTCTCTCCTCTGCTCCCGTTCAGGTCCGCCGCCGCTCTGGTCTCTGGCCTCGGGCCGCCGCTCTTTATATCCCCGCTCTCGGTCTCTCTCCTCTGCTCCCGTTCAGGTCCGCCGCCGCTCTGGTCTCGGGCCTCGGGCCGTCGCTCTTTTATCCCCGCTCTCGGTCTCTCTCCTCTGCTCCCGTTCAGGTCCGCCGCCGCTCAGGTCTCGGGCCTCGGGCCTCGGGCCGCCGCTCTTTTATCCCCGCTCTCGGTCTCTCTCCTCTGCTCCCGCTCAGGTCCGCCGCCGCTCTGGTCTCAGTCCTCGGGCCGCCGCTCTTTTATCCCCGCTCTCGGTCTCTCTCCTCTGCTCCCGTTCAGAGCTCTGGTCATCCACTTTTTGACCCAGAAAGGCAAGTCTCCGGGTAGCTTTTGGAAGATCAAGGCATGAAGTGCCTTGGGATGTTTTACAATGTTAAAGTTGCTAAATAAATGCAAGTTGTTGTTTATATGACACCTGTGCAGTTTCGCAAGACATGAGCTGAGCACCAGTGTAATGAAGTCAATTCATGCATTGTAGTATAGTCCTGCTGGGTTTCAAGAATTGTGGTTATATGCTACCTGCAGTACAACTTTACCTTACAAAGTGGCCACCTCATGGGGGCCCTGGAGGAAGAAGACACGGGTAACGATGAGATCAGCAAGAGGAGTAGCAGCAGCTTGAAAGGCTGTGGAGGACAACCCATTGCAAACTGGCATTTATACCATTCTCAAACAGGAGATCTTCTCTTGACTACCATATCTGGCTAGGAATGTAAAAGTTGTGTTTACATCTTCCCTCTACTATTTTCCCTCCAACAGACCCTTCTCTGTATGCGAGAACTCACAAAGTTCTCATCCATATCAGCACATGAAAGCAACTTCCACACCTTTCCAAGAACAACATCTGCTCATACAATAACTGTAGTGCAACCGTGTTGTGCATGAGCCAAGTAATTCTTATCACAGTGCTTCCCCTTATTTCCAATGTATGAAGGATGTATTCTTAAAGCTAGCCTTTTGCTTCGTCTACTGGCTCCCTCAGTGACTGAGTGTGTCATGGCTGGCTGCTGTGGTGCAACAGAAGCCTTCTAGGATTAAACTGACCTTCATCTCATGGTACTAAGCCCAGCTGGAGATGCCACCTTTTGTGTTGCTGCATGGGCAACCTGGCTCTGGTTCCTTTCTGCCCCACGTGCAGGCATCTGAAGGGGCTGGTGAGAGAGCGCACATGCTGCTTTCCTGACAGGCAGCAGGATCATCTATGCCCATTCCTTCCATACCACGAGTACTGGCCATTAGTTCAGCTTTGCCGCTAATCTGCAAGAAAGAAGACCTAAAGATGCCAATGAGGAGAGTGAAACCTTTCCTCCTCGTTGTCTATAACTAACTGCCACGCCTGTCAAAGCCAGAAGGGACAGCCCTCTCCAATTTGGCACACCAGGCTTTTATAGCACCAGTCTGAGCAAGCATGGCAGAAGCACAAATCCCCCTTAGAACATGGGGCCTCCAATCCAGATATCCCTGGAGCTGCCCCACACTCAGCGGTGCACTACGGTGTTGTGAAATCATATTCCATTGTTTCACATTTGCTGCTAATGGACTCCTCCACCTGAGCTGCCATTGGCAGCACACAGATATAGCTCCCAACATCTGCACCAATGCTTGATGTCCTGAAAGCACTGTTCTTTTACAAGCGGGGCACACAGCATCTAGATCCCTAGGTTTGCCAACTAAGAGATGATGCATCCAGACCCTCCAGCCAGCAACATCTTTCTCCTCATGTGCCACCAGGAGCTGCTCTTGATCACTCATGCTCTGTGTGTGACCCAGTGCACTCCTGTCCTGCTCGCTCTTGAACTCCCCTGGGTGGATATCTCTAAGCTGGTGCTTGAGAGGAATAGAGTGAGTGGCAGTGTGTGCTGTTCAATGCTGGCAAGGCCAGATACAGTGGTACATGTCTCCTCTTCTGGCGTATGTATGAGAAAAAAAGCACTTGCACCTCAAGATGTCCCAAAGCACTTCACAGCCAATGAAGTATTTTAGAATTATAGTAAGGAGGGAAATGCAGCAGCCAGTTTGTGCACAGCCATGTCCCACAAACAGCAAGTGACTTTGGAAAAGGGATAAATATTGGCCAGGACGTCAGGAGAACTCCCCTACTCTTCTTTGAATGGTGCCATGGGATCCTTTACGTCCACGTGAGAGGACAGATAAGGCCTCAGTTTAACTTCTCATCCGAAATGTTCTTTCATCTTTCGTAAAGCCAGGAGTAGGGCTGTTCACTGAGGATTCCACAGTGTTCTGCTCCATTCACAACTTCTCCAATAATGGAGCATCCAGTGTGGCCTCCAGCAGGATCTGGACAACATGCAGGTTTGAGCTGACAAGTGGCAGGTAACATTCATGGCACATAAGTGCCAGATAATGACCATCTTGCACAAGAGAAAACTGTCATCTACCTTTGACTTTCAGTGACACCATCATCACTGAGTTCCCTCAACATCAACATCTTAGGGGTCACCACTGACCAAAAGCTTAGCTAGACCAGCCAAATCAACACCATGGCTACAAGAGCATGACCGAGGCTGGATACTCTGCAATGGGTGGCTAACCTCCTGACCTCTCAAAGCTTCTCCACTAACTAGAAGTACTGGATGGATGCAGCCACCGAAACAACACTCAAGAAACTCAACACCATCCAGGACTGAGAAGTTTGCTTGATTGGCACCTCTGTCACTGCACTTAATATCCTTCCCGTCCATCACTGGTGAAGTCTCTACATGATGCACTGCAGCAACTCACGAAGCTTGCATCAACAGCACCTCCTAGCCCCACAACCTCTACCACTCAGAAGGACAGGAGCAGCAGATCATGTGAACACCAACAACTCCACGTTGACCCTCTAAGTGACACACCATCCTGACTCGGACATATACCGCCGTTCCTTGACTGTGGGTCAAACTACAGGAATTCCCTATCTAACGCCATCATGGGAGCATGATTCAGCTCAAGGATTGCAGCTGTTAAGGTGGTGGTGGGTCTTCTCTTTCTCAAGGCAGTAGAGATGGCAATAAAAGGGCAGTCTTACCAGCATGACCCAATCCATGAAAGGAAATGAAGAAAACTTTTTTTTATTCGTTCATGGGATGTGGGCGTCACTGGCAAGGCCAGCATTTATTGCCCATCCATAATTGCCCTTGAGAAGGTGGTGATGAGCCGCCTTCTTGAACTGCTGCAGTCCGTGTGGTGAAGGTTCTCCCACAGTGCCGTTAGGTAGGGAGTTCCAGGATTTTGACCCAGTGACGATGAAGGAACGGCGATATATTTCCAAGTCGGGATGGTGTGTGACTTGGAGGGGAACGTGCAGGTGGTGTTGTTCCCATGTGCCTGCTGCCCTTGTCCTTCTAGGTGGTAAAGGTTGCAGGTTTGGGAGGCACTGTTGAAGAAGCCTTGGCGAGTTAGACAGATGAACATTTTATACTTACGTTTGTGCTGTACAATACATGGACCTGGAAATGAGAGAGTGCAGCTTGAAATACTTGCCTTTATCCTCCCTACTTCCTCCCACGTTAAAGCAGGCTGTTTTATACACAAAAGAAAGTCTGGATAAAGCATTAATTTAGGGTGAAGATTACAGGTTGCATCTCTGAAGTTGAAAATAATAGGTGTTAGTTGACACAAAGATCAATTATAAGGAATTGCTGAGACTCACTAATTGAGTCTCCTGACAACCAGAATTTAAGCAATAAAGATTTTCACAATCCAGGGTTAAATGTCATTTATTTTTAGCCACATACAATCTGTAATTAATTAATGAGGATCATAGCACAAGCAAGTCTCTTTAACTCATTGCTCAGTTGTGAGGCCCTTCACAAGATTCAGCTATTATTGTATAATTTTTGCCTGTCTCATCCTGTTTGTGATTCTTCCTCTGTTTTTTCACCTCCTCCCCAAAGGTGTGACCCCTTGCTAGGGTCCTTGGAGTTCCACAGGTGCTGGCCTCCCTCTGGTGCTTGCCCACGTGACCATTCTTCATGTGTGAGCCTAGACAATGAATGTTGGCAGGCCAACTGTAGGACGATAACAACTGAGCCTGGCATTGTCCTGCCTTTTAATATCCACATGTCTGACCTTACAGCAGTGCTTGCAGAGCAGCAGTCGCAAGGAGAAACCCCTGCTGATTTTACGCTTTCCTAACCTGGGGACACCGTTGCTCCAACTCAGCATAAACTGGAGACTGAACCTTTCTTGTCTGTATGACTTAACTGTTCATTGTTTAAACTGTGTGAGTCACTAGGAGAGCCTTCTTGTGGTATTCTTATTCTGGGACTGTTGTGTAGACTTTGTCAGTAGTGTTGTAAATTTGGTTTGAAAATAACACTCCAATTTGACTTCTCTGCCAAGAGCTGCAAAATGGGTAGACCAGAATCTAATGCATTTTATCATAAATCTAATTACTGTACCAGCCCAACTGAAGTAGACTTGTGTTGGTAAGCAGTTTGAATTGTTGTACAACCAAGTGAAATGAAGCATATGCACTGGGCACTTTGGTATCCTCTGAAACTTGGAGTGCCACTGCACACATGCAGGAGGAGCCTGTGTAAAACACGTGGCATACCACACCAACGCCAATTCTCGGACCTGCAGTTTCTTCAAGTGCAGCTTCCCGCTGAGAGTGCAGGAGCGGCGAATCTGTTCTGTTATTTGATGTGCCTCATTTCTTGTGGGAGAGGCCCGTGTTCGTGAGGGGGGGAGAGGCTCGTGATTGGGGTGGGGCCTGTGATCGGGCTGGGGTGAGAGGCCCGCAATCGGTGTGGGGGCAGGGGCCCGAGATCAGGAGTTGGGGGAGAGGCCCACGGTCTGGAGGGGGAAAAGGCCCGCGATCAGACGGGGCCCGCGATCAGGAGTTTGGGGGGGTGGGGGGGGGGGGAGGGGAGAGAGGAGAGAGACAATCAGGTGGAGGGGGGGAGGAGAGAGAACATTGGGAGGAGGGGTGGTGGGGGGTTGGGAGGAGGAGAGAGACAATCGGGAGGAGTGGTGGAGAGGGGGGGTGGTTGGGTGGGGTGGGAGTGGGAGAGGCCTGCGATTGGGACAGGGGAGAGGCCCACAATCGGAAGGGGGGAGGGGGGGAAGAGGCTGACTATCGGGAGGGCTGTGGGTTGGTCAACAATCGGGAGGGCTGGTGGAGGTCGGGGCTAGGGGGCAGAGGCTGGCGATCAGGGCTGGGGGAGGCCGAAGGAATCCTTGAGGGGCCTGGGGGGAGCGTTCCCACTTCCGCCTCACTTTCACTGCTGAGTTTCCCGACCCTTGGGAAATCCGTGTAGCAGCAATAAATTTCAAATCGGGCTCTCAATTGCACAGTTGGGGCCCAAGTTAAATATGTTAATTAAGTGTCCCACCTCTCCATGGCGGGACACTCTGACGTCCCACTATCAGCTGCTGTAATAAAGACGGCAGGGGCATGCGTGGCAGGTTGGGTCGCATTCCGTGCATTTCATTTTTTAACCCCCTCACGACCCTCTCCCAAATGTCATTATGTGGAGATGCCGGTGATGGACTGGGGTTGACAATTGTAAACAATTTTACAACACCAAGTTATAGTCCAGCAATTTTATTTTAAATTCAAAAAGCTTGTGAATTTAAAATAAAATTGCTGGACTATAACTTGGTGTTGTAAAATTGTTTCCAAATGTCATTGGGTGGGGTTTATATCGAGGCCAATGTGTCATTCCCTAATCAAGAGAATGGGCAGGCAACTCACCCACAGCTGGTTGCTGATATCTCTCTAGATTCATTCACTGGGAAGTGCATAAGAAGTCCAGAGGGACTCCACATCTGAATTCAAAGTTTGCTTCACAGTGAAGTCAGATCTGCACACCTGCATACTCAGACCAGCCTTTGACTGCTGATGTGATATTTAATGATTGAGAAGATTGATAGTCAGTGTTTTCCTTCATCAAAATGTGAGTGATCGTACAGTTGGCCATTCAGAGTTTGTTTCTAACTTCAAATATGTCTCTTTGTGTCCCAGCTTTTAATTTCTCATTTGCATTGAGTTAGCTGACCTTGGCTGAGCCAGAAGTCAGCATGCAAAAGCGCCTTGGGACATTTTACTGCATTAAAGGTGCTATATAAATGCAATGTTGCTGCAATTAGCCTGAATACCCCTGAGCTAGAAATGGGAAAATCAGCCAGGGGGTTATCACTTATGAATGCTATCCAGTGGCCCCTATGGATGTTGGGTGAAAGCAGGTTTGGACTTGACTGCAGTGCCCTCTGTGCTTTGGGTGAGATATTGTACGGCTGTTGGTTCTGTGGAATTGTACGCCAGTGAGTCTTCATGAGAGGACACGAAAAAATTGTGGGAAGAAAATGGTTGGAATTTGGGTTGGCATTTGGAGCAGGAGCCAGGCAATTTAGCGCACTGCTGGCTTAGAAGGCTTACATTCTGTTGCTGCTTGTCTCAGTACCACTGTTTAATCGCTGGACTTACCAAGTAAAACAGGAGAGTTGAAAGCTGTGAAAAGGGATACTGGGCCCTCTCTCTGGTGCAATCTTGTGACTAATCTTGATGCCGAAACACCCTTATGTGATAGCAGAGGCAGGTTTTATTAGTAACTAGTTTAAATGTAGATGACAAGATTAGCTATACACGCAGTGTTATGACTAAGATTTCAGTAAAACGGAATGACGGCCGTGCAGAATTTCCATGTTATGTCCCCTTGAACTGTAGAAAAACACCAGCCATAGTATTCTGATATCATTCTGAGATTGTGTCTGGAGAGAGCAATTTTAGCTGTCTATCATGTGATGACTGGTGTCTGACGGGTGGGCGCCAGCGGTGGGAGCAATGATGAATTCAGTGTGGCACACGAAGTGTACTGGCTTAAATGGGAGTCTTTCAGTAGCATAATAATATCAGTATGCTAAATTAACCCAGTGATAACAGACGTCTCATGTTTCCAATGATGGTGTAACAATTGATGTTGACTTAGTATATGGTAATTCAATATACAAGATGGGAAATTCATACAATGGGTTGAAATCAATAGGATGAAAGTTGGGGGGTGGGGGGTGATCCACTCCGTCAGATTACTGCCTAGGCAGTGAAGCTGTGGTTTTAACACAAAGAAATAAGCCATTTCATCAAGTTGCTGACATTTGTTACTACCTGCAGTACATTTCTGCAGTGCATACAATGACGTTTCCCAGGCCAGTGTGAAAATCATTAAGATGACCATTTATAATTTATTCAGCTGTAACTGTAAAGTTAAAGATTGTTATACAATATTGTAGCAATCTGCCCACCCTTTTTATTTTAATATGTACATGACCAGTGTTGCTGCTCTCTCCCTATTTTGGTCTTCTTTGCACAGCATATAAAGGTGAGTAAAAAGTCAGATTTCCTTGTAGGTTTCTCAAATCATGCTTTAATATAATTAATATATTAAATTTAACAAATTTAGCAATATCATTTTTGATGGAATGGCTTATCATAGAGATGTGGAGGTAAACTTTTACTTTTCCGCTGGGTGGAAAACAAGTCCTGGCAGATCAGCCGCCTGTTTTGCATTTCATTTCCATCAAAGTAAATGTAAATGAAAATTGGGCGGTGTGTAAAGCGTCCATTCTGATACCACCCGTTTTCTGCCCGGCGGCAAGTGAAAATTCACCCCATGATGTGCTCAGTAATGTGAAAATTGTGTCAGATATTCAGTGTATGAAAGGGTTAAATGCATGATTTTTTTTTTTGAAATTCTTAGACATTGTCCTAAGAGTGGTTGAATGCAGGTTTTATGGCTGTGATCCCCCACAAAGTGAGTGACTAATCCTGGCCATACCATTGTGAGGAGGCAGCAATTTGAGTCCAGGAGCAGGTCCACAGGGAGAGAGAGGAGTAGGAGAATTTAACAACATGTATTCTCAAACACTGCCTGACAGAGTGGATTAGATAGAGGCTTGAGGGGACTAGTCTGACCCACAGTCCTTTTAGCCAGGGATGGTGCATACCACACATCAGAAAGAGAAGGAGGAAAGTGGGGGATGGGGAAGGGAGGAATGAACAATCAAAGAGATTGTAATTTTGTTACCATGGTTATATATAAATTGTAAAACATTTTTCTTTTTATTCCAATCTTTGAATAAAGTTTAACAAATATAGATCCTAGCCTCTTATCTGTGCGACGCACACGTTTTTCAAATGCCTCCCATGGGAACGAGTAGGTTCGGGGAGTGCTTCCGAACACAGGTGTTGGAAGAAAACACGCTGACGTATTTTGTTTGCTATGTGTTGCAGAGACGATGAACATTTGCTGATCCAGCACTACTGCCAGAGTCTGAACCAGGAGTCACCGTTGAGTCAGCCTCGGAGCCCTGCTCAAATCCTCATCTCATTGGAGAGTGAAGAGAGAGGAGAGTTGGAAAGAATTCTAGCTGACCTGGAGGATGAAAACAGGTGAGAATGCGGCAGAACAAGTACAGCAGATTCAGTCTCGACTAAAATACTCTTGACATCTCATTAGTATTGCTTCCACCCCTAAAGTTCATCCAATTGCTACATCCCATTTTGAAAGACCACTCAATAGCTGGCAATTTTGGAGCTTTATTCCATCTACTGCCTTGCCATAGTTAGTAATACTAAGCTCCCAAATCATGATCAGATTCTCCCTCTAGATCCTCAATAGTTTTTCCTGTATCTTTTCTGAGGCAAGTGTGGAAACAGATTGCTGTCATGGTATTTCTCTGAAATAGTATTTGCTAAAATATATAGATCTGGGTTTTCTCCAGGAATCTGCCTGTTATCAGGTGGTCCCTGCACGTTATCACTGTGGAAAATGGGATAGAAAAGCCCACCGCTGAATTCCTGCCCCTAAATCAACCCTCCAGTGTTATCCTTCCCCCACTAGCAGGGATTGCCTGCCCTGCTGCATTTAAATGACAGTGAGGAGATGGGACTTGAGACGATGGTTAATTTCCTTCTCCTATCTCAGTATCACTGACTCCAAATAAGACAGGCCGCAATGAGGAGGTAGGGTACATTTGCAGTGAGAAGCAGGAGACCGGCATGGAGGAAAGGAGAGGATCAGGATTTGGTCACCTCTCCCTTTTCTATCCACTCCCCTCCCCCCCCCCCCCCCCCCCCTCTAACTGTTAATATTGATCCAATAAGGGCTCCTTGAGAGTCATAAAAATTTGACCTTAGCAGCCGGGTTAGGAGGACTCTGACCCCCTTTTAAAAAAAAAATGCTCCTTCCATTTCCAGTGCAGCACCACATTCCTCCACCCCCCAGACCCCGGCAGTGGCTGGCTCCCTCTGTGGAGCAGAGATACTGCAGGTGGCCTGTCCTGCTTATATAATTGACCCCAACCCAGGAAAATAGACGGGGGTTGGGATGGCAGATGGAAATCCTCCTCCCAGCCCCCTTCCAGCAGCAAGAGGAAAATTCAAATTGGAATCTCTTTGTTGTAAAAAAAATCATTTTTTACAGCAAAGAATTGCTCAATTTGACAACTTGTTAGTCTTACACATACAAGAAAATGTTAATATCCTTGGTCAGTATCCTGACCTTCTCTCCAAAACATGAAAAATGTTTACTGACTGATTGTGAATGTACTTTGTGGAGGGTGTGCAAAAACACACAGTGGGTGAAATTCAACTTTGGGGGCACAAAGTCAATGGAAAATAAAATCGGCCGGGGTGTATAATGGGCAGCTGATCCGCTACCATGACTGCCCGTTTTGCATCCCTGCTGAAGTTGAATTTTACCCCCCGCCCAGAGTCTCAACCTTCACTAATATCGATGTGATCAACATTTCCTTTGAACTCTGTGATTATTAAGTTCAGACCTATGGACATGATTGGTGAAGCATGCTGAAATGTAATGGGATACAGAAAGAACCAATTACTGCAAGTATTATCATTGGAATTTTTCTTCTAACATTAACACTTGTGAATACTGATAGATGTGAATTCACCCTCAACACATTTAAAACTATTAGCATACTTTCAAATTTCATTTCAGAACCCTAAATCTGATAATCATAATTGAAATGTTGATACTGTTATCAGATGAGGTTGTCGTCCAAATAGTTTTAGTGAAACCCAATGAGAAGCCTCATGACTACAATGTTCTGTCATTTCAAATGACGAATAACTTATTAGGATATTATCAGTTTAGCACATAGAGCTTAATGTGGATGAACACCACACCAACTTCTTCTATAAATTCCCCCCCCCCCACCCCCCGACCCCAACAATACAGATCCTTTAGTTTCTACTCTTTTTTGTTTTCAGAAACCTTCAGTCTGAGTATGAGAGGCTGAAGCAACAGCATGATCACAAAGGCCTGTCTCCCTTGCCATCCCCTCCTGAGATGATGCCCATTTCACCACAAAGTCCCAGGGATGCCGAGCTAATCGCTGAAGCCAAACTGCTTCGTCAGCACAAAGGTCGCCTTGAGGCCAGGATGCAGATCCTGGAAGATCACAACAAACAGTTGGAATCCCAGCTGCACCGGCTGAGGCAGCTGCTGGAGCAGGTAAGGGGAGGAATGCCTGGGCTTGCAGAACCTGTCAGGTGTAATAAACGAGTGACCAACCTAGCTTTCCTAGGGCTCATTGCTTCTTTTGGAGTCTTTTAATTTTCTTCCTCTAATTCCCAGTAGCACAAGAACACACCCAACTAAGAGGGCAAGCAGGGAACTTGAACTAAGGGCTGTGACAATACTACTCTTAGTTTGAGGTGACTCCTCTTCAGCTTTCTCTCCTGGTGGAAGATTGTTTTGCCTCTACTTACAACCTCTTCTGATAACTTGATGTGGAAACTCAGGATCATGAAGACTTGTTCTACAGCCCCATGGTCCAGGGCTTTGGAGCACCGACACTTTGTACCACTGCATTTTGACGAGTGGTGAGGCTTTAATTTTAAAAATGATCAGACTTCCGAAACTATTCTGAAACAAAGCTGCAGTATTACTAAACACTGTGTAGGAAGCAGCAGGATATTATTTACTCCTCTCTGCTGCTGACACCTTCCAGTGGAAATACCAATCTGGTCTTACTATCCCAAGTGAGCCTGGACTATGATCACTTGACCAGTTTCAGGCTACGGTTGAATACTGTCAGATTGGTACTAAAGTGCTCTCACACCATGGTTTATCTGCAAGACATAAACTGAATGCAGAGTGACGAGTTGTAACCTCCTTCCTCATTGCTGTTTGCAGCCACAGACGGAGGTCAGGGTAAATGGAACTACAGTCTCCTCCCCTTCTACTTCCTCGCAACGATCAGACAGCAGCCAGCCAGTGCTACTCCATGGAGTCGGCAGTCAGACTTCAGGAATAATGGGTAAGAAATAGTTGTTACAACATTGATGACTTAGTCGGTGACACAGTGAGAAATGCTCCACTAACAGCACTGTGACCACAAGAAGGGGATCCTGTTAACTGACAGGTAAAATATTGTACATACATTTTACTATCCTGTACTTTTGAAGGAATGTTAAATTTTGTGAATGCCAGTTGTGAAGCAGGAGAAATGACTGAGGAAGAAAAAGTACTCCAGTGATATGGACCATTGTAGCTCTAGCATTGCCTCTTTGAGTTCTTGTTCAGAAGGCCTGAGTTCTGCCTTTGAAACTTGGTTACCCTCAGCAACCAACTCTCGCCACTTCTCCATCAAGTGGCTGGATGATTAAGCAATCTCAAGGGAAATTAAAAAGGGTAATGAGACCTGTCCAGCAACCCTGAGCAGAGATGCATTGACCACAAAGGAGTTTAAGGCATAGACCATTAGGGTCTGAATGACACAGGAGTTTCATATTGACAAAAAAGGAATAAAAATTGGAGTAAATTTGTTAACTCATTTATTCATACTTCACTTAAACCTTTTATTACCCCTTTACCCATACACTATTCTTACCCTTGACTTACAACTTCTGGGATGTGCCTTTTAATACCCAAACAGGTTTCAATCCCAACAAAGCACCTGATGCTGTCTGCACTCTGTTGTCATGGCTACATTAAGAGTTCTCAGCAAACTGTTTTGAATGTGCTTCTGTTACAAAAGGAATGCCTTTGTCGCATGAACATGGCACTCACGAAAAGTAGGGTCAAAAGCATACCATATTTACTTGCACATAGAAGCACACTATAGTCGTGACATTGATTTTAATGGCAGGGAGGCAACAGTGTGGGAGCTAGATAGTTAAGCAACTCTTTGGGACACACCAAAGAATGCATGTTGCAAAAATAAAATAAATCAAACCATTATAAGTTAAACTTAATTACTAGTACACCGCTGGCAAGTAGCATTAAGCAGTGCAAAAGTGGTAGTATAACTACAGTCTAATGATGGTGGTTAGGGAGTCAGGATAGCGATACCAAGAGAACTTCCTGCTCTTCCAATGCTCCCATGGGACCTTTGGATTGTATAGGCAGGCAGTCTCATTCAAAGGACAGCACTGAAGTGTTAGTCTAGATTATGCACACGGGTCCTGCAGTGGGACTTGAAACCACAATTTTTTGAACCTGAGGCAAGCATACTACCAACTGAACCAAGCTGACACTCTGAGGGACCTGTCGTCACAAGATCTCAAAGACACATATAGATGAGGATGTAACCTGTTCTAGGGCATTCATCCAGATTTTAAAAAACTATAATCCCTACTCCATCAAGTGTCCAACTGTTTCATTGTCAAATGTTTGGCATACACTTTTTTGGCTATGAAACAAAGAGCCAACTATCACTTTCATCACAGAGGCGCCTTTGGGCCGATTTTCTGAATGCACGCTCCTGACACCAAGCCTTACTCACCCCAGAGCATTCACTCGAGAAATCGGCCTTATGTAAGTGGCAGGAGGAATTGTTCAGTATGATTTATGTCATTGTGTCTTGTGTAGGGAAATGAATACAAAAGCTTTGTTAAATGTTTTTTTATTTTTTAAAAATGTGCTTTTTAAAAAAATGTTGTAACTCTCATGCATTTTAGTAACACAATAGTGATTAACAAGTTGAAGATTAAGTGTAAATCCATTTGAGTGGAACTTCAGATGATGGGTTATGCTGGATATGAGTTTTAAATTAGGATGGTATCTGTGAAAAAAAAATGGAGAAGCATAGGGGAGAAGTATAAACTGACCAATTATTTTGAAATATTAGAGCTAATCTAATGAAATGTGCCTGTCATGTTTCAGGCTTTTTGATTTCTTCGTGGAAAGGATTTGGGAATGAGTTATGCTTAAGTGCTATGTTTTAAAACAAAGTGAATTCACACAGGTGTTTTTTTTAAATCACAGACCGCAGGAATTGAAGTATATAAAGTTAAACAGCTTACAGTCCATGTCAAACAGTGCCATGGACTGTAAGTCAATTATCTCATCCCAGACCCATTAATTTGAGATGGCCCCTATTCATTTTGAGAATAGCAGGAGATGTTGAGACTCATACCCTAAAAGGGGGTGGGGGGAGGAGACGTAATCAGTTTTATTGACCAGCATACTGGCAAATCATTGAAAAGGAAGAATGTCAGAGGGCTAGCCTTTCGAGTCCCTGTGAATACACAGAGAGGAAAGGAAAAAGAGATAAATGGGCAGTCAGGCAGCCAGCCAGCCAGCCAGAAAGGCCTTGGGTGGAAGCTTGTCCTAGCAATGGGAATTTTGCTCATCTGAAGATCAGAGCTGTTCAATATCAGATGCTGACCAGAAAAAGTTAAGCGAGCCTACCACTAGGGATAGTGTGACATGTTTTTTTATTTTTCTTGTTCTTCAGGGTTCTATAGTCAGTGGAATCAAGGTGAGATTTGATTACATTCACTTGCTGTCTGTAAAAAAAACCAAAAAGCAGCTTAAGGATTTGTATCTGGTTTTGTTTCACTGAAGTGTTTCAGTCTGCTTTTAAAAGATTTGAGAAGTGCACATGGCGGCATTTGCAAAGACATGGTGGGGGGGGGGGTAAAATTCAACTCCAGCGGGGGCACAAAATGGGCAGATCCATTGCCGCCCGTTTTTGCCCCTGCCAAAGTTGAATTTCACCCCCATGATACCCAGGGTGCAGATCACAAGATTGTAATGCCCTTGGGTTATGCTATCCTATAGTTAGAGATTGGGCAGAACATAAGACATGCAGGCCACTTACAGGAATGACCAACACAGAGAGAACAGTGCCACTAAGTAACCAATGATTGTATGAATTTGGAGTGATGTAGCATTTTTCAAGTAGTTCCCTGGATGCAGCAATCACCGCCTACGTCACTTCAATAAATTTGTTGTTTATACACTTTAAGGTGCATTCCTGTTGCGCCCTCCACTCCTGAAGGTGTGACTGATGCTGGGAGATGGTTTCCACCTACAGCTACAGACCTCTGATGCCTCACCCATGTGGTGCTTCTTCATGGGCTGTTTGACTGTGGCGGGTATCACAGCCAAACCAATCCTGTCCAGAAATGCAAACTTTTTGACGAGGGTCACTTGGATAGTGATCAGTGTGAGGCGAGTTTATATTTCCCCCCCCCTTCGAAGTATAGAGGTGCTCGAGGCTAATTGTCATGTCCCCAGAGTTGCTCGAGCTGGGATCAGCTAACTCAGCGCAAACCAAGGATTAAACCTGGTACCTTCCTGGTTTACATGATCTAATACCACATTAGACAGTGCTTCTATCACTGAGGCTATAGGGGCCTTTCCCTTCCGCTGGTTGTAACAAAGCTCCAATGTTCTGTGACACTGAAATACATAATTGATTAGAAAAGTGATGGTGATTCATTAGAAAATCGGGAGCCCTGGTGATTGGACTGCTGACCTATGAGCATAATTCTCTAAATTGCATTTCAGTTGACTGAGCCTCACGGAATTTACCCTGTGGTCTCATGTGTCTCATCTTTTTTGTATTGATTAGGAGAAATGGTTTGTTAATAGCACTGGGAAGCTTTTAAATATCAATTTACTAATGGTTGTTTATTTTGACTAGAACTAAGTGGTAAGTACATATTGCACAACTGAAAATTCATTCAGAAAAAGAAAATTATGGTTACGGCAGTGAGGCGACTACTTGAAAAATGTTGCATCACCCTAAAGGGCTAAAAGCAACCGCTCATCATAATGGATCTTTGATCAAAATCTTGAAACTTTACCTGCTTAAACCCTGAACTACCTTTAGTGAGTGTTTTTTAAAAAGTGATATGCATGAAGTAATTATCAGTGTAGCACACCCTCAAGTGGCTGGTGTCAGTGATCTTTGCACCCCTCCAATTTTATCTGGGAAATAGCTGTTTGAAACATCAATATGAAAAAGGGCCAGGAAGTTGGAAAAAGATGGGACAGTTGGAAAAAGATGGGACAAGATACTTCTGCTCCCCGGTGTGGGTTAGCATAGAGATGGAAGACTGCATGCAGCCAGAGGACAGGCAGCAGGCAATTAATTTTAGTTGTTATATTTTTTTAAGCGCTAATTTGTATGATTAATTGTTCTATAAGCTGCAATGGCACATTCAATATATTAGTGCTTATACTGCTAACAACTGAATCTTAGCAGAAGAGCTTCATTCAAGTATATCCGTGAGGTAACAGAAAAAGGTTCAGAAACTTGAGAAAACCTCCGTAGTGATTAATTACTGGCTAGCTAGAATTTAAAGAACAAGAATTGCAAACTGTCAAGTGAATTTTACTTCAAATAGCTGTTTTATCAAAAGAATCATCATTAGCGTTGAAACTGCGCTCCTCTAACCTGAATTGTGCAAAATGATGTTATTCGAATCCTATGCAGGAATCAAACAGTGCCTTAGGGGCGGTGATGTTTAACTTTAGAACTGCCATTTTCACGCCAATGACACAAAATTCAAATCCATGAAAAATTAATATTTCATTTGTGTTAAAGTTCATTGATCTAGAGAAATTAATTTTCACTGACTCTTAACATAATGGGATTTTTAATTATTTCTGTGCTGGCTATTTGTCATGATGTTATTTTGTATTAATAACTCTTTGCACAAGTAAAGCAGACTAAGCAAAACAGCAAGTGAGTCACTGACCTTCATTAGAAAGTTTGCTTTTGAATGTGGAAAAACCCTGCAAAGAAATTTATTATGATACATAATATTCTAAAAACATTAATAGTGCACCACATTGTAACAAGTCCTTTTATTGTTTGCATAGTGAAATCCTGTTAATTTTTTTTCTATCTTAAAAAGTTATTTAACCAGCAGAATCATCCTTATAAAGTTCCTTTTGTTTCAATTTTATGTTTCAGGTTGAGGATTCACAGAGGAATAGTTTCTTTACACATCTGGTCAAGTAGAGTGTAAACTAGGCATAGTTTAGATTTAGAGCTTACTTCAGGTTTCTAAAATTAGTGTTTTTGTTCTTTAGGGCACCCTCAGCTCTGTCCCATTGTTGGTGTAGATTCTTCTGAATCGTTTGGGGTTGGGAGGTCATAATTCACAGTATTTTTGGTGCACTTAGACATGAAGGATAGGAATGAAAGCAGATTTTAAATCAAGGCAATTCCTCATTTCCCCAGTCCCTCTTGTGATTTATGGAGACATGTCCCAGCACTCCCACATATTTCTTCAATGCCAGTAAGGAGTGTACTGTTGGTTGATACAATACTAATTCTTTCTACTGCTCCCTGTCTTCCACTTACATTTCTGTAGTGCTTCTCATGCCAGAACACTTTACATTGTGCAGGAAAAACCAGTGGAAGGCGAGCAGGAAGAAAAGGGGAACTGAAGGGGATAGAGCAGGAAGTTGTAGGCATGTTCAAAGGAATGGATTTTGAGGAGGTTTTTGAATGCAGGAGAGAAGTGGCATGATAGAGAGATCTAGGGAAGGAATAACAGGGGACAGGAGCATAGCAGCTGAGCAAACTGCCACCAAAAGGGAGAGCAGGGGACAAGGAGCAACTCAGTGGAGCGTGCAAGTATATACGGTTTTAGGAGATTACTACGGTAGGATAGGGCAAGGCCGTGGAGGGATTTATTACTAGTTGACCTCCCATGGCATTGTACGCAGACAAAAATAAAAAAGTGTTTCTCTCCTCCTATAACTGTCTCCCATAAAATCTAGGTTAACATTTCAGTGCAGTACTGAGGGAGCACTGCACTGTCGGAGGTTCCATGTTTCGGATGAGATGTTAAACCGAGGCCTCGTCTACCCTTTCAGGTGGATGTAAAAGATTCCATGGCACTATTTTGAAGAAGAGTAGGGGAGTTCTGTGCGGTGTCCTGGCCAATATTTATCCCTCAACCAACACCTAAAAATAGACTATCATTATCACATTGTATGGGACCTTGCTGTACTCAAATTGCCTGCTGCGCTTCCTACATTACAACAGTGACTCCACTTCAAAAGTAGTTCATTGGCTATAAAGTGCTTTGGGACGTAAAAGGCGCTATATAATTGCAAGTCTTTATTTCTTTCTCTACTCCTATCTCGCTCTCTAATTCTTTCTGACTTACGTTCTCTGTCTTTCAGTTTGTCTTCCATTCCTTCTGTCTTCCTCTTCCTACCCATTTGTGTCTTGTTGTTATCTCTGTGTTTGTCTTAACTTTTTTAAACTCTCTATTGAGATAAACACCTCAAGTCAGGAGGTGACAAAAGCATGGATGAGGGTTTCAGCTCCAAATGGCAGAGGCGGGGCAATGTTACGGAGATGAAAGTAGGTAGTCTTTGTGGTGGAAAGGATATTCAGAAACAATCAAAAAAAAATCAGAAAATAAATTACAAGATATTGATCTTCATAATTTCTCCTTCAGTTACAAATAATCATGATGTGGACCAAATTCAAAAATAATGAAATGAATTTAGAATTAGCAGTAGCACTCTGGCCTCCGAGCCCTGCCACAGCAATTCCCCCCCCCCCCCCCCCATTTAGGTATGCTTCTCGATGGAGGCCAGCAAGCCTGCTAAAATTATGCAAATGACCCTGAGGCCAGAGATCTGGCTGGGGTCAGGGGCGCACCTTTGTGGTTGGCAGAATTCTACTCCCGCTGAAGATGTGCCCATATTACGCTAAGCTGGAGAGCTTGGGCCCTGATGTCGTCATGTGCAAATTACAAACTGGGATGTTGAGACCCTTTTAAGTTCCTCACTCAAACACTTCAGTCTATCACATGACAGTAAGTTGATTGATTTTAACAAGGTCCAAATTAAATTTAAAAATTGGATTCAACAATCAGTTACCATCTAACAAGAGTACTTAATTAAATTATTAATGAATAAAACTATTATGCACAAGCTCTTTAAATTATTGCCTAATCGTTTTGTAGAATGATAAATATCTCTGTGACTGATCCAGAGCAATTAAATTGTTGGGAAGTATGATTACTTTTGCTGAGAAGCTCAGCAAGGTTTCTAAAACACTGTGGCAGAGAAGGCAGTTGCAGCCTGTACGTAAGACCAACTTGGCATTCTTTATGTCTGTTATTTATGGCCAGATCAAAACTGGAAGAGAAATGATACCATAATACTGCTTAGGAATCATTCCTGGCCCTTTAAACAGTTACTTATTGTAAGACTATCAGAATGCACAACCACTGAGCAATAAGGTAACGTGTAATTCTCTTGATTGTTAATACACGTCTTTTTATTTTAATCTGAGGTTTTAGTGAATTGTTTTATCTTCACACTGGCACTCCCATCCCCAAAATGCAACATACAGACATATTACTTGTGAGGCCTGAGAGGACTTACGACAGAGAAGTGTTGTTGAGACCAATTTCAATTTAATGAACAAAATTAAGGGAAAGAGCTACTATCAATCACCATAGGTAAAAGTATTACATTGCTAATTTTCTGCTACTCGATATAACTAATGATTTTATAAATCATTAACTGTAGATTTACAATACATACCACATCTAGTGGTTGTGAAATAGTACTTTACCTGATCCCACGTTCCCAGTGCGCTGCGCTCGCAGGAAATGCAGATCGGAGAATCGGGTCAACAGTGTTAAAGTAACCAGTGCCCCGTGTGAGTTACTGCGAGAAGCAAGGGATCAAGGAAATGCCTCTTAATCTCCACTCACTTAGAGAGCAGATGTCCTGTAACTAGTCACTGCAGAATGAGAAATTAGCCACAAAATTGATCACAACCAACCTTAAATAGACCTATGATTTAAATATACTGATCTTAAGTAGGCTTCAGTGCAAAAGATCTAAGCTCCCCTGATATCCTGGTGCAGCGGGATACTCATCATATGGCCTGTGAGCCAACTGCATCCAGTGCAAACCTCTGTTATGGCTCTTGTACTGGATCCAACCAAGGCACATTTTTCTTGCCACCACCAGTAATTAAAGGATGCCCGAGACTACAATGTGCTTCAATCTCTGCTCCCCTGTCCAATATTCTTCAATCTGTACTTTCCCCATGTTCTTCAGTCTCCATGGTGATCTGGTTGCTGGAGCCTCCTCCCTGCATCGCCACCCCCCCCCAGCCTCTTAGTTATGATCCCTCCCCTCTGGTTTCCCAGCTGCTGGTGCCTCTACTCCAATCCCCCAGTTTCAAATGCTTTCCCTCCAGCTGCCCAATTGCTTGTGCCTCTTACTCAGTAGCTGTTGTATCCTACAAAGCCTCCCAACTCTGCCTTCTCTCACCCGTGAGTGTGGCTCAAAGATTGGTGTGGGAGAAGTGGGTTTCGATTCATGGGGCACTGGCACCAATACTGGGGAAAGAGAGAGCTGTTCCGTTGGGAAGGGCTTCACCTGAACCATGCAGGGACCAGTGTTCTGGTGAACCGAATAACTAGGGCGGTAGAGAAGGCGTTAAACTAAATAAGGGGTGGGGGGGGGGTGGGGGGAGGGTTCAGGTGGGGCGAAGTTTAGATTGATAAAGAGAAAAGACAAGGAAGTAGTACAGCAAAGTGATGGGGGAATGATAAACAGAGTGTGTCAGGAAGGGACAGAGCATACACACATAAGAGTGCACTAGCAAATGGGGCCGGGGTAGGAAAGAATGGTAAAAAGACAAAATTAAAGGTTCTTTATCTGAATGCGCGCAGCATTCATAATAAGACAGATGAATTGACGGCACAAATAGAAACAAGTGGGTATGATCTCGTGGCCATTACAGAGACGTGGTTGCAAGGTGACCAAGGTTGGGATCGAAATATTCAGGGCTATTTAACATTTCGGAAGGATAGGAAAAAAGGTAAAGGTGGTGGGGTAACTCTGTTAATAAAGGATGAAATTGGTATAATAGTGAGAAATGATCTTGGCTCAGAAGATCAAGATGTGGAATGGAGGTAAGAAATAGCAAGGGAAATAAGTCTCTGGTGGGAGTAGTATACAGACCCCCTAACAGTAGCTACAATGTAGGGCAAAATATAAATCAGGAAATAAGGGGGGCTTGTAAAAAAAGGTAATGCAGTAATCATGGGCGATTTTAACTCTTGCATAGATCGGACAAATCAACTTGGCAAAAGTAGCCCTGAGGAGGAGTTCATAGAGTGTATTAGGGACTGTTTCTTCGACCAATACGTCGGGGAACCAACCAGGGAACAGACCATTTTGGATCTGGTAATGGGTAACGAAACAGGATTAATTAATGATCTCAAAGTAAAGGATCCCTTGGGAAGCAGTGATCATAACATGATAGAATTTCACATCCAGTTTGAGAGCGAGGATCTTGGGTCTGAAACTACTGTATTAAACTTAAATAAGGGCAATTAAAAAGGAATGAGGGCGGAATTGGCTAAAGTGGACTGGGTCAACAGATTAGATGGTATGATGGTGGATGAGCAGTGGCAAACATTTAAAAAGATATTTTATGACTCGCAACAAAAATATCTCCCTGGGAGGAGGAAAGACTGCACAAAAAGGGTGAACCAACCATGGCTAACTAAGGAAGTCAAGGATAGTATCAGGTTAAAAGAAAAAGCATACAACATGGCAAAGATTACTGGTAAGCCTGAAGATTGTGAAAACTTTAAAAACCAGCAAAGGATGACTAAAAGAATAATAAAGAGGGAGAAAATAAATTCAGAGAGTAAACTAGCAAGAAATATAAAAGCTGACAGTAAAAAAGAAGAGGGTAGCTAAAATAAACATTCATCCCTTAGAGGATAATAATGGAAAACAAGGAAATGGCAGAGGAGTTAAACAGATATTTTGTATCCGTCTTCACAGTAGAAGACACCAATAATAGTAAATAATCAAGGGGCAAAGGGGAGGGAGGAACTAAAAACAATCACTATCATTAGAGGAAAAAATACTAGGTAAACTAATGGGTCTAAAGGCTGACAAGTCCCCTGGACCTGATGGCTTGCATTCGAGGGTCTTAAAGGAAGTGGCTACAGAGATAGTGGATGCATTGGTTATAATTTTCCAGAATTCACTAGATTCTGGAAAGGTCCCAGCGGATTGGAAAACCGCAAATGTAACATTCAAGAAGGGTGCGAGAGAGAAAACAGGTAACTATAGACCAGTTAGCCTAACATCTGTCATTGGGAAAATGCTAGAATCCATTATTAAGGAAGTAGTAGCAAGACATTTGGAGACTCATACAATCAAGGAGAATCATTGTGGTTTTATGAAGGGGAAATTGTGTCTGACAAATTTATTAGATTTCTTTGAGGAAGTAATGGGCAGGGTGGATTAAGGGGAACCATTGGATGCAGTATATTTGGATTTCCACAAGGCATTCGGTAAGGTGCCACATAAAAGATTGCTGCACAAGATAAGAGCTCATGGTGTTGTGGTAATATACTGGCATGGATAGAGGATTGGGATAAAAGGGCCATTTTCAAAATGGCAATCTGTAATGGCAATAGTGGGGTGCCGCAAGGATCAATGCTGGGGCATCAACTATTTACAATATATATCAATGACGTGGATGAAGGAACAGAGTGTCTTGTGGCCAAATTTGCTGATGATACAAAGATAGGTGGAAAAGCAAGTTGCGAGGAGGACACAAAGGGGGTGATTTTCAACCAAAAGAATTGGTGGGTTGGTGGTGGATGGGAGTTGAGAATAGTTGTTTTTTGGGTCGCGACCACGACTGGCTTTATTTCCGGGTTAAAGTCAGCGCGTAAAAGTACAGGCTTCCCACTGGGAATGCAAAGTCCGAAAATTTTGCGGTTGCAACCCAAAAAAACAACTATTTTCAACTCCCGCCCACCCGTTCTTGGGGTTTAAAATCACCCCTCAAGTGTCTGCAAAGGGATATTGACAGGTTATGCGAATGGGCAAAAATTTGGCAGATGGAATATAATGTGGGTAAATGTGAAGTCATCCACTTCAGGAGGAAAAATAAAGAAAACAAAATATTGTTTAAATGGAGAAATACTACAAAATGCTGTGGTACAGAAGGATCTGGGTGTCCTCGTACATGAAACCAAAAAGTCAACATACAGGTGCAGCAGGTAATCCGGAACGCAAATGGAATATTGTCCTTTATTTCTAGGGGGATGGAGTATAAAAGCAGGGAAGTCATGCTGCAACTGTACAGGGTGCTGGTGAGACCACATCTGGAGTACTGTGTATAGTTCTGGTGCCCTTCTTTAAGGAAGGATATTACTTGCATTGGAGGCAGTTCAGAGAAGGTTCACAAGGTTGATTCTGGGTATGGAAGAGTTGTCTTATGAGGAAAGATTGAATAGGTTGGGTCTATACTCATTGGAGTTTAGAAGAATGAGAGGAGATCTTATTGAAACATATAAGATTCTGAGGGGACTCAGGGTAGATGCTGAGAGGATGTTACCCCTCATGGGGGAATCTAAAACTAGGGGGCATAGTCTCAGAATAGGGGGTCGTCCATTTAAGATGGAAATGAGGAGGAATTCCTTCTCCCGGAGGGTCGTGAATCTTTGGAATTCTTTACCCCAAAATGCTGTGGAGGCTGAGTCATTGAATACATTGAAGGCTGAGTTAGACAAATTTTGATCAGCAAGGGAGTCAAAGGATATGGGGAAAAGGCGGGAAAGTGGAGTTGAGATAAAAATCAGATCAGCCAGGATCTCATTAAATGGCGGAGCAGGCTCGAGGGGCCAAATGACCTACTCCTGCTCCTATCTCTTATGGTCTCGCTGCTGTCTGCTAGCCAGCCTTCCAATTCGGCTGCCTTCTTCCCCCACAACCCCCCCCCCAGCTTCCCAATGGTTGCTGTTGCCCCAGCCTCTCACTTGTTGCTGCCTTCTCCATGCGTGCATAAGACAGGAATTGAATGTCCTATCCATCATTAAGGAATCAAGAAGAAAAGCTCACAATGCTAAAAATTATTCCAAATTACAAGAGGCCCAAGTTTATTACAGGGGCCTGTGAAGGTTATTTTGTTATGGATTCTTCTGGCAAAAAATATTATTCTAGTTTAAAAAGTAGTTAAACATACTTGATTTGATGCTGTTGGATTCCTGTTAGTATCTTTGTACGTACAAGTGATAGGTTGTTCGAAATGAGCACTCGGAACTGCCTAATTGTGTGTGTTTTGGTGGGAGATGGTGGTGGGCTTGGATTGGGTTGTGAGAGCTGCCCTCAAGAAAGTCACTGTTTTAAGATTCTGTCCTACAGTTAGTGAATCTCCCAGCCTAACGGGTTACGAAGTGTGTTACAAAGCCATACAGACCAGGAAGGTTTCAGGTTTGATCCCCAGTCACCTTCATAGATAAGTGGTAGATTAGTAGAAAAGATTTGCATTCCAGAGAGCTCTGGGTTGTAATAGAAAATATTTTTTTCTAAAGTAATGACATCAAATCCTTGTGATACACTGAAATCAGTGCTGCCATCATGTTGAGTTTGTAAGAAAGAAAAGATCAGAGAAATATTTTATTTGGAGTATCTGTGACCCACTGCTTTGAACAATTGTAGTGCTTTCAGATAATCATTAGTCATAAAGCACTCAGGCAGCAAAGCATTCTACTGGGATAGCATGCATAGGATGAAAGAGCTTGCATAATAAGAGAGTTCATGAAAGCCACTCTTCCAGATTAAATCTGTTAGCCATTGTTGCCTGTTAAAATTGATTTGCCAAATGCTTTCAGTGGCACTATGCATCTAGCCAGAGACACCACAGCTGTTGCATTAATCCAGCGGAGCATAAAGGGACACTCCACATTAGTCTGTGTTGGTGCAGTAGAATGTCCAAAGCCTGGACAAAAGAGCTAAATTCCAGAGGTGAGGCGAGAGTGACTGCCCATGACATCAAGGCAGCATTTGACCAAGTGTGGCAGCAAGGGGCCCAATGGGAATCGGGGAAAACTCTTTAGTGGCTGGAGTCATACCTAGCGCAAAGAAAGATGGTAGTGGTTGTTGGAGGCCAATCATCTCAGCCCCAGGACATTGCTGCAGGAGTTCCTCAGGGCAGTGTTCCAGGCACAACCATCTTCAGCTGCTTCATCAATGACCTTCCCTCCATCATAAGATCAGAAATGGGGATGTTTGCTGATGATTGCACACTGTTCAGTTCCATTCGCAACTCCTCAGCTAATGAAGCAGTCCGTGCCCGCATGCAGCAAGACCTGAACAACATCCAGGCTTGGGCTGATAAGTGGCAAATAACATTCGCGCCAGACAAGTGCCAGGCAATGATCATCTCCAACAAGAGAGAGTCTAACCACCTCCCCTTGACATTCAACGGCATTACCATTGCCGAATCACCCACCATCAACATCCTGGGGGTCACCATTGACCAGCAACTTAACTGGACCAGCCATATAAATACTGTGGCTACAAGAGCAGGTCAGAGGCTGGGTATTCTGCTGCGAATAACTCACCTCCTGACTCCCCAAAGCCTTTCCACCATCTACAAGGCACAAGTCAGGAGTGTGATGGAATACTCTCCACTTGCCTGGATGAGTGCAGCTCCAACAACACTCAAGAAGCTTGACACCATCCAGAACAAAGCAGCCCGCTTGATTGGCACCCCATCCACCACCCTGAATATTCACTCCCTTCACCACCGGCGCACTGTGGCTGCTGAGTGTACCATCCAGAGGATGCACTGCAGCAACTCACCTAGGCTTCTTCGACAGCACCTCCCAAACCCGCGACCTCTACCACCTAGAAGGACAAGGGCAGCAGGCACATGGGAACAACACCACCTGCACGTTCCCCTCCAAGTCACACACCATCCCGACTTGGAAATATATCGCTGTTCCTTCGTCGTCCCTGGGTCAAAATCCTGGAACTCCCTTCCTAACAGCACTGTGGGAGAACCTTCACCACACGGACTGTAGCGGTTCAAGAAGGCGGCTCACCACCACCTTCTCAAGGGCAATTAGGGATGGACAATAAATGCTGGCCTTGCCAGCGACGCCCACATCCCATGAACGAATAAAAAAAAAAATTGTTGCCTTGTTCAGACACTTTTGGGGATTGTTAGTGATGGCCAGAGAATCCACCCCTGAAATGCTCTGTGTAGTTGACACAAACACTGAAAGAGTTACATACCTTGAAAGACATATTCCAGTAAATTGTAATGGCAATATGCCTGGCTGTAGCATCAGGCACCAGGCACTCCCAGGTGATGTATAGCACATTTGTGTGCAAAGCAAAGCTCCCTCTACTCGACTGAACCTCAGACCAACCCTGTACTGTGCCAATGTGACTTTTTTTCCATTGTAGCCATCCTATGGCTTCTTTGAACGAGATTGGACCCTTTCACATTGAAACAATTCACTATTATTGGGGCCCTAATTTTGAAGGAGCTAGTTTGTAAAGTTTTGATTTATCTTGAATAGCCTGGTATTTATGGAAACTTACATGCTTCTCTTGTAAAGAATAATTCCATGAAATTTGTAAATTATACTAAAATGTATTACTTTTTTTAATAGATGCTTTTGTTTAAAAATAAGTACAGTCTGCATCACTGCGTGTGTCCACTCCAATGAGCACTTGCCATAAGGCATGCTGGATATCTCCGCAAGATTGCTGTATCTTGGCCATTTTGCCCTCCTTTTAAGCTGTTTCCAATTCCCCTCAGCTTACTCTTTTAGTGGACAATCTCCTTACTGCTGGTTCCATTCTTTTGTTCCAATCTAATTCCTGTGTCAGAAATCCCTCCTGTTTGGGTGCTGCCTATTCTTGCAATACATGGTTGCCAAAAGCCAGATAGCGACCAAGTACTGCACTGATTTCTTTCTTCTTGCCTACACCGTCTATTGTGTTGGAAACAAAGAAATAGCTTTGAAGTGCAAGAATTTTAAGAAAACAAGATAATACGAACAAGAAAAAAGTCTTCAGCCTATCCAGCTTGCTCCATTATCCAGGTCTGTTTTAAATGTATAATCTGGCCATTTTATCATTTTCCTGTCCCGGGCCCATATCTCTCTATTGTTTGCTGAAGAAATGGCTAGACATTCTGCATGCATTTTGGTATTCCCATTTGAGTTTTGTCCATAAGATAAATATAGCACGTGGAGGAATGACTAGTCACGGCACTTTATCTAATTCCCTTTTGAACACTTCAGTGGAGCCAGTGTTTACAAAACTAGGTGATAGTTTATTCCATAAGTAGCACAATAAAAGAAAAGATTAACTGGCCATTCATCTTGTTGTTTTGGGATCTTGCTATGTGCAGAATATTTGCTGTGTTTACCTACATAACCAACACTGCACTTAAAAATAATTCATTGTATATGAAGCACTTCGAGTCATTTATGGAACACATAATAAGGATCTATATAAAAGCAACGTTTTCCTTTCTTTTGGTGGCTCCAGCTGTGAGCAAATTATTCTTCAATGAGTAGGTTTGGTCTCATGGCCATTCTGTCCTGGCTTTGTACAACATGTGCCCTAGCAATTCACCTTGTCAAATCCCTTCATTATTTTAAAATCAGAGCTCCCATTTTCTTCTTTCTAAGGATAATGGCCCCGAAATTCCACAGGGTTACGCTCCATCTGCTATAACTTCAGTGGAACCCCTGGTGTAAGTGGCCATTTTAGCCATTTGCGCTGTTTCACAGAGGGAGGTTGCCGATTTTCTGCCAGCAGATCAGGAGAACCCTGGTAGAAAATCCAGGCGAAGATCTTGAACTTTCTGAGCCTCCCTTCATAATTCAATTATGGAGTCATCTCTTTTGCTTTTCTCTAGATTCTTCCCGCTGCCAGCAAATTATTTTTAACACATACTGCACTTGGACAAAAAACTCCACCTAACTTTTCTTCAAAAATAGATGTTGTGTCAATCACATTACATACAAATAATGGCTGTGGAGGAGGGAATTGTATAAAGAATACTGAATATCTCCAAGAGAATTGCAAAGCACCGATGCACTTGAGGAGGTTCCAGTTTTTATCAACTTTGACAGCCCTTTTGACGAGAGTATTGCCCTACATTCCGCCCTCATGGTTTACTAAAGTTACTTGAACCCAAGGATTGTTTGCTGCCTTAAAATTTAGTAGTCATCTGTTATCACTTATAGTTGATTGAGAAGTTTTGCCTTAAAATTAATCTTACTGTTTGATGTGGAGATTTTCTGATGCCAGTTAAAGATGAAAGTTGTGTTGCGCGTTACAGGGCCTGAAGGTACAACAGCACATGACAGGGCCTGTAGTATTATCGGGTTACAGAAGAAATTACCGTCTTGTATACATTATAAGCCAGCAACATAATAGAGGACTTAAATTACATCTGAAACCACTGAGTCTAAGTTCAAGATTACATTTAACTCCTGTCAACCTCTTATTTATTTATATCCATATTTATATATTTTTAAAAGTATCCAATTATGCTTTTTATTCTTGAAGTTATACATTGGTGAGCATTTTCTTGTATTTACAGCTGCCCTAGATTCTTGTTTAGTGATGTCAGTATGTATTATAAACCCATACAGTGCAAGCAAGTGTATAATATTGATCCTGTGACTGACACAAGTACATTGCAAGGTTATTTCTTTGCACTAAGGTATTGGGCTACAAGCCTCCTTGTATATATTATAAAGTGAACCTCTTGTTTCAGGTGAGGATGAATTGCTGAGTCCTCAGGGTACAAGCACTGGACTGGAGGAGGTGATGGAACAGCTCAACAATTCCTTTCCAAGCTCTCGACGTAAGTAGATTTAGAATCTTGACAGTATTGCAGATTAACCTCGCAAGCTGTTCACCTGACGACATTTCACATTCCTGACAGTATGAGGGAACTGAATGAATGCCGTTAAAATGGCAACGAAAAGAAACAGGAACACACTTGAAGTGATGCTACCCGCTGATGTTAATTCAGTGCTCTCTTATCTTCAAGGCAGCTTCCTCCCATTGTACCATCAACACTTACTGTTTAAACAAAAATATTTTTAAAAAGCCACCAGAAAGGGAACAGGAAAAGCTGAAGAACAGTCCCTGTGAAAATGCAATTTTTACAGTGGGACTCCACAATAAATAGAGCAGATATGATGAGGAGCCATGGGATAAATAGTCTAACCTGATCACTTGGGAACAAATTACAGTCAGGGCCAAGGGTGGGATCTAAATTGTGTCTGTGGTTCCTCATCATCTATTATGCTCGCACTACATGTTAGGTAAGTAATAAAAATTGGATGTAAATATTAATTTTAAATACAAATTATATTTATGTGTGGACTCCAGAATAGTTCAATGATATCAGTGAAACATTTCTGTTCCGTTCTCCTTTATGCCATTTTCCTTCATTGAGATGACATTATTGTGTGCGTTCTAATTTTTTGTCTCTGCGATAAAAATTCTTACTTTAAACTATTTAGAGCCCTTACGTTGTGATTCTTTTTGCTCTGACAGTCGGTGTTAAATATTAGACTGTTGAAAACAAAGATCTGTGACTTCACTGATAGAGAGGCTTCCCAGTGAAACCCATTTACTAAATACCACATCCAATGTATCTCTGATACGTTTTTTTGTTTATACCGAACAAAATTCATCAGCTATTAGATATCGCTCCCCGACTCCCAGATGGTGAGTAGCTGAACCTTACAGACTAGGAAAGTCCCAGTTACTGGCCCTTGTTAAGTTACCTGACCTCTGACAGAAAGGTGCCATTGTGTATCTGAGTGCATCTGAGTTTAGTTAGAGAAAATTGGCCATGTTCTCTGCTCCTGATTGCCAGGACCCCTGCTTAAAAGTGCTTGTGTGTAGATGTCTGGTAATGATAGGATCAGGCTTAGCTGTGATTTTTCCCCCCCTCCTCCTCGCCTCACAGTTGAATAACCTGCTGACACTCTCTGTATAGGTTCACACATGAAGATCATTCACTTGAGAATGGTACTCAGAGAACTGTACCCCAGTAAGGGGTCAGCACCTTTAGGAAAGAAGGAGGGGAAGGGGAACATTGGCAGAAAAAGAAGAATTAAACATCGAATGTTTTTGAAATAATCTAATAATGAGCTTCATGGTGGGAAAGAGTTTTTTTCTGTTTGGATAGCATTGCTGTGCAAATAGAATCACCAGGATAGGGAGATTTCCCTGGCTTTATAAACTTCAGAATTAAACCCAGATATTGGGCCTGAACATTTTGTGGGGAACCTCCACCACTGACCACACCACGGCCGGAGTATCCAGGGTCAGCGGGAAGTTCTCTTAAATAGCATTTTTCTGATCGGTGTCCCATGCCATTATGGGCACATCTTAGTCACCGGCTAAATTTGGAAAGGGGGTGGGGGTGGAGACCACCCTTACAGCCCCAGCCGATCAAAAAATTTCAAAGGGCCAAGACCCAGGCCTGGACCCCCATCCCCGAGAAAGGCGGGTTCAACTTCCACCCCCTTTCATCCAGAGTACCAGCCATTCGATGGATCCCAGGGGCCAGGGCCAAGTAAACTCCTGGCCTAGGAGCACCACTCCCATACCCCTTCTGATCCAGGGAGTCATGTCTGGAGTGAACAGAGGTTCCAACCTAAGGAAGGACTCACATAGATTGGCAACACAGGCCAGGCCCTGTGTGTCCAGCTTCCAGCCAAACTCTCAGGGTTTCAGCTGTAATCCTGTGCCTGACTTAGATCAGGAATGCTCCGGAAGACCTGTGGATTTTTATGCCCAATATCTGTGTGTGTGTGTCTTTCTCTCCCTCCTCTCCCTTTATTCAAATTAACACCAATAACGTTTTTGGGAAATAAACATTTATGGTACATATACACTAGCACTGTAATGTTAGTTTGAAGTGGTCTTGCTTCACATTGGTGCTACAATCATAGTGCAAATGCAGCCTGAATCCATTGTCAGCGCCCGACCTGACACCAGAACGAAGTGGAATGAGATTCCCTGAAGGAAGGAGTCTCACTCAGTTTTGCTTCAGAGTCAGTTTGAGCATACTCATGTGACTTGTACTTTACAAGTTTAACATTGGTGCAAAGCCAAAACCACTTCACACTGGCACTAAACATTTATTGTGAATGCAACTCTAAATAACCCCAGGTGGTTTCATTGATACCAACTTCTTTTGCTGTTATTAAATGTTGCCATATTTGTGACAGGCAATCCCAATATGCCATTATTGCAACGCTGTTATCCCCTATTTCTATGTGCTTCCACCCAACAATGCATTGTATGAAAATTTGCACAGGGCGCACACTTCCTGTCCATAAAGCTTACTTTCTTTTACCATTTTTGGTTGTGCTTTTGTGTCTGCATTTCCCATTCTAAATTACTATGTCAACATTTTCTTTACAATTTCGGAGTGAATCGTGACAAGTGAATAGAATACCGTGTCAGCCAATGAGTTGGAAGCAGGGGCGGGACTTGTGGTTTTAATTTAGAGTCTCCGAACTCATGGCCAAAATTACTGCAAACAGATTCTCTCGAGTACAGCAGGATTATTTCTCCAGCAAAATGCAGAGAGTGGAGGACAGTTACATAATACAAATTATGAGCGGAAAATTAATCTCAGTTACTTACTGCACTGTGATCTCCAGGCGTGATTGACGGCGAAATTACCCAATCATCTTCATTCTGGCCGGATCTTGTGGTGTCACTATATGCAGCCATTAAATTTTGGTATGTCAGGTCTCATCATGAGATAGCACCATCCCACCACTTGTGGTGCTGCAGTGTCTCTGTCTTCAGTCACCCAGCTTCTGAGCCTGTACTCTGTCTTCAATCACCCAGCTTCTGAGCCTGTACTCACATATGGGCCAAGTGCAGGCAATTGGGACTAGCTTAGTGGTATAAACTGGGCGACATGGACATGTTGGGCCGAAGGGCCTGTTTCCATGTTGTAACTTCTATGATTCTATGATTCTACAACCTTGCTTTGAGCTCCACTCTCGATGGAAATTTAATGCATCCCTGCTATTCTTGAAAATTTTGTTCCATCCCTGATGCTTGGCTGTAATTTTGAAAAGGTCTGGGTTCCAGCCTTGCTCCTTCTTCCATCCTAGTCTCACTCCTTTACCCAGCTGCCCAGCACAAACTTCTGCCTGCCTGATCTGGATTTTTGCTGTTTGGCCTCAGGTAAATAGTTGAAGAAAAAACTAGGCTGTATCATCAATCTGCCCACTCCTTGCTCTTCTGGTCTCCAGCCTCACTCCTTCCTTCTGGCTGCTTGGCTCCACTGCACACCCACTCTCCATGCTATCTCTCTAAGTTTTAGTAGTCCCATTCTCAACTGTTTTCCTGGGCGCTCTCTCTTATTTTTTTAATAATTCCATTCTTCTGATTTTTTTCCCTTTTTTTATTGACCCATGATGCACATTTTTTCTTTCCTGATCTTTTTAATACTCCCATTCTACACTGTAACGGTCTCATTAAGATTTTTTCCAAGGAGAAAGGGATTTTTAAAAGAACCGTTCCAATAAAATCAATATTGCTTTAAAACAACATATCATCCAATTCACCATGACCAACGCCATGAGAGATCTACTAGCAGTTAAAAAGAAACTGTGTATGTGTGCATGGATCTGATCTTCCACTAGCAGCAGTTTCTGTAACGAGGACCACAGCAACCCCCAACGTGAGTGATATTTAATGCGCCCAGTACCAGCCAGCTGCTATCTTCATGATAGCACAAGGGGCTGTGCAGTGTTTTATTTCTAATGCTTAGAGTTCAGGAGAAACTCTATTTCAACTGGCTGTTGGAGCAAAAAAATGATCATTATACAGAGGAAATTTATAGTTGCATACAAATTATTATTTTTCATTCCTGTTGCTTAAAAAAAGATACTTTTATTGTAGATGCTTTTTGAATCATATTTCTTTTTAAGTGATTTTCAAAAGGAGTGCTCAGACTGAGACTCTCAAGCATTCACACACGGTTTCACTTAGAGTGCAACATGATGCTACATTTTTTATAGAGAAGGAATTGCTTTACCATTTTAAAGATGTTTCCTGATCAATAGCAACGACAATTTGCATCAGTGCAGTGTCTTTAATGTGAAAAACATTCCAAGGCTCCACAGAGGTGTGAAGAAAACAGAACCCAAGGCAAAGAAGGAGAGATTATAATGGGTGACCAAAAACCTGGTCAAAGAGTTGTGTTTTAAGCAGGATATTAAAGGAGGAGTGAGAGATGTAGAGGCAGAGGGATTTAAGGAGGGGATTCCACTGCACGGTGCCTAGGCAGCTGAAGCATGGTCACCAATTGTGGGGTGAAGGGAGGGCAGGGGTGCACAAAAGGGGCCGGAGTCAGAGGAATGGAGAGTTTGAGTATTGAAGGGCTGAAGGAGGCTACATAGATAGGGAGAGGAGAGGCCATAGTGAGATTTCAATACAAGGATGAGAATTTTTAATTTTAGACATTAGGGGATTGGAAACCAATGTAGATCAGAGAGGCTGGGTAAGGGGAACTTGATGCAGGATAGGATATGGGCAGCTGAAATTTACAGGGTGGGGGATTGGAGGCCAGCCGGAAGAGCATTGGATTAATCAAGTCTGGCAGTGACAAAGGCATGGATGAGGGTTTCAGCAGCTGATGGGCTGAGGTAATGTTATGGAGGTAGAAGTGGGAACTCTGTGTGATGGATCAAAGACGATGCCGAGTTTGCGTTCAGCCTGAGACAGTGGCGAGGCAGATGGGGGTGGAATCAGTGTCGAGGGTACAGTGTTTGTGGTGGGGTTCAAGGTTGATGGTTTTGGTCTTCCCAATGTTTAATTGGAGGAAGTTAATGCTAATCCAACACTTGATGTCAGAAAAGCATTCTGGCAACACAGAGGCCAGAGGAGTGGTCAGGGAAGTGATGACGAGGTAGAAATGGGTATTATCAGTATACATGCGAAAGCTGACCCCTTGTCTGCGGATGATATCTTTAAGGGGCAGTAGGTAGATGAGGAAAAGGAAGGAGTCAAGGATGAATCCTTGGAAGACTCCAGAGGTAATAGTGCCGAGGTGGGTAGAGAAGTCATTGCTGGCCAATTTCAGATAGGTAAGAGTAGAACCAAGCGAGAACCGTCATTAATCATTATACTTAGCATTATAGTTACGTTTGTTGAGGTTTGAAAGCTCCATCAGCCCAAAAAGCTGTTGAGACTGGGCCAAGTGAAAATTGATTGATAGATTTTTTTAGGCAAGGGTATTAAGGATTACAGAACCAAGGCAGGTAGATGGAGTTAAAATACAGATTAGCCATGATCTAATTGAATGTTGGAACAGACTCGAGAGCCTGAATGGTCTATCTATATTCCTATATTCCTACTCAAGTGATCATTCTTTGTGTGAGTGTCAGCTGGCTACTTAACTATAGGGGGCTATCCTCTCCTTACATCTACAAATAAATACATTTTCCAGCAGGAATCACTGGCAGTCAGGAGCAGGAATTTTCGCTGATGTTTGCTCTCCCTAGACAAGGAGCACTGAGGCCACTTGAGATCAGCTAACTCAGGGACCAAGGATCAAAACTGGAATCTTTCTGAGCTGTGTAGCTGAGTACCACACTACACAGTGAATCTACCAGCAGATCAAAGGAGCTCCTTATTTTTAGTTTGAAACAATAAAATACATTTGGACTAATAATAAAGCCCTGGAACAAAATGTAATACTCAGGGATTTGATTTCCACTGGTAGTGTACTGGTTAACATAGTTGCATAAAATTAATGTGCATAATTAAAACAGTCATTAAGATATCATAAAAGGAATTTTACATGAGCACATTAACCAGAGCACTATCAGAGAAAATTAAACCATCAAGTGTTTAAGAATTGATTTTCAATTCAAATGCTATTTTTCTTACAAACATAAAACTGTTAACATCAGCAGTGTTTTTATCCGATTACCTTTGTGTTGTTAATGTCATTTTAATTTCCTTTACTGAGAGGATGGGGTGGGGGTACAGAATGAGTATCTGGAATAACCAGATACTAATAATACTCCTAAAGAATTCAATCCCTTATTCCCCAGAGGGATTTTCTACAGTTCTTCATGCTGGTACTTGTGTTATGGAATGAATTAGGCAGCTGTTAGATCCATGCAAAACAGCTGATGCCACATTGTAGAATACCTCCTTACAAATGATTTATGTAATGGTGACTGGTACTGCCATGCAAGGACAAGATACTTCCCCTCTAAAAGGTTTGGTAAGTTTTATTCCATGAAAATAACATAATTTCATAAAGAGTAACCTGTTACATACATTTTTTTTATATATAAGTGCCATTTTGCAGAATGTGGGCCAGGCCCAATTTCCCTTCTATTTACAGGCATTACCTTGTAAGAATGGTGGTGGAAAGTATATCTGCACACGTCTGAACAAGTAGTTGATGATTAGTTTGTGTTTGTTTGAGAAAATGAGCTTGTACGTGAGCAAATTGATGAGTACTGTAACTGTGTGAAATGTCACCGGTGTTGAAGGGGTGGTGTGAACTTGAGATTTTTATATATGTGCGCATGTTGGTTGAAAGTGAGGGTAATCTACAAGTCAATGTTAAAATTATTTAATTAAGTTTCAATAGAAAAATTCCAAAAGATGCTGGTGTTTTTTTCTTTGATCTCTGTGTGCTTGGCAGATGCTGAATGTTGTTAGGAAACTAGAATGTACCATCAGGATGCTTGGTGGGTTTGATCACTATGACGTCTTTGAAATTGAAATTGTAAAAAGACACTGATAGGAATAACAATTTTAAAATTTAAATATTAATGACAATGGTGATTAGTCTTAATAACCTTCTTTCTTAAGTCGAGGCAGCATTGCTGGGTATACTGCTAAGGAGATATGAAGGATGCTGTTGTACTTTTGAAGATGGAGAGTTCATGAACTAAAGCCGGCATAATAGTTAACAATAAATGAAATATAAAACAGTGGGGTAGAAATTAGTACGGGCCTGTTTTCAGGCCAGACTTGGGGCTGCGGAGGCAGCACGCGCCTGAACCAAGAGGCCTGAGGATCGATAGAAGTTGGTCCTCGGGCCTCATCTGAATAATTGGAGTGAGCTGCCAGCACTGGTCACGCCTCCACAGCCAGCTCGCCCGACAAAGAGAAACGATTGCTGGCCACCTGTCACGCCAACAGTGGCCCTCGGGTAAGTCCCGGGGGTGGGGGGGCGACGATCGCGATGCCTGTGGAGTTGGGGGTACACTCCCGCTCCTCCTGGCTGTACAAGAAGGGTTTTTTAAAACTGATTTAAATTTACCTTTCATTGGCAGCTGTGGAGGTCGCTGAAGAATCCTGAATGGGGGCAGGCATCAGACCTGCCCAGCTCATCGGTTAGTTTTGAAAAGGGATCCTTCAACAGGCTTTAGGACCCTCATTAACATATTAAAGGGGCCTCATGCCTGTTTTAGGTGTGCGCCCAGGAAGCCTAAAAAATGGGCCCCACAAGTTTAGCAGTGGGACTAAAGCCTGCGCAGATTGGGTGCAGGTCGTCTTACTGCTAAATTGGTTTGCTTTGCACCCAGTTTACACCTGAAACATGGGTGCAATGCATACTAATTTATAATCCATCCAGTCTTGGGGTTCAGGTGATGTTATAAGCCCAAGGGAGGGAAGCTGTAATGGTTTATGTGTACCTTCAGGTTGGATTACTTCCTTAAATTCACTTACAGGTATCAGTTACACTTATAATATGTATCAGATAGAGAATTCTGTTCAAAATAGTTTTTCTTACTGCTATGGCAACCCATTTCTTTGAAGGCGAGGTTTTCGGTTGTTACTTGAGTTTGAAAGCAGTGACATAGAACAAAGCTAATTGTCAATTTGTGATTTATGTGCTGAAGGCATTTTAGGTCAGACAACCTGCAGGATCACCTATTTTATTTCTTATAGATGAAAGCATTTGTTATTGGTATATATTATAATGGAGTAACTGTAAAAATTGGAAAAAATGCCTGTTTTGTCAAATTTACAGAACCTTGTTTGGCATTTAGCCTAACAAACGTAGAAAAATGTATTCAGTGCATGAGAGACGCAATCCTGTGATATTTGCTACATAAATGATGCTTTCTAGTCTTAAGTTTACAAAGTTTAGATGTCAAATAGTGGCCACATATCACTCAAGGGCAGCAACTAATTGTTCCCACTTCACTTGTTACCGGTTATTACAGTAAACTTATTCCCTTACAATAAACTTCCCTTTCTAATTATTAACTGAACAGCAAGATTATAACTGCAGTGAGCACCAAATAATATTTATATATTGAGTTGATGGAGTTGCTAGCCAAAATAATAATTAGAATTTGCAAAAATGGACTCTTAGCAATTTTATTGTTATTATTCAAATGTTATTTTTTGATTGATGAGTCAAAAGGAAAATACAGTACATTTAAATGGTACCTGAGATGGGGTAAATGGGTACTGTACATATGATAAACCAGAGTGGCTTCAACACAGCACAAATGTGTGCAGCATCGTGGCCAAAATTCTGAGGAAAAAATGATAACTGCAAATGTGAGCTTTCAGATAAATCATAGAATTATAGAAAATTTACAGCACAGAAGGAGGCCATTCGGCCCACCATGTCTGCGCCGACCAAAAATGAGCCATCCAGCCTCATCCCACTTTCTAGCACTTGGTCCGTAGCCTTGCAGGTCACGGCACTTCAGGTGCACATCCAGGTACTTTTTAAATGAGTTGAGGGTTTCTGCCTCTACCACCCTTTCAGGCAATGAGTTCCAGACCCCCACCATCCTCTGGGTGAAAATTTTTTTCCTCAGCTCCCCTCTAATCCTTCTACCAATCACTTTAAATCTGTGCCCCCTGGTTATTGACCTCTCTGCTAAGGGAAATAGGTCCTTCCTATCCACTCTATCCAGGCCCCTCATAATTTTGTACACCTCAATCAAATCACCCCTCAGCCTCCTCTGTCCAAAGAGAACAACCCCAGCCTATCCAATCTTTCCTCATAGCTAAAATTCTTCAGTCCTGACAACATCCACGTAAATCTCCTCTGTACCCTCTTTAGTGCAATTACATCCTTCCTGTAATGTGGTGAGCGGAACTGCGCGCAGTACTCAAGCTGTGGCCTAACTAGTGTTTTATACAGTTCAAACATAACCTCCCTGCTCCTATATTCTATCCCTCGGCTAATAAAGGAAAGTATTCCATATGCCTTCTTAACCACCTTATCTACCTGTTCTGCTACGATGTGGAGATGCCGGTGATGGACTGGGGTTGACAATTGTAAACAATTTTACAACACCAAGTTATAGTCCAACAAATTTATTTTAAATTCCACAAGCTTTCGGAGGCTTCCTCTTTCGTCAGGTGAACAGTGTGGAAATGAAATTTTCGAATTCTTCGCATTTGAAAATCACAGAACAATGCAGTAATCACCAGGCATTGTTCTGTGATTTTCAAATGCGAAGAATTCGAAAATTTCATTTCCACACTGTTCACCTGACGAAGGAGGAAGCCTCCGAAAGCTTGTGGAATTTAAAATAAATTTGTTGGACTATAACTTGGTGTTGTAAAATTGTTTACAATTGTTCTGCTACCTTCAGGGATCTGTGGACATACACTCCAAGGTCCTTCACTCCCTCTACCCCTTTCAGTACCCTCCCATTTATTGTGAATTTGCTTGCCTTGTTTGCCCTCCCCAAATGCATTACCTCACACTTCTCCGGATTGAATTCCATTTGCCACTTTTCTGCCCACATGACCAGCCCATTGATATCCTTCTGCGGTCTACAGCTTTCCTGCTCACTTCTTCCTGTTTAAAGTCATTAACAGGCAGGGTGTGCAATGTTTCCAGTTATGGATTTAACACACTCTGATATATTCACATGATGACTCTTGATGGGGTATGGAATAGTATTGATGCAGGTTTTGCATAAGTCCCCTTGAAAGAGTCTCTCACTGCGCCAATGCAAAGACGACGTCTGTTGGTGAGGAGTCAAATTGAGAGAATGTGAGGGAAATCAGTATCCATAAAAACAGTTGTGCTGCAATAAATGTATTGAGTGCCCTACAGTAGCAGTTGTTGTTATAAGTGTTAATTGGTTTAGTTGGTAGCTGGGTGAGAAGCTTGCGAGCTCAAGCTCTGCCTGGAGAGATCTGCACCGTACCCAACACTGACATCTTAGTGCAGTGCTAAGGAGGTGCCAAGATACTGGGAAACGCTGTCCTTGAAGATGAGAATACATAACCTTAACTGTGTGTCCTGGTGAATGATAGATACCAAATCGCACTCAATATCAATGAGCTTTCCAGTATTCCCCACAGAAAGCTCAAATTAATATATTTCTGTCCCCTAATGACGGCACTCGATCTGAAACAATGTCAAACTGTCTGTCTTCATTCTCATATTCAGTTGTTTGCATGAAAGTGTTAAACTCTCAGTGTAAATGTAGAACAGTACATTCATCTACAGTGTTGTTTCTTTTTTTTTCCTTTCCTTTCATCTTTTCTACCTATCACTAAAGGGAGGGATGCCCCTGGAAAGCAAGTGAAAGAGGTTGGTGAGACATACTCACTGGCAGAGCAATGCTGCTTAGACATGCCTGCTTCTTCCATTTGTTACTGGCATATGCAGTAGATGTGTATTTATGTGCATTTCACACTTGTCAGTCTTCACTACTAATTGAGTATAGGTCTGTACTGTTAGTCCACTGGTGCAGCTATTCAGCTTTTAAAATATGCTTCCTATATAACAGCAACTAATCAGAGGCTCTCCGAACATGCTTCCTTTTTATACTTGTGTGATATAATATAAAGGATTCTACCTCTGACACCCCGGGTTTCAAGCTTATGTGGATCTTGCAGTGTTCATTTTTTTAAATTCATAAGAAAAAAAGATCAATAGTAAACAAAATTAACTTTTAGGAGAAATGAATATTTATCCATGGCTGACTGCTAACGTGTTGGGAGAGATGAATATTTATCCATGGCCTACTGCTAACATGTTGGGAGAGATGTAAATTTGCCATGTTGGGAAGCCAGAGCTATAAAATTGGGTGATTGTAGTTAATAGTTGTTATGCATCACCTACCCAGACGCTTGCTGTTTCACACCATATTGTAGCGTTGCCTCACATGGCAGTAAAGATCTCGTGAGAAACAGAAAAACATATACCTGGTATTATGCATTGACAAGATGTTTCCTCTTGCTGGCAAAAATCACAAGTAAAATGAATTCTAGTAAAGTGACTCATCAGACAATGCAAAACAATTTTAAATTTGGCATTCATAATTCTGATTTTGAAGAGCTGTAAATGCCAGCATAGAAAACTAGCAAATGCTGACCAACAGCTTCAAAATAGCTCACGTAGCCCCAAAAAGTTTGACAACTCCAAAATGGCCTAGATTATAAGCCGACAACATGTAACTATTTGTTTTCACAAGAGCTTTGTAGCTCCAGGTGTAGGCGTACCCAACATTCCTTCACTTGCATTGGAGAAAACAAAACAGAAGTAGATGAAAGCCTGAAGGGAGAGGTACAAATGTGAGGGCACAACATCAATAATACATTTCAATGGTGAGTGGTTGGGGGTCTGGGCCTTGGTTCCCAGAAAACATTGAGTATTAAATAGCTTTTACTGGCCGGCATTCACCTTAAAAAATCACAACCAGTAAACCCACACTGTGTACATTTTCATTCATGTGATGTCAGACGTATCAGAAATAATGTAAAGTAATGTTAAAAATGATATTCACAAAAAACAGAAGTATTCATACTTAGTAGAATTGACAGGACAAGTGTGTCCTTTATACTGAAACTGTCCTTGATGTGCTTAAAGCTCATGGTGAAGGCCCACCTACATTCATGTAATTAAACAAATCTTTAACATTTGTTTTGGTGCTTGATTAATTCTCTTTATGTACAACAATAAAATCACAGTAAACCGTTTGGACTAATTGATATGTGAAATTTTCACTCTAATGACAAATTGCAAATCTAAGCAGGGGAAACAGTTACATATCAGTGAGGTTTAGAACCTCCCTTCAACCATTACTGCCAAGTGAAGCAGCCACAAGTATCAGCACCAGAATATTCTAACGCTTGCTTCCTGTTTGTTGTTCGGAGTACCCAGTGTTAGCGAAAGAAAAAAATCTATCTTTTGATTATTTAAAATTGCATCTTCTCTGTACTATATTTCCACAGCTGCTAAATGTTCACTTGCAAAGCTTTCTGTTTTTAATGTGAAATTTGATTTATTTCCTAATATTTCTTTCATTGAAAAAAAACATGAGACTCAGCATTTACTTCAAGAAAAAGAATATAAATGGTTATTTCATAAGTCACTTTGTTATATAATATATTTATATATGTATAAATAAAGGGTGAAATTCCTTCTTTCAATTATGCGAAAAGAAAAGTGGGTGCGAATATAAAAAGTTTTCAGTAAATTTTCGACAGCAGGATTTCTCCTCTAATTTTATGATTGTCGTGCTTTCAACATTAAAAAGTCCACATCAGTGTACATGAGCTACTTAACTTTAAGTACCATAACATTCGGATGGAACACTTGACAAAAATTATGTTTAAAACACAAGAAGATAAACTTGATTCAAACTGCAACCAAGTCATTTGGCATTTGCACCAAGAGCATAATTGGCAAAATCTTTACGTTATGAAGCTTGTAAAACTTTGGAGCAGAAACACTGGCACTTACTGTTATGGTATATAATGGTCACTTATTGTAATTGCTACCTTTGCAGCTCTTAGCAGAAATGGACTAATCTTGTAATGATTAAGTCAATTGGGAGTGTCACAAGGAACAGTTTATTTGAATACAACACTGGTTGCTCCTTGTGTAGCTTTGCAGAGCGAAAGAAGATAGGATTTTCATTGTTGACCTGTACTGGCCACATTCTTAACAGTCAAATATCAAATCGGTTTCAGCTATTGATAACTCACCAAGCCTTTTGCAGGGTTTTAACAGAGTAAGATGGAATACTGTAAGCACCAGTTACTGTTTGAGTTATAGCTAAAAGTTATTCATTTTTAAACCAGCTCTGTGTATATTGAAGATGTAACAAGTTTTGTTAGACAACTCATACAGGTACGCCCTCATGCACTTACTTTCCAGAAGGATTACTGGATAACAAATCAGAAATGGGAACCCAGAATATGTTTCCTTCCCTAATTCAGGGGCACTGAGGCCAGATGTAGCATCGCTAATGGTGACGAGTTCAACCGTAGCACCACTAATGGCACATCAGCTGATATTAGTTAACTTGGATAAGGGAACTGAACCTGGGGCTTTCTTGGTCTGTAGGCTGAGAACCACACAAGGGAGTGGATTTACCCACTAAGCCATCGAGGAGCTTACAAATGAGCAACTTAATTAGAGGGAAAGATTATAGAGAGGTACCTGGAACTGGCCTGTTGAGACTTGTGTTGGAATGCATTTTACTCAGCTTTGATTTTTGATCAATAGAATCATAGCCATAATAGGTCACCAAAAGAAAAACTACCTTTTATTTCAAATTATCTCTGAGTTAATGTCTTTTAGCTAATTCTCATCAATTTGAAGTTAAAAATCATGATGTCATCTCTTGCCTTCTCAAGTACAGGTCACCATGCACCATTACAGTTGATCTTTGATTATTCACAACACATGTCTCCAGTCAAGTCATATGACAGATGGAGGGGGAAATGTAAAAGTGAACTTTAACGCCACCGTAGCCATGTACATACACCAAAAATAAAAACTATTGGATGAATTAATTTTTATTTGTCATCCCTTGAATTTACTTCTTTGTGGAAAACATCATGATTTCTAACAGATTTATAAAATTCTCATTCATCTGCTTCCCTCTTGCTCAGTTCGATGCTATGGAATCATAATCCGCTCATCCATTCCCTGCACTCCAAGGGGTGTGATGTGAGGAGCAACTGCTGCAAGGCCTGTCCGAAGTGACCCTCATAATCCTCTCTGGTTTCTTTACCTTCTGCAGGTAACAATGTAGGCAGCCTCTTCCATATGGTGGACGACCTGGGCCGAGCAATGGAAACCTTAGTGACGGTCATGACCGACGACGAGACAGCAGAGTAACCAGATGTGCTTTATCACAACATTGGCTTCAGATGTCAAGCATGGTTTTTATATGTTCATACAAAATATAAATGGATTGGACCGTACAGGTTTACAAGTTAAAAAAAAAGAATACATCTATTTTTTTGTGAAAGGTAGTGGTAATATACTGTAGATTTCAGTAGTTTCCTAAGTCTGTTATTGTTTTGTTAACAACGGCAGGTTTTACAGCTCTATGCAATTGTACAAAAGAATAGAATGAAAACATATAAAAATCTTGGTAGCTACATACCTTGCCATTTCTTTGTATGGAACGTGTTTCGGATTGTTAAATTTGTAACAATTATGAAGATTGTTCACTAAAAGGGTGCTTTCTAACAAAATATACATAATTTTATTGTTTATAAACCCCCATCCCCAAAACAAGACAATTTTGAAATTGTAAGAGGTAATGCATTTGTCTTTGCAACATTACAGCTCTAATCAAATAAGAAAAATTTTTCATGATCAGTGTTATTCTTATTTTTTTTCTTCTTAATCAGTAAAATATTGTAGCACATAGCAGTACCAAAACTCTTTATCTGACATTCATTCACAAATCTCAGTTTTTTTTTAATGAAATGCCAGGAATGAATCGCTGCATCTCCCAGGAAACCACGATCACTCAAGCATAACAATCACACATTGGAGAGCTCTTATTTGTTAGGCATTAGATACCTTTATCTACAAAATCAGCCATTTACTACCATGTTATTTCTACCTCATTTTTTTTGTTTTTGGATAAATTTTACCACAGATTTAGTTGTAATTCAAAACAAAAATTCTTAAATGTAAAAGTTAGATCTATAAAATCTTCCATTAGCCTTCTCAAATTAAATCTCACAAATAGTCTCTCCACAATCAGACAAAAGTTTCGAGAGCACATGTGGCTGTTTGCAGTTACATTATCTTTCTAAGGCAACCTCGAAACAACTTTTTTAAGGCGTCATCAGTTTTCTAATCCATTCAAATAAGGTACAAACTAAGGGTTAGTTTACTACAGACATTGCTGCTGAAGTAGGTATTTGCTTGCAGCAACTGTGTTCTCAGTTGTGATTTCATTAAATAGAATATTAGTTTTTTGGGGTGAGTCAGAAAAAAACAGATGCAAAATATGAATTACTGTTACCTTAAAAATATCATGAGAAACATTTGAGTTCACTTTGTATGACCTGAATGTATTTGACTATGGAAGTAATCAGTATAACTTGGTGCATAAATATCACTATGGCATGTTATGTCATTTTAACCAGTATTGTTTGTTATTCAAATATCATCATAATATATTGCATTATGCATTATGTTAACATCTTCAATACATATACTAATTGTTTTGTAAAGTATATTTTCCTGCATAATCACCACATATCAAGTTCCACACAATATATGCCTTACTATTGTATTATATATTGCTTTACTGTGTATACAAATAAAGCACGCAGTTATATTACTTACATTGGTTCTTTATTTGCATGTTGTAGCGCAAAGTATGCTATTTGGTTTCAATCTTAACAGCCTTCTACTTAGCAGTACAGTTTTTAACATCTATTGATTAGATTATGGTGAATAGTGCTACTTTGTAAGGTGCTAATTTCTCCACTTATCCATTCTTCCGCTTCAGGCAGATCTTGATTGGGCTCATGACTGGCAAATGATGTTTTAAGTTGGAAAAGTATAGTGTCATGAATGTGGGCAGGGTGAATGCGGAACATACATACACCATTCAGGGAAAAGCATTAAAGCAGGTAGAGAAAGACATCTGGTCATTTTAATGCATAGATCTCTAAAGGTTCGTGAGTAATGCCATGAAGTGATAGCGAGAGCAAATAGGATGTTGGGGTGCATTTATAGGACAATTGACTATAAGGCAATAGTTAGGAGAACAGACAAGCGTTGCTGCGGCTGCAGACATGATTCCAGGATGGTATGTTGCCTCCCTGATGCTAGGCTCAAGGATGTCACTGAGCGACTGCAGAACATTCTGTGGGGGGAGGGTGAACAACCAGAGGTCGTGTTCCATTTCGGTACCAGCGACATAGGTGGAAAGAGGGATGAGGTCCCGCAGGCAGATTTTAGAGAGCTAGGAAAGAAATTAATAAGCCGGACCTCAAAGGTAGTAATCTCCGGATTACTCCCGGTGCCACGCGCTAGTGAGTACAGAGATAGGAGGATAGTACAGGTGAATGTGTGGCTGGAGAGATGGAGCAGGAGGGAGTGCTTCAGGTTCCTGAGGCATTGGGACTGGCTCTAGGGGAGGTTGGACCTGTACAAGCCGGACAGGTTACACCTCAACAGGGCCGGAGCCAATATTGTCACGGGGAGGTTTGCTAGTGCTGTTGGCGAGGGTTTAAACTAGCTTGGCAGGGGAATATGGGATACTGGGCATAGATTCAGAAGGGAGAAAAGCAAAGTTTGAAATGGAAGGCAGAAAATTAGTAAGCGAGTTTGGAAGGTAGAGGAAAGAAAGGCTAGAAAATAGACAACAAAGGAGTTCGGCAGAACTTAATGGTATATACTTCAATACAAGGAGTCCAGTGAATAAGGCAGATGAGCTGAGAGCACAGATAGACACATGGAAGTATGATATCATAGATATTACTGAAACATGGCTTAAAGAGGGGCAGGAATGGCAGCTGAACATTCCTGGATGCAGGATTTTCAGACGAGATAGCAAGGGGGATAAAAAAGGAGGGAGGGTCTGAATATTGGTTAAAGAAACAATTACAGCTGTGAGGAGGGATGATATGTTAAAAGGATTATCAAATGAGGCCATATGGGTTGAACTGAAGAACAAAAAAGGGGCAATCAGACTGCTGGGAGTGTACAATAGATCCCCAAATAGTCAGAGGGAGAGAGAAGAGCAAATATGTAGGCAAATTTCTGAGAATGAAGCTGGGCAGGCGAAGGAGGGATCAGTGGGAGAGCATTTTGGTGGTAGTGATCATAATTCAGTTAAATTTAGCATAGTTATGGAAGAGGACAAAGATAGACCAGGAGTAAAAGTTCTCAATGGGGAAAGGCCAATTTTACTGAGCTGAAATGTGATTTCGCAAAAGTGGACTGGAAACAGCTACTTGAAGGTAAATCATTGTCACAGTAGTGGGAATCATTCAAGGAGGAGATAATGAAGGTTCAGAGCAAATATGTTCCCACAAAGTAAAAGGGTGGGGCTCCCAAATCTAGAGCCCCCTGGATGTCAAGGAGTATACAGGGTAGGATAAGGCAAAAAAGGGAAGCTTGTATCAGATACCGAGAGCTCAAACTGCAGAAAGCTTAGAGGAGTATAGAAAGTGCAGGGATGTAATTAAAAAGGAAATTAGGAAAGCAAAGAGAGGGCATGAAAAAATTTAGCAAGTAAAATCAAGGAAAACCCAAAAATGTTTTATAAATACATAAAGAGCAAGAGGATAATTAAGGAAAGAGTAGGACCTATTAGAGACCAAAAAGGTAACCTGTGTGTGGAGGTGGGAGACGTGGGTATGGCTCTTAATGAATACTTTGTGTCTGTCTTCACAAAAGAGGGGGACGATGCAGACATTGTGGTTGAGGAGGAGTGTGAAATATTGGATGGGATAAACATAGAGAGGAACTATTAAGGGGTTTAGCATCTTTGAAAGTAGATAAATCACCAGGCCTGGATAAAATGTATCCCAAAGCTGTTAAGAGAAGCAAGGGAGGAAATAGTGGAGGCTCTGACCATCATTTTCCAATCCTCCCTGGCTACAGGCGTGGTGCTGGACTGCTAACGTTGTACCGTTGTTTAAAAAGGGAGAAAGGGATAGACCGAATAGTTACAGGCCAGTCAGCCTAACCTCGATGGTGGGCAAATTATTGGAAAAAAATCTGAGGGACAGTATTAATCATTATTTAGAAAGGTACAGATTAATCGAGGACAGTCAGCACGGATTTGTTAAGGGAAGGTCGTGTCTGACTAACATGATTGAATTTTTTGAGGAGGTAACAAGGAGGGTCAATGAGGGTAGCGCGTTTGATGTCATCTACATGGATTTTAGCAAGGCTTTTGACAAGCTCCTACTTGGCAGACTGGTCAGAAAAGCAAAAGACCATGGGATTCAAGGAAAAGTGGCAAGTTGGATCCAAAATTGGCTCAGTGACAGGAAGTAAAGGGTAATGGTTGACGGGTGTTTTTGTGACTGGAAGGCTGTTCCCAGTGGGGTTCCACAGGGCTCAGTACCAGGTCTCTTGCTTTTTGTGGTATACATTAATGATTTAGACTTAAATGTAGGAGGCATGGTTGAGAAGCTTGCAGATGATACAAAAATTGGCCGTGTGGTTGATAGTGAGGAAGAAAGCTGCAGGAAGATACCAATGGACTGGTCAGGTGGGCAGAAAAGTGGCAAATGGAATTCAATCCGATGAAGTGTGAGGTAATGCATTTTTTTTTATTTGTTCATGGGATGTGGGCGTTGCTGGCGAGGTCAGCATTTATTGTCCATCCCGAATTGCCCTTGAGAAGGTGGTGGTGAGCCGCCTTCTTGAACCGCTGCAGTCCACGTGGTGAAGGTTCTCCCACAGTGCTGTTGGGGAGTTCCAGGATTTTGACCCAGCGATGATGAAGGAACGGCGATATATTTTCAAGTCGGGATGGTGTGTGACTTGGAAGGGGACGTGCAGGTGGTGTTGTTCCCATGTGCCTGCTGCTGTTGGCCTTCTAGGTGGTACAGGTCGCGGGTTTGGGAGGTGCTGTCGAAGAAGCCTTGGCGAGTTGCTGCAGTGCATCCTGTGGATGGTACACACTGCAGCCACTGTGCACCGGTGGTGAAGTGAGTGAATGTTTAGAGTGGTGGATGGGGTGCCAATCAAGCGGGCTGCTTTGTCCTGGATGGTTTCGAGCTTCTTGAGTGTTGTTGGAGCTGTACTCATCCAGGCAAGTGGAAAGTATTCCATCACACTCCTGACCTGTGCCTTGTAGATGGAAAGGTTTTGGGGAGTCAGGAGGTGAGTCACTCGCCGCAGAATACCCAGCCTCTGGCCTGCTCTTGTAGCCACAGTATTTATATGGCTGGTCCAGTTAAGTTTCTGGTCAATGGTGACCCCCAGGATGTTGATGGTGGGGGATTCGGCGATGGTAATGCCATTGAATGTCAAGCGGAGGTGGTTAGACACTCTGTTATTGGAGATAGTCATTGCCTGGCACTTGTCTGGCGCGAATGTTACTTGCCATTTATCAGCCCAAGCCTGGATGTTGTCCAGGTCTTGCTGTATGCGGGCACGGGCTGCTTCATTATCTGAAGGGTTGCGAATGGAACTGAACACTGTGCAATCATCAGTGAACATCCCCATTTCTAACCTTATGATGGAGGGAAGGTCATTGATGAAGCAGCTGAAGATGGTTGGGCCTAGGACACTGCCCTGAGGAACTCCTGCGGCAATTTGGGGAGGGCAAACAAGGCAAGGGAATACACAATAAATGGGAGGATACTGAAAAGTGTAGAGGAACAGAGGAACCTTGGAGTGCATGCCCACAGATCCCTGAAGGGAGCAGGATAGGTAGATAAGGTGGTTAAGAAGGCATTCGGGATACTTTCCTTTATTAGCCGAGGTATAGAATATAAGAGCAGGGAGGTTATGCTAGAACTGTATAAAACAACATTTAGGCCACAGCTAGAGTACTGCATACAGTTCTGGTCACCACATTTCAGGAAACGTGATTGCACGAGAGAGGGTACAGAGGAGATTTACGAGGACGTTGCCAGGGCTGGAGAATTTTAGCTATGAGGAAAGATTGGATAGGCTGTGGTTGTTTTCTTTGGAACAGAGGAGGCTGAGGGGAGATTTAATTGAGGTGTATAAAATTATGAGGGGCCTAGATAGAGTGGATAGGAAGGATGTATTTCCATTAGCAGAGAGGTCAATAACCAGGGGGCATAGATTTAAAGTAATTGATGGAAGGATCAGAGGGGAGTTGAGGAGAATTCTTTTCACCGAGAGGGTGGTGGGAGTCTGGAACTCACTGCCTGAAAGGGTGGTAGAGGCAGAAACCCTCATCGCATTTAAAAAGTACATGGATATGCACCTGAAGTGCCGTATAACCAACAAGGCTATGGACCAAGAGCTGGAAAGTGGGATAAGGCTGGATAGCTCTTTTTCAGCCGGCACAGACACGATGGGCCTTCTTCAGTGCTGTAAATTTCTGTGATTCTATGAAGCCAAAGCATACTATTTTGTCCTTTAACAAGACCTTGGTCAGGCCTTAGAATACTGTATCCTATTTTGACCTCTTCACATGGTGGGTGATATTGAGGCTTTGGAAGGGGTGCAGAGAAGGTACACTAGTTTAAAGCACCTTAATTATCAGATAGCCTAAAAGAGCTGGGTCTCTACACTTTAGAGAAGCGTAGAAATAGGGGTGATTTGATCGAGGTTTATAAGATGATGAAGGGAATAGATTGTGTTCAAGTTGACAGTTTGTTCCAATTAAATAGGTTATGGAGGACCAGGAGTCACAATTTTAAGTTGTATAAGGCCAGACCGAGGTTAGATGTCAGGAGGTGGTTCTTTACTCAGAATAGTGGAACTGCGGAACAGGCTCCCGGCTTGTGCGGTGGACACTGATTCGTTAAATTCCTTAAAGTGAGAGCTGGACCTGTTTTTGGCTGGGGCAGAGATCACCTCGTACGAAAGGTAGGTAATGAATTATCTGGACCAGAGTGACCTCCTGGACTAATTTCAATCACCAAAGGGAGAGGAATTTCCCAGATTTTTTTCCCCAAAATTAGCCTGTTTCTTTTTTCTGGTCTTTCACCTCTCCCAGGAGATCACATGGTTTTGGGTGGGATGGGGAGTGTATATATTGTGAGACAGTATGGATAGACCAGAAAGTCTTTTCCTGTTCGTATATGGCTGCAATATTTACCATGGCTGTGATCAACCCATGAACTGCTGCTTTCTTACTAGTTTGCTATTAATTAAGTAGATAGATGTTTAAACCAGATCTCTTTCATGAGTAAGAAGTTAAACTACTTTTGTATGAAACTTGCTCATTTGTGCAAACTTGGTTGTTTAATATATTTAGGATGATTTTTTAAGCTGGTTAATTTTCTAAATAATACTTATTGATAGGTTAATGTTCAATTATAGAAAGGAAGAACACTGGGATACAGAAAAAAAGCAAGATCGAAGAAGCTGACTGCATTGACCTATGTGAGTTTTTTTACTTGTGTGTTAATATGATTGGCCAAATTTGAGAGGGTTTTGCAGCAATGGCACACTCTTGGGTCAGGATAGGTGATGGAGCAGACGAGTGTGCCCTTACCCTAACTACACAGGAACATATGAGAGGCCATTTACCCCAACAAGCCCTATTTGAATGATCCTCAAACCCAGCTGTCCTCACTTCTCACCATATCCCTTATCCCTCTTCCCTCCGTCTGCCTGTACCCAGTTCCATTGTGTGCTTCAATGTCTTCCCTGGCAACTCAATCCTTATATCTATTATCTTATTTATATTAAATAGTTCTGCCTGAATTCCCAACTTACTCTTGATTTGCAGCTCTTAAGTTTTGAAATATTTGTCAGTGCGAACAATTTGTCTGGATCAAATCTCGCAAGCGCCTTCATGATATTGAAAATTTCTATTTAGTTGCCGTGAAGTCTCCTCTTCTCCTATAAGAACAAGCCTAACTTCATTTATTCTTAATTCATAAATTAGATCCGGAAAGCCTGGTATTGTGGTTGCCCTGTGTACAAATACCACAGTATTTAGGCTCGAAGCAGCACTTGGTGTATTGGTTGACTGAATTACTCTCTTCTGTCAGCTCAGCATCAGCCACTTGGCATAGTCAGGGGTAATTCCAGGCAAGATATTTGGCCACTGACTAAGCTTGTTTCATAAAGTGGAAACTTCATTAAGCTGCTGCTGGAGCAGCATTTTGTTTCTAAGAAAATTGAGCTAATACCACAGCCAAATCGCTGATAAAAGTTCCCGGCATTTAAAGACAAATTCACTTTTTCTTATTAACTACTTGTGGCTGATATTTTTCAAAAGTTTGATTAATCGGTTGTTTGCAGTGGGGGGGGGGGGGCGGGGGGATGTGGGGAAGAGTGGGGAAAGTAACATATACACCCTTTGCAAATAGAAAATTTACCTCCCTTGTGATGCTGTATACAAATGGGTCTACTTAATAATTTCTGCCCCATTTCATAACTTTCAAATCAACCAAAATGGTCACAACTTTTAATCTCAAGTAAATGCAGTTCTGAAAAGAATTCCGTGATGAGATAAGTGAAGGTTGGTCGTTTACTTTGATTCTGAATGTACATACGATAGACTGGAGGATAAGGTGAGTTTATTAGCAGGAATTTAAAGAGAACCATTATGACCTAACAGGATGATTTTCCTGGGTCTGTGCCCATAGGGACTGGATCGCCTGGACACAATGAATATCGGAAAATCAGGTGTGTTGAAACTCACGCCTGTCCGGGAACATGCCTGATCTTTCTTCATTCATTTAAGTGGCACAAAATCGGGTGGGTTCCTTTACAGTTGTGAGCTCCAACCTACCCAGATTTTCCGATATTATTCCGATCCAGTGCACTTGGTCTCAGGAAAATCGCCCCTTAAAAGTTTGAAAGGCTCTTTTAAAAAGAACGACTTACTCCACCTACTGTCTCAGCGGGGTGGGGTGGGGGGAACGATTGAGCCTGTGCACAAACAACAGTGAGATTGTAAATATATTTCTAAACTTAGTGATTTTACTGCACTTAGTGCCGAAGGAAATCTCTACCCACAGGGATTGAAAGCTCAGGGCCCTTCTGCAACACCTTGGCCCTAAGTCCAGCAGGAGTGCGGCAGAAATGCTGGAAGTTAGGCTGGGACCAGATTTGTTTCGAGATACCAGCCCTCCGACCAGTTTCCAGGAGGCGTAGTTTGGGACGGAGCCTCCACCCATTCCAAACAAGAATACCAGCATAAGAGGGGTGTGGCTCCGGAAGGGGCCTGTTAGGCCTGCGGTTTCCACACTCCCAGCCTGGCAGATATAGATGCGTCATTGTGCCAAGTGAAAACCAGCATACTGCCCCGTCAAACAGCAAATGTGAGCCCACCTGTGGTCCAGGACTGGGACTTGGTCTGGATCCCAAAGATTATTGAATTTCTTGAAGGATTTATCAGCCGTCCTGTAAAGGGGAAGAGGCAGACGAGGGAGGAGGGGACAGTGCATGCATTATGGAGATGTTTCTGGAGAGAGGACCTCGGCAAACTCCCCCGCTTCCTCTTTTTTTTATTCGTTCATGGGATGTGGACGTTGCTGGCAAGGCCAGCATTTATTGCCCATCCCTAATTGCCCTTGAGAAGGTGGTGGTGAGCCGCCTTCTTGAACCGCTGCAGTCCACGTGGTGAAGGTTCTCCCACAGTGCTGTGAGGTAGGGAGTTCCAGGATTTTGACACAGCGATATATTTCCAAGTCGGGATGGTGTGTGACTTGGAGGGGAACGTGCAGGTGGTGTTGTTCCCACGTGCCTGCTGCTCTTGTCCTTCTAGGTGGTACAGGTCGCGGGTTTGGGAGGTGCTGTCGAAAAAGCCTTGGCGAGTTGCTGCAGTGCATCCTGTGGATGGTACACACTGCAGCCACTGTGCGCCGGTGGTGAAGGGAGTGAATGTTTAGGGTGGTGGATGGGGTGCCAATCAAGCGGGCTGCTTTGTCCTGGATGGTGTCGAGCTTCTTGAGTGTTGTTGGAGCTGCACTCATCCAGGCAAGTGGAGAGTATTCCATCACACTCCTGACTTGTGCCTTGTAGATGGTGGAAAGGCTTTGGGGAGTCAGGAGGTGAGTCACTCGCCGCCGAATACCCAGCCTCTGACCTCCTCTTGTAGCCACAGTATTTATATGGCTTGTCCAGTTAAGTTTCTGGTCAATGGTGACCCCCAGGATGTTGATGGTGGGGGATTTGGCGATGGTAATGCCGTTGAATGTCAAGGGGAGGTGGTTGGATGCTCTCTTGTTGGAGATGGTCATTTCCTGGCACTTGTCTGGCGCGAATGTTACTTGCCGCTTACCAGCCCAATCCTGGATGTTGTCCAGGTCTTGCTGCATGCGGGCATGGACTGCTTCATTATCTGAGAGGTTGCGAATGGAACTGAACACTGTGCAATCATCAGCCAACATCCCCATTTCTGACCTTATGATGGAGGGAAGGTCATTGATGAAGCAGCTGAAGATGGTTGGCCCTGGGACACTGCCTTGAGGAACTCCTGCAGCAATGTTCTGGAGCTGAAATGATTGGCCTCCAACAACCACTACCATCTTCCTTTGTGCTAGGTATGACTCCAGTCACTGGAGAGTTTTCCCCGATTCCCATTGACTTCAATTTTACTCGGGCTCCTTGGTGCCACACTCGGTCAAATGCTGCCTTGATGTCAAGGGCAGTCACTCTCACCTCACCTCTGGAATTCAGCTCTTTTATCCATGTTTGGACCAAGGCTGTAATGAGGTCTGGAGCCGAGTGGTCCTGGCGGAACCCAAACTGAGCATCGGTGAGCAGGTTATTGGTGAGTAAGTGCCGCTTGATAGCACTGTCGACGACACCTTCCATCACTTTGCTGATGATTGAGAGTAGACTGATGGGGCGGTAATTCATAGAATCATAGAAGTTACAACATGGAAACAGGCCCTTCGGCCCAACATGTCCATGTCACCCAGTTTATACCACTAAGCTAGTCCCAATTGCCTGCACTTGGCCCATATCCCTCTATACCCAATCTTACCCATGTAACTGTCCAAATGCTTTTTAAAAGACAAAATTGTACCCGCCTCTACTACTGCCTCTGGCAGCTCGTTCCAGACACTCACCACCCTTTGAGTGAAAAAATTGCCCCTTTGGACCCTTTTGTATCTCTCCCCTCTCACCTTGAATCTATGTCCCCTCGTTATAGACTCCCCTACCTTTGGCCGGATTGGATTGGATTTCCTCCCTGCGGTTCAGCCTCCACTGGGATTCCCGGCATCCTCCCCATCTGGTGGGTGCTTGAGAGTCATCTGCCATTAACATTTAAATGAGGTAACCTATTGCCCTCTCCCATTGAAAAAAATAAGGATGTGTGTGCACATATTAAACTCATCAGGGCAAATTTTACCTCAGCCCACCCGGCAGAAACGGGACGGTACTGGGTGGGGGCCCCGCAAGAGTCAGGTGGGTGTCTCAATACCGTACACAAATCGGGGTCTTTGGCAATTTAGAGGAACAACTGGGCAGAGTGTGCGCCGTGCACGCTGTGTCCAGATGAACCAGGTGGTGAAGAGGAACAGGTCCCAAATACTTAACTAAATAATTACTTTTGTGGAGCCACGAATCGCATCCCCCTGACCCTGGACCTACCACCCTGTCCACCGGGTTGGCCTCCAGGCCGCCCGATATTGTGCTGGCCTGGAGCTGGAGAGCTGCAGTGGAGATGCCTGTTTGTGGTGAGTGGCTCGCCATTGGCATGGTAATGAGGCCCGACCCTCGACATAGACTAGGCCTCCCACCGGCAGGAGTGTGCAGGCATTCTACCCGCTGCCCATCCACTCCATGCTTGGAGCTAAATTTAACTCCAATCTGTTTGGGGGGAGAGATGCATTTTATTAAGCTCTCCTGATACCATTGTTGGTAAATGGGAGTGGCTGCTGGAATGTAAATGTATTATAACAAAGAGGCGTAGTTGACAACAGTTTGCCTTTGCAGCGAACGACTGGCTTTTCAGCTCCTCCAAACAGCTCTGGCTGACTCCTCCCAGGGGCAAGAACAACCCCCAGCCTGAAGCAGGGGTCTCCCGAACGGAGCATCCCATCTTCGGACTTGGCCCGTTTACTAGCCCGAGTGCTAATGCCGTACTCTAGCTGCTCTTTGTGGCTGGGGAACCTGCTGGTCACTTCTTAAAGCTCTTACAATATATCTGCCAAGCAAAAAAAAGGGAGGGCAGAGAAGAAAGGGGAAAAGTGTAAAGAGAAGTATAAGGGGCAACGAGTGAGGAGAGAAAGGGGAAAGAGTGAGTCGCAAAAGAATGAGAAGAAGGGGAACATGGTGAAAGGCAAGGGAGTAGGCTGAGGGAGATGGGTAAAGAAAGGAGAAGGAAAAGGGAAACTGAGAGCAGCAGTGAGGGGAGGGGATAGGAAGATGAAATGGTAAGGGAGGAGAAGGGGAAAAGAGAAGAGGAAGAGGAAAATGGCAAGGGGAGAGGTAGAGGAGAATGGTGAGGGGAGGAGAATGGTGAGGGGAGGAGGAGAAGGGATGAGGGGAGGGTGAGAAGAAAGGGTGAGTGGAAATGGATAATTGGACAAAGAAGGATAGGGGGTGCACAGGAAGAAATAGCATTGTGGGACCAGCTCAGGACCAGATGATGTCATCGGAGCCCGATCTGCATATTTGAAGAGGACCCCTCCGGCTTGCAGTTGGCCAGATCAGCACGGGAAAGGAGTGGGTAGGTCCCCCGCTCCATTTTAACTCCCCCACTCCTGGTTTCCGTCAGGTGGGGGAAGATAAAATCGACCCCATAGTGTATCAAAGAATATTAATTGCATGGTGGTTTGGGAATTTTATACATATTTGGGAAAGATGAGGGAAACTCAAAGCTTTGTCAGAGATAAGTTCAGACATGGCAGAGGAGAGATAGAGAGACAAGTTCAGCCTTGGAGGGAGAGAGGGAGATGAGTTCAGACACGGGGCATCCGACTGCACTCCCAATGTAACTACAGCCCTCACCGCTTATAGTGGGGGCATTGGTGCGAACCAGATTTTCCCGTTATACGCGATGGCCGGTACAATGTGATAGTGCTATACAGTATTATAGACAAGTTGGATGGGTTTGCCATTGATAAGAATGTGTTTTCTGGGATAGTGTTGGAGATTAAAGCTCCACAGTACTCAGAATAATGTTGTCAGAATTGCTAACAATTTTACAACACCAAGTTATAGTCCAGCAATTTTATTTTAAATTCACAAGCTTTCGGAGATTTTCTCCTTCCTCAGGCAAATGTTTCAAGAGCTCCTTGAAGCCTACGCATTTATACATATTGAACAATACATGGTGTTTACAGACTGCCCCTGCAACTGCCCGTTGCCAAGGCAATCACCGTGTTCAGACAGAGAGGTGTCATCTGCAGAACCCCCGAATACACATTCAACAAAAAAACAAACAGGGAAAAAAAACAGAGAAAAAAAAACACAGAGAGAGGCAGAAACATCCGGAAGGCAGAGAGAGCCAGCAAATGACCCATTATATTAAAAACAGATAACATTTGTTCGCTGGTGGGGTAACGTGTAGCGTGACATGAACCCAAGATCCCGGTTGAGGCCGTCCTCATGGGTGCGGAACTTGGCTATCAATTTCTGCTCGACGATTTTGCGTTGTCGTGTGTCTCGAAGGCCGCCTTGGAGTACGCTTACCCGAAGGAGGAGCCATAGTCATACAGAACAGAACAGACTATTGCAAAGAAGCACAAAGGAGGAGCCATAGTCATACAGAACAGAACAGACTATTGCAAAGAAGCACAAAGGAGGAGCCATAGTCATACAGAACAGAACAGACTATTGCAAAGAAGCACAAAGGAGGAGCCATAGTCATACAGAACAGAACAGACTATTGCAAAGAAGCATACCGACAACTGGACAACCAGGAACACTACAGACGGTTACCCGCAGATCCGACCAAAGAACACACCCACCAGCTCAACAAACTGATCAAGACCTTCGATCCAGACCTTCAAAGCATCCTACGCATTCTCATCCCACGTAATCCCCGCGTGGGAGACTTCTACTGCCTCCCAAAGATACACAAAGCCAACACACCCGGACGTCCCATCGTATCAGGCAACGGAACCCTGTGTGAGAACCTCTCTGGATACATCGAGGGCATCCTGAAACCCATCGTACAGGGAACCCCCAGCTTCTGTCGTGACACTACAGACTTCCTACAAAAACTCAGTACCCACGGACCAGTTGAACCAGGAACACTTCTCACCACGATGGACGTCTCGGCACTATACACCAGTATCCCCCACGATGACGGCATCGCTGCGACAGCATCAATACTCAACACCAACAACAGCCAATCTCCGGAAGCCATCCTACAACTCATCCGCTTCATCCTGGATCACAATGTCTTCACCTTCGATAACCAGTTCTTTACCCAAACACACGGAACAGCCATGGGGACCAAATTCGCACCCCAATACGCCAACATTTTCATGCACAAGTTCGAGCAGGACTTCTTCACTGCACAAGACCTCCAACCAACACTATACACCAGATACATCGACGACATTCTCTTTCTATGGACCCACGGCAAGGAATCACTAAAGAGACTACACGATAACATCAACAAGTTCCATCCCACCATCAAGCTCACCATGGACTACTCCTCAGAATCAGTTTCTTTCTTGGACACACGAATCTCCATCAAAGACGGGCACCTCAGCACCTCACTCTACCGCAAGCCCACGGACAACCTCACGATGCTCCACTTTTCCAGCTTCCACCCTAACCACGTCAAAGAGGCCATCCCCTATGGACAGGCCCTGCGAATACACAGGGTCTGCTCAGACGAGGAGGAACGCGATGGACACCTACAGACGCTGAAAGACGCCCTAGTAAGAACGGGATATGACGCTCGACTCATCGATCGACAGTTCCGACGGGCCACAGCAAAAAATCGCATAGACCTCCTCAGGAGACTAACACGGGACGCAACCAACAGAGTACCCTTTGTCGTCCAGTACTTCCCCGGAGCGGAGAAACTACGCCATGTTCTCCGCAGCCTTCAACATGTCATCAATGAGGACAAACACCTCGCTATGGCCATCCCCACACCTCCACTACTCGCCTTTAAACAGCCACCCAACCTCAAACAGACCATCGTTCGCAGCAAACTACCTAGCTTTCAAGAGAACAGCGTCCACGACGCCACACAACCCTGCCACGGTAACCTCTGCAAGACATGCCAGATCATCGACACAGATACCACCATCACACGAGATGACACCACCCACCAGGTGCATGGTTCATACTCCTGTGACTCGGCCAACGTTGTCTACCTCATACGTTGCAGGAAAGGATGCCCCAGAGCATGGTACATTGGCGAGACCATGCAGACGCTGCGACAACGGATGAACGGACACCGCGCAACAATCGCCAAACAGGAGGGTTCCCTCCCAGTCGGGGAACACTTCAGCAGTCATGGACATTCATCCACCGACCTTCGGGTAAGCGTACTCCAAGGCGGCCTTCGAGACACACGACAACGCAAAATCGTCGAGCAGAAATTGATAGCCAAGTTCCGCACCCATGAGGACGGCCTCAACCGGCATCTTGGGTTCATGTCACGCTACACGTTACCCCACCAGCGAACAAATGTTATCTGTTTTTAATATAATGGGTCATTTGCTGGCTCTCTCTGCCTTCCGGATGTTTCTGCCTCTCTCTGTGTTTTTTTTTCTCTGTTTTTTTTCCCTGTTTGTTTTTTTGTTGAATGTGTATTCGGGGGTTCTGCAGATGACACCTCTCTGTCTGAACACGGTGATTGCCTTGGCAACGGGCAGTTGCAGGGGCAGTCTGTAAACACCATGTATTGTTCAATATGTATAAATGCGTAGGCTTCAAGGAGCTCTTGAAACATTTGCCTGAGGAAGGAGAAAATCTCCGAAAGCTTGTGAATTTAAAATAAAATTGCTGGACTATAACTTGGTGTTGTAAAATTGTTTACAATTGTCAACCCCAGTCCATCACCGGCATCTCCACTCCACGTCAGAATTGCTAGCTGTGAAAAGGCTTATTGTCCTGATGTGGTGATCAAGGGAGCCACTTGTGTACTCTTGGTGAGTGAATGCGGTCCTTGAAGATATAAATTTGGGCATTAACACGAACCATTGCTCTAACTTCAACCTTGATGAATCTGATCGATTCTGTCCCAATAGCTGACTGTGAAGCCTTGTCATTAGCTGAAACCAGCGCTAATCACTACTTTGATAATAATTCAATCCTTTTCATTTTTTGCTCTTTTAAGGAAACCCATTCGGATTGTTGTATAATGAACACATGACTCTGAAAACTTGTGTAATTCACAAGAATATAACAAGAATGTTGTAGATCAAGACTGCATGCACCTTAACGAGGTGCGAACTTTTGAGCAAGCACAACTGTTTCTGCCCAAAATAAACAGAGCACTTAAGACACTATGGGGGAAAAAATTGGATAAGGGCCATTTTTAGGCATTGGTAGCGTGATGCGCTATTATCCCATGCCCAATGATCCCTGCACAGACAGGATGCGAGTTTCAGCCAGCCTGAGTACAAACCTGCAATCAGTGTTCCATTCCAGGCCTTGCATGTGGAATCAATGCAATTCACACTTTCCACCACCAGGGGGAGCCCAATCTCTTAAAGGGAGGATGTTTCTTAGAAATCGCTTCAGGGTAGCTGGTACCTGTTATTTGCTGAAAATAACAGTCTACTGTCTGCACGGAGAACAGACATCGCACACGATGCAGGTCCCATCCCTATGTTTAAACAGTGATGAGTTATGTTAAAACATTGAATAAAGGTTGTGCACTATTAAATCTAAGGAATCTTACAACACCAGGTTATAGTCCAACAAATTTATTTTAAAATCACAAGCTTTCGGAGATTATCTCCTTCGTCAGATGATTGAATGAAAAGGTTCTCAAATCGCATATCTTATACGATGTTGGGACAGCATCACACCAATCAAAAGGTGTCGTTGTTATTCAAACAGGCCAGTCACGGAGAACAGAACGTCCCAGTACACTCGATATACATTGTGTCTTTTGCTCAGACGAGGAGGAACGTGATGGACACCTACAGACGCTGAAAGACGCCCTCGTAAGAACGGGATATGACGCTCGACTTGTCGATCGACAGTTCCGACGGGCCACAGCGAAGAATCGCATAGACCTCCTCAGAAGACAAACACGGGACGCAACCAACAGAGTACCCTTCGTCGTCCAGTACTTCCCTGGAGCGGAGAAACTACACCATGTTCTCCGCAGCCTTCAACATGTCATCGATGACGACGAACACCTCGCTAAGGCCATCCCCACGCCTCCACTGCTCGCCTTTAAACAGCCACCCAACCTCAAACAGACCATCGTTCGCAGCAAGTTACCCAGTTTTCATGAGAACAGCGTCCACGACACCACACAACCCTGCCACGGCAACCTCTGCAAGACATGCCAGATCATCGACACGGATACCACCATCACACGAGAGGACACCACCCACCAGGTACATGGTTCATACTCCTGTGACTCGGCCAACGTTGTTTACCTCATACGTTGCAGGAAAGGATGCCCCGGAGCATGGTACATTGGCGAGACCATGCAGACGCTGCGACAACGGATGAACGGACACCGCGCAACAATCGCCAAACAGGAGGGTTCCCTCCCAGTCGGGGAACACTTTAGCAGTCAAGGACATTCAGCCACCGATCTTCGGGTAAGCGTTCTCCAAGGCGGCCTTCGAGACACACGACAACGCAAAATCGTCGAGCAGAAGTTGATAGCCAAGTTCCGCACCCATGAGGACGGCCTCAACCGGGATCTTGGGTTCATGTCACGCTACACGTAACCCCACCAGCAAAAAAAGGGGGAAAAAAATTTATATGTTTTTTAAAATTCTCTCTCTCTCTCTGCCATTTTAAGTTTCTTTCTGCTTGCCTGTGTAAAAGACACAATGTATATCGAGTGTACTGGGACGTTCTGTTCTCCGTGACTGGCCTGTTTGAATAACAACGACACCTTTTGATTGGTGTGATGCTGTCCCAACATCGTATAAGATATGCGATTTGAGAACCTTTTCATTCAATCATCTGACGAAGGAGATAATCTCCGAAAGCTTGTGATTTTAAAATAAATTTGTTGGACTATAACCTGGTGTTGTAAGATTCCTTACATTTGTCCACCCCAGTCCATCACCGGCATCTCCACATCATGGCCACTATTAAATCTGACATCCTTCAATCTGCATGCCAGACCTCACCAATTTGCCAATCTGAGTTGGTACCAGGCCTGCGAGAGTGTGTGCACCAAGGTTCTCTGCTGATGCACTTGGTGCAAGAGGTGGACAGAAGGAGGGACATCCTATATCCACAGAGGGAGCAAGAGGCCCTCCAGACATATATCCAAGAGGCAGTGGGGGACGAAGTCAATGCGAGGTGCACAGCATCATGAACATGGATTCAGTGCAGGAAGTTGTTCAATGTTTTGACATGAGTGGTCAAGGTGAGTGAGATCAACTGTCAAGTGGCATCTCCTACCAATTGCACCACATACTACCCACCCCATCCCCCACATACCAACAAGCTCTTTCCATCAGTACTCAACTCTTCTAATCAGATGCTTCCTCTCACCCTTACACATTACCACTGTTGTAAGCCTCCCACCAACAACTCACAGGCCACACACAAATGGCAGTGGCATTTAGCCCCTCAAGCCTGTTCCAACTTTCAATGAGATCATGTTGGACCTGTGACCTAACTCCATATACCCGCCTTAGCCCCATATCCCTTAATACCCTTGATTCATAAAAATCTATCAATCACAGATTTAAAATTCACAATTGAGCTAGCATCAACTGCCGTTTGCAGAAGAGCGACCCAAACTTCTCCCACCCTTTGCATGTAGAAGTGTTTCCTAACTTCACTCCTGCACATGCTGGCTCTAAATGTTAGGCTGTGTCCCCTAGTCCTAGTATTCAAGTATAGGAGACCTCCAAAAACAGTTACAAATGTCTCAGCAGCCAGAAGCAATAATCCAGCCACTAACCAGTAAATCCTGCATTGTCTCTTTAAATAGTGCTAGTAGGGGTCCTCCAGGCATTCTAAGACACGTTCAAATGGTCAGGGTTAAGACTGTGCGTTGAGTTGAGTGTTAGACACCATTTTGGGACTTATCACTTTAAATCAGCGTTGCACACTGTAGAAGCCATTTTCTCCCTTCTTTAAATGCTTCCAGCGTTCGTTATCTGCGCCTGCACTAACTCCTATACCAAGATGGCGTCCGACACGTCACGCTGGAAAAGTGCGTGTGCAGCGAAGGCACAATCATGGATGTAGCACCGAAATGTTTTAAGTGGTGGGGACTGTATTTCTCTTCATACGTTATACTTGAGATTGTTGAATTTCAGTTTTCGCAGAAAAGCAAATTAAATTGCCAAACCTGATCCAACAATACCAAAGAAAGCATGAAATCCAATGTAATAAAACCGATTTAACTAATTCAGTTGCCTTGAAGCAATGGCTGTAGTCATAGGTTTTTATGCAGGGCTGCTTTTCAGTCGTGCATTGTTTCTCGAGTTATCAGCTTTTTTGAGTTTTGTAGGTTGCAAAGTATGGAGATGATATATACTCCCAATTTGTGACACTTTTTCCACTCTTACCTCTCCATCCGTAACCAGAGCTTGTCTATCAATGGAGTCACTTCCCAACCCATCACTTTGGGAGTGCCCCAAGGATCCATCTTTGGCCTCTTCCTCATCTACATGCTGTCCCTCGGTGACATCATCCACAAACATGGGGTCAGCTTCCACACCCAGTTCTACCACTGCAGCACCTCTCTCGACCCCTCAATGCTGTCCAATTGCTTGTCTCACATACAGTTTTGGAAGAAACAGAATTTCCACCAACTAAACATTTGAAAGGTCAAATCCATCATCTTCAGCCCCTACCACAAACTCTGTACTCTTACCATCAGGTTAGTCCTCCTGCCTGTCTTGGGCTGAACTAGACTGTTCACAACTTTGGCCCTTATTCGATCCTGAGCTGAGCTTCTGACTCCATAGGTGTCAGCCGTGGCTCAGCAATAGCACTCTTGCCTCTGAATTAGAAGGATGTGAGTTCAAGTCCCACTCCAAGGACTTGAGCACAAAATCTAGGCTAACGTTCCAGTGCAAAACTGAGGGAGTGCTTCAATGTCGGAGGTGCTGTCTTTCAGTTGAGACAGTAAACCAAAGCTCTGTCTTCCTTCTCAATTTCAAAGAAGAACAGGGGAAATCTCCCTGATGTCCTGGCCAATATTTATCCCTCAATCAACATCCAAAAACATTTTAGCTGATCTTTATCACATTACAGTTTGTGGGACCTTGCAGTGCTCAAAATTGGCTGCCGCGTTTCCTACATTACAACAGTGACTACACTTCAAAGTGTTTAATTGGCTGTAAAGTGCTTTGGCATGTCCTGAGGTCATGAAAGGCAAAGTCTTTGCAAGTCTTTCTTTTTTTTCTCTTTTATCACAAAGGCCACCTGCTTTCACCTCGTAACATCCCCCCCACCCCCCCGCTCTATCTCAGCACACATGATGTTCAAACTCTCTTCCATGCCTTTGTCACCACCAGACTCTATTACTCCAGTGATGTTCAGGCTGGCCTCCTATCATCCTCCACCTTCTATAAACTTCATCTAAAACTCTGCATCCACATTCCCAAACTGAAGCTTGGAAAATAATTTCTGTGCTGAGAGAGTCAATGGATGGTATTCAGGATGACGATATTCTTGGCAGATCATGAGGGGTATGCTGGTTAGTTGTGAAGGCACAGGACAACTTTCTAGTCTTAAGTTTAATTTTTGCAATCAAGTATTGGTAAGCATTCAGTGAATATGAAGTTGTCATTTTATTTTCATGATACATCACTGGCAGTCTACCTTGAAAAATACTCTTGAAACAACATGGATAGAGTGTTTTTCTAGTGCAGAGTGTAGCTTTGAAATTCTCATTCTGGTTACAGGCCAGAGAAATGAGATTCGATCCTTGGATTTTTCCCCGTTGGTATGTAGTCTCCACTGATAACAAAGGTTTTGTCTAGCAAAGCATGGATCTGGAGATAGGACTGACCAACATTCCAGCAATCCTCCAGTGAGTATTCGGCAAAGTAGAAGTTCAGTACATTCCAATCTGTTTTTTGAACTTAGATGTGAAATCAATGAAGAAATGTTGTTATTCATTTCTTTCCTTTTGTTATGGTATCTTTAAACCCAGATTCAACTGAAGGAATGAATCCTGCTGGCTGATAATGCGTTTGGACCTGGATCCACAGAAACAGTTGGAAGTGGTTGCTGTGAAGTCAGACGGTTTGATTATGTTAATGTTTCATTAGCCAAGCTTTTCAATTTGAATCTGCTGGCCCACAGACGGTCCAGGCCTGGTCCATGGTTTGATGGTAGTATTTTGCCACATATAAAGTGAGTTCCTGTGATTAAAAGAACAATTTTTTGTTGAAGGTTAGTGCAGGAAAAGTCTGTTATTTTTACAATTCAACAACAATACCAACAACTTGCATTTATATAGCACCTTTAATGTTGTAAAATGACCCAAGGTGCTTCACAGTAGCTTTCTCAGTCAAAATTTGACATCGAGCCACGTAAGGAGGTATTAGGATAGGTGGCCTAAAGCTTGATCAAAGAGATCAGTTTTTAAGTAGGAGAGAGAGGTGTAGAGGTTTAGGGAGGAAATTCCAGAGCTTAGGACCTAGACAGCTGAAAGCACAGTCACCAGTTTTGAGGGCACCATAGAGGTGTTTGCCGTGTTTGTTTAATTTACATAAAGATCAGATTGGATCTGTGATCAAAAGATCAACATGGTTTATTTAAATGATTTAATTAGAACAGCAGGGGTACTGTGCCTGTTTTCAGGGCAGAAAATGGAGGCACAGAGGTCCAATTTATGGGGCTAACCTCCCGTGCCCAAACAGCATCAGAAACATATCTGACACCATGTTGGTTTGGCTACTGTAGAGGCGTCCTAGCAGTTATCTAAATAGGTATTAGGTCCCTGAATATGCTAATAGGGGGCCAAAGACATTTTAGGACCCATCCTGGAAATTCATTTGCCCTGAGCAGGCATCAGGCCTGAAGCACCCTGAATTACTCGGTCTACATGCAGCCTAACCACCAGTCCTTAAAGGAACCACTAGTGGTCACCACCAAACAGGTAAGTTTTTTTTAAAAAAGATTTACCTTAATGCAGAGCCAGGAGTGTTAGAAATTGCATAGCCCAGTAGTGAAGGATAGAATACTAGAGCCTGATCTTCAGTTGCTTCCAAGCCTTTATTCACAGTATTCCACATTACCCACACCACACCCTAGATCAACTCTCTTATAAATGGATATGAGCGTTCTCAACTGATATGCACCACCTGAATACAATTAACGCTAATTGATATAAATCACATGGATACAATTAACATGGAGGAGTCAGAATGTTGTTGGTTCAAGTACCAATCTGGAGACTTCAGCACATAATCTGGACTGACACTCCAGTGCAGTACTGAGGGAGTGCTGCAAAGTCAGGGGTGACACCTTTCGCATGAGACAGTAAACCGAGGCTCTATCCGCCCCCTCGGGTGGATGTAAAAGATCCCATGACACTATTTGAAGAAGAGCAGGGGAGTTCTCCTGCTGTCCCAGCCGACATTTATCCTTCAAGCAACACCACTAAAAACATTATCAGCTCAGTGTCTCAATTGCTGTTTGTGGGACCTTGCAAAATAACTGCCGCGCTTCCCTACATTACAACAGTAGCTATGTTTCAAAATTGGTTGCAAAACACTTTGGGACATCCTGAGGCCTGAAGAAGGAAAGAACTTTGATTATTTAGTGCCTTTCACGATCGCAGGACGTCCCAAAGCATTTTACAGCCAATGAAGTACGGTACTTTTGAAATGTAGTCACTGTTGTAGGAAACGTTGCTATTTAAATGTAAATTCTTTCTTTGTCTGCTGCTTCTGCAGTCTTCAGCAGAATTGGCTTTTTAATGACCGTACTCTAATTTCTATGCATCTCAGCTGATTATTCCTGTTTCACATTGGTTTTACACCAATCATTACTCCAGTGGACATGCAAATGAGCTGACCCAGGAAATCTTCATGTAAATCCCTCTGATGACCATTGGCGGACACATCTTAATTTCCATTGGCATAAAAGAGGTGCAACTCATTGCGCATTGCTGCTTAAGACAGTAACCAAATATCGGGCTACTCAAAAACTGCAAACAAGTTTTCAACACTGGATAACTAAATTGGCATTGATCTAATGTTGAATAATACTGCCAAATATCTAGAAATTACTTGCATATGAAAGATATAGTTTATGTTTATTGTAACTATCTATTCTGTGAGCAAGGTATAAAATAGCAGATGGAAAGGAATTTCAAATAATAATCTTTCAGGCTTACCATGATAGAAGACAGCTGGAGTTCCAGCGACCTCTACCACCTAGAAGGATAAGAGCAGCAGGCACATGGGAACAACACCACCTGCACGTTCGCCCCAAGTCACACTCCATCCCGACTTGGAAATATATCGCCGTTCCTTCATCGTCGCTGGGTCAAAATCCTGGAACTCCCTTCCTAACAGCACTGTGGGAGAACCTTCACCACACGGACTGCAGCGGTTCAAGAAGGCGGCTCACCACCACCTTCTCAAGGGCAATTAGGGATGGGCAATAAATGTTGGCCGTGCCATTGATGCCCAAATCCCATGAACGAATAATTTTAAAAAATCTGATGCTTGGGGTTAGGTGTGTTGACTGGAAGTCACCAGTTAACGGTTTTGGCTTAGTACACAGAGGAAGAGTCAATTCTCTCTTAATTCTCAATTCGCTTTATTAACATTATTAGATCATGTACATACTGCTTATACGTCTAGTTAGATATAGGCATGCAGTTTACAGCAGGTTATACAGTTTTATACTCAAACTAGGATTTAAATGCACACCCACTAGGTTTCCCTGACTAACACTCCCTGAGTATTAAGATTTAAACGCACACCCCCTAGGTTTCTCTGACTAACACTCCCTGAGTGGTCACAGAATAGAAAGGATATTATATTACCCGGAAAGGAGAGATAATGCTGGCCAGGCAATTCGCTCTCTCACTCTCAATGTCGTCTCTACGTCCCTGACGTAGTCTCTACGTCCCTGACGTAGGGTCCCTACTTCCACGATGGTTAGTCTTCCTCAAAAACACACACTCGCTCTCTGGCACCAAGGCTGCAATTCTTCAGTTTTATTTCCAAGTCTGTCTTTTCGAATGATGCTGTCTTCTCCGATTGGCTCAAAGTTGCTGGAGTGGTCAGTGTCATCCCCTGATTGGCTCTGTTCCAAGGGGTTAGGTAGCATCACCTCAATACTCCTTTTCTAAATAAGGCCTGGTGTCTCATCAAAGCTCCTTTGTCCCTCTAAGAAGCGGAACGAATTCAAACCGGTTCTGGCCAGTTCAGACCAGTGACTGAACTCCAGGTCACCTCAGTTCAAAAGTCAGTGTCTTTGTTCGCACTTCGAATTAAGCTCAGTAGTTTTCTGCAGCCCCTGGCCAACATCTCCCCTCTTTTGATCCAAAGATACTTATATTAGGATCATTATTCTCCCTTTCTGTGTACCACTCCTGAGGTTGTCATTGTCCCCCAATGGGCATGTTACATCCGCGATATCATATGATTATAGAAAGAATACAAAAAAGAAGCGTATAAAATATACTTCACACAGTGTCCTTATATTGATAATTGCTTCTTCTGTTTCATTATAGCACTAACACTCAATTGTTGCAAAATTTCATTTTTCCACCTTCTAAGCTGATATACATTGAATATGACAAGTATTAATGCACATAAAATCACAATTACAGCAGCATGTGATAAAATCCTGACCCATGGATGTATTTGAACATTAGATCCCCAATTCCAAAACTTATCCCAGAACCCGGGGTCCTGTAGCAGTTCATCTGCGTTATCAGCATGAGTTTTAATTATTTTAGTGTGTTTAGTCCATTGATGAATTATCTCATTGGCTTCCCCCGCTATTTGCATCCAATCTGCAGTCAGGTGCGGAATGGGTGGTAGTTCGGTAGGAACATATTTCCACAGATCTTGGTCTATATCGGTACGTTGGACTGTGAGGTTTTCGTTTATCACCATCCTCATTATTGGCTTAGGCAGAACTTGTCCACCGACAACCAGGTCTGAGGTCACGTTGTTAATGGCCACATTGTGTCCTTCCAGAGGGCACTGTTTCCATCCTTTATTATAGTTCATAGCCGCTGTCGCTATGTAATACGTTTGTCCCACAAGGGCGTATTGTAAAAAGGACTGGTTGTTAACCGGCAAAATGGAAAATGAACAATTTTCATAAGTTCTGAACCCACAATTAGTAAGTCTCTGTCTCGTTATCTCTTCTGGACAGGCCCAGTGATTCCCTCCTTGGTGACACTTTTACAAATCTACCCCTTTCTCAGCACCGTCCATTACAATAGCATGAGATGGTGGATTGCTCAAAGATATCCAAGTACCCTCATGATACTTGCCCACGTTATGAACTCTTTTTAAAGGGTAGGTCAAATTGCCTCCGTGCCGGGGAATATGAAACACCGCTCCAACGTAATATTTCCAGTATGAGTCACTACTCCAGTCAATATTTACATAGGTGTGGTCCCAGTGGACCATATTTTACCTCAACCGTCGCTCCCCGATGGTCGCTCCATAACTGGACCCACAAATTGATTAATAATTTTTCCCTCTGGGATTACCGACAATGTCACCTCTAGAACTGCGTTACATGAAAACCATACTCCCTCTCCCTCCAGTACACCCAAAGTCTTTCCTACACACGCTAACCCATCCACTCCCGTATAATACAAATTTAAATCCTCTCTTTTCCCTTTGTTGGTTCGGACTGTCTTATTCTGCAGAGCAAAGTTGTTCCTGGTCTCGGGATAACCCTCCATCGTCGACACTGCTTCAGGCACGTTCATTCGTCGTGACGGCTCCGAGGCAGGTTCAACCACAGTTCTGATGATGGTCAATCCGATAGCAACAAAATGCATCATCCCCTTCATTCTAGGCTGGACCTGTAATAAACAAGTGTAATTTCTGCTCTTATGTACAGTTTCTTTTAGGTACTATCATAAGTCCAGTCTCTCCATATACTGAGCCAGACCGTCCAAATCCTGTTCCCAATTTGTTTCAGATTCTAACCGTCCGTTTCTTCTAACCCACTTATTCCCCTTTTTTGTTTTATTTTTCTTTCGTTTTGTTCCTGGATTCGCCTCTGCATGTGAACGGACAGTATCAGATTTGTTTTCAATCACCTCCTCTTGGACCTGTAGCTGGTCCTGTTCTTGATCTCCCTGACCTTCAGAATTCAGAACATCGTTTGCATCGAGCAGCACATGCCAATGATGATTATCTTGTTTTTCTCCAACCAACTTTAGCTGATTAATGTGGTACCAGCCACTCTTATCTGGTGCCGTTAATATCCTGTATACAGATGGGCTAGCTTTGTCTACTATCTCATAGGGACCGGCAAACTTTGGACTCAAGAATGAGGTGGGCTGTTGTATTCTAATCATTACTCTCTGTCCAGGCCTCAACTCTATGTATGTCCCACAGACAGTTCTCCTTTCCCTATCCTGTACTGATGAAGAGCCATCCACAAAAATTTTAAAATAGGGTTCTTCCTTTCCTGTTTCCTTTGTCTTTCTGCTTTCAGGCCCCGTCCTAACCCCTCCTTTTTGTTTTGATACAAATGGGCCCTTGGGGTCATTTGCTATCATTAATTGACACTCATGTTTTTCTCCCTGATAAGCTAAGTTGTCTGCTAACATAGTGGTGGTTTTTACTCCCTTTACAGTTATATTTCTCCCTTGCAGCAACAATGTCCATCTAGCGATTCTATTTTGGCTAACTGAACCATCCTTAATCCTTCCATCTAACAGTAGCTGTACTGGGGTGTGTTCTGTTAATATTGTAAGTGGGTTTAGTCCCACTATATAGGTAAAATGCTGCACTGCCCAAAAGACAGCTAGCAAGTGTCTTTCACATACCGTATACCCCTGCTCTACCGGTGAGAGCATACGTGAGGCGTACGCTACTGGTCGTAATTTCCCGTGTGTCTCCTGTAATAGAACTGCCGAGAGGGTGGTGTCTGTGGTAGCCACCTCCAATGAAAACGACTCAGTTGGATTTGGGGTTTTTAAAGCAGGCGCGGCAGCTCGTGCTTGCTTTAGATCAGTCATGGCCTGGCTGTGTTCTGTTTTCCACTCCCAGGCCACATTCTTTTTTAATAATTCCATCAGCGGAGCCGCCTTTGTGGCGAATCCATCAATATGGTCCCTGCAATATCCCACCAACCCCAAGAAGGACCTTAACCCTTTTACATCCCGCGGAACAGGGAGTCTGCCAACCGTCTCTACCCTTCGCTTGTCAATGTCCCTTTGTCCCGGCGTCAGAATCATTCCCAAGTAAGTAACTTTTTGTTTCATGATCTGCACTTTTTTAGGATTAATCTTTAATCCCAAGTCATGTAACAACTGCAGTAATTCACTTAGCAGTTGATAATGTTCCCTCTTGGTTTCAGTTTGTAGGAGTAAGTCGTCTACATACTGCACTAGACATTCAGGCCTCGAGAATCCTTTTAACCCTTCCCTCAGCCTTTGGTGAAATATGGACGGGGAATTGTGAAACCCCTGCGGCAGGGCGGTCCACGTATATTGCTGTCCTTGGAAAGTAAATGCAAATTTATATTGACATTCTTTCTCCAGTGAAATAGACCAAAAACCGTTACTTATGTCCAAAACCGTAAACCACTGCGCATCCTCCTTTTGTCAAACTACGGTCTCTGGGCTAGTTGCTACAGTAGGGGCTGTTAGCGGGGTGACTTTATTTAATTCTCTGTAGTCTATCGTTAGTCGCCATCTACCATCGTGTTTCCTTACTGGCCAAATAGGTGCGTTATTAGTAGAAGCTATTGGTCTTAATATCCCTTGCTGCAGCAGACTCTGTATCACCTTCTCTATCTCTTCTTCTGCTTGCTTTGGGAAACCATACTGCTTCTGTGATTTGGGGTCTGGACCTTGTATACAGACACTCCCGGTCATTTTCCCACAATCATTTTTATGTCGGGCAAAGACTATTGAGTTTTGTGCAATAATTTGTTGTACTTCACGATCGTTACTCATTTCTCCTGGTTCTATCCACATTTCCCCAATCGTGCATATCCTATCCTGATATTCCCCCACTGGGACGACTGTGTGATTCATACTGCCCATGCCCAAAGGCATTTGCCAAATCATACAATTAACAGGGTCGAAGCAGAGTCCCGCTTTGGCCATATAGTCACTCCCTAATATATGTTCTTGTTCTCTGGGTAATTTAATAAGGACCACTGAATGCTCTATCACTATGTCTCCCACACCGACTTCCAATGGTACACTCACATATCCCACTTGTGAATGCCTTGTGAATCCACTTAGAATAATTTTGTTTTGAATTTTCCAATCTATGTCATTGATCTGAGTGGTGTTAACGGTGGTTCGAGATCCCCCTGTGTCCCACAGGAATGTAAGAGGGCGGCCTCCGACCCTACCATTCACTAGGGGTCTCCCCATGTCATCCCACCGCGTGTCACACACCCATAACGGAGAGGCCTGAGACCGTCATTGCAGTTCAGGGTACAACCCGGAACTTGGTGATATTTCTATCGTATCACACTGAGGACTTGGTCTATTCGGCCCTTCCACGGGTAGGCTCTGATTCCTTCCCCGATCTGCATTCTCTCATCTTGGGTTCGGGCAGTCCCTTGCGAAGTGTCCCTCTTGGCCACAGTTATAGCCTTGAGTTCTCCCCGTTCCTGAGAAGTTTCCTCTGCCTCTACCTCTTCCCACTGTCTGATAAGCTGGAGGGGGTTCCCCCTGAGTAGGTCCCCTCCCTTCATTTCTCCAGGTTATCGTCTGATCCTTAACAGACATTGCTCTGTCCCCGGATGCCTTGGATCGTTTTGGTATTTCCCTTTCCCATACTCTAACCATCTTCCTAATTATCCAGGGTTCTGTATGTGTGTCATCAGCGGGGTCAAACTGATCTAGTGCCTTCCTCGACTCCTCAGTGCCATGTGACATTAGTGTTCTCAGTCATCGGTTCCTAACCTCCCGCTGTAAATTATCCCTATCTAAGTCTGTACCATAGATCCCTTGAAACACTGCCCAAATGCAAGCCAAAAATACAGTGGGGTGTTCACCTTTCCTTTGATAGCATTTCATTAGCGCCTCCACTGGATCCCCTCTGTTATCGCCCATGACAGATAATACCTGGTCCTTTAAGGCTTCATTTGTGCCTCTACCAAGTTTTTGTTCCTCCGGTAGGGCGGAGTGTATATGTGGGTGTAGGCACATTAGGATTAATTTCCTTTCCTCAGCATCGTCTAAGCCGTGTATCGCTCTCTGTTGCCTGACCGCTAGGAACAACTCCCTAGGATCATCCCCAGGCGCACACGTTCCAATATCTTTTGCAATAACCCTCAGTTCCTGTACCCCAAGTGGGGTGGAATATGTCATATCCTGGCCATCTTCCCCCATCTGTGCTCTAGTGGTTACAAGGGGGGCCATTGGGGCAGACGGTTTTTCCGGCTGTGGAGCATATGCTGGCGGTGGGTCCCCTAGTGGAGGTTCCCAATCACCGCTGCTGTATCTATCCGCCTTGTCTGCTAAATCATCCCAATCTACATCCCCAAGACCACTTTCTTCACCTCTTCCGGGTGCGAAAGCACACAATATGCCCCTCTGTGCGGCTAGCTGATCTTGCAGCCTCCCTATCACTTTCTGACAGGTTGTGTGATCGCCAGTACTACTCCTCTTCTCCTGAGCTGCTCTGTGAATCACATTCATAGCAGTTTTTAAATCACTACATTGTTGTTTCCATCTCTCCACCTCAGCTTTAGCTGCTTGGGCTTCTCCCTCTCTCTTACTCTGTTCATTAGTCAATTTTTCGCACTGTAACTGATATTGGTTCATGTACATCAAATCTGCATTTCTCTGTCCCTTTAGATCAGTTACCTTCTCACGGAGTTTTTTATTCTCTATCTCTAATTCGTCTTGGATTTTCTGAGTCTTTTCTTTCTCTCTCCTAGCCTGCTGTCGGCATTCTATCCATTCCTCAAGTAAACATCCGATCGCTACGGACTTCTGTATCTTTTTAAATTTCCTATCTGACATCTTTGTTTGCGCAATTTTCCAAAGGACCTCCCCAACAGGCGTTCCCTTGTCTCCAATGTGACCCGCATACTCCCCGTATTGCGGCCACTTCCCTATTACATATTTTTGAAGGAGTCCCTTCGAATCAAAACAGTCCAAGTCCCCAGGGCTTGGTGATTTCCCTTTATTCGTCATCTTGTGTTATCAACTATGAATTAACCCAAACTCCTGTTCTCTGTACACTTTGCCAACTTCGGTTCGCCTCGAGGCTCCCACTGACGCAACAGAGAGATTTATCCTCGAGCCCACCCAGGGACGCCAAAGATGTTGACTGGAAGTCACCGGTTAACGGTTTTGGCTTAGTACACAGAGGAAGAGTCAATTCTCTCTTAATTCTCAATTCGCTTTATTAACGTTATTAGATCATGTACATACCGCTTATACGTCTAGTTAGATATAGGCATGCAGTTTACAGCAGGTTATACAGTTTTATACTCAAACTAGGATTTAAACGCACACCCACTAGGTTTCTCTGACTAACACTCCCTGAGTGGTCACAGAATAGAAAGGATATTATATTACCCGGAAAGGAGAGAGAATGCTGGCCAGGCAATTCGCTCTCTCACTCTCAATGTCGTCTCTACGTCCCTGACGTAGGGTCCCTACTTCCACGATGGTTAGTCTCCCTCAAAAACACACACTCGTTCTCTGGCACCAAGGCTGCAATTCTTCAGTTTTATTTCCAAGTCTGTCTTTTCGAATGATGCTGTCTTCTCCGATTGGCTCAAAGTTGCTGGAGTGGTCAATGTCATCCCCTGATTGGCTCTGTTCCAAGGGGTTAGGTAGCATCACCTCAATACTCCTTTTCTAAATAAGGCCTGGTGTCTCATCAAAGCTCCTTTGTGCCTCTAAGAAGCGGAACGAATTCAAACCGGTTCTGGCCAGTTCAGACCAGTGACTGAACTCCAGGTCACCTCAGTTCAAAAGTCAGTGTCTTTGTTAGCACTTCGAATTAAGCTCAGTAGTTTTCTGCAGCCCCTGGACAACAGGTGTATCCATGTTGCTTATTGTTGATGATTGTAGACGGCATTAATTAGGTAATTAATTTTTTTTTAAGTGTACCAATTGGAGTAATTGAAGTGATAACAGAATGTGTTTCTGCTCTGCTGAGCATTATTATGAATTTCAAACTGCTGCTTCCTCTGTTGGTGGGGACACATAATTATGATGCCCCAGATGTTTTCGATTGCAGCACTTGTTATTCTACCATTGTTGGAACAGTTGTGGTGGGCCTCTTTCTCATTTCTCATTTCAGCTGGTAACAGTAAGAATTGCAATGAAAAATCCCTCACAGTTTAAACATTATTGACTTTATGAAAAACAAGTTGAGATCTCCACATCATCTGTCCTTGACTATCAACAATTTCCTGAATGCTTTAGTTCAGTGTGAAGGTGTCAAAAACGTGTCAGTGCAAAAATATCTTGAGTTTATTTTCTATGTTGCTGTAGCCTGCAAAATGGAAAGACCTTAATAATGCATTTGAATGTATAAAAGCCTGGAACTTCCACGTGGTGAGGTGCACTGCTTTTATGCCAATGGAAAAAGATTTGCATCTACCAGTGGTCTGGATAGATACTTGCACAAGAGTTCCCTGGGTCAGCTCATTTGCTTATCCATTGGAGTACTAATTGGCATAATTGTAATTGTAAAAAGGATGTGATCCACTGGGATGCATGAAAGTTGGAGTGCAGCCTTTAAAAAGCCGGTTCTGAATGAACATTGCAGAAGCAAACTGGAGGAGCAATGGGTAAGGAAGGAGCAGTGCTTGGCTCACTCATTCGACTCTCAGCGAACTTCACTGCATGTCTCATAAATCTTTTCCTGCCATTTTTCAAGAATGTTTGCTCCAGGAGCAACTGGCACACGAAGCCAAACAAGGCAGCAGGGCACACATGGGCACAGAAGAATGTATCACAATTTCACAGACTCTGACCGGCAAGCCCTCCTTGCTGACAGGAGACACACAGACTGTTGGGTGTCCGTGGCAGCAAACTTGCCAGAAATATCACTCGTGTGATCTGGAGGGAGGTGATACTCCCAACTGCAGGACTGCAGACCAGTGCAGCAATAAGTTCAAGGACCTCACCAGGACAGTCAAAGTAACAATCTCCCTTTTCTTCCCTGGACACTCTGGGCAACAGACCACTTTTCAGCCTCTAAAAGCAAAACTGTACAACTAGCCCTTCACAATGCACTCTGGTTTAGGGGGTCTCTAACTTGGGATCTGGAATTACAGCAGCCCATCTCCTTACTCGCACAAAACCCTTTCCTTGAACAGGTTGATACCTCCACATCTCTTACTCCAGCTCTCCCATGCCATGTGGCACACATCCCTCAATTGCAAGCCTTTCCCTCATTTACACAATCTTCTTGCAGAAGAAATTGGTGTACAACGCCTGTGACAGTCAGGCCAGCAAAGGGGGCATCCCCAATCTATGAGGAGAAGGCCAGGGAGCTCATTGGGAGCCATTCTTTTCTTGCCTTGGGAGATGGTGAGGCTGGGGGCATATTGCTGGTGCAAGGTTAGTGGCTGAACACCTGCACTGTTGCCATGTGATGCATCACAGAGACACAAGCTTCCTTTCTGATTCCTTAATCCCAAGGGAACAACGCTCACCCATTCTTAATGTGAAGAGCAGGCTATTCTAGATCTGGTAATGTGTAATGAGACAGGATTAATTAACGACCTCATTGTAAAGGAGCCTCTAGGTAGCAGTGATCACAATATGATTGAATTTCGCATTCAGTTTGAAGGAGAGAAGAGTAAGTCTAAGACTAGTGTTTTAAACTTAAATAAGGGCAATTATGAGGGCATGAAGACAGAGCTGGCTAAAGTGAACTGGGAACTTAGGTTAGGGGATATGTCAGTAGAGATGCAGTGGCAGACATTTAATGAGATATTTCATAACACTCAGCAAAGATACATTCCAGTGAGAAAGAAAGACTCTAGGGGAAGGACATACCATCCGTGGCTAAATAAGGAAGTTAAAGATAGGATCAAATTGAAAGAAAAAGCATACAATTCCGTGAAGATTAGTGGCAGGTCAGAGATTGAACAGAATATTAAAAATTGCAAAGAATGACTAAAAGAATAATAAGGAGGGAGAAATTAGAGTATGAGAGAAAGCTAGCTACAAATATAAAAACAGATAGTAAAAGTTTCTACAGGTATTTAAAAAGGAAAAGAGTAAGTAAAGTGAGCGTTGGTCCTCTGGAGAGTGAGTCTGGGGAATTAATAATGGAAAATAAGGAATGCAGATGAATTGAACAGATATTTTGCATATGTCTTCAACGTAGAGGATACAAATAACATGCCAGAAATAATTGTGAATCAAGAGGTGAAAGGGAGGGAGGAACTTAAAACATTTACAATCACCAGGGAAAGAGTTCTGAAAAAAATATCAGAACTAAAAGCTGACAAGTCCCCAGGTCCTGACGGACTTCCTCCTAGGGTCTTAAAAGAAGTGGCTGCAGAGATAGTCAATGCATTGGTATTAATTTTCCAAAATTCCCTAGATTCTGGAAGGGTCCCATCAGATTGGAAAACAGCGATTGTAACTCCTCTATTCAAGAAAGGAGGGAGACAGAAAGCAGGAAACTACAGGCCAGTTAGCTTAACATCTGTCATAGGGAAAATGCTAGAATCTATTATTAAGGAGGTTATAGCAGGGCACTTAGAAAATCTCAGTGCAATCAGGCACAGTCAACACGGCTTTGTGAAAGGGAAATCATGTTTGACTAATTTATTAGAGTTCTTTGAGGAAGTAACAAGCAACGTGGATAAAGGGGACCCTGTGGATTTCCAGAAGGCTTTTGACAAGGTGCCACATCAAAGGCTACTACACAAAATAAGAGCTCATAGTGTAGGGGGGTAACATATTGGCATGGATAAAGGATTGGTTAGCTAACAGGAACAGAGAGTAGGCATTAATGGGTTATTTTCAGGTTGACAAGATGTAACGAGTGGAGTGCCACAAGGATCAGTGCTTGGGCCTCAGCTATTTACAATCTATAGCAATGACTTGGATGAAGGGACTGAATGTATGGTTGCTAAATTTGCTGATGACAAAGCTAGGTAGGAAAGTAAGTTGTGAAGAGGACATAGGGGGCTCGATTTTCACGTCGGGTTTCCTGCGGGGGGGACCCGAAAATCCCGATATCCGGTCACGTGACCGGATCGCGACGAAATCCCGGCCACTTCCGGGTACCGCGCTGACGTGCGGGGCTGTGCGCGCAAGCCCCGCTGGTGGGAATCCCGCAGGCAATTAAAGCCAGCGGGGTTCCACTTGAGTGTACTTACCTTGCTTGTTGATGTCATTTAATGAGCTGAAGCAGCTGTCAAAAGAGGAAGTGTGGGATTTTAGGTTCAAGGCAGTGAGTTTCACACACTGGGGGAAACAGTCTCTCTCCAACCAGGCGTGTTGCAGCCAGCAGCCTGTGGCAGGTGCCAAGGTGCACTCCACGGGGGAGAGCCCTCACCCATGCAGGAGGCCACCGCGTCACATAGGGCAACCCCTGCCCTCCACCACCCCCCGCCAAGCCAGAGGACAGACCGACACGAAACCGCAGCCCCAGTCCGAGGAACCACCCACCTATCCTGCACAACCCCTCAGACCAACACCTGCCAGATGGGTGGTGCGTGGACACCCTCGGAGGACGAACAGCATGACCAGCCCCAGCAGCCTCGCAGTCCACGCCGTCCGCCGCAGAGACGTGGAGCCCCCCAACACGGTGTTGTTGCACGCCCACCTGCACAGCAGGAGGGAGGGCTACCGCAGGGAGAGACGCATCGCAGAGGGCACTACCCTCGCCACAGGGTCCACAGACCGAGGCGCAGCTCCCCGGACCTCTCCGAGCAGCAGTGCACAGGGAGGCGCAGATTCGGTCGACATGTAGTCGTGGAGATCTGCAGGCTCTTTCATGCCGAGCTGCTCCTGGCTGGCCCCAGCACCAACTGCTTACCTGTCGCTGTCAAAGTCACCACTGCCCTCCACAACTTCTCCTCCGCATCCTTCCAGGGTGCAGCCCGCTACACCGCCGATGTCTCTCAGTCGTCTGCGCGGAAGAGCCCTGCAAATACACCTGCACCTACTCTGCAGTAACACGATGGGTGGCATCAGTGGTGGGTCCTCATAGTGATACCCAGGAGCGGGCATTATTGGACACAACGGACAGGATTCGCGGAGACATGGCAGTGGTGGTTTCAATATAATGTGTGCTGTTTGTTGCTCTGAAATTCAATATAGGTAACACCCAAGACAAACCCTCAGACACCCTTGTGCACCCCCTTCATGCTCACGACACGTTTGCCTTACGCTGCCTACTGCACATATGTGATGCATGCCCTGTGGCTGCAGCACAGGTGGTGGCAGGTTGAGTGAGGCTGGCCGTGAGGGAGATGCACGAGAGGGTGAGTATGGGATGGAGCAATGAGATTGTATGAGGATTGGGTTGCGTGTTAGTGGCAGGATGAGTACTGGCGAGGTGAGTAGGTGGAGGTAAGATGAGGATGGGGTTTGAGTGGGTATGAAGGGTGATGTGACAGAGTATTGTTGGCGGTGCCGAAGGAGATGTGGGGTGGGGGCAGTGTTGTGGCAGACGGAGTGTAGGGGAAAGACTTTGTGTTCTCACTGTGGCTGACCTACTGCGGTCATTGCAGCGCCTCCTGCACTGTATGCAGGTGGGCGATATGTTGGTGGCGCAGGTGACCCCCTGCGCCACCAACACGAGCCAGGCCTTGGTGGCAGAGGCAGACCGCTTCCTCCCGCCCGCCGGAGGGAAGATCTGTGTCCTCCCCCTCCTCCTCACTCCATCTGATGATACCTGGGATGAGGCATCATTAAACTGGGAGCAGCCTTCCCCCTGGGCTGCTCCATGCTGCAATTTGTTGCATTGGTTGCAGCATCTGTCAGTGGAGGACTGCCCCTTTAACTAGAGAGCCTCCAGCTGACAGATCGTACTGCGCATGCGCAGCCTGCCCGACGCGCAGGCCAGCAGCGTGGACCCCGGAGGAGCAGGTAATTGATTCCTATTAGTGGGTTGCCTGCTACGATCGCGCGGGCAACCCACTAATTTCACCGAGCGTGTTGACCACGCTCCCGAAACCCAACCCGCCGGAAACCCGCAGGCCTGGCAAATTCGAGCCCAAGGAGTCTGCAAACAGATATAGATAGGTTAAGTGAGTGTGCAAAAATTTGGCAGATGGAGTATAATGTGGGAAAATGTGAACTTGTCCGCTTTGGCAGGAGGAATAGAAAAGCAGTATATTATTTAAATGGGTAGAGATTGCAGAACTCTGATGTACAGAGGGATCTGTATGTCCTAGTACATGAATCACAAAAATTTAGTATGCAGGTACAGCAAGTGATTAGGAAGGCAAATGGAATGTTGTCATTTATTGCAATGGGAATGGAATATAAAAGTAGAGATGATTTGCTATAGTTGTACAGGGCATTGGTGAGACCACATCTAGAATACTGTGTGCAGTTTTGGTCTCCTTATTTAAGAAAGGACATGATTGCTTTGGAGGCGATTCAGAGAAGGTTCACTTGACTGATTCCTAGGATGATGGGGTTATCTTATGAGGAAAGGTTGGACAAGTTGGGCTTGTATACATTGGAGTTTAGGAGAATGAGAGGTGATCTTATTGAAACATATAAGATCCTGAGGGGACTTGAAGGGGTAAATGCTGAGGGGATGTTTCCCCTTGTGGGAGAGACTAGAATTAGGGGCCACAGTTTAAAAATAAGGGGTCTCCCATTTAAGACGGAGATGAGGAGAATTTTTTTCTCTCAGAGGGTTGTGAGTCTGTGGAACTCCCTTCCCCAGAGAGGCAGGAGGTGGAGGCAGGGTCATTGAATATTTTTAAGGCTGAGTTAGATAGATTCCTGATTAACAAGGGAGTCAAAGGTTATAGTAGGTAGACAGGAAAGTAGGGTTGAGGTCACAATCAGATCTGCCATGATCTTATCAAATGGCAGTGCAGGCTCGAGGGGCCAAATGGCCTACTCCTGCTCTTAATTCGTATGTTCATATGTGTGCCCTCTTTTGCTGCAGATTCTAGCTGCAATGATGCTAGGGCCTCCTCACCAGCAATGTCAAAGTCCAGCCTTTTTTGTATGAAGTTGTGAAGGCACAGCAGGCTACAACTATGCATGCCACATGATCTGGAGTATACTGTAGTGCCCCTTCACACCTGTGTAGGCAGGAAAAGCGTGCCTTTGAGATCTTGGTGGTCCCCTCGATGGCCAATCTGACAGAGGCATGTGCCTCATTGTTGTGTATCTCTGCTGCTGTTTAATCTATTGGAGTCATTATCCTTGGGAGGAGGGGGTACACTTTTTTGCCTAGACACCATCTGTTGGCCTGATTTTCTTCCCTAAAGTGGTCAGGGCGGACAGAATTTCTAAGGATGAATGCATCGTGACAACTTCCAGCATATCTGGCATTGACATGTAAGATCTGTTGCATGTTATCACATGCAATCTGTACACCGAGGGAGCAGAAGCTCTTGCTGTTGAGGTAGTTGAGGAGGTTTGCTGTAGGAGCTTCCTAAACAATGTGGTTTTCATCGATTGCACCCTAGACCTTGGGAAAGCCTGCAATCCTAAAAGCTGGATGGCCCTATCTCGCTGCTGTCTCAATGTGATGCCAAAAGTGATGAATTCCCAGCTCTCTTGTAAAGCACATCAGTCACCTGATGAATGCATGCCCACACTGCATCCTGACTAATACCACATGGTTGCCTGAAATGGGTCTGTGCCATAAAAGTTGAGTATGGTGATCACCTTCATAGACACAGAGAGAGCATTGTGGGCAGGTGACTATGGCTGCAGGTCCTCATGCAGTAGGTGGTAGAGCTGCACTGTTGCTTCTTTGGTGAAGTGCACACTTCTTAAACACATCTCCACCAAGGTCCTCATTTGACTGGTGCTGCCTGTATATAGTAAGGAGCAACTCCAGGTCTGTTTAGGCAGAATGGCCAAAAAATTGCTGAAACAAGATGTTCCCACCTGCAGAAATTGTTAGTCAAATTGTCCACACGCTTCAGGCTCAGAAACGTTTCACTTTTGCCTGTCTCAGCTGATTCTGGCAGCAGCTGCGCCTTATAACTCTGAGTTCAACTTACCTCAAATGCATTGCGAGTGTAAAAGCAGGAAATTTAAAACTGGAGCACCACTGGCCCTCATTATAATATATTTAAATGAGGGCATTTGGGACTTGGTGGGTGGATGATGGGAACGGCCAAAAAGCACGAGGAAACGCAGGGGGATCGATTTTGGAGCAAAAACCAGCAGAAAAGGCCTCTGCCCCATTTTCCTGCCACTAAAATCCACTTGCCCTGATTATGTGCCAGAAATACGACAAAAACAGCAAGGAAATTCATTTCCATTGTCTTATAGCTGTATTTCAGTGTAGCTTTATATTAATAGGTTCACCAGTATGGATCTTATACGCATTTCTGTAACTTACTGATGCGCAAGAGAGTGTTCAGGAAGCAAAGTCGTACAGAAACAAATCAAAAATCAGAAGACTGTACCACTAAATCCAGGCTAGTATTATCAACAAGAAAATAAAGAAAGACTTGTATTTATATCGCGCTTTTCATGATCTCAGGACAACTCAAAGCACTTTACAGCCCATGAAGTACTTTTGAAATGTAGTTACTGTTGTAATGGAGGAAATATATGTCTTCAGAGACAGAGAGACTCAACAACAGCACTAACACTATGTGACACTGGGAACATCGTCATATATTTACTTCATTGCAGTCTACTACAAGATAAACTTGAAGTTAAGCCCTGGGCATAAGACATGTAGTCACAGGGAAGCATAATAAACAGTACTTGGGGAAAAGTTTTCTTTAATACACAATCCTGTTTTCTGTCTTAAATCAAACGTTTCCCTGTTTAATTTTTATGACAGGGCATATGTGAATAAACAGAGAAGCCGGACTGCTAAAATGTGTTCTTTGCAAATAAGGGAAAGAAAAATCTTTTTGCTTGTTAAGGACAATCAAGAGTAAATTCATGCTGAATAACATGGGGTGAGGCGAGGGGAAAGCGGTCGGAGGAAGAGGAGAGTAAGATGTGGAGAAAGTGGCAAGATAGGGGATGGAGGGAGCAAACAAAAATAAGTCTTGAACTCCAGTTCAGATTATCCAATAGTCGGCTTCATGAATGGGATAAATTCCAAATATAAGCCCACTTTTGAGAGAATAGGGTCATCAAAAGTTAAATCAACTAGATTGTGCAACACAAAAGTTAATGCTTTAAACATCCCTACAAATTTGTTATCTTTTCCTTAGGAGTGTTTCTGTAACAATTCATAGAACCATAGAACCATATTCATAAAAGACAATGCAAACTCTAAGCCTTTCAGCAGCTTCCACCAGTGCCAGCATTCCAAAATTACCATAATTATTTTTTTAAAATTCGTTCATGGGATGTGGGCATCGCTGGCAAGGCCAGCATTTATTGCCCATTCCTAATTGCCCTTGAGAAGGTGGTGGTGAGCTGCCTTCTTGAACTGCTGCAGTCCGTGTGGTGAAGGTTCTCCCACAGTGCTGTTAGGTAGGGAGTTCCAGGATTTTGACCCAGCGAAGATGAAGGAACGGCGATATATTTCCAAGTCAGGACGGTGTGCGACTTGGAGGGGAACGGGCAGGTGGTATGGTTCCCATGTGCCTGCCGACCTTGTCCTTCTAGGTGGTAGAGGTCGCGGGTTTGGGAGGTGCTGCCGAAGAAGCCTTGGCGCGTTGCTGCAGTGCATCCTGTGGATGGTACACACTGCAGCCACTATACGGAAATGAGGAGGACTTTCTTCTCCCAGAGGGTCATGAATCTTTGGAATTCTTTACCCCAAAAAGCTGTGGAGGCTGAGTCATTGAATACATTCAAGGCTGAGTTAGACACATTTTTGATCAGTGGCAAAGGGAGTGAATGTTTAGGGTGGTGGATGGGGTGCCAATCAAGCGGGCTGCTTTTTCCTGGAAGGTGTCGAGCTTCTTGAGTGTTGTTGGAGCTGCACTCATCCAGGCAAGACCATAAGAGATAGGAGCAGGAGTAGGCCATTCGGCCCCTTGAGCCTGCTCCGCCATTCAACGAGATCATGGCTGATCTGATTTTTACCTCAACTCCACTTTCCCGCCTTTTCCCCATATCCTTTGACTCCCTTGCTGATCAAAAATGTGTCTAACTCAGCCTTGAATGTATTCAATGACTCAGCCTCCACAGCTTTTTGGGGTAAAGAATTCCAAAGATTCATGATCCTCTGGGAGAAGAAAGTCCTCCTCATTTCCGTCTTAAATGGGTGACCCCTTATTCTGAGACTATGCCCCCTAGTTTTAGATTCCCCCATGAGGGGGTAACATCCTCTCAGCATCTACCCCATCGAGTCCCCTCAATAAGGTCTCCTCTCATTCTTCTGAACTCCAATGAGTATAGACCCAACCTGTTCAATCTTTCCTCAGAAGACAACCCTTCCATACCCGGAATCAACCTAGTGAACCTTCTCTGAACTACCTCCAATGCAAGTATGTCCTTCCTTAAATAAGGGCACCAGAACTGTACACAGTACTCCAGGTGTGGTCTCACCAGCACCCTTTACAGTTATAGCATGACTTCTCTGCTTTTATACTCCATCCCCCTAGAAATAAAGGACAATATTCTGTTTGCCTTCCGGATTACCTGCTGCACCTGTATGTTGACTTTTTGTGTTTCATGTACGAGGACACCCAGATCCCTCTGTACTGCAGCATTTTGTAGTATTTCTCCATTCAAATAATATTTTGCATTTTTATTTTTCCTCCCAAAGTGGATGATTTCACATTTTCCCACATTATATTCCATCTGCCAAATTTTTGCCGATTCACTTAACCTGTGAATATCCCTTTGCAGACACTTAGTGATCTCATCGCAACTTGCTTTTCCACCTATCTTTGTATCATCAGCAAATTTGGCCACAAGACACTCTGTTCCTTCATCCAAGTCATTGATATATATTGTAAATAGTTGAAGCCCCAGCACTGAGCCCTGCGCACCCCACTAGTTACAGATTGCCATTTTGAAAATGACCCTTTTATCCCGACTCTTTGTTTTCTATTAGTTAGCCAATCCTCTATCCATGCCAGTATATTACCCACAACACCATGAGCTCTTATCTTGTGCAGTAATCTTCCATGTGGCACCTTATCGAATGCCTTTTGGAAATCCAAATATTCGGCATCCATTGGTTCCCCTTTATCCACCCTGCCCGTTACTTCCTCAAAGAAAGCTAATAAATTTGTCAGATACCATTTCCCCTTCATAAAACCACGTTGACTCTCCTTGATTGTATTATGAGTCTCCAAATGTCCTGCTACTACTTCCTTAATAATGGATTCTAGCATTTTCCCAATGACAGATGTTAGGCGAACTGGTCTATAGTTACCTGCTTTCTGTCTCACTCCCTTCATGAATAGGGAGTGTATTCCAAGTGGGGAGTATTCCATCACACTCCTGACTTGTGCCTTGTAGATGGTGGAAAGGCTTTGAGGAGTCAGGAGCTGAGTCACTCGCCGCAGAATACCCAGCCTCTGACCTGCTCTTGTCGCCACAGTATTTATGTGGATGGTCCAGTTAAGTTTCTGGTCAATGGTGACCCCCAGGATGTTGATGGTGGGGGATTTGGCAATGGTAATGTCATTGAATGTCAAGAGGAGGTGGTTAGACTCTCTCTTATTGTTACTTCTAAGTGTTCCAATCCAAGTCCTTCCAAACAATTTAACCACTAGATTGATGGTAAACACTTAACATAATTTTGAAAAATGTTCAGTATTTGTTGCCAGTCTTAAGTCCCCCTTCACAAGTTGAATGGTAACCAACCTATGGCAAACTGAAATAAATAGAGTAAGCCGCATGGGACACAATCTGTAAACCAGTCACAACATTCTTCAGTATGTTATTTTTAACATCAGGAAGGTGGTCAATGCTGTATATAACAAAGAACAGTGTGGCATTTCTGACCTCGTGCAGCAGTTTGCACTACTTAATTTAATATAAGCATACCATTTGGTATTACAAAATCAAATATTATTGAATTCTAAAATATCATAAAAGATGACTGTTTCTTATACAGAAGGCTGAAGTTCTGAAGCAAAGACCACTGACAAATAATAAGCACTTTTACCAGGGGATTCTTAAAGAACCAATTGTTCATGCTGTGGCAGTGAACTGTGAGGATCCTTCACTAAGCAGCATTGGAAATTTTGGAGCAATGGTGGAAAAGCATCTATTCTAAATCTTACAGCCATTATAATATTGTTGAGCAACATTTCACTTCAGTTTATTTCTTCTATTACGCCAGACCAAGAATCCCAAAGAGACTGTGTATAATTCAGAAATCTCTTCAAAGCAAAGTCTATTTAATCTTCATTCATATTCCCATTGCAATAAATTTACAAGATGTCAGTTTACAATACAAAATAGGTTGCATATGGTGACACCACAAGTCCCAGCCAGAATAGAGATGATTGGTTAATTCTCCCGTCAATCGTGCCTGCAGACCAGGCTGCTGTAAGTGACTGGGATTGATTTTACACACATAATTTGTATTATGTAACTACCCTCCACTCACTGCATTTTGCTGGAGAAATAATCAATTTGTATTATGTAAATATATGTCTTGTAGCCCCTTTTTAACAAGTCAGGTTGACAAGAAGATTGATGGTTTTTTTAGAAAGTTAAGGTGAACCTATCATTTTCTTCTGAACAGTAATTGCTCCTCGAGACTTGAGGGCTCAGAATCTGCATTTGACTCCTTCCTTGGCTGTGATATAGCTTTTTGAATGCTTCATTTCACTGCCCTGTCCATCCACTCAGTTCTGATCTGAAAGATGCAGAGTTACAAAAGATACGATCAATCACAAGATGTGTCTGCCGCCCCCCACTCCCCCATGACAATTTTCAATCTTCGGCTGCCTATTTTTTCAGGCAAGAGCTGGGTGGCCAGCAGTTGAAAATCGCACACCATATTCCAACTGTTACCCCCTACATTCCCAATTATAATAATTTTATTTTTCAATTATTTACTTCAAAAAATTAATTCCCTGTACAATGCTGTTTTTACAATTCATCACAACCCTGTACTTATCATGTTTCCACTGGAATTCTAACTACATGCAGGACCTTGTGAGTAAATTCACATTTTGTCTATTTCTCTTGAGACAAGTATCGCACACTCCACAGCTGCATTGCGGAACTGTTTATCATTTACAACAGTTAACTGGCTATTTAGCTGTTACAGAACGTTATTGCATTCTGTTTGACTGATTTTAGGTCATTTCCATAAATTAAACATATTTAATGGAAGAATGGGTACGGTAGCGTAGTGGTTATGTTACTGGGCTAGTAATCCAGAGGCCTGGACTAAAATCCAGAGTCACGAGTTCAAATCCCGCCACGGCGGCTGGCGAATTTAAATTCAATTAATTAAATAAAAATCTGGAATTAAAATACTAGTATCAGTAATGATGGCCATGAAACTACCGGATTGTCATAAAAACCCATCTGGTTCACTAATGTCCTTTAGGGAAGGAAACCTGCCGTCCTTACCAGGTCTGGCCTATATGTGACTCCAGACCCACAGCAATGTGGTTGATTCTTAATTGCCCTCTTAGGGATGGGCAATAAATGCCGGCCTTGCCAGCGACGCCCACATCCCGTGAACGAATAAAAAAAAAAAAATCCATTGAAAAATTGCCCCCATCTGCCATTTTGATTGGGATTTTTAAAATGTACTAAAGGAAACTTATTAGTTCTTTAAGAAGAAGAAGGAACTATAGCTCATGGTTACTTCTGTTGAATGAAGTGTTTCTATTTAATTAAACAAAGAAAAATGTTAACTGCACATAAATAGCATTGTTTCACACAGACTGAGTAGAGATTATAGTAGCTTCACTAAGAAAAGGCAGGATCACAGAGATTTATCAGTTTGACACCATGTAGCTAACGTTATGAAAATTTGAGTGAATATGAAATTAGTATAATCTAACAACAGTCTGTTAAAGATGGAAGTTGAACATTGTGATGATAGCTAAATCCTTTGATCATTTCTGTGTTTGTTACACATCAGTTATTATGGAGTTTTTGAAATGAGTTTAATAAAATGTGGAATAATTTATAGAACGGGATTGAAATTGTGTCAACCAGTGATGTGTTTGAAGTTTTCTTTGTTCAGCATGATGAGTAGCAGAATAAGGAATTAATGATTGGAAGAATTGGTCTGGCCCTGATATTCATTTTATACAAAGGAGATTTTTTCATCTGAAAAGATATGATTAAGATGCACAATATTAAGCTGATCCTATTAATACTAAATAGTATATCAAGGTGTAATGTTTTGCAGAGAATTCACTGCATATCTTAGCAATAATTTTGTTATAATTGTGCAGAATTATGACCACATATGCCGTCTAGATCCAGAAAGAAGCAGTGCATGACACCAAACCAAAGAAGAACACAGAACTTCACTGATTCAGCCCTCCAAGCCCTTCTCGAGGAAATCAAAGCCAGGAGGCACAGTACCCTGAGTGTGGGTGCCACCAAACCACACAGAAATGTCACTCGTGCTACGTGGAGTGCCAACTCCCTCCCCCCAGGACTGTGGAACTGTGCCGAAAAAAGTTCAAGAACCTTATCAGGGTTGGCAAGGCAACACATGCACAGCAAGAGGAGCCAACAACCTCCCGCTATTCAGGCCCTCAGGTGGCACATAAAAGAAGCACTCGAATAGGTGATAGGCACGTGTTGGCATCCAAGGAAAGCACAATGTTCGGATAGAGTAAGGTGTTTGTTTGTTTGCACGTCGCAATTATTGTATTAAAATAGACATGGTGCTTTGTTATTCATAGAGATTAGAGTCACACAGGAAAGGTGCACCATTTGGTGCTGACTTACTTACTCAGGTGATAATTACTGGCACGCTCACGTCAGGGCAAAGAGGTTGATGCATTGTCATGTAGTAGGATTGGTAGTGGACTGAAAGGATGTCTCTATTTGCAAGTGGGGGAGAAGGAGGTCAGACTGTAGTGTACAAGGTAGACTGAGTTGGACAGAGGAGAAGGCTTTCAAGAGGATCTATCTTTTGATGCCCCTTGTAGCAGTCAGAGTGGACTCCTCTGAGTACATGTCATCCTGATGGGCTGTTCTATGTAGTTCTGGATTCACTTCTCAGCCATGTCAAATTGCATCTTTGGTGAAGTGCAATATTCTTGTGCAGAGCTCCTCAGAGAGGTTCTCAGGTGTGCTGCCCGTATATTCTTTGTGGCGGGGTTGCGGGGTGGGGTGGCGGCGGGGGGAGGCTGTTAATACCTTGTCAGCTGGATCATCTTTGAATGGTGCCTAACTCTCCTTTCTTCCATCCTTCATGATAATAGCAAAGAGTGATGTACCTAATCCTGGGATGCCTTGGCTGCATGGGGGAAGGGTCCAAAATCTTCTGGTGGGATGACCCTGTGTGAGTCACGTCAAGTACACCCACTTACAAAAAAAAATGCAAAAAACAACTTCAAAAAGTGTTTCTAAGCTGCAGATAAAGATTCCAGACTCTTCAACCCCACAAGTTCCTCATTTCTGCCTTGATCAGGCGATCTTGACAGCTGCTGTGCCTCAGTCTAACTTACCCAAAGTGCAATAGCAATGCAAACCCAGGAAACTCAGAGCTGCAACGCCACTGATTCGCTGACATATGCAACTTGGTGGACGGATCTCAGGAAGGATCAAAAAGCACGAGGAAACGCGAGAGGACAGAGTTTTAAAGGTGCACAGAGGGTGGAAACAGCTTTCATCCGAATTTCCTCACTAGAACAAATTCCCTGTGATGTTCCTTTATGGTAAGTATGCTGAAGACGGTGAGAAAATTCACCCACATCATACCCAAGGTGACACTGAATGCCCTCTCTGATTTTAGAAGAGTGAGGTTGCAACTGAGAGTCAAATCTATCTCCAAGTTTAAAAAATAGCTGACAGTCAATACATACTGTGTGGGAGAATAAATGATTCAATGAAGGAAAAGGTTAAAAGTCTAAGTCAGAGCACATATTGTTCAAGAAATCCAAAACTACATTTTGAAAGTAATCCATTTTCCTCTTCCACTTTCACCATTCTATTATGTGTTCATAGTTCATCTGACCCAGAAGTGTTTTTCTACAGCATTTATTTAGAGATGCCCTGGAAATACCCACGCCTTTTGTTCCTTTCACAGTCATATTGGACCCAATATAAGACACTTTGAAGATTACTAGATAGTCCAGCCTTAAACTCTTCATGTCAGGCAACCATCATCAAAGACCGAAAGCAAGTATTTGATTAAAAAGTCCAAAAAGATGTAATCAGTTAAAAAAAAATCATTACTTTCACACATACGTTCACAGGAAATGCAAGCTCTGCACAATATCAGCATCTGGAAAAAGACTGAATAACTCAGAACTTGAGCGACACATGGGGCATGATTTTAGCCTGGAAAACCGAGTGGGATGATGGCAGGGGGGGCAGTAACAATTGCAAAAATCTAAAACCCGCTTCCAAACCGCCCATTTCCGCTTTTCACAGGGGCGGGACGAGGGGCGGGCGTCCAACCTGCTCTTAGGAAGCAGGTCGGCCGTTAAAAGCTTTTAAGCAGGCTGCGGGCCTTCATTTTCAAAGCTTTTTTGATTTTTGCCTCTGGGGGCCAGGATTCCTAGGCCTTCTCCTTCACGCTAGATGAGAGGAGGCGAGAAGGTCCCAAACTACAGGTAAGTGCCTTTATAGCACCGCTGGTGGGCCCAAAGGATCGGGAGTGCTTCCCCCCAGGCCCAACAAGCCTACCTACAGCGAGCCCCCCCACCCACAATTTCCAACCCCCCCCCGCAGTCTCCGACCCCCCCCTCCCCGATTACCGACCCCTTCCCATGATCTCCGACCCCCTCACGATGTCCAACCCTGACTCCCCCCCCCCCCCCCCCCGATGACTGACCCCCCCCCCCGATGACTAACAGCCCCCGATGACTGATAGCTCCCCGAAGACTGACCCTCCTCCCGTGACTGACTCCCCCGGTAACCCCCGACCCCCCCAATGGCCCAACCCCCACCCCATCTAACACTTACCTGTTCATGTCCTCTTCCTCCTTCTTCTCCCATCTGACTGAGATCAGCCTGTCAATCAGCCCCACCCGTCGGGCGGGAAACCGGCAAAAAAAATGGCGCTTACATCAAAATCATAAGGACGTCCGGGAAACCTGTACTTCCGGGTTTCCCATCAGGAATTCCACCCTCCCGCCCCTTCTCGGCTCTGGGCTAAAATCATGCCCATTGATACAATGGGAATCAGGGGGCGGTGGTGGGGGGGGCGGGGTGCTGGGAAAATCGGAAAATCCCGAGCGGGTAAGGAACCCGACTCCAGCCCACCGACTTCCGTGGGATGATATTTAAAGAAACCAATGTACTTAAGGTACTTTATTTGTTGCATAGTAGGTAGTTTAAACGATTTTCAACTTACCTGGGCGGCTTTCCCACGGTTTCCAATTCATGCCAGGTGAAACCCGACATGAAAGGCTAAATCAGGCAAAAATAAACAAAATATATTCATAAAATATAATTTCACAAAGTTAAAAAAAAATAAACCTTTCAAATAATCGAACCTGCAACCCCCTGCTCTGATGTCCGATGTCTCACCCCCCAAAGTTTCACCCCCCGATGTCTCCCTCTCCAATATCTCGCCCCCCGATGTCTCCCTCTCCAATATCTCACCCCTCGATGTCTCCCTCTCCGATATCTCTTCTCCGATGTCTCACCCCCCGATGTCTCCTTCTCCGATGTCTCTTCTCTGATGTCTTACCCCCCGATGTATCCCTCTTTGATGTCTCTTCTCCAATGTGTGGATTGATTAGGGAAAGCCAGCATGGATTTGTTAAAGGAAAACCATGTTGAACTAACCTGATAGAGTTTTTTGATGAGGTAACAGAGAGGGTAGATGAGGGCAATGCAGTTGATGTGGTGTATATGGACTTTCAAAAGGCATTTGATGAAGTGCCACATGGTAGGCTTATCATCAAGATTGTGACCCCTGGAATAAAGGGGGCAGTAGTAAAATGGATAGTGAATTGGCTAAAGGACAGGAAACAGAGAGTAGTGGTGAACGGTTGTTTTCCAGACTGGAGGGAGGTGTACAGTGGTGTTCTCCAGGGGTCAGTGTTGGGACCACTGCTATTAATGACTTGGACTTGGGTGTACAGGGCACAATTTCAAAATTTGAAGATGACATAAAACTTGGAAGGGTAGCAAACAGTGAGGAGGATGGTGATAGACTTCACGAGGATATAGACAGGCTGGTGGCATGGGCAGACATGTGGCAGATGAAATTTAATGCAGAAGAATGTGAAGTGATACATTTCGGTAGGAAGAAGGAAGGCAATATAAACTAGAGGGCACAATTCTAAAAGGGGTACAGGAACAGAGAGATCTGGGGGTATATGTGCACAAATTGTTGAAGGTGGAAGGGCAGGTTGAGAAAGCGATTAAAAAAGCATACAGGATCCTGGGATTTATAAGTAGAGGCATAGAGTACAAAAGTATGGAAGTCACGATGAATCTTTATAAAACACTGGTTTGGCCACAACTGGAGTATAGTGTCCAGTTCTGAGCACCGCACTTTAGGTAAGATGTGAAGGCCTTAGAGAGGGTGCAGAAAAGATTTACTAGAATGATTCCAGGGATGAGGTACTTTAGTTACATGGATAGACTGGACAAGCTGGGGTTGTTCTCCTTGAAACAGAGACGGTTGTGAGGAGATTTGATAGAGGTATTCAAAATCATGAAGAGTCTGGACAGAATAGACAGAGAGAAATTGTTCCCATTGGTGGAAGCGTCAAGAACCAGAGGACAAAGATTTAAGATGACTGGCAAAAGAAACAAAGGTTACATGAGGAAAAACTTTTTTACACAGTGAGTGGTTAGGATCTGGTTTGCACTGGCTGAAGGGGTGGTGGAAGCAGATTCAATCATGGCTTTCAAAAGGGAACTGGATTAGTACTTGAAAGAAAAAATTTGCAGGGCTACGGGGTTAGGGTGGGGGAGTGGGACTAGCTGGATTGCTCTTGTATAGAGCTGGCGCAGACTCGATGGGCCGAATGGCCTCCTTCAATGCTGTAACCTTTCTATGATTCTATGTCTCACCCCCCCGATGTCACCCCTCCCCAACAATGCCTGATGTCCCCCCCGATCTTTATCCGCCCCCTCCAATCTTTGTCCCCCCCCCCCTCACTTTCTCTTCCTGCGCCGGATGACGGCAGACTCTCTCTCTTTCCCCCGCCCCCACCACCTCGGCTTTGCAGCTCCTGTCGGCAGCCAGCCTGTCAATCAGGCTGGCTGCCGGGCGAGAAACCCGGAAACAAGATTAATGAGCATCAATTATTTTGCGTGGGGAAAGGTTAGATTTTATTATCTGGGTTTGCCATGCGGCCATTGACCCCGCCCCCCCCCCCCCCCACCCCTTCACACTGCCATTTGAAAATTGAGCCCATAATGTCAGCCAATAAGCAGCAACTGTCGTGAATGATGGTGGACAATTAAACAGCTAATGGGAGGAGGAGGCTCCAGCGTGAGTGCAAAAGACAAGGCTGAAGCGTTTGCAACCATCTTCAGCCAGAAGTGCCGAGCGGATGATCCATCTCAGCCTCCTCCTGATATCCCCACCATCACAGAAGTCAGTCTTCAGCCAATTTGATTCACTCCACGTCATATCAAAAAACGGCTGAGTGCACGAGATACAGCAAAGGCTATGGGCCCCGACAACATCCCGGCTGTAGTGCTGAAGACTTGTGCTCCAGAACTAGCCGTGCCTCCAGCCAAACTGTTCCAGTACAGCTACAACACTGGCATCTACCCGACAATGTGGAAAATTGCTCAGGTATGTCCTGTCCACAAAAAGCAGGACAATTCCAACCTGGCCAATTACCGCCCCATCAGCCTACTCTCAATCATCAGTAAAGTGATGGATGGTGTCGTCGACAGTGCTATCAAGCGGCACTTACTCACCAATAACCTGCTCACCAATGCTCAGTTTGGGTTCTGCAAGGACCACTCTGCTCCAGACCTCATTACAGCCTTGGTCCAACATGGACAAAAGAGCTGAATTCCAGAGGTGAGGTGAGAGTGACTGCCCTTGACATCAAGGCAGCATTTGACCGAGTATGGCACCAAGGAGCCCGAGTAAAATTGAAGTCAATGGGAATCAGGGGGTAAACTCTCCAGTGGCTGGAGTCATACCTAACACAAAGGAAGATGGTAGTGGTTGTTGGAGGCCAATCATCTCAGCCCCAGGGCATTGCTGCAGGAGTTCCTCAGGGCAGTGTCCTAGGCCCAACCATCTTCAGCTGCTTCATCAATGACCTTCCCTCCATCATAAGGTCAGAAATGGGGATTTTCACTGATGATTACATTGTGTTCAGTTTCATTCGCAACCCCTCAGATGATGAAGCTGTTGGTGCCCACATGCAGCAAGACCTGGACAACATCCAGGATTGGGCTGATAAGTGGCAAGTAACATTCGCGCCAGACAAGTACCAGGCAATGTCCATCTCCAACAAAAGAGAGTCTAACCACCTCCCTTTGACATTCAACAGCATTACCATTGCCGAATTCCCCATGATCAACATCCTGGGGGTCACCATTGACCAGAAACTTAACTGAACCAGCCACACAAATACTGTGGCTACAAGAGCAGGTCAGAGGCTGGGTATTCTGCGGCGAGTGACTCACCTCCTGACTCCCCAAAGCCTGTCCACCATTTACAAGGCACAAGTCAGGAGTGAGATGGAATACTCTCCACTTGGCTGGATGAGTGCAGCTCCAACAACACTCAAGAAGCTCGACACCATCCAGGACAAAGCAGCCTGCTTGATTGGCACCCCATCAGTCACTGAAAGCAAACATGCAGGTGCAGCAAGCAGTTAGGAAGGCAAATGGTATGTTGGCCTTCATTGCAAGATGATTTGAGTACAGGAGCAAGAATGTCTTACTGCAGTTATATAGGGCCTTGGTGAGACCACACCTGGAGTATTAGATGCAGTTTTGGTCTCTGTACCTAAGAAAGGATATACTTGCCATGGAGGGAGTGCAGCGAAGGTTCACCAGACTGATTCCTTGGATGGTAGGGCTGTCGTATGAGGAGAGATTGAGTCGACTCGGCCTGTATTCACTCGAGTTTAGAAGAATGAGAGGGGATCTCATGGAAACATATAAAATTCTGATAGGGCTAGACAGACTAGATGCAGGGGGGATGTTTCCCCTGGATGGGGGGTCCAGAACGAGGCGTCTCAGTCTCAGGATACGGGGTAGGACATTTAGGACTGAGATGAGGAGAAATTTCTTCACTCAGAGGGTGGTGAACCTGTGGAATTCTCTACCAGAGAAGGCAGTGGGAGTCATGGAATATATTTAAGAAGGAGCTAGATGGATTTCTAGACACAAAAGGCATCAAGGGGTATGGGGAGAGAGCAGGAATATGGTATTGAGATAGAGAATCAGCCATGATCATATTGAAGGCGGAGCAGGCTCGAAGGGACGAATGGCATACTCCTGATCCTATTTTCTATGTCTATGTCTATGTCTATCCACAACCCTAAACATTCACTCCCTTCACCACCGGCGCACCGTGGCTGCAGTGTGTACCTTCTACAGGATGCACTGCAGCAACTCGCCAAGGCTTCTTCGTCAGCACCTCCCAAACCCGCGACCTCTACCACCTGGAAGGACAAGAGCAGCAGACGCATGGGAACAACACCACCTGCACGTTCCTCTCCAAGTCCAAGACAAATCCAATCCGGCCAATTACCGCCCCATCAGCCTACTCTCAATCATCAGCAAAGTGATGGAAGGTGTCGTCGACACTGCTAACAAGCAGCACTTACTCACCAATAACCTGCTCACCGATGCTCAGTTTGGGTTCCGCCAGGACCACTCGGCTCCAGACCCCATTACAGCCTTGGTCCAAACATGGACAAAAGAGCTGAATTCCAGAGGTGAAGTGAGAGTGACTGCCCTTGACATCAAGGCAGCATTTGACCGAGTGTGGCACCAAGGAACCCTAGTAAAATTGAAGTCAATGGGAATTAGGGGGAAAATTCTCCAGTGACTGGAGTCATACCTGGCACAAAGGAAGATGGTAGTGGTTGTTGGAGGCCAATCATCTCAGCCCCAGGACATTGCTGCAGGAGTGTCCTAGGCCCAACCATCTTCAGCTGCTTCATCAATGACCTTCCCTCCACCATAAGGTCAGAAATGGGGAAGTTCGCTGATGATTGCACAGTGTTCTGTTCCATTCGCAACCCCTCAGATAATGAAGCTGTTGGTGCCCGCATGCTGCAAGACCTGGACAACATCCAGGCTCGGGCTGATAAGTGGCAAGTAACATTCGTGCCAGACAAGTGGCAGGCAATGACCATCTCCAACAAGAGAGAGTCTTAACCACCTCCCATTGACATTCAAAGGCATCACCATCGCCGAATCCTCCACCATCAACATCCTGGGGGTCACCATTGGCCAGAAACTTAACTGGGCCAGCCACATAAATACTGTGGCAACAAGAGCAGGTCAGAGGCTGGGTATTCTGCGGCAAGTGACTCAACTCCTGACTCCCCAAAGCCTTTCCACCATCTACAAGGCACAAGTCAGGAGTGCGATGGAATACTCTCCACTTGGCTGGATGAGTGCAGCGCCAACAACACTCGAGAAGCTCGACACCATCCAGGACAAAGCAGCCCGCTTGATTGGCACCCCATTCACCATCCTAAACATCCACTCCCTTCACCACCAGTGCACAGTGGCTGCAGTGTGTACCATCCACAGGATGCACTGCAGCAACTCATCAAGGCTTCTTCGACAGCACCTCCCAAACCTGTGACCTCTACCGCCTAGAAGGACAAGGGCAGCAGGCACATGGGAACAACACCACCTGCACGTCCCCCTCCAAGTCACAAACATCCCGACTTGGAAATATATTGCCGTTCCTTCATCGTTGCTGGGTCAAAATCCTGGAATTCCCTTCCTAACAGCACTGTGGGAGAACCTTCACCACACGGACTGCAGCAGTTCAAGAAGGTGGATCACCACCACCTTCTCAAGGGCAATTAGGGATGGGCAATAAATGCTGGCCTCACCAGCGACGCCCACATCCCATGAACAAATAAAAAAAAGCTGGTCACATGTCTGAGCCATTTTGTCCTCATACAGTATAAAAAAGCATGACTTGTTGGATGAAATATATGTAGTGTTGTGACTGCATTATGGAAAGGACAGTTTTGGTTTCGATGAATGTGATGAAACCATGATTACACTGTCATATCATTGAAAGCAAATAGTTATGTGCTGCATTTGTAAGCTTATTTCTTTCTCTTATGCGACATTTCTGTGACATCTTGTTTCATACTACAATAATCAAGAGCAGGGGGATTGTCAATCCCCATATAGAATAACATAGCAACAGCAAGTAATCACTGGCATTAATGATGTGATTCCTTATTCTAGAATGATTTGGCCAGTATATTTATCCTGGCATTCCTCCTAATACCCAAAACGTTCTCCTCATTTGATCTCAGCTGAGCCCTAGGACACTGCATTTACTCAATGGGCTAATTCCATCCAAACAACCTGAACTTCTACTTCCACAGGAAGGGTTCCCTTTGTCTCCAGTACCCACTGGAAAAAAGACCCCCTCCCCCCACCTATTTTGTACCTTGTCAATCAGCAATGGTTTCAGCATAAACCATTATGTCCTTGGAACTAGCTATAGTCACCATTCCTTTTGATGGTTAGTGTGTTTCTTTTATTTTAGAAGAGTTTCTGCAAAACACATAATGGTAATCAAATGATAATTTACAATTTCTTGTGCTGCCGTCCTATATCTTTTGTTGATTGAACAATTGTTTTTTTAAATGTTAGCATCTTATTTAACTGACATCATAGCCAGCAAAAACAAAGACACTTTAATCTTTTTGCATACAAAAATATTGCTGCCAGTACCAGATCTATTGACAAACAGGTCTTGAGGTGATATTTTCTATTTAATAAATCTGAAGTGCAAGAAACCATTACCTCCATCTGTAAATCTGCAGTTAGCTGTACTCAGCTGGAATACATCCATATGAAGAGAATCATCTATCCTCAAAGTGGGTCTACTGCAAACAAATTGTGTTTTTCAGTGCTGTTTTTGGCAGAAAACATTCCAAATGTCCAAATAGTTTCAGGTCATTATTAAAAGAAAAAAGCAAGGCTAGAAATGTTAAATGTCAAATCTACAGTCTTACTAGAACTACTTTGAACTTTTCTGCTCTATCAATGGCTCAGCTCCCCTCATGGGTCAATGAGTTTGTTCAGTGAGTCACACAGGTAGAAACCGAGGCCCCGCCTGCCCTCTCAGGTGGAGATCGAGAAGTCCCATGGGACTATTTTGAAGAAGAGATGGGGACGGAGTCCTGGCCAATATTTATCCCTCAAACAACATCAATAAAAACAAATTATCTAGTAATTATCTCACTGCTGTTTGTGGGACCTTGCTGTGGGCAAATTGGCTGCCGCGTTTCTTACATTACAACAGTGAATACGCTTCAAAAAATACTTCATTGGCTGCAAAGCGCTTTAGGGCGTCCTGAAGTTGTGAAAAGTGCTATATAAATGCAAGTTCTTTCTTCTTTGGATACAGCTGATGGTATAGCAGTCCGACTGACTCCGTGCTTATCCAGGGACTGTATGGGAAGTTGTCCTCAGTTATTACCAGGTAGGCGTGCGAGAGCCTGCAGATGTGGTTAATGACATTATGATGGGTGCAGGCAGTCTGGCTTTGGTGCCTACTTTGGCATACCTTCTTTCATGTTGTACCACCTCAACCATAAAATAATGCAACTGGGGCACTTTTAAAGCAATCCAATCATTCATTTTGAATTGTCCTGCCAATCGGCACGCGGGACTTAGAAGGCTAGAGAGAACGAGTGTATTGTAAAAGTCTTTTTCATGTCTGCTCTTATCTTCAACAGGTTCTACTATAAATGTTTCAATCACAATGGATTCCCCAGGAATTTTGCAGACAATACCTAGCTTTTTTTTGGTTCCACATGAACATTACTGCATGCTGATGCAAAAAAAAGCATTAAAAAAAAACAAAAAAGGAAAAAAAATACAGAAAATTATATATATATTTTTATAAAAAGTATTAAGAAGGCATTTTTAAAAATTCACTACAAATGCCGTTGCCTGGTAACGGAGCAATGTAGTGGGTCAGGTATTGTCACTTCACCTCCAGGATCTGGATTCAGTCCCTCACATGTCCCTCCCGGGTCAGTGCAAATCTTTGTGCTGATTGAAAAATCTGCCTCTTTTTCTTTAAGTTCTAGAATTTTCTCCTTTATTTCTCAGAATTTGAATGGATCCTGCTTTGGTGGAACGTTCTTCCATCCTCTCCTTGCACTTTCCCATTCTGCATGTCTTTCTCACCTACTTTATAATCAAACACTCCCTGTCAAATATTGCCACCAACTGGCTTCATGGACCAGAACATCTGCTGTAAGTATAATTTCCAAAGGAAAAAGCATCCCAGTTGTTTAAGTTGTTCAGTTCTCACCAGCACAATATTGGGACGGATTTTCCTGTGAAAATAACGGCGAGGCTAACCTCACCGTTATTTCTGTGCAAATGGTACAGGAACCTTCTGGCGACCGCACATGTGCAGTTAAATGTGGAAGTTTGGAAGTTGCTGTACCAGATGCTCTGCTCCTCCGTAAGTTTCGTGAGAACAGCATCTCGCCGGCTGACTTCCCATTCAAATGAATGGGACAGTGTGAAGTTTCTACACTGATCTGATGGACACGAACTAATCTCGCCAAAAAAAGGTACGTCGAGTCATTTTAATTCTAAGCATCCTTTTAACGGCGTGGTAAGTCTTAACGACTGCCAAACAACTGAAAACTATCTTTTACAAGTGTGGAGTCTCATTCCTTCAGATTTTAATTGTTGTTGGACAATTATTTTTTTACTTTTTCTTTCTGTCTCTTTCTGTGTTTCTTAATTCAATATTTCTTACCCTCCCTTTATTTCACTTTCTGTACCTGATTTGACATTGAATTCACTATTCAAACTTACACTTCCTTGTTCTGACTCTGCGCTGCTTATTAATGATGTTTCAATCTGCTTGGTTAAGTTGCTACACAGTTGCTTGCCCTGTTCACACTGGTCCCAGATGCCCTGTTGAGGGTGTTGTGTTGGATTGAGCACCCGATGAGAGGAACTTGCTGTGCAAAAGCCCATGAAATGTTCATGGGCAAGTGCAAGTCTACCACATGGCAGGCTCACCGGAAAATCAGATCCAATATCTTTTCCCAGCTCAATTTCTGGGCTAACGAACAACATCTTTATGCATGATCATTGTTTTTGAACTTTTTTGGTTTGCTTATTATTCACATTATAGCAGTTCAGGGAATTCAAAACTCATATTTGTTATTGATCCTAAAGTGTTGGGAAGGGTGTTCCTCCAAACATTCCACTTGCCTTTGGGGAGCTTGAGGACGTGGAGGAGTGATCAGTGGGTTAATCTGAGGCAGTCTGCACAAACCTGCTACTGCCCAAGTATGCAGGTCTGTAAACTCTGCCAGAACTACTTGGACATGTCAGAGGCGATCTGCCTTCACCACGTGACCTTCACCAGGGAAGCAGCTTCTGACTAATACCTTTCTCCTCCAGACTGACCTGCAGATTATGTCGAGGACAGAGCCTGTGGTGACGAAAGTGACCAGCGACCACAGCCTAAAACTTCTGTGCGACCGACCCATTTCAAGTGATAAATGCCAAGTCAATCAGTCTGCAGTGGTCTGGTGCATATAGCACTTCATTGATGCCCTGTTTGTCAGGGAAAGTAATGTAACAAAACTTACATTGGAAGTTACTGTGTGCAATGCTGGTGCTGATGTGTGTATTTCTCTGTAGGAGCGAGTAAGGTGAAGTATAAAATATAAGAACAGCATACATTCTGACTTAGAAAAGTAGGAAAAGCCGATCAACAGCTTCAAAAAAGCTGACAAACAGCCCCCTGTATGGGCCTTATGCAAAGACAAAGGGCTCGATATTACCAGGGCTGCGGGTTCGCGGCGGGGGTGGGGGGGCGACTGGGCGCGTGGGTAACACGCCCGGTGAAATCAGTCTGCCCCGTGCGCGATCGCAGCCGAATTGGATCCACTTACCTGGTCTTCCGGGTTCCCCGCTGCTGAGCTGCGCGTCGGGCAGACTGCGCATGCGCAGTAAATTCTGTCAGCTGGAGGAGCTCTATTTAAAGGGGCAGTCCTCTACTGACAGATGCTGCAACAAATAGGAAAAATTACAGCATGGAGCAGCCCAGGGGGAAGGCTGCTCCCAGTTTAATGATGCCTCACTCCAGGTATCAATACATGGGGTGAGGAGGAGGGGGAGGACAGAGATCTTCCCCCCGATGGGCGGGAGGAAGCGGCCTGCCTCTGCCACCACGAAGGCCTGGCTTGAGGTGGCAGAGGAGGTCACCTGCAGCACCAACATATTGCGCACCTGCATACAGTGCAGGAGGCGCTATAATGCCCTAAGTAGGTTAGCCAAAGTGAGTACACTTACTCATTCCCCTACACTCCGTCTGCCACATCACCGCCCCCACCCCACATCTCCTTCTGCACTGCCAACACTACTCTGTCACATCACCCCTCACATCCACTCAAACCTCATCCTCATCTTACCTGCACTTACTCACCTCGCCAGTACTCATCCCGCCACTACCACTCAACCCAATCCTCATACAATCTCATGGCTCTATCCCATACTCACCCTCTCGTGCATCTCTTTCACAGTCAGCCTCACTCAACCTGCCACAATCTGTGCTGCAGCCACAGGACATGCATCACATATGTGCAGTCGGCAGCGTAAGACAAACGTGTTGTGAGCATGAAGGGGATGCACAAGGGTGTTTGAGGGTTTGTCATGGTTTTTCCTTACATTTAATTTCTGAGCAACTCACATCACATATTATATTGTCACCACTACTGCCACGTCTTTGCAAATCTTGTCTGGTTTGTGCAATAATGCCCTTTCCTGAGGATCACAATGAAGACCCACACCTGATGCCACCCATTGTGTCACTGCAGAGTGGGTGTAGGTGTATTTGCAGGGCTCTTTTGTGCAGACGGCTGAGAGAAGTCGGCGATGTCCCCGGTGGCACCCTGGAAGGATGCGGAGGAGAAGTTGTTGAGGGCAGTGGTGACTTTGACAGCGACAGGTAAGAAGATGGTGCTCGGGCCAGCCGGGAGCAGCTCGGCATGAAGGAGGCTGCAGATGTCCACGACTACATGTCGGGTGACTCTGAGCCTCCGTGTGCACTGCTGCTCAGAGAGGACCAGGAAGCTGAGCCTCGGTCTGTGGACCCTGTGACGAGGGTAGTGCCCCCTGCGACGCATCTCTCTCTGCCGTTGCCCTCCCTCTCGCTGTACAGGTGGATGTGTCACAGCACTATGTTGTGGAGCTCCACGTGTCAGAGGTGGACGGCTTGGCTGGCGAGGCTGGTGATGCTGTTCACCCTCCGAGGAGGTCATGACTGCAGCTACGGCGGCCCCCATCCGGAAGATGTACATCTGAGGGGGTCCGCAAGGTAGGTACATGTCTCTGGACCCCGGAGTAAGTGTGCAAGTTGGTGAATTTGATTGTCAGGAGGAGGGTGGTGGAGGCCAAACTTTGTCCCAAGTGACAGAGTGGCCTCCCCCCTGACCTGTCAAATGGACCTTTGCAGCTGCCACAGGCTGATAGCTGCAACACGTCCATTTCAATTGGGAGTGTTTCCCTCAATACGGGAGACAGTCCCAGTTGTTTCTAAAATCCCACCCCTCCTGACATATTCCCTTAATCAGGTCTCTAAACGACCTGAAAAACCTAAATAAATACTGTTAAGTGGCATCCCGCTGGCTTTAATTGCCTGCGGGAGTCCCACCTGCGGGGGCTGCGCTCGCACGTCGGCGTGTCTGTGGGGAACCCGGAAGTGGGCGGGTTGGAGCCGGGCTCCCGACCTGCTCTGGGATTCCCCGATTTTTGGACCCCCCCCCCCCCCCCCCGCCAGGAACGCACCCGACAGTGGGTGCTAAAATGGAGCCCAAAGTGCATCAAAACCAAGTTTGCAGCAGCAGTGGATTTCAAAGCTACTGAAAGTGGATGTCATTGCTGAAGACATGAAATTTACTTTCTGGAGGGGGTGTGAGGGCCCCTGCCACCCCCACTCTGAAACTTTTCTTTTTGTTCCTGCTTTTTTGAGGCATTTTGGACCCTTCTGTGATTCTGAGAGTAAATCTCTAATTTTTAAAAATTAAGTAACACTCATTACCAGTCCAAACCCTACTTCCCATTTTATTTTTTGATTCTGGAAATTCCATTAATATAGCGAGAGGAACAAGGCCAGTTAATGTATTCACATCTGTGTCATTCTTCTTAGAATCATAGAATCATACAAAGGTTACAGCACAGAAGGAGGCCATTCAGCCCATTGAGTCCCTGCCAGCTCTCTGTAAGAGCAATCCCCCTAGTCCCACTCCCTGGCCCTTTCCTCGTAGCCCTGCAATTTTTTTCCCTTCAAGTACTTATCCAATTCCCTTTTGAAGACCATCATGATTGAATCTGCCTCCACCACCCCCTCGGGCAGTGCATTCCAGATCATAACCACTCATTGCGTAAAAAGGTTTTTCCTCATGTCACCTTTGATTCTTTTGCTAATCACCTTAAATCTGTGTCCTCTGGTCCTCGACCCTTCCACCAATGGAAACAGTTTCTCTCTATTTACTCTGTCTAGACTCTGTCTTCAAAAAAGACACTGCAACAAGTCTTGAGAAAAATAAGACCGCAGCTGGGTGTGACTCAGGAACATTTTTAAAAGCTGCATTTTAGCAGCATATTTGTTATATAAAACCTGTTCGGCAACAAATATTAAATAAAGAAACCTGTAACTATGGCCCTGATTTTAAAAGGGGGGTGGGTACAGTGCGCTCAAGCGCCAAAGCAGGCAGTGCACCCGGGGAGTTCGGGGACATAGAGGCCCGGCTGGTCTTAACGGCCAGGCCTCATTATCACGATGAGCCAGATGCGCTCTCTGGCCAGCAGGCGGGAACGGAAAATCACAGGCAGGAGGTTGCAGCCAGGGATCCAGGGGTTCGGTCCCCAGCACAGGTAAGTGGCAAGGGGAGGAAGGGGCTGAAGGCTATCGGGGGAAGGGGGGTAGAGCCCAGGTTAAGCAAGGCTCAAGGTTTTCTTGTGGGGCCCAGAGGAGCACTCCTACTCTTCCTGGCCCACAAGGAAACCTCAAATAAAAATCAAAAGACTTACCTTTTTTTTTATTTGTTCATGGGATCTGGACGTCGCTGGCAAGGCCAGCATTTATTGCACATCCCTAATTGCCCTTGAGAAGGTGGTGGTGAGCTGCCTTCTTGAACCGCTGCAGTCCGTGTGGTGAAGGTTCTCCCACAGTGCTGTTAGGAAGGGAGTTCCAGGATTTTGACCCAGCGACGATGAAGGAATGGCGATATATTTCCAAGTCAGGATGGTGTGTGACTTGAAGAGGAACGTGCAGGTGGTGTTGTTCCTGTGTGCCCGCTGCTCTTGTCCTTCTAGGTGGTAGAGGTCGTGGTTTCAGAGGTTCTGTCGAAGAAGCCTTGGCGAGTTGCTGCAGTGCATCCTGTGGATGGTACACACTGCAGCCACTGTGCACCGGTGATGAAGGGAGTGAATGTTTAGGGTAGTGGATGGGGTGCCAATCAAGCGGGCTGCTTTGTCCTGGATGGTGTCGAGCTTCTTGAGTGTTGTTGGAGCTGCACTCATCCAGCCAAGTGGAAAGTATTCCATCACACTCCTGACTTGTGCCTTGTAGATGGTGGAAAGGCTTTGGGGAGTCAGGAGGTGAGTTATTCGCCGCAGAATACCCAGCCTCTGACCTGCTCTTGTAGCCACAGTATTTATATGGCTGATCAGTTAAGTTTCTGGTCAATGGTGACCCCCAGGATGTTGATGGTGGGGGATTCAGCGATGGTAATGCCATTGAATGACAAGGGGAGGTGGTTGGACGCTCTCTTGTTGGAGATGGTCATTGCCTGTCACTTGTCTGGCGCGAATGTTACTTGCCACTTATCAGCCCAAGCCTGGATGTTGTCTCGGTCTTGCTGCATGTGGGCTCAGACTGCTTCATTATCTGAGGGGTTGCGAATGAAACTGAACACAATGCAATCATCAGTGAACATCCCCAATTCTGACCTTATGATGGAGGGATGGTCATTGATGAAGCAGCTGAAGATGGTTGGGCCTAGGACACTGCCCTGAGGAACTCCTGCAGCAATGTCCTGGGGCTGAGATGATTGGCCTCCAACAACCACTACCATCTTCGTTTGTGCTAGGTATGACTCCAGCCACTGGAGAGTTTTCCCCCTGATTCCCATTGACTTCAATTTTACTCGGGCTCCTTGGTGCCACACTCGGTCAAATGCTGCCTTTATATCAAGTGCAGTTAGTTTCACCTCACCTCTGGAATTCAGCTCTTTTGTCCATGTTTGGACCAAGGCTGTAATGAGATCTGGAACCGAGTGGTCCTGGTGGAACCCAAACTGAGCATCGGTGAGCAGGTTATTGGTGAGTAAGTGCTGCTTGATAGCACTGTCGATGACACCTGCCATCACTTTGCTGATGATTGAGAGTAGACTGATGGGGTGGTAATTGGCTGGATTGGATTTGTCCTGCTTTTTGTGAACAGGACATACCTGGGCAATTTTCCACATTGTCGGCTAGATGTCAGTGTTGTAGCTGTACTGGAACAGTTTGGCTAGAGGCGCGGCTAGTTCTGGAGCACAAGTCTTCAGCCGGGATGTTGTCGGGGCCCATAGCTTTTGTTGTATCCAGTGCACTCAGCCGTTTCTTGATATCACGTGGAGTGAATTGAATTAGCTGAAGACTGGCTTCTGTAATGGTGGGGATATCAGGAGGAGGCCGAGATGATCATCCACTCAGCACTTCTGGCTGAAGATGGTTGCAAATGGTTCAGCCTTGTCTTTTGCACTCACGTGCTGAACTCCGCCATCATCGAGGATGGGGATGTTTGCAGAGTCTCCTCCTCCCGTTCGTTGTTTGATTGTCCATCACCATTCACAACTGGATGTGGCAGGACTGCAGAGCTTTGATCTGATCCGTTGGTTGTGGAATTGCTTAGCTCTATCTATAGCATGTTGCTTCCGCTGTTTAGCATGCAAGTAGTCCTGTGTTGTAGCTTCACCAGGTTGGCACCTCATTTTTAAGTACGCCTGGTGCTGCTCCTGGCTTGCTCTTCTACACTCCTCATTGAACCAGTGTTGATCCCCTGGCTTGTTGGTAATGGTAGAGTGAGGAATATGCCAGTTATAAATTGTGCTGGAATACAAATCTGCTGCTGCTGATGGCCCACAGTGCCTTATGGATGCCCAGTTTTGAGCTGCTAGATCTGTCCTGGGCCTCCTGGGCCTCCTCTGGCTCAGAATTCAACTCCGGACAGGTTTGGTCTGACAGCGAAGCCGTCACTACTCCCCAGTTCAGGTCTCAGACTAAAATAACAGATCGGGTTCTGATGATGTCATCCGGCTGCCACTTGCATATTTGAACAGGACTCGCCAGCTTGGAACGGGTGTTCTGCTCGCCTGCTCAAAAGAGCAGGTTAACATTTGAACCCATCAGGGGTAAGTCTTTCCCCTCATTGTATCTGTCCCCTCAGTCCGGTTTCCTCCAGGCGGCGGGAATTAAAATCAGGGCCTATGACTCTGAGGAGTACTGCATTGTCGAAGGTGCCATCTTCCAGATGAGATGTTAAACTGAAGACTGTTCCAATGGATGTAAATGATCTCACGGTTTAAAGAAGAGCGGAGAGTTTTTTTGGCTAACCTTTATCTTCAACCAATACCACCAAATCTGACTAACTGGTAACTTATCTCATTGCTATTTGTGAGACCTTGCTGTATGCAAATTAGCTGTCGTGTTTTAATAACAACAATGAGTAAACTTCAAAAATTATTTGATGGTTGTGAAGCATTTTGGGATTTCTTGAGGACTTAAAAGGTATTATGTAAATGCAAGTCTTTCTTTCTTTTCAACCTTCTGTAAACCTCCTCTTTTGGATTAGCAACATCTGCCCTCAAGTACCTTAATCCAATGAAAGTCTGTTTAGAAAACACGTCCATTAATGAACAACCATGATGATGAATTCAATCACTTGGATTGCTTTCCATGGTGACATTCAACGGGACAAAAACCTGTCATAAACTATAATTGTCAGATTTTAATTTGTTTGACATGGACAGTTCTCCAGTTAAATGTTATTGTTAGGAGATCTGTTTCAGGATGCTTTGATTTATGATTAGATGATCTATCTATTTCTCATAATCAATATAGTTCTTGAAACATTAAGATCAAGTGCTCATAGATTTGTTAAGTATGTAGTACATGTTACAGCACTTAAACATAGACTTAAAATAATACTTACAATTATATGATCCAACACTTTACAGTTTTGAGCTCAGCATTCAGGTTGATCGAACCTTCAACTCCAAATTCTCGTTATAATTCACTGGGTTATATACCTTTAACTGCTTATAGGTCTCTTATCAAATGTCCTTATATGGCAGGCAGGCTTAGCACGACTTGATCATGCCTCATTCATGTGTAAGTTTTACATCTCTAGATTATAGAGTGCCAAAATAATGGGTAATTTTACAATGCTTCTATTGATTGCCATGAGTGAAGATAATTCCATTTCACAAACATCTTGTTTTTCACTTTCTCAGGCTCCTTATCTCCCTTTCCTGAGGTCACCAGACTATGCTTCAATTAAATATGGTTTCTCTAAGGGTCTGGTGCATGATAAGAATGCAGGTGTTATCTGCCTTGGGAGGCCCATTTTAGCCTTTCAGTCGAGAAGGCAAATGATGAAATACAACTTCTGCTGTTCTTTAAACCACAAATTAATCCTTTCGTACCCATGTCTCCTAAAATTACTTTTCTCTTTTGAGAGTTTAAATCATGTCAAGAATAGTTTTTCAATGTTCTCTCTAACTTCTTGGACTTATCTGTTCAAGGACTGTAACAAAAAAGTCAGCCTACTGGTATACAATTTTGCTCAGATCCTAGTTGAAGCTGGCACCAGTTTAAATGAGCTATATCTGGTGATATTAAGATGTATGAATCCTTTGTGTCTTAGATTTTCCACTGTTCAAGGATACTTTCCCAGGACGTATGTAGTGTGTCCAGAAACACAAGCCTTCTGACAAATGTATCCAGTATAGCCCTAGTTTTCTTACAATTAGAAGGGGGAAAGAAAGAAGCATAGTATTTGATTAGCATAGCCATTTCCAGATCTTCACTAATAACTCACAAAACCCAAATTTCTAACTTTGATATTGTATGGAGTTTTGGGCACTTTCCCCTTTAAACAAGATTAATGCATCGGACAAGGTACAGAAAAGAATCACAGGAGTAAGTCCAGGACTTAGGAGTGCAAATTCTGAAGAGAAACACATGGGACTGAGCTTGGTCTTCATTTAAGAAAACACTGAAAAACAATAAGATCCAGCTCTGAGAGGCATGGATAATGAAAATATAAGAAGACAATTTAATTTGAACTGTGAGCCCAGAAGGATAAGTCATGAGTTAAAAAAAAACCTACAGCTAGACTAGAAAATAGAAGGTTTTCTTTTATCTACAGCATAGTGGATATGTGAAACACACTCTGAACAAATATCTGGTTATGAACAGGATTGAAGGTTGCAATGATCAGTAGAGACAGACATGCATGATCAAATGCTTTATGGGATATAATGGTTCTTGTGCTGCCAGGGTCATGGAAATATAATTCATAGAAAGCAAGTGGCAAAGGTTGATTAATGGAATTTATATGGTTAGATAGCTTTATTTGACCCTTTCTGCAAATATCTTTACTGTTGAGGAGCAATTTTGCAAATGTATCTTTCAGGAGACTAAACAAGTTGGCCAAAATCAATGATAAAGAAGTTCATACATGATTTATGGAAGGAACAGACTGGCCATAATACATATAGTGCACATGTAAATGGACACTAAGGGAATTTCGGTTATATGGGCATGGCAGAGGTTAGGTAAGACATGTAGTAGTCATAAACAGATGATCTGAAACAATCCAAAGTTAAAGTCTGAGGCCCTGAGATAGGTTGAAGTCAACTTGTAGACAGCATGGAGTCAGCTTCTAGTGTCCATTAAAACATTTTCCAGGTTTAGTCAGTGTAGAGAAGGGTTCAATCCAGGAGCTGTTAAAGGGGCAAAGTATCAACTGAGACATTGGTAGAAGTTATCTAGTGCAATCAGAGGGCTGAGGAGGAGCAGAGAGTTGTCCATAAGCCAACAGAGGTTGACCCGGGATCCAACAGGATATGTAGGAACCATCTGAAAAAAATGAGTCAGGGTAAGATGTTCATCTTGAGCACACTTATTCCTCCTATTAGATTTGGGGAAAGTGAATCATATATATCACCCATCTGTCATTTTAGGAGTAAGGAAAATGCAGTTAGTTTTATGCAGGTAAACTAAAATTTAAGCTGACCCAGATTCCTTCAAGGAACCATCTAAGCAGGCACACCTGATGTATTTTCTCTGGGGACATGGTTTCAATGCTGATAAAAGTTTAATGACCTCTCCAGAGTTGTCAAGGTAAGCATCTTACCTCTCAGCTCAATTACTGTCACCTACTCTCACCACTACTGCAACCGTCACTTCCCCACACCTCACATCTTGCACACAACATCTGCATTATTCGTACCTGACAGGCACATTCTCAAAATAGCCCACAAGGCTCTCACTAGCACACTGCCATTTTTCTTGCAGAAGATTGTGCATAACATGAGGCAGGAGATGGTAACCAAAGGAGGCTGAGGCTGCCTGTACTGAGGATGATGTGCTGGGCATCACAGGCAGGGAACATTTCATGGCTGTGATGAGTGGCATCGCTGGAGGAGATGTTGCGCAGGGTTTCCTCACACCTTATCCTCTTGTTCTCTTCTTACTTCTATTGCACTCTACAAATTCTGCATGACAAACTGCAACTGCTTTCAGCAGCTACTTATCTATCTCTGCCCTCCCTTCACACTAAAAGCTAACCCTTGTCCCTTTCTTTCATTTCAGATGCTGAACATGTCAAGGCCGCTGTGCCATTTGAAGAAAAGGAGGCCAGCGTTCCTGAGGATGCAACGTCATTCGATCTGACAGTAGCAAGCACCAGCTCAGAGACTGGCACCATGTATATTTTAGAGGCTAGGATAGGGGGATAGGACACCACAGGTGCCAGCTCGCTGGAGGGCAAGATCACGTACTAGCTCTGCTGCAGACGACTCCGATGCAGATTTTGAGGGGCCAGGTTGCTGGGCATATACCAGGAAATGCTAAGTGCACTGGGCAGCCTGTCAGAGAGCTTGCACATGATGGATGAGAGCATGGAGGAGACCAGCTCCAACTTGTGTTGGTTTTGGGCAGAGCATAGAGACCATTCTGTCCAACATGGAGTGAGTGGTCAACTCCATGAATATGACAGTGGCGCCCACTGTGATGGAGCCTCTGCTGACAGTTCTGGCAACTCCCATGGTGGCTTACATTGCTGCTGTGGAAGCTCACACTGCTCCTATCTTAGCTCTGGGAGCCAGCGTTGACAGGAGCTTACAGAGCGTCACATCACTCCTCCACTCTGTTTTCCAGCAGAGCTGTAGGAGTGCTGAGGCGAAGTCCCACGAGAGAGGTCTTGGCATCATGGGAAAGGCACCTGCTGATCTCTCTCAGGACCACAACATGCCTACTCCCCCGCCACCCAATCTGCACAACCACCTGGCCAGACTGCCAAGATGCTGCAGTCTGCATCAAGGCTCAGAACTGTTCAAGGTCGCCCACCAGGGTCATCTGAAGTGTCCTCAATGGAAGCTCAGCAGCCTTTCACCTTCCAACCTGTGGTCACTGGGGAAACACTTTATAGGAGCACTAGGATAGGTAAACGAGCACACAAAACAGGCACTAGTGAGTTGCACAGGAATGATTCCTAATTATTCCTGTTAACTATTATAGACATGGAATAGAGTTGTTGGAGTCATGTCTTTTATGGATTGGGGGACTGTTGGTGCATTGAGGATAGAAGGGATGGTTCAGGTGAAGTGCTCTTGGATGAGTTGCTCTCTGAGCGTTCTGGCAACTCGGGGCACTGGTGGTCGATGCTGCTTCTCCTCCTCCTCATCTTCCTCCACTTCTTGCCACCCAGGTGGTGGTAAGGGCTGGTCCCTCGGTATAGCAAAATTATGCAGCATGTAGCACGTGTCCACAAATCTTGAAACACAGTTAGGGCTGTACTGCAGAGCTCCTCCCGAATGGTACAGGCAACTGAAGCATTACTTGAGCAAGCCAACTGTCTGCTGAATGAGATTTCTGGTGGCGGCATAGCTCTTGTTGTAGGCCAGCTCTGCATCTGTGCCCAGGTTCCTGACAAGAGTCATGAGCCAAGTCTGGAGGGGATACTCCTTGTTGCCCAGTAGCTAGCCTGTGACCTGATGACCTGGTTGGAATAAAGGTGGCACACAGGACTGGTGCAGGATGAAAGAATCATGACGGCTGCTTGGAAACCAAGCACGGGTCTTCATTATGGCTGCTTGAGGTCCCAAACAAGTTGCACATTCAGGGAGTGGTAGCCCTTTATATTGACAAAGATGCCAGGCTGATGATGGGAAGCAGGCAGGGCAATGTGAATGCAGTCTATGGCACCTTGGACCCTGGGGAAGCCTGCAATGTGGGTGAAGGCGAATGCTTTCTTGTCCTGCTTCACTCTGTCTATTGGGAATGTAATGTAGGTACAGAGCCTCAGTGTTTTCCCTGATACAATGGTGCACAGAAAGCTGTGCTTATGTCATCTCTGCAGCCTGGAATTACCCCGTACCGTAAAAGATAAGAGCCACGGTGACCTTGACGGCCACAGCCAGTGCCGTCCTTACCCTGGTTTGAGGCTCTGATTATGGCTGCAGCAGGTGATCTAGCTCGGAGACAGTCTCCTTGGTGAAGGGAAGGCGCCTGACACATTGCTCCTCAGTGAAGTTGAGGTACGAGAAGTTCTCCCTGAAGTTCTCCCTGAAGAGTGCCCTCCTCCTCCCTCTTCTCCTGTCTTCTTGGCTGCTCCCCCTTGTCCTCTTGCCCCAAAGGCAGATCTACCAGACCACCCATGACTGGAATAAAACTTTCCAAAGCAGACAAAAACAATGCAGTAGCAGCACAAAGTTGTTCTCAGAAGTCAGAATTAACTTGTGGAATGGTGGAAATAGCCAAAAGAAAAGGCCCAGAAATTAACCAGCAACCGAAAAGGATGAACCAGCAACTAATCTGTATGGAATGGATGAGCCCTTTAAATACCACTTCTGCAAGGTTCATTGCTGACTGTTAGCGCTATGATTTGCTGGCCAAGTTAGGCATCGGGGAAGAGAATTTTGCCACAAGAGTCCTACATTAAACATAGGACCCTTATTTTAACATCACGATGAGGCTTTTTAATACTTCCACTGCATGACCTGGACGCCTACTGAGGAGCTTGATGCAATCTCATGGACGGTACATTTCTGCCATGAAATGGGGGTGGATGCTGCCCGCTATATTGGACCCTTCGATGCCCTCTTTACATCTGTAAAATGAGTACAGCACAATCGAATTTCCAGGCTGCTCGATTTGAAGAGTAGGGTCATTTAGGGGCATGTTTTAGCAAATATTTTTTGTTATCTGTCTGCAAACTGATTGTTGCTACTGACTCCATTGTTCTGGAACAGACCCACAGCATAGAAACTGTTTGGGGGTTTTCTTAAGTAAAAAGCTTGACAAATTTCTGTGAACAGTCTGTGTCCCTTACCAACTGAAATACGCATCTTCATTCTCCGTTGCATTGGGATTGCACAACCCGGGTCTAACAATTAACCCAGAATGTGGTAAATTGCTTATTCAAGAAATTTGTACGATGCCCACCATGTCTCCTGTCAATTTGGATGACTGTTAGTCCACTTTGTACAGCCTGCACCCATTTTAGGAGTAGGGGAAAGGTAGTTAATTGTATACGAGTAAACCAAGACCCATAAATAAACTAATTTACAATTAAAGATAATTCACAGAAGCAAAACAAAGGCACAATACCAAAAACACAATACTTGCATGAGAGAACGGGAACCAAGCAACATGGGGTTAATTTGCCCATTCTGAATGCTGCCTTTAACTCTTGTTCCTTGGTGCAATTTACACTCCAGAGGTTTACATGTAGAATGCATAAATCTCAAATGCCCACAGAGTCTTATGCAACCTTACCAGAACTAAAGACTAGCAGCCGGAAATGGGATTTATATCCTATGGGTTGTCTTTGATGTAAAGCTATTTCTTTGGAGCAGTCAAGCAAACACCATGTTAATGGTCTTTGCACCTGGTAGACTGTGTTCTTTAATAATGCTTCCCTCCCCCTCTGTCATTTTGCTATAACCATTTACACCTCCTCTGGACCATCATTTGTTTCTTTACTTGTCCCATTATCACCCCCTTTTGCCTTGCACCATCATCCCTTTTGTCATTTAATCACTCCTGCCCTCCACCCTATCACAGACCTTCCCTTTTGTTCTATCCCAGCACCCCTCCTCTTTCCCTAGCTCTGTACTTGCTTAAAAGCTGTTCATCTCTAACATCTTCCACTTCTGATGAAAGGTCATCGAACTGAAACGTTGGGCCCGATGTTAGCAGGGCTGCGGGTTCTCGGCGGGGGGGGGCTATCGGCCGCGTGGGTAACGCGCCCGGTGAAATTAGTCAGCTCCCCGCGCGATTGTAGCATACAATCCACTAATTGGATCCACTTACCTGCTCCTCCGGGTTCCCCACTGCTGATCTGAGCGTCGGGCGGACTGCGCATGCGCAGTAAGATCTGTCAGCTGGAGGAGCTCTATTTAAAGGGGCAGTCCTCCACTGACAGATGCTGCAACAAACAGAAAAAATCACAGCATGGAGCAGCCCAGGGGGAAGGCTGCTCCCAGTTTAATGATGCCTCACTCCAGGTATCAATACATGGGGTGAGGAGGAGGGGGAGGACAGAGATCTTCCTCCCGGCGGGCAGGAGGAAGCGGCCTGCCTCTGCCACCAGGAAGGCCTGGCTCAAGGTGGCAGAGGAGGTCACCAGCACCACCAACATATCGCCCACCTGCATACAGTGCAGGAGGCGCTCCAATGACCTCAGCAGGTCAGCCAAAGTGAGTACACTTACTCATTCCCCTACACTCCATCTGCCACATCACCGCCCCCAACCCACATCTCCTTCTGCACTGCCAACACTACTCTGTCACATCACCCCTCATACCCACTCAAACCTCATCCTCATCTTACCTGCACCTACTCACCTCGCCAGTACTCATCCCGCCACTACCACTCAACCCAATCCTCATACAATTTCATGGCTCTATCTCGTACTCACCCTCCCATGCATCTCTTTCACAGCCAGCCTCACTCAACCTGTCACTACCTGTGCTGCAGCCACAGGGCATGCATCACATATGTGCAGTAGGCAGCATAAGGCAAACGTGTCGTGAGCATGAAGGGGATGCACAAGGGTGGTTGAGGGTTTGTCATTGTTGTTACTTATATTGAATTTCTGACCTTTCTCACATCACATATTATATTGGCACCACTACTGCCACGTCTTCGTGAATCTTGTCTGGTCTGTGCAATAATGCCCTTTCCTGAGGATCACTATGAAGACCCACAACTGATGCCACCCATTGTGTCACTGCAGAGTGGGTGTAGGTGTATTTGCAGGGCTCTTTTGTGCAGACGGCTGAGAGACGTCGGTGATGTCCCCGGTTGCACCCTGGAAGGATGCAGAGGAGAGGTTGTTGAGGGCAGTGGTGACTTTGACAGCGACAGGTAAGAAGATGGTGCTCAGGCCAGCCAGGAGCAGCTTGGCATGAAGGAGGCTGCAGATGTCCACGACTACATGTCGAGTGACTCTGAGCCTCCGTGTGCACTGCTGCTCAAAGAGGTCCAGGAAGCTGAGTCTTGGTCTGTGGACCCTGTGGCGAGGGTAGTGCCCTCTGCGACGCATCTCTCTCTGCGGTAGCCCTCCCTCCTGCTGTGCAGGTGGATGTGTCACAGCACTCTGTTGTGGAGCTCCACGTGTCAGAGGTGGATGGCGAGGCTGGTGAGGCTGGTGATGCTGTTCGCCCTCCGAGGAGGTCATGACTGTAGCTACGGCAGCCCCCATCCGGAAGATGTACATCTGAGGGGGTCCGCAAGGTAGGTACATGTGTCTGGACACCGGGGTAAGTGTGCAAGTTGGTGACTTTGATTGTCAGGAGGAGGGTGGTGGAGGCCAAACTTTGTCTCAAGTGACAGAGTGGCCTCCTGCAATGAGCGAGGGTCTCCCCCTCCCCCCCACCACCTGTCAAATGGACCTTTGCAGCTGCCACAGGCTGATGGCTGCAACAGGTCCATTTGAACTGGGAGTGTTTCCCCCAGTGTCAGGTTGCTCTAAAATCCCACCCCTCCTCACATAATCCCTTAATCAGGTCAGTTAATGACCTGAACAAGCCAAATAAATACTTTCAAGCGGCAACCCGCTGGCTTTAATTGCCTGCGGGATTCCCACCAGCGGGGGCTGCGCGCGCACGCCGGCGCGTCAGCGGGGAACCCGGAAGTGCACGGGTTCGAGGCGAGCTCTGGTCCCGCTCTGGGATTTCACGATTTTCGGGCCCCCCCCGCCAGGAACGCATCCGATAGCGGGTGCTAAAATGCTGCCCGTTAACTCTGTTTGATGCTGAATGTTTCCAGCATTTTCTGTTTTTATTTCAGATTTCCAGCATCGGCAGTATTTTATTTTTGTTTTAATGGCCTTTAATAGTTGTATTTCGTTTCTGGAATTTCCAACAGACTGTTTTTACACATGACTCCAGCTGTAAGTCATAATTAGTCTGATGAATGCTGTATCAATTAACATTTTAATCATGCTGTCTCTCCATGAAAGGGAATCTTTATCAGCTAATTTATGAACAACAACTCTGTCTGGTTCATACAGATTGAATATTTCTGGTCGACCATTTTGTTCTTTTCGATTTCCATCCTGGGCGGGTTCTATAATGGGTGATCTGCTCCATCAGATTACTACCCAGGGGGTGAAGGTGAAAATTACCCCCACTGACTCAGATACAGAACTCTGCTACAAATGGACACTACAAGACATTGCAGGGGTGCAGGGGCATATGAGAAATTGAAATATTCGCCACACAATTAAATATTAGGTTACCTAGAATTCTACAATTTTTTAATATTTCCAAATAGTTTCGACATGTTTCTTAATTTTCTTTGCATATTATCCAAAGAAGTATTCTGGACCCCAAGTGCACAGAAAGAGCCTGTAAGGACTTCACAATTCCATTCTGTGATATCAGCAGGAGTGTATGAAGTTTCTTTGCCTGCTATTTAGCAATGGTATTATCACATTTAATTTAAGTGGATTAATGCATCTGTTAAAATAGTGTATAAAGAAGTTTCCTGTGAAAAAGTTGTGGGCGATCCATCTGCTAATATCACACAGTGTAATTTCAAGGCCAAAATTTGTCCTTTTCTATTTATTTTCAATACGCTGACATTTTACAATACATTTAAAAATGGTAAACATTTATAGAGTTTGTGGCTTAAGCTTTCTATCTGCCCTGGAGTTGCGCTCCCTTACCCACCTGTATTTCCAACCCTGGGGTAATTTCTGTCCCATGGGTGGGGCTCTTTAGCCTCCATCGTGCAAGTGTACTGAAGTGGGGCTGAGAAGTTACTGCAGTGGGCCTCTGGACCCTACCACAAAGCGAGGAAGAGACGATCTCCAACTGCTTATAAAAAAAAATCAGACATTTTTTGGCCTAAATTTTTGTCTCTGTTCTTGGGGCCTGTGCTCTGCAAATGACTGCGCAGACCCCTCTGTGGGAAAAACTCCAAGGTCCACTTTGCTGACATTTGAATGTCGGGTGCCAGGGCCTAACAGATGGCTCTGGCATCCAACGTTCAATCGGGGCAAATGGCGGAAACACAGCAAAGGCTGTGTTTCCTTCATATTACTTTCATTTGCATGCGCCCACTTGTACTTGTGTGGGCACATTTAGGCTGCTGGGCTGACCCACCAGAATGGATGGGAAACTGTGCTACAGCAGGCTGCATCCTGAGCATATTTCTAGCCCGATCTGCCACAGTTCTACCAGAAAGATAATGGAGCAGGGCTGGAAAATCATGACCCATCACTCAGAATTCACAGCAGATTTTTTTTCGGTGAGGAGTAAGTTGGAATCCTTGCAAATATATTGTGGATATTTTTGTAGTATGAAGATTATTTTTCTTGTATAGCTCTAGAGTACTACATTTTGAGCTGCCAATTGAACCATTGCAGTCAGAATGCTTTGTAGCACAGCATGAAAGACAGGAGGCTCATAATTAGTGGTGTGAATAAACATAAGTTGAAGAGAATGTACTGTATTATGTAATGAATAGCAAATGTGTTTCTAAGAAGTGTAAAATATATAAAGAATCGAGGTTGTTTGGTACTTGTGAATGGAAACAGAAGAAATTGAATATCAGGTCATTTTAAAATTATTATTGGGACTTTAACTGCGTTAACTTGTGGAGATGTAGAGCAAAGGCATAGACCTTCCGCTGCAGGGATGGAGGGCAAACAGGAGATTTATCCCTGGAGTGCTTTCATACACTACCCAGTGGTTGGTTCTCAGCATCGTTGGCAGAGTCCTGAGACTAGAGAAGAGGAGAAAATAGCTGAAAAGAGGAAGCTTAATTTTCTCCTCTCTCCATAACACTAACATAAGAACATAAGAAATAGGAGCAAGAGTAGGCCATACAGCCCCTGGAGCCTGCTACACCATTCAATAAGATCATGGCTGATCTTCGACCTCAACTCCACTTTCCCGCCCTATTCCCATATCCCTTGATTTCCTTAGTGACCAAAAACCTATCAATCTCAGTCTTCAATATACTCAATGACCAAGCATCCACAGCCCTCTTGGGTAGAGAATCCCAAAGAGTCACGACCCTCTGAGTGAAGAAATTTTTCCTCATCTCAGTCCTAAATGGTCGAGCCCTTATATTGAGACTATGTCCCTAGTTCTAGACTCTCCAGCCAGGGGAAACAACCTCTCAGCATCTACCCTCTCAAGCCCTCTAGGAACTTTATATGTTTCAATGAGATCACCTCTCATTCTTCTAAAGTCCAGAGAATATGGGCCCATTCCACTCAATCTCTCCCCATAGGACAACCCTCTCATCCCCAGAATCAATCTAGTGAACCTTCGTTGCACCCCCTCTGAGGCAAGTATATCCTTCCTTAGGTAAGGAGACCAAAACTGTACACAGTACTCCAGGTGAGGTCTCACCAGAGCTTTATATAATTGCAGCAAGACCTCCTTAATCTTAAACTCCAACCCCCTTGCAATAAAGGCTAACATACCATTTGCCTTCCTAATTGCTTGTTGTACCTGCATGTTAACTTTTGATTCGTGTACAAGGACACCCAAATCCCTCTGAATACAAACATTGCTTAGTCTCTCACCTTTTAAAAAATATTCTGCTTTTCTATTCTTCCTACCAAAGTGGATATTTTCACATTTCTCCACATTATACTCCATCTGCCACCTTCTCACCCACTTACTTAACCTGTCTATATCCCTTTGCAGCCTCTTTGCGTCCCCCTCACAGCTTATTTTCCCACCTAGCTTTGTATCGTCAGCAAACTTGGATACATTACACTTGGTCCCCTCATCTAAGTCATTGATATATATTGTAAACAGCTGAGGCCCAAGCACCAATCCTTGCGGCACCCCACTAGTTACAACCTGCCAACCCAACAATTCCTACTCTCTGTTTTCTGTCTATTAACCAATCCTCAATCCATGCTAATATATTACCCCCAATCCCATAAGCCCTAATCTTCCGTAACAACCTCTTTTGTGACACCTTTTGAAAATCCAAATATACTATATCTACTGGTTCCGTCTTATCGACACTGCTAGTTACACCCTCAAAACACTCTAATATATTTGTCAAACACAATTTCCCTTTAATTAAATCATGTTGACTCTGCCTGATCATATTATGATTTTCTAAGTGCCCTGTTATTACGTCCTTGATAATAGATTCTAGCATTTTCCCTATTACCAATGTCAGGCTAACTGGCCTATAGTTCCCTGTTTTCTCTCTCTCTTGAATAGCGGGGTTACATTTGCTACCTTCCAACCCACGGGGACCATTCTAGAATCTCGGGAATTCTGGAAGATCAAAACCAATGCATCCACTATCTCTGCAGCCACCTCTCTTTTTAAAACCCTAGGATGTAGGCCAGGGGATTTGCTGGCTTTTAGTCCCATTAATTTCTCCAGTATTTTTTCTTTACTAATATTAATTACTTTAAGTTCCTCACTCTCATTAGACCCTTGTTTCCCCACTATTTCCAATATTTTTTTGTGTCTTCTACTGTGAAAACAGATACAAAATATTTGTTTAATGTCTCTGCCATTTCCTTATTCCCTATTATAATTTCTCCTGTCTCTGCCTCTAAGGGACCCATGTTTACATTTGCTAATCTTTTCCTTTTTATGTACTTGTAGAAGCTCTTACAATCTGTTTTTATATTTCTTGCTAGTTTACTATCATATTCAATTTTCATCATCTTTATCAATTTTTTGGTAATCCTTTGCCAATTTCTAAAACCCTCCCAATCCTCAGGCATACTACTCTTTTTGGCAACAGGAGGAAATAGCAGATGCTCTGACCATCATTTTCCAATCCTCCATGGCTACAGGTGTGGTGCCGGAGGATTGGAGAACTGTACAGTTGTTTAAAAAGGGAGAAAGAGATAGATTGAGTAATTATAGGCCAGTCAGTCTAACCACGGAGGTGGGCAAATTATTGGAATCGATTCTGAGGAACAGTATAAATCATCATTTAGAAAGGCACCGGTTGATCAAGGACAGTCAGCATGGATTTGTTAAGGGAAGGTCGTGTCTGACTAACTTGATTGAATTTTTTGAGCAGGTGACAAGGAGGGTCGATGAGGGTAACGCGTTTGATGTAGTGTACATGGATTTTAGCAAGGTTTTTGACAAGGTCCCACATGGTAGACTGGTCAAAAAAGTAAAACCCATGGGATCCAAGGGAAAGTGGCTAATTGGATCCAAAATTGGCTCAGTGGCAGGAAGCAAAGGATAATGGTTAATGGGTGTTTTTGTGACTGAAAAGCTGTTTCCAGTGGGGTCCCGCAAGCTCAGAACTAGGTCCCTTGCTTTTTGTGGTTTATTAATGATTTGGACTTGAATGTGGGCGGCTTGATCAAGAAGTTTGCAGATGATACAAAAATTGGCTGTGTGGTTGATAACGAGGAGGAAAGCTGTAGACTGCAGAAAGATAGCAATGGACTGGTCAGGTGGGCAGAAAAGTGACAAATGGAATTCAATCCAGAGAAGTGTGAGGTAATGCATTTGGGGAGGGCAAACAAGGCAAAGGAGTACAGAATAAATGGAAGGATACTGAGAGGTGTAGAGGAACAAAGGGACCTTGGAGTGCATGTCCACAGATCCCTGAAGGTAGCAGGACAGGTAGATAAGGTGGTTAAAAAGGCATATGGGATGCTTTCCTTCATTAGCTGAGGCATAGAATATAAGAGCAGGGAGGTTATGCTAGAAGTGTATAAGGTTAGGCCACAGCTTGAGAATTGTGTAGAGTTCAGGTCACCACATTACAGGAAAGATGTGATTGCACTAGAAAGCGTACAGAGCAGATTTACGAGGATGTTGCCAGGGCTGGAGAATTTTAGCTATGAGAAAAGATTGGATTGACTGCGGTTGTTTTCTTTGGAACAAAGGAGGCTGAGGGGAGATTTAATTGAGGTATATAAAATTATGACAGGACTAGATAGAGTGGATAGGGAGGACCGATTTCCCTTAGCAGAGGAGTCAGTGACCATGGGCATAGATTTAAAGTAAATGGTAGAAGGATTAGAGGGGAGCTGAGGAGAAATTTTTTCACCTGAAGGGTGGTGGGGGTCTGGAACTCACTGCCTGAAAGGGTGGTAGAGGCAGAAACTCTCAACTCATTTAAAAAGTACTTTTGATGTGCACTTGAAGTGCCATAACCTACAGGGCTACGGACCAAGTGCTGGAAAGTGAGATTAAGCTGGATTGTTCTTTTTCGACTGGCACGGACACGATGGGCCGAATGGCCTCCGTCTGTGCCGTAAATTTCTATGATTCTATGAACATTGTAAGCCTCTTTTAATCTAACACTATCCTTATCCTGATACCTATTCGCTCAGCTACACCCCTTTTATATATTTTATGGCCTGGTTTATGAGGTTGTGGGGGCCATGCTTGGTCTAAATCACGACCTGCATTTCGTTGGTGAAAGTTATGTTCTATCATTTGCAGCATTGCACTATGTAATTTACTGTGGGCCTGATATCATATGATAGAAAGGCTATCTCTGATAGAGATATCAACACCGGTGCCAACTCATTACGGACATCATTACGAACCCCTTGCCGAGTCCGAATAATGACTATCTTACATTATATAATTTCATAATCCCAATTTAATTGTTAACTCAAGGGAACCCAACCCTGAATTTGGAAATCCAAATTTCTATGTCCCTCTTTATTTTAATTCCAATCCCCGTGATAGGTACCAATGTGCTTAACTCTATCCTGATTATTTCATTAATCAGTTGGTTTCTCTATGGAGTGTGTGTCAGTGCCCTTGTTAAAAGTTCTCACTCTCCTGGGCCACGTTAACCATTTCACCTCCCCCTGCATGATCCCTAGAGGAATTTTACGTTCCAATACAATATTTTCATTAACCCTTAAAACATAGATTAAACATTTGCAACCTGGTCCAAGTTATATGAACACATTTTTGTTTATATTTTCTAAACTCTTCTTGGACCACATTTATTCCCAAAATATTTGAGTCCATTTTATCACTTCAAAATCATCTCATTTCCAGATAGCAGTATTATTGGACTGACAGGACTTGGCAATGCACAATTTTATTTCCCCAAAATACTCCCTCTGATATATAAAACTGGTCAGGAACCACTTGGACTAGATTCCTTTTGTTTTAAATTAATTTGATCATGCCCTTAAATTTTAAGTACATTTGCCCTTCGAGTGCTTGAACAGCAACTCAAATCAATTATAATTCTTACTAATTTCAATTTCATAAACTAATTATAACCAGGCTTAGTGGTTTTACAGAAAAGACAGAAGTGCTTGAAATTACTTTAATTATTCCTATATCTCCCCCTCCTCAAGCACTCTGTCTTGAAAAATAACACATAGCCCTGAATTGGTTAAAACTGAGCCTTTGAGAGGCAAGGTTTTGGTCCAAATGTCACCATGCTGTGACATTTGATATCTGCCGATGTCTGTAGATAAGGTCTTCAGTTCCTGATGCCACTGGATTGCTTTCGCACCATTACTTTCGCAGTCCCGGAAACCATAGTTCCCTGTGTGAAAGAAAAATAGGAAATCCGTTGTGGCTCCTCTTGAGAGCCCAAGGGGGTTAAAAATAACAAACAATTCATTAAATTTCTTCTGTCACCCTTTATCTTGGGCTGAGAAAGGATTCCACTCACATTTCTGTGAATGAATCTAATTACCTCACTCCAGGAGGAATAGTCAGCAAAGGGAGCACAAAAATAATGCCCAATATTTCCTTACATCATGTGGGGAAACATCCACTTAAATTAAGAAACTTAAAAATCTTATACGCTTATCTAAAGCACTACGACAATAGCACTAAATGATCTATTTTAAAGAATAATCCCTTTAAACTGAAAAATGTCCAGAGGAACATGGGAGAGACTAGCTTTTCTGTCTATCTCCCAAAGTTTCTCTCTCTCTCTTGGAACTCACCAAGGGACAATAAAACTGCTTGAGAGTCAGCAGATTAACCTGCTGGAAGCTCAGGGGGTGGGTGAGGAATCAGTCACAATAGCAGTATTTTTTTTAGCTGTAATCCCTTTAAAACTGAAAAGTGCTTTAAACAAGTTCAAATTGATCTTTTTCCAAAAAGCCTTTGTGCTTTTATAACAGTGAAAACTTGCATAAAGATCCTAACACAATTAAACTCTGGATAATAAATTTCAGCTTCTCTAACTTCCAATTTTCAAAACAGGAGCCATGAAAGCACAACAGATTTACCAATTTTATCCATCCTTAGTCATTGAAAATCTGTTAAAGCAGCAGAAATCAATCGTATTTCCTTGTATTAAGTTTAAACATCCCATGAAACAATTCTGCAGTACAATCTAACCCCTCCTCTTGATTGTTGTCAGAGATAGCAAAGATCTTTTAACCATTCTGTTCTTCCCTCCACGGTCACTTTGTTATGACCACCATCAATCACAAGATGAAAGGGTCAGTTTGCTAGCAGCTATCATTTTTCAGTAAAACATGATTAAACAAATAGAAGTTACTTTAAGAAGTCCTAATATTCTAACACATCAATTCATGCTCACCAATACTCAACACAACTTAAACTTCAAGTCACTTGACATTTACTTCAGCATTTAAGAAATTCAAAATGCCAATTTTTATGTTAAAGTCTCATGTCCAGAATTTGAGACGCTCACATTTTTTTTATAAGAACGAGAATTTTACTTGGCCACAGTAAAAGTGTGGTTTCCACAATTTAATAGGTTAGTTAACCTCGATAACTCCAATTTTAATTCAGCAATATCAGAATTAAACACAAGACAGAACAGATAAAGTTATCAATATAGCATGTGCTTAAATTATATCGTCTTTCATTTCGTTCTTCTTCAGGTGCGCCTTTCCAAAAAACTGTAAAAATATTGGAAGTAACTGCTTTCACAGCTAAACAAAATCTTTGTTACATTACACAAAAGAGGAAAACACATAAGAAGCATTAAAATGGGCCATAGCCCACAACAGCGAAAAGAAAGCACTTACAATGAGGACAGGCATTTTAAAGAGGCAGAACAGCAACGCAGGATTTTAAAGAGAAACAGTAGACAAAAGAGAACATTCTATAGCTTGTAAAACAGTAGAAAAGGGACAGGATCTTCCCCTTTCTCCTTCTCTGTTTCATCAAATTAATTTATACTTGATACAGTTTTTCATGTCTGCCAAACTGGGATAGAACCTGACTAGTTCCTCTCCTCCCCCAATTCCTGCCACCTTGCGGAGGTGCATCACAGTCTCTGGCAAAATGTCCCTTTTTACCACAGTTGTAACATTCCTTATCAGTGTAGATGTTTATTCTGGGCCCCTTTTTTAGGACTCTCATTTTCCCATGTGGGAACTTGCATGGTACATACTTACAGGGCTTTTCCTAATTCAGCTATCCTACGCTTACAATGGGAATGAGATATTTCTGGCCCGCTACAGCTTTCTTTGTTGGCACTCATCTGTATTCGCTTGGCTGCTTTTAGATCATCCCGCTGCAGCTCTACTTTTCTTAATCGCTCTAATAACTCATTTTGAGTTGCCTGACTTCGGATCAAATCATTTCCTTTAACTACTGCTTGAGTTTGAAAGTATTCTACATGGCCCTCTAAAGTATGGATATGTTTTTCACTCTTCTGACTCTTGTTTCCAATTATCAAGTGTCTTTCCCAATTGTTCCTTTACCTCTTCCAATTCCCACTTTAGATCAGATACTTCTATTTGTAACCCTTGTTTTGCCTTCTCATCACTTTTGTTTTGTTTTCTGATGGTATGTAGTCATATTTCAATCTGTTTTGTTACTTTCCTTGGTAACTCCTTTGCAATGTATTTTTGAATTGCCACTTCCATTGTTATATTTCACCCGTCTCTACCTGTTTCTGATTCTCAAACATTGTCCTTTAACCTTCCTATTATACCTTCTACCTTCCTTGCCGAGCAAACTATGGGCTCGATATTAGAAGGGAGGCGGGGTCGACTGGGCCCGTTTGGCAAGCGATCGCAAGTAAATTGAAGCCACTTACCTTGGCTTCCGGGTTTCACGCTGGAAAGCTGCGCAGCAGGCGGACTGTGCACTCGCTTCATAGGCTGTCAGCTGGAGGAGCCCTATTTAAAGGGGCAGTCCTTCACTGACTGATGCTGCAGAAAATAGGCAAAATTACAGCCTGGAGCAGCCCAGGCGGAAGGCTGCTCCCAGGTTTAATGATGCCTCACTCCAGGTCTTACTGGATGGGGTGAGGAGGAGGAAGAGAAGGGAGATCTTCCACCTGGCGGACAGGAGGAAGTGGCCTGCCTCTGCCACCACGAAGGCCTGGCTCAAGGTGGCAGAGGCGGTCAACAGCACCACCAACATATCACACACCTGCATACAGTGCAGGAGGCTCTGCAATGACCTAACCAGGTCAGCCGAAGTCTTACTCATTCCCCTAAACTCCGTCTGCCACATCACCGCCCCCACCCCACATCTCCTTCTGCAATGTCAACACTACTCTATCACATCACTCCTCACACCCACTGAACCCTCATCCTCATCTTACCTGCACTTCCTCATCTCCCCAGTACTCATCCCACCACGACCACTCAACCCAATCCTCATACAATCTCATGACTCTGTCTCATACTGTCTCATGCATCTCTTTCACGGTCAGCCTCACCCAACCTGCCACTACCTGTGCTGCAGCCACAGGGCATGCATCACGTATGTGTAGTAGGAAGCGTAAGGCAAACGTGTCATGAACATGAAGGGGATGCGCAAGGGTGTTTGAGGGATGTCATGGTTTTTACTTATATTTGATTTCTGATCAACTCACATTACATATTATATTGTCACCACTACTGCCACGTCTTGGCCATTCTTGACTGGCATGTGCAATAAGGCCCTTTCATGAGGTTCTCCATGAACACCCACACTTGATGCCACCCATTGGGTCACCCTACAGTGGGTGTATGTGTAGTTGCACGACTACTTTGTGCAGGTGCCTATTGCGCAGCACTGTGTTGTGTAGCTCCACATGGCAGAGGTGGATGGTGTGCCTGGGGATGCTGGTGATGTTGCTCGTCCTCCAATGGAGTGATGAATGCAGCCATGGAAACTCCCCCTCCCCATCCTGACGGTATGAGTGTGAGGGGGTCCGCAAAGTAGGTAAATGTGTTTGGACAGCAGAGTTTAGGGTATGATGTAACAATTTTGAGCATGGAGACAACAGTGTGGCAGGCAAAACTTTGTCTGGGGTGACAAAGTTTTGCCTGAATTTTTTGAGGGGGTGACTAGGCGTGTGGATGAGGGTAACGCAGTGGATGTGGTATACATGGATTTCAGTAAGGCCTTCGATAAAGTCCCGCACAGGAGACTGGTCAAGAAGGTACAAGCCCATGGAGTCCAGGGTGCCTTGGCACTTTGGATACAAAACTGGCTTAGTGGCAGAAGGCAGAGGGTGATGGTCGAAGGTTGTTTTTGTGACTGGAAGCCTGTGGCCAGTGGGGTACCACAGGGATCTGTGCTGGGGCCCTTGCTGTTTGTGGTCTACATTAATGACTTGGATATGAATGTAAAAGGTATGATCAGTAAGTTCGCTGATGATACAAAAATTGGTAGGGTGGTAAATAGCGAGGAGGATAGCCTCAGTCTGCAGGACGATATAGATGGGTTGGTCAGATGGGCGGAACAGTGACAAATGGAATTTAACCCGGAAAAGTGCGAGGTGATGCACTTTGGAGGGACTAACAAGGCAAGGGAATACACAATGAATGGGAGGACCCTAGGCAAGACAGAGGGTCAGAGGGATCTTGGTGTGCAAGTTCACAGATCCCTGAAGGCGGCGGAGCAGGTAGATAAGGTGGTAAAGAAGGCATATGGGATACTTGCCTTTATTAGCCGAGGCATAGAATATAAGAGCAAGGAGGTTATGATGGAGCTGTATAAAACACTGGTTAGGCCACAGCTGGAGTACTGTGTGCAGTTCTGGTCGCCACACTACAGGAAGGATGTGATCGCTTTGGAGAGGGTGCAGAGGAGATTCACCAGGATGTTACCAGGGCTGGAGCGCTTCAGTTATGAAGAGAGACTGGGAAGATTGGGTTTGTTTTCCTTGGAGCAGAGGAGGCTGAGGGGGGACATGATTGAGGTGTACAAAATTATGAGGGGCATAGATAGGATGGATACTAAGGAGCTTTTTCCCTTCATTGAGGGTTCTATAACAAGGGGGCATAGATTCAAGGTAAAAGGCGGGAGGTTTAGAGGGGATTTGAGAAAGAACTTTTTCACCCAGAGGGTGGTTGGAGTCTGGAACTCACTGCCTGAGAGGGTTGTGGAGGCAGGAACCCTCACAACATTCAAGAAGCATTTGGATGAGCACTTGAAATGCCATAGCATACAAGGCTACGGACCAAATGCTGGAATTTGGGATTAGATTAGACTGGGCTTGATGGCCGGCGCGGACACGATGGGCCGAAGGGCCTCTATCCGTGCTGTATAACTCTATGACTCTATGACTCTAAAGTGCCCTGCTGCAATGAATGAGGTATTGCCCCCAACTGTCAAGGAATCCTCTGCATCTCCCAATGGCTGCTGACTGAAACACGTCTGCAACAAGAGGGAGCGTTTCCCACAGCATGGGAAACACGCTGAGGAGAGTCCAAAATCACATCCCTGCTAAAATCTCTTCCCAATGAGGTCTGTCAACGACCTCAAGTACCTTCCTAACTATCTAAACTGTCATCTTGCCGGCTTTAATTGCCGGTGGGAGTCCCACATGTGGGGGCTGCGCGCACAACGATTCGCGTCATTGGGGAACCCGGAAGTGGGCGGGTTGGAGCCAGGCTCCGGACCCACTCCGGGATTCCCCAATTTTAAGAAGCCCCCCCGCCACGAACGCACCTGCTCGGCCATACTAAAATTGACCCCTATGTTTCTGTCCAAACATTAGCTCCAGTATCGTTCTGTAATATCTTCCACCCGTCCCTGTCCAGAAAACTATGGGCTCGATTTTTGGACGTCTGAGCGGGTGCGATTGTGGTGGGGGGCTCCGAAAATTGGGGATTCCTGGGCGGGTCCGAAGCCCGGCTCCAACCCACCCACTTCCGGGTTCCCCAGTGACGCGCACGCAGCCCCCACATGCGGGACTCCCACCGGCAATAAAGCCAGCGGGATCCCACTTAAATCAATTAATTGAATACTTCAGGTCGTTAGCAGACCTGATTTGTAGGATATTTTAGGAGGGGTGGGATTTTCATCTAAACTGAGACTGTTTCCCGTACTGGGGGAAACATTCCCAGTTGAAATGGACTTGTTGCAGCTGTCAGCCTGCGGCAGCTGCAAAGGTCCATTTGACAGGTGGGGGTTGAGACCCTCACTCATTGCAGGAGGCCACTCTGTCACTTTGGACAAAGTTTGTCCTGCACCACCCTCCTCCTAACACTAAAATTCACCAACTTGCAACCTCAACCCCGGTGTGCAGACACATTGACCAACCTTGCGGACCCCCTCAAACGTACATCTTCCGGATGGGGGCCACCATAGCTGCAGTCATGACCTCCTCGAGGATGAACAGCATCACCAGCCACGCTGGCCACGCTGTCCACCTCTGACACGTGGAGCTCCACAACACAGTGCTGTGACACATCCACCTGCACAGCAGGAGGGACGGCAACCGCAGAGAGAGACGCTTCGCAGAAGGCACTACCCTCTCCACAGGGTCTACAGACTGAGGCATCAGCTTCCTGGACCTCTCTGAGCAGCAGTGCACACGGAGGCTCAGAGTCACTCGACATGTAGTCATGTCTGCAGCCTCCTTCATGCCGAGCTGCTCCCGGCTGGCCCGAGCACCCTCTTCTTACCTGTCGCTGTCAAAGTCACCACTGCCCTCAACAACTTCTCCTCCGGATCCTTCCAGTGTGCCACCAGGGACATTGCTGGCGTCTCTCAGTCGTCTGCACAAAAGAGCCCTGCAAATACACCTACACCCACTCTGCAATGACACAATGGATGGCATCAGTTGTGGGTCTTCATGGTGATCCTCAGGAAAGGGTATTATTGCACAAACCAGACAAGATTTGCAAAGACGTGGCAGTAGTGGTGACAATATAATATGTAATGTGAGTTGATCAGAAATCAAATATAAGTAAAAAACCATAACAGACCCTCAAACACCCTTGTGCATCCCCTTCATGCTCATGACACGTTTGCCTTACGCTTCCTACTTCACATACGTGATGCATGCCCTGTGGCTGCAGCACAGGTAGTGGCAGGTTGGGTGAGGCTGACCATGAAAGAGATGCATGAGAGGGTGAGTATGAGTTAGAGCCATGAGATTGTATGAGGATTGGGTTGAATGGTAGTGGTGGGATGAGTACTGGGGAGGTGAGGAAGTGCAGGTAAGATGAGGATGAGGGTTCAGTGGGTGTGAGGGGTGATGTGACAGAGTAGTGTTGACATTGCAGAAGGAGATGTGGGGTGGGGGCGGTGATGTGGCAGACGGAGTGTAGGGGAATGAGTACGAGTACTCACTTCGACTGACCTGGTTAGGTCATTGCAGAGCCTCCTGCACTGTATGCAGGTGTGTGATATGTTGGTGGTGCTGGTGACCTCCTCTGCCACCTCGAGGCAGGCCTTCGTGGTGGCAGAGGCAGGCCAATTCCTCCTGTCTGCCGGGGAGAAGATCTCTGTCTTCCTCCTCCTCACCCCATCCAATGATACCTGGAGTGAGTCATCATTAAACCTGGGAGCAACCTTCCCCCTAGGCTGCTCCATGCTGTAATTTTGGCTCCTTTCTGCAGCATCAGTCAGTGGAGGACTGCCCCTTTAAATAGGGCTCCTCCAGCTGACAGCCTATGATGCGGGTGCGCAGTCCTCCCGCTGCGCAGCTTTCCAGCGCGAAACCTGGAAGCCAAGGTCAGTGCCTCTCCAACATCCAAGATGGCGCCTTCGCTGTGCACGCACGTTTCCAGCCTGACGTGCGCCGGACGCCATCTTGGTATAGGAGTTAGCGCAGACGCAGATACTGAATGCTGGCTGCATGTAAAGTATGGAGAAATTGGAAACAATCAGTGAGCAATGCTGGCACTTGGCATTTTGGCACTTAATGCTCAATTCAATGCCCACCATCTGAACGTGTCTTATAGTGCCTGGAGGACCCCTACCAGCGCTATTTAAAGGCACCATGCAGCATTTACAGGTTAGTGGCTGGATTATTGCTTCTGGCTGCCAAGACATTTGTAACTGTTTTTGGAGGTCTCCTATACTTGAATACTAGGATGCGGGGACATAGCCTAATATTTAGAGCCAGGATGTGCAGGAGTGAAGTTAGGAAATGCTTCTACTTGCAAAGGGTGGGCGAAGTTTGGGTCGCTCTTCTGCAGACAGCAGCTGATGCTAGCTCAATTGTGAATTTTAAATCTGTGATCGATAGATTTTTGTTAACCAAGAGTATTAAGGGATATGGGGCGAAGACGGGTATATGGAGTTAGGTCACAGATCAGCCATGTTCTCATTGAATGGCGGAACAGGCTTGAGGGGCTAAATGCCACTGCCACTTTCTACTTCCTGATATACGCCACACTCTCCTGCAAGAAAGCGGGATGTGTGTCTGGGTGATGTGCCTGTCATGGTTGAATAGCTGCCAGTGTGTGTGGCCTGTGAGTTGTGGGTGGTTGGCTTGCAACAGTGATAATACATAAGGGTGAGAGGAAGCATCTGATTGGAAGAGTTGAGTACTGATTGAAAGAATTTGTTAGTATGTGGGTGAAGGGGGGGTGTAGTGCGTGGAGCAGTGGATGTGGCTAGCGGTGCAGTTGGTAGGAGATGCCCCTTGACTGTTGACCTCACTCACCTTGCCCACTCATGTCAAAGCATTGCACTTCTTCCTGTACTGCATCCTTGTTCATGGTGCTGTGCATCTGGCGTTGACTTCGTCTCCCTCTGCCTCCCACTGCCTTTTGGGCATATGTCTGGAGGGCCTCTTGCCCTTCCCCTTCCCCATGGTTATAGGATGTCCCTCCTTCTGTCCACCTCTTGCACCAAGGTCTCTAGTGCATCAACAGAGAACCTTGGTGCGTGCACTCTTGCAGGCCTGGTACCAACTCGGATCGGCACATTGGCGTGCAGATTGGAGGATGTGGGATTTAGTGGTGTGCAACCTTTATTCAATGTTTTAACATAACCCATCAATGTGTAAACATAGGGATGGGACCTGCATCTGTGTTTTACGTGTGCGATGTCTGATCTCCGTTCAGATTCAGTAGACTGTTATTTTCAGCAAATAATAGGTACCAGCTACCTTTAAGAGATTTCTAACAGACAGATTGCCTTTAAGAGATTGGAGCTCCTTCTGCTGGTGGAAAGTGCGAATTGCATGGAATCCTCGTTCAACGCTGATTTCCATCGCAGATTGTAGGTAAGTTCTCAGGCCTGACAAAAGTCTTGTCCTGCCTGCTCAGGGGTTATTGGGCGCTGGGTAATAGCACATCACGCTATCCCTGCCCAAAACGGCCCTTATCCAATTTCTCCCCCCATGCATTCGAACGATGGGCTGTAAAAGGCCCCTTACATTTCTGTGCCCAGACATTCTTAATGGTCCTTGCGTCTCCAATTTTGATTGCTTCAATGGCTTCAAATTCATTCCTTATACCATTTGACCATATGCTGGGTGCAGTATTATTTGTTGTTTTACAAATCCCAGTTCTTTTGAACAGATTACCAGATAGAAATGAGAGGCCCATGCTTTTTCTGACATCTATTATTGCTTTCCTGATCCGAAGCCTTAGATGTATGTCCTTGATGCCTTTTCTTACATTCCTCCTGCTGTGTTGAAAAGCTTGTACTTCCAAAAGCCTATGAGTTTTGAAAAGCTGACAATAAGGCCTTTAAGCTCAATATTATCCATCTAGCTTATTTATTTAATAATGTAGATATCAATTCGCAGTACAATGTCTTCGATCCCGAAACTCATACTTATCCAATGCCGTCAGCATCAGTGAGGGAAAAACAGGATTTGCGAGAACACAGTTTACCACATTACTGTGTTTGCAGGTTTTCAAATGTCTTTGTTTAAAAAGGGTACAGTTAACTCTTTCCTTCAAATATCTTTTGTTAAAGGGGTTTTGAACCGCACACTACCTTAGCCAACTCGCCCCTCATACCTACGTAATTGGCATTGTTTAAATTTAAGGCCCTAGTTTCGGACTTAACTATATCACTCTCAAACTCAATATGAAATGCTATCATATTATGATCACTCTGCCCCAGAGGATCCTTAAATATAAGATGACTAATTAACCCTGTCTCATTACACAATACTAGATCTGAAATAATCTGTTCCCTATTTGGTTCCTCGAATATATGACGATAATGGTGCTTTGTATTAATGGGGCCTATTGTACTTATTTGCGAAAGTAGAGATCAATTCTTTGTGTATTGATGGAACATACTGCAATTTAAGTGCGCCCAGCTTTACAGGGATTCCTGTATTTTATGGGGGTATAGTTCTCAATGCAGGATGCTGGTAAGAAACATAATTTTTGTGAGATTCCAAATCAGTGTGGCTCCTTGGCTGTCTCTTCTCTATTTAATGGAAAATCCATTCAGGATATGGGTGCACTGATTTTCTACAGAGAAGGAGCACTGTCTTTGTTACAAGATATGCTGGATTCAAGGTAATATTTAACTCAGGAGACTATCATTATCAATGGAAATGTAACACATATTTATTGCCAAAGAGGCACTAAGTGAAGTTTTGGAAATCTGTAATTTCCCCACATGTAATCTCTATCAAAGAATTACCAATAAAGAGACCTTTCTAATAGAGACTCAATTCATATTTTTAATCATCAAGTAGACTACATGAGATTTTCAGAACTTTAGACTGTGAGCTGAGGCCTTGAAATTATGCTACACGATATCAGTATATGAGTACTTAATCTATTCATATGACATTCTGTTGACTGTTATTTAATGGAAGTACCGACCTGTTTAAACAAATGAGCTAATGCCTTCATTAAAACAAGAGACTAAAGAATTTCATACAAATGTGCCAAGTGTCCACATGCTAATATCCCACCATGGAATTTCAAGGCCCGCTGCTTTTATCTAATCCAGATATTGGAACAAACAAAGCAGACATTTTGAATTTTCAAAAACAAAAACAACAAATGCTTGAAACCTCAGCAGGTTAGTCAGCATCTGTGAAGAGACAGACAAGTTAATGTTAGGACTTATGTTGAGGGAGGTCGCAGAGCCTTTGCTGGTCAGGTAGGGAGAGGCAAGGCATGGGCTGCGGCGTCCCAAGGACACCTAGTGGGGCCTGGGGGAGCATTCCCGCTCCTCCTGGCCTACAAGGTATCCACATAAAAGTAATTTTTTAAAAACTTACCTTGGCCTCGTCTGGCCACTCTGCAGACTCCCGCCATGGTTGGCCCCGTACAGGCCCCCCGAATCCTTGAGTCAAAATGGGGTTGCGGTGCCAATGACGTCATCGGGCCAAATTAAATTAGACCCCTGCCTGCCTGCCTGCAGTGTGATCTGAGCCGACTTCAAACTCAGTGAAGATAAGATGTCGCCAGGTGGGAACAGTGCAGCCTCGGGTCGGGAAGTGGACCCGGACGATTTTTAACACCTCCCATGCATCATTCCCGCCCAATGGAGGGAGGGTCAAAATCGAGCACAGTCGGTCTGCGGCTCTTTTTCATCTGCCCCTAGCCTCTGCAACGCTGATTCCCCATAAAATTTTATTTGATTGTATGTTACAATATAGGATGTGTTTACAAAATGGTGCAGTGGGTTAGACACTGCTCTTTCATCCCAAGGGAATTTATACAGGAACATGGAACATAGGAATATAGGAATAGGAGTAGGCCATTCAGCCCCTCGTGCCTGCTCCGCCATTTGACAAGATCATGGCTGATCTGTGATCTAACTCCATATACCTGCCTTTGGCCCATATCCCTTAATACCTTTGGTTGCCAAAAAGCTATCTCTCTCAGATTTAAATTTAGCAATTGAGCTAGTATCAATTGCCGTTTGCGGAAGAGAGTTCCAAACTTCAACCACCCTTTGTGTGTAGAAATGTTTTCTAATCTCACTCCTGAAAGATCTGGCTCTAATTTTTAGACTGTGTCCCCTACTCCTAGAATCCCCAACCAACGAAAATAGTTTCTGTCTATCCAGCCTATCTGTTCCCCTTAACATCTTATAAACTTTGATCAGATCGCTCCTTAACCTTCTAAACTCCAGAGAATACAATCCCAATTTGTGTAATCTCTCCTCGTAACTTAAGCCTTGAAGTCCGGTATCATTCTAGTAAACCTACGCTGCACTCCCTCCAAGGCCAATATGTCCTTCTGAAGGTGCGGTGCCCAGAACTGCTCACAGTACTCCAGGTGCGGTCTAACCAGGGTTTTGTATAGCTGCAGCATAACTTCTGCCCGGTTGTACTCCAGTCCTCTAGATATAAAGGCCAGCATTCCATTAGCCTTATTGATTATTTTCTGCACCTGTTCATGACACTTCAATGATCTATGTACCTGAACCCCTAGGTCCCTTTGGACATCCACTCTTTTTACTATAGTAAACACTCATCACACTCCCAAGCCGCCCAAAAGCACTTTACGACCAATGGATTACTTTAAAAGTCAGACAGAGTCATGTTAATCGGGTGTAGACATTAAAATTGACTGGGCCCCCCCACCCTCGCTGCCACTCCAGGATTGGCCGGCCACTTGCTAGGCTGTGTTCCTGCCTGGGATTTCAAATTGACCCCGGTTTACCTGAAATGCAAAGTGGTCTAATTCTTAGCACCAACTTGCTTCATCTTATAATGAGCACAAAATTCTCAAAAAAATAAGGCCAAGAGGTGCAGATGATGTCACAAAACTGTGAAAATAAAAATGAAGCAATTTTTTAAAGTAATTTTATCTGTAACATTACATTGCATCTGATTAACACACTCAGCACAAGGTTTAATTATCAGTAATGCCAGCAAAAGTACAAAATGTACCACCACAACAAAAAAAGTTGAATTTAGCATGGTACACATAATGATTGTTAGTACTGCAGGATGGGTATTCAAACCAGAATTTGAATACTTCGAAATAGGTTTGGTGCGGCCACTAATTACTATTATTAGTTTTGACTATTAATGAAGCAGCAAAATTTTGACTTGACAACTTTGCTTGATAAAAAAAATTGAATTGAAGCATAGAAATGGCACAAAGGCTTATCTTAATGATGTCAAGTACCAGTAAGTCAATCTATACGTAAATATAACAAAAAAATTGCAACAAGCGTGTGTCTGTCACATTCCAGACATTGCTGTTACAACTCAGGTTTTCAGGCTTTCTCACTACATTTTTAATTCTTTTTCACAGCACAAAGGCAATTTTTATAAGTGGACCCGCAGTTGTTATGAATTCAAATTTGCGCCCTTAATCGTGATGACTTTGTATGCCACAGGACTAACAGTTGCCCTTTTACTTTGGGAGTATATACCAGAAATCACATAGGATGCTCACCACAAAGTTCACTCTGACAGCAGTAAATATCACTGTTACATTCAGGCTAAAACCCATAATCAAATTTATTTATAAGCAAGGTAATTATACTGAAACAGACAAACACAGCAAGCAAGTAGCAGTTCAATGCTGAATTGCACAATAATTGATCTGTTTCAACAAGAATAAAGAGTCCTGAATCTTTGGAAGTTAATTTCAATAACTGCAAGTGCAGTTTTAAAAAAGGTGGTGGTGGGGAGGGGGGTGGAAATTACGTGAGTTTTTTTAATCAATTCACATTGCTAATAGATAGAATATCATGGGGTCCCAATATGAATTCCTAGCAGTTGATGTCCCATGTCTGAATCATCAATTTGTAATATTATCCCTTAACTCAATTAACTGACAATCGGTTTGTCTTATAAAAGAAAAGGGAACACTTTCCTGTGATTTGAAGTTTACTGTCATTGATTCATTACTGAGCATTTTCTAAAAATAGTTCAAGCTATTTTAGAGATTTAGGAAATGTGACCAGATTATCTGATTAGGTTAACCAAATAATGACTTTGTCAAGTAATTTTATACATTTAACTGTTCTGTTCTTTTATCCATTTTAACTGTTGTATCAGGTTTGTCAAGAAGCTAACAATGGAATGTAAACTGGATTGTAATTATACACACAGTTGTTATGGATAACTGAATGTGTATTGATGTCATTTGTTTCATTACAATATACACATTACAGCCTACAGTACAGCAATAAATCCAATAGGGAATTATGATAGTTACTAATAAATCCGATAGGGAATTCAGGAGAAACTTCTTTACCCAGAGAGTGGTTAGAATGTAGAACTTGCTACCATAAGGAGGTGACTAGCATTGATGCATTTAAGGGAAAGCTAGATAAACACATGAGGGAGAAAGAAGTAGAAGGATATGCTGATCAGGTTAGATGAAGTAGGGAGGGATTAAGCCCGAGTGGAGCATAAACACCGGTATGGACCTATTGGGCTGAATGGCCTGTTTCTGTGTTGTACATTCTGTGTAATTCTATGTACAGTGGAGCACAATACATATATTTTTTTGAAAAAGGACCATTAAAAACAGATTAATCATATTCAGCAATACTGCACAGCATTTATTGGTTAATCATTTTTTCAAACTTTTTTTAAAAACAGTTCATGAATTAATGCTTGCCTTTTAGCTAGACACACCAAATGAGTACGTTATAAGCATCACAAAGCTTGAGCTTTAGCACCTGATGAGGCGGGTATCACACCTAAACAAAAGTGTTTGTCACACTGATTGCCAAAAGTGCTTGAGCCCTCACGCCTGATGAGGTGAAAAAGACTGAAAAATCGTTGAAGTGGCGATTTCCACTCTTCGACAAAAACGCTTGCGAAAAGGGCTAACACATTAGCTTTAATAAGGTAGTACAATACTTAAATGAATAAATCAAGACTTTTGCAATGCATTTAAACATATTGTTCATTTAACAGTTATTTGTTTAACAGGGACAGCAATCATTGGAAAAGATAGAAAAGGGATTTGTGCATGGAGACTTAAACATTTTAATCTTTTATCAGTTATTCATTTATGTGGACCTGTTGGTACTACAAATTCATACTCCCAGCACGGAGCCTCGCCTGTTGGGAGTGCGTATCAGGACCCCGTGATATTCTATCTCTTAGCAGTGTGTACTCATTACCACTTAATTTTTCCCCCTTATTTTTTAAACTGCACTCATAGGAGCACCCAAGCTTACTGATAGCACATTTGTGGAGCAGGGTTGCATTACAATTAACACATATCTGAGCATCCAATCAAACACAAAACTCACAACAATAATGCAAAATCATCCATTAATCCCCTTTAATAGGCACATGTAGAGGGAAAGGATTTGTGAGGTACATGGGTGGGGGGTGGGGTAACTTTGACTTTGGGTGGTAATGTAAAACGGGTGATATCGGATCAGTTCGACCATTATACATCTCTCTCAATTATCAATCGAAGTCAATGGAAATGAAAATCGGGAGAGATATATAATGGGCGGCTGATCCAGTAGTGCCCGTTTACATTGTCGACCAAAGGCAAACTTTCCCCCAAGGAGTCTGAAATGGAGAAGCTCAGAAATGAGTGATGGAAGGAATATAGAAAAAACAATCTTATCCGTAGTTTCAATTTTTTTGTAGTCTTATATTTCTGTGATTTTTTTTCCCTCATTATGCCTTTCTTTCAACCTCTTCATTTACTTTCCTTTCCCCCTCTATTTGTTGTGATAACTTGCACAAGCTACAACAGAGATCACACAAACTGCCAAAGCACTGTTGATCCTAAAGCTTTGGTTGGATGCCACCTGTTAACAATTACTTGTTCAGAGAGCCGGAGTTCAGGCCATGCTATACCTGTTAGTTGTAAACAATTTTACAACACCAAGTTATAGTCCAACAATTTTATTTTTAATCCCACAAGCTTTCGTGGGCTTTCCCCTTCCTCAGGCGGTGTGGAAATGACATTTTCGAATCCTTCGCATTTTAAGATCACATAACAAAGCCTGGTGATTACTGCCCGTTGCCAAGGCCTGGTGATTACTGCCCGTTCCCTGTCGGGGAACACTTCAGCAGTCATGGACATTCAGCCACCGACCTTCGGGTAAACATACTCCAAGGCGGCCTTCGAGACACACAACAACGCAAAATCGTCGAGCAGAAATTAATAGCCAAGTTCCGCACCCATGAGGACGGCCTCAACCGGGATCTTGGGTTCATGTCACACTACACGTAACCCCACCAGCGAACAAATGTTATCTGTTTTTAATATAACGGGTCATTGACTGTCTTCGTTCTGTCTCTCTCTCCTTTTTTTTGGGGGGTTGTATATTCAGTGGCCTTTTAGATGACACCTTTCTGTCTGCTCACTGTGATTGCCTTGGCAACGGGCAGTAATCACCAGGCTTTGTTATGTGATCTTAAAATGCGAAGGATTCGAAATTGTCATTTCCACACCGCCTGAGGAAGGGGAAAGCCCCCGAAAGCTTGTGGGATTAAAAATAAAATCGTTGGACTATAACTTGGTGTTGTAAAATTGTTTACAATTTAATATAACGGGTCATTGACTGTCTTCCTTATCTCTCTCTCTCTCTTTTTTTGGGGGGTTTGTATATTCGGTGGCCTTTTTAGGTGACACCTTTCTGTCTGCTCACTGTGATTGCCTTGGCAACAGGCAGTAATCACCAGGCATTGTTATGTGATCTTAAAATGCGAAGGATTCGAAAATGTCATTTCCACACCGCCTGAGGTAGGGGAAAGCCCCCGAAAGCTTGTGGGATTAAAAATAAAATTGTTGGACTATAACTTGGTGTTGTAAAATTGTTTACAATTGTCAACCCCAGTCCATCACCGGCATCTCCACATCATACCTGTTAGTAACATTGAAGGGTACTAAACTCGTGGAGATGTTTGCCAATTAATAATCATCTCCAGAAAGTGTTTTCATTTTATGTTGCTCTGAGAAACGTGGATTTTCTGCCTCGCTCTTTCAGCATTTCCAGTTAAATAGTTCAATTAGATTTCTCTGTCTACAGCTGCACCTCTGGTTAATCAGAGAACTGCAGCAACAAGTTTGTGTCTTGGATTCCACTGAGATGTTATCTTTTATATATTTTTTGTCAAACTGTAGAGGATGTTTTCCTTTTGATGTTTTTATGAAAATATCAAAAGGATAACATCGACTTTTGGCTTTAAAAAGCATCGCACAATAAACAAATCCTCTTTAATTCCAGGTTTGAGCTATCACTACAAACAGAAGTTGTATATAAAATATGCCAAGAGGGACGATTGAGGAACAGTTGGTACTGTCCATTGCTAAGTCATTATGCACCATATTTTCCTGTTTTTGAAAGCAAAAATTTAATTACCCTATTTTATAGATTTTAATGGACCCAAAACAAAATGGTAGATTTAAAGGATTTTGCTGTGGATCAGCTCTTGCAATATAAATTTGATATAAGGACTAAAAGAAAACTGGCCAACTGTAACTGTAGTAGTGCTTCTTTTCAAACAGCTACATTGTCCCCTAAACGAGTATAGCTGAGGAACATGTTTGGATTCCAGTTGTGGAGTGCGCAAAATCCACGTTAATGGCTGCAAGAAAATGGAGCAAAATGTCAATTCACCATAACCCTCGGTCTTCCCGAAATAGAAGGCCCAGATCCAAAAGAGATTGTTCTCCCAGTTTAATAAAATGCTGTTCCTCGGGCAACAGCATGCATCCCATGGGGTAAGAATTCTTCTGGTTGATATGTGTGGCAACATTGTAAATGTGTCTGTAAATATTTCCTGCTGCATAACTATAGTGAAAGGGAACCCAGCGAGGGGGGAGGGGGGGTCAATATGCGTGTGGCAAACCTGGAAAAATTTTGCATGCGTTGTCTCGAGCGATCGCAACTCAGTTGAGAGCCCTTAATGTTACTTCTGGGTTTTGAGTCTCCAAGCTGATGTATCTCTTTCATTGGCAGCCTCGCCCAAAACAATGTATCCATTGGGTGAACACGTCACCTTCACTCACTCACACGTCTGTTCTTTCTCCCCTTATAGGAGAAGAGAGCGCAAAATGCACAGGAGAGGAGTAGGATTGGAGGGAGGGCCACTAAAAATACTGGCTCTGACAGAAGCGGAGGAGGAGGCCTTGAAGCAGAGCCGCATGGTCGAATGCCTGGCTGCTGGGGATGCTGAGACCGGCACCCCACAAACATCTGGTGTCAGAACTTTAATATCCCTCACACATATCATGAATTGATGTTAGCGATGACTGGCCTGTTGCACACCTCAGTATGCTCATCGCAAAATAACTTCTGTGATGATTCTTAATATTGCTTTATGTTCTCTTTCAGGGCCTTCAAGGAATGCTGAAGTGGCACATGACGTGGACGAGGCCGATTCCTCAGAGGAGCTCCATGCCCCTGAGGGCGCACCATCACATCATATCCAGCCGTGCACCAGCACAGATACTCACACCTCGGTGAGTCCTGTCAGGCAGTTTGTTGGATTGTCACCTGGTGATTCACTACTCACAAGTGAGCACGAGCAGACACTGGTGGCAGGGGGAGCTGTGGAGTGTCCGCGTCGGGGGAGGCACTCCTCTCCAGGCTCTGTTCAGCTGGACACAGATGTTGAACTTCGGGGGCCATCGTTGAGAAGGAGAATGATAGAGGCACAGCTGCGTCTTTGCAAGGTGCTGGAAGACGTGCCACGCACACTCTCCACAAAAGCAGAGAGGATGGAGGAGTCCACCTCCAGCATTAGTGAACTGGTGCCGCTGGTAAGTGCGGGAATGTCTGTGATGGAGAGAATGGCAGTCTCCATTGAGCTTTAAGCACGGCTCACTAATGAGTCCATTCAATGGCCGTGCGGACTCGGGATGCCAACTATTCTGCCGCCTTAGACAGGTACTTTAGCAGTGAGCTTACAATGCGTCACAGATGTGCTCTAAGCTGTTGTCCAGCAGGATGGTAGGCATGATGTGGCCGTGACCCTGGAGAGGGATGATGGTGAAAGAGAACATGGAAGTGGGGACTCCACTCAAAGCGCTTCCGCGTCTCACCCGTTGCCCCCCCCCCCCCACCTCCAACCGGTACTCGCAATGCTGCCTCCTCTCCCAATGACCAAGTCTGCCCCTGCACAGGTGCAGGTGGAGCAGTCTTTGGCGGGGCTCTCACAGGCTCCAAAACCCAGGGGGCGCTGGCCGAAAGCATCTCAGCAGTCAGGGCAGGGACCTGAGCAACCTGCCACTACCTCTGCTCAAGCCGCAGGGGATGCACCACGTAGAAGTAGTAGGAAGAGGGAGGCTAAGGTTTTGTAATCTCCAAGGTATGCACAAGGGTGTCTGACTAAATGTCATGTTTTTCAATGATCTTTGTTTTTTCTCACATTCACATTAAATGTCATATTTGTCACCACCACTGCCACGTCTTGTCCATTCTTGAGTCCTTTTTGTGAAAGCCCCCTTGCATGTGCTTCATCATGAATGCCAAGACTTCATGCCGCACATTGGGCGTGTTTACAATGGGTGTATGTGTGGTTGAAGGACTGTTTTGTGCAAGCGGGGTGGGGGCGGGGGGATTTGGTGGTGGTGGTGGTTGTACCAGGCGGTCTGAGTACTTCACTATCTTCAGTTTGCAGATCTCCTTATGGGAATTTATCAGATATGAGTGACACCCTGGCCGCACGAATGACCATGTGTGCCACTGCGCTGCCAATGCGTTGCCCACCTTCATCCTCCTCCTCGTCTTCCTCAATGTTGCTGGCAGATACGAATGCTTCATGAGCGCATTCGAGCTTCTCCTCCTGTAACCCTCTCTGTTGTGCAGGGCGCAACACACGACTATTATTCTGCACACCCTCACCGGTGAGTACTGAAGGGATCCCCCAGATCGATCCAGGCACCTGAATCGCATCTTCAGCGTTCTAATGGCTTGTTCAATGACAGACCTGGTGGTGATGTGACTCTCAATGTACCGCTGCTGTGCCTTGTTGGTGGGGTTTCTCACAGGCATCATGAGCTATGTCTGCAGCGGGTATCCCTTGTCTCCGAGGAGCCAGCCTTTAATCTGTCTTGTGCATGGAAGAGGCCCGGGATGTTGGACTCGCTGCCCTCTCAGTCTGGCTGATGTCGTCGCTGGGGAAGTTGACATAGTCGGATGCCCTGGCAAATAAGCCATCCGTGACCTGTTGTATACACTTACGTTCAGACAACTGAGGGGTCCTGGTGCTGTCACTGGTGGCGCCCTGGAAGGATCCAGAAGTGAAGAAATTGAGGGCAGTGATGACTTTAACTGCAATGGGCAATGCGTGCCCACCAGGCCAAGTTGGGAGCAACTTTGCATGAAGGAGCGTGCAGATGCCTGCGACCACCTTGCGACTCAATCTGAGCTTACGTAGGCACTGTTCCTCAGAGAGGTCCAGGAAGCACAGCCTCTGCCTGTAGACCCTCTCACACTGGTAGTGCCTCCTGCGACATCGGGCCCTTCATTGGTCCCCTCTCTGTTCTTCTGCAGGTCCTTGTGGCGCACCTTTGTCTTGTGGACCTGCAACTCCCAGAACTGCACGCCGTGCCTGCCAAGGACAGTGATGTGCCTCCTCCTCAGATGTACGGTGGAATAAATCCATTGCCCCCCCCACCCCCATCCTGATGTTGTCAGTTTGAGGGGGTCTAAAATGTAGGTAAATGTGTATGAACACAAGAATTCTGAGTGTGAACCAAGAAATCTCAGTCTAAGCACAAGGAACTCACAGCCAAAGGTTTGTCTGAGAGAACTGATTGCCCTGATGTAGCTTTTCTTCACGTGTCAATCACTGGTTTAAAGAGTGGGTCAAATGAGGGTCAGCTGCAACTCGCCTCCATTTCCACAGCTTTAAGTACCAGCAGGCCTGCTGGGTTTCAGAGGCGCGTGCATTCCCAAACGTATCTAGGTCAAACCGGAAGTAGGCACTTTGGAGCCGGGATGCAGTCCCGCTCTGAAAACGAAGAATTTTCATTTCCCATCTGCCCCCAACCAACCCGTTCTTGGGGGTTAAAATGTACCCCATTATTTTAGAATGTGTTTATGAATTTGCTAGAAATACCAAACAATGCAATTTTCATGAACACATTTATGATGTCACTACACACAGCAAGTAGAGGAATTACTATTTCCCTCTTGTCAGACACATAAAACTTATAATAGAAAAGAATTCACCTCCCTTAATGTCCAGCTTGTTTGTGACCACAGGCAGGACATCATGCAGGCCTGTGCCCAGTTTCCTGGTAGCAGTCATGATGTGTTCATCCTGTGTCAATCCTCTGTGTCACCTTTATTCCAACCAGACTGTCAGGTTACAGGCTGGCTACTGAACGACAAGGGCCACCTCCTTCAGACTTAGTTCATGACTCCTGTCAGGAACCTGGGTACAGCTGCAGAGGTGGCCTACAACGAGAGCCATGCTGCCACCAGATAAGTCATCGAGCAGACAGTCGGCATCAGTACAGCCTTGAGCGGGTATCCAGATTTGTGATCGTCTGCTTCATGCGCTATAACTTTACCATCACGAGGGATCAGCCCTTACCACCACCTGGGCAGTAAGAAGTGCAGGAGGAGGTGGAGGAGGAAGGGCACTGACCACCAGTGCCCCGAGCTGCCAGAGCTCTCAGAGAGCAACTCATCCGAGAGCACATTACACGAACCATCCATCCCATCCCCAATACATCAACAGTCCCGCAGTCCTCATTACCACTATCCGATCACTTTCCTTCCGTTCAGCCTCATGGGCCTTGCCCTCATTTCACTACAAATATAAACACCAAATCTAGAACAAAAAGCAAATTTATCCAACCACTCAACTCCGTCTAATAGTTAACAGATATAATTAAGAATCACCCTTGTGCAAGCCCTTAGTGCCTGTCTTGTGAGCTCAATTATCTAGCCTAGTGCTCCCACGAAGTGTATCCCCAGTAGGTACAGCCTGGGAGGTGGAAGGTTACTCAGCTTCCATTGAGGACACTTCAGGTGTCCACAGGTGTCCTGTGCTCGAGCAGCTCTGGGCCTTGAGGGCCCGGCTGCAGACTGCAGCATCTCAGCGTGGACTGGGGCAGTCTGGCCCAGCTGGATGTGTGGAAGTGACAAGGGCACTGGCAGATTGAGTGGTGGGGGAGTAGGCATGCTGTTATTCTGAGAGAGGACAGCAGGTACCCATCCCATGGAGCCAATGCCTCTCTTTTGGGACTGTGCTTCAGCACTCTTATGGCTTTGCGCGAGAACAGAGTGCAGGAGTGATGTGATGCAGGAGGGGATGGAAATGTGAGCATAAAGTAAGACAGCAGTATTCTTGACAATTCTGGTGAGGTCAATGAGCTTCTTTCGGCTTTGCAGCCCTGTCCTGGGAGCTAAGCTCCTGGCATTGACCTCCTCAGCGACCGTTTCCCACTAGCGGTGGAGGTGTTGCCTGGAGGGCTTTCTGTCCATTGTGGGGGAACAGGCTCTCCCTCCACCTGGACCAGGGGCTCCAACGTGGCAACAGGGAGCCTGTCTGGACGTCTTCCAGCCATTTTCTTCAATCTGGGAAGTTTCCTTGTTGTCTGCAGCCAGAGTGCATTTTCCCTTTAGGAGGTACTGGCTGCCTTTAAGTAGCATCAGAGAAACCTGATTTCCCGTCACTCCCACCCAAACAGGCGTGCAGCCGATGAATAGTGCTGGTAGTGCTGGCTGCCCACTCAATCAGTTTAATGAGTTCCCAGCATGAATTTAACATTTTCAGACAGAATCGAATTTCTTGGTCCATGTTTCCCTGTGGGGAAAAGAAGACTTTTCGAATTTAAATTCTTGGCTCTTCAAAGGTCTCAATCACTCAGAACACTCCAGTGTAACAGGAGGCTGGGAGTCCCGCTCCAGTGTTATGGGAGGCTGAGACTCCCGGTCCAGGTTAGCAGACGGCTGGGAGTGCCGCTCCAGATTAGCAGACGGCTGGGAGTCCTGCTCCAGTGTAACAGGAGGCTGGGAGTCCCGCTCCAGTGTAACAGGAGGCTGGAAGTCCCGCTCCAGTGTAACAGGAGGCTGGGAGTCCAACTCCAGTGTAACAGGAGGCCGGGAGTCCAACTCCAGTGTAACAGGAGGCCGGGAGTCCAACTCCAGTGTAACAGGAGGCCGGAAGTCCCGCTTCAGTGTAACAGGAGGCTGGGAGTCCAACTCCAGTGTAACAGGAGGCCGGGAGTCCAACTCCAGTGTGACAGGAGGCTGGGAGTCCAACTCCAGTGTAACAGGAGGCTGGGAGTCCAACTCCAGTGTAACAGGAGGCTGGGAGTCCAACTCCAGTGAAACAGGAGGCCGGGAGTCCAACTCCAGTGTAACAGGAGGCCGGGAGTCCAACTCCAGTGTAACAGGAGGCCGGGAGTCCAACTCCAGTGTAACAGGAGGCCGGGAGTCCAACTCCAGTGTAACAGTAGGCTGAGAGTCCCGCTCCAGTGTTACAGACAGCTGGGAGTCCTGTTCCAAATTAGCAGATGGCAGAGAGTCCTGCTCCAGGTTAGCAGACAGCTGAGAATCCCGCTCCAGTGTAACAGGAGGTTGGGAGTCCCACTCCAGTGCAACAGGAGGCTGGGAGTCCAACTCCAGTGTAACAGGAGGCTGGGAGTCCAACTCCAGTGTAACAGGAGGCTGGGAGTCCAACTCCAGTGTAACAGGAGGCTGGGAGTCCAACTCCAGTGTAACAGGAGGCTGGGAGTCCAACTCCAGTGTAACAGGAGGCTGGGAGTCCAACTCCAGTGTAACAGGAGGCTGGGAGTCCAACTCCAGTGTAACAGGAGGCTGAGAGTCCAACTCCATTGTAACAGGAGGCTGGGAGTCCAACTCCAGTGTAACAGGAGGCCGGGAGTCCAACTCCAGTGTAACAGGAGGCCGGGAGTCCAACTCCAGTGTAACAGGAGGCCGGGAGTCCAACTCCAGTGTAACAGGAGGCCGGGAGTCCAACTCCAGTGTAATAGGAGGCCGGGAGTCCCGCTCCAGTGTAATAGGAGGCTGGGAGTCCAATTCCAGTGTAACAGGAGGTCGGGAGTCCAATTCCAGTGTAACAGGAGGTCGGGAGTCCAACTCCAGTGTAACAGGAGGCTGGGAGTCCAACTCCAGTGTAACAGGAGGCTGGGAGTCCAACTCCAGTGTAACAGTAGGCTGGGAGTCCAACTCCAGTGTAACAATAGGCTGGGAGTCCCGTTCCAGTGTTACAGACAGCTGAGAGTCCTGCTCCAGGTTAGCAGGAGGCTGGGTGTCCTGCTCCAGTGTAACAGGAGGCCGGGAGTCCACCTCCAGTGTAACAGGAGGCTGGGAGTCCTGCTCCAGTGTAACAGGAGGCCGGGAGTCCAACTCCAGTGTAACAGGAGGCTGGGAGTCCAACTCCAGTGTAACAGGAGGCTGGGAATCCACCTCCAGTGTAACAGGAGGCTGGGAGTCCCGCTCCAGTGTAACAGGAGGCCGGGAGTCCAACTCCAGTGTAACAGGAGGCTGGGAGTCCAACTCCAGTGTAACAGGAGGCCGGGAGTCCAACTACAGTGTAACAGGAGGCTGGGAGTCCAACTCCAGTGAAACAGGAGGCTGGGAGTCCAACTCCAGTGTAACAGGAGGCAGGGAGTCCAACTCCAGTGAAACAGGAGGCTGGGAGTCCAACTCCAGTGAAACAGAAGGCCGGGAGTCCAACTCCAGTGTAACAGGAGGCCGGGAGTCCAACTCCAGTGAAACAGGAGGCTGGGAGTCCAACTCCAGTGAAACAGGAGGCTGGGAGTCCAATTCCAGTGTAACAGGAGGCAGGGAGTCCAACTCCAGTGAAACAGGAGGCTGGGAGTCCAACTCCAGTGAAACAGGAGGCTGGGAGTCCAACTCCAGTGAAACAGGAGGCTGGGAGTCCAACTCCAGTGTAACAGGAGGCAGGGAGTCCAACTCCAGTGAAACAGGAGGCAGGGAGTCCAACTCCAGTGAAACAGGAGGCTGGGAGTCCAACTCCAGTGAAACAGGAGGCCGGGAGTCCAACTCCAGTGAAACAGGAGGCTGGGAGTCTTGCTCCACTGCACTTCTGGTGGTAGAGCAGAGACCCTGGAAATTTGGGGTCCTAAAATCTAACCGAGCCGGGCAGAAGTATTCGACCTGCTCAACCCCCTCTCTGTGCTGAGCTGCTCTAAATCAGTGCACCTTTAAGTCAATTGGAGGCTAATTGCTGTTGCTGATGGAAGTTTGTAAAATAAAACCTCTGAAACTGCAATTTTTATTCCTCCTCCTGAGGCTCACCAGAAACAGTTCATTGGCCTCTTGATGTTCTAGGTTGGCAGCTCCCTCTTGGGGATAGGCCCAGTTATCCAGGTGAGCAGGAAAGGATTGGCCCTGGCCTGCTTTATCTTTTTACATTTTTTGTTTTTACAATTGTTCAGTTTTGATTTGTTGCTATCTTATGAATTTGATATTTGAACCAACCAGATGCAAGCATGAGACGCACATTGCAGTTTATGACATTTTCAAATGTGACACTTTGAGATATCCCAGACACACTGGGTGCAGGTCATTTATTATATGAGTAGAAAGCTGTTGACATGTACTTTGTCATAGAGTCATAGAGTTATACAGCACGGATAGAGGCCCTTCGGCCCATCGTGTCCGTGCCGGCCATCAAGCCCTGTCTAATCTAATCCCATATTCCAGCATTTGGTCCGTAGCCTTGTATGCTATGGCATTTCAAGTGCTCATCCAAATGCTTCTTGAATGTTGTGAGGGTTCCTGCCTCCACAACCCTTTCAGGCAGTGAGTTCCAGACTCCAACCACCCTCTGGGTGAAAAAGTTCTTTCTCAAATCCCCTCTAAACCTCCCGCCTTTTACTTTGAATCTATGCCCCCTTGTTATAGAACCCTCAACGAAGGGAAAAAGCTCCTTAGTATCCATCCTATCTGTGCCCCTCATAATTTTGTACACCTCAATCATGTCCCCCCTCAGCCTCCTCTGCTCCAAGGAAAACAAACCCAATCTTCCCAGTCTCTCATCATAGCTGAAGCGCTCCAGCCCTGGTAACATCCTGGTGAATCTCCTCTGCACCCTCTCCAAAGCGATCACATCCTTCCTGTAGTGTGGCGACCAGAACTGCACACAGTACTCCAGCTGTGGCCTAACCAGTGTTTTATACAGCTCCATCATAACCTCCTTGCTCTTATATTCTATGCCTCGGCTAATAAAGGCAAGTATCCCATATGCCTTCTTTACCACCTTATCTACCTGTTCCGCCGCCTTCAGGGATCTGTGAACTTGCACACCAAGATCCCTCTGACCCTCTGTCTTGCCTAGGGTCCTCCCATTCATTGTGTATTCCCTTGCCTTTTTAGTCCCTCCAAAGTGCATCACCTCGCACTTTTCCGGGTTAAATTCCATTTGCCACTGTTCCGCCCATCTGACCAACCCATCTATACCGTCCTGCAGACTGAGGCTATCCTCCTCGCTATTTACCACCCTACCAATTTTTGTATCATCAGCGAACTTACTGATCATACCTTTTACATTCATATCCAAGTCGTTAATGTAGACCACAAACAGCAAGGGACCCAGCACCGATCCCTGTGGTACCCCACTGGCCACAGGCTTCCAGTCACAAAAACAACTTTCGACCATCACCCTCTGCCTTCTGCCACTAAGCCAGTTTTGTATCCAAAGTGCCAAGGCACCCTGGATTCCATGGGCTCGTACCTTCTTGACCAGTCTCCTGTGCGGGACTTTATCGAAGGCCTTACTGAAATCCATGTATACCACATCCACTGCGCTACCCTCATCCACACGCCTAGTCACCCCCTCAAAAAATTCAATCAAATTAGTCAGACATGATCTTCCCTTGACAAAGCCATGTTGACTATCCCTGATTAATCCTTGCTTCTCCAAGTGGAGACTAATTTTGTCCTTCAGAATTTTTTCCAATAATTTTCCTACCACTGATGTTAGGCTCACTGGCCTGTAGTTCCCCGGTTTTTCACCACTCCCCTTCTTGAATAATGGTACTACATTAGCGGTTCTCCAGTCCTCTGGCACATCCCCTGTGGCCAGAGAGGTTCTGAATATATGTGTTAGAGCCCCCGCAATCTCCTCCTTTGCCTCACACAGTAGCCTGGGATACATTTCGTCCGGGCCTGGGGATTTATCCATTTTTAGGCCTGCTAAAACCGCCAATACCTCCTCCCGCTCGATGTTAATATGTTCGAGTATATCACAGTCCCCCTGCCGTATTTCTATGTCTACATCGTCCTTATCTATGTCTACATCGTCCTTTGGTTCCACATTAAACTGTGTTATTGAGGTCTGGATTTTCCGTGGGCCGAGCTTATTTAATATTTAGGGTGGGCTGACAGCAGTATCCCCACAACCACTGAAAAGGAGGAAAGTGCAATGCATTTGCAGTGTATAAATCACTGCAGCTGCTTAAAGGGGCAGGTGACTTTTGGAAATCCTGGCATTTGACACGTCAAACTGTGGCAATGGGGGGAATCGAGTTTTGGGCAAGCGGTGAGCATCAAACCCTCCTGACGTCGTCAATTTGAGGTCCAGGCTATTATAACTCTCACACCTAATTTACATCCCGCTGACCAGCCACCCACCCGAAACATGCATAAAAAGGCTGTTGGCCAACTGCCGGCAGACAAAGATCGTCCTGGCACTTAGGTAAGTCGCTGGAGGGGGTTTTGGCAAGGTCTCGTAGGTGGGAAGGAGGGGAGCTCAGAGCAGCAGGCTCCTTGTGGGGTCCGGAAGGACACAAAACTAAGTTTAAAACTTACCTTACAGGACATCCACTTCTTCCCTGATTGGTATTAGTGAGTGGGACTGTCGTTAAAATGCCATTAGGGTTCTAATGACATCATAGGACCCTGATTTGCATGTATTAACGAGGCTCTTGCCTGAATCAGGAAGGTGCCTCGGCTGCCTAGAAAAGGGGTCCAGCTAAGGTGGAAGGAATGGAGTGGGAATGGGGCGGTAAGATTTTGAAGGTGATTTTCACTTCCCCGCTTCTCCGTTCCCACATGATGGGGTGAGTTAAAGTCGGCCCCAGTGTCTGAAGGACAAGCAGCTTTTGGTGCAGAAACAGTGGCAAGAGCCTCTAAATTCATTGATGCCTCTGTGTCGGTACTTCTGGCAGAAATACTGGAAAACAGGGGCTGGTGCTTAGGCACAAGAGAAGAGGAAGCCTATCAAGAAGGTGATGCAGCCACAATGGAAGAAGATGGCAATGGCAGTTATTGTCACCTCTTCCTCCTCACGCGTAACATCTTCCTGCTGCCGAGTCTGAGGGCCTTGTCTTTCCTCCTCATCCTCATCCATAGAGGGAAGGATCAATCCTTTACAAACAGCAAAATGTTGCAGTCCACAATGTACTACCACGTTGCTAGAGACCCTTACAGAGCTGTGCTGCAGTACTTCCCCTGAAGTTGGGTTTGAGTATACTGATCCGAACATACGAAAATCACGGGTAGGAATAGACCAGCTGGTCCATCAAGCCTGCCCCACGCACACCATGACTGGAACATCGTGACTGGACATTTCCCAGCCCCCACAGCCTGGGCTCGGCAAAAAAATACAGAGAAAAACCCAGGGCCAATAAGGGAAAAAATACTCTGGGAAATTCCTCTTTGACCCCCTCAGGCGATCAAAACCAGTCCAGGAGATCACATGGACCATGTGTTATCTGTAAAGCCACTTAACTTCTATATGATGCGCTTTCTGCTCCAGTCAAGAATGATGGTCTGTTTAATTAGGATTCTTATTGCACTAAGTGCTTCAGTGATCCTATTCTCCTCTGTTGTTCTTGATTAACATAGTGGAGTCATCAACCACGTTTGCAGAAGGTATCCCTGGTCACCAGGCAACCATCTGGACACACACTGAATAATCCTGGGATAGTAGACTGGGGAAGCTTCCCAGATAGCATGTGAAGAATAATGTGGCTGGATGCTGAGAGAGTCAAAAACCTCTCTGTTGAAATAGTTTAGGGGTTGCTCATATGGAGCCCTAATTGCCACGTGGGTCCCATCGATGGCATCCTGAACCTCTGGGAAATCCAGCCACTCTGTAAAAGCTAAGCACACACTCTCTCGGGTTTGCTGGGTCAAAGGAAATAATATCTACTGTGATAGCCACCTGACAGAGCACTGTTTGATATAATGGTACACTGCAGACTCACTCATGTGGCTTCTGTCCTCCAAAGCAGCCTGGAAAGATGCAGCAGTATAAAAAATCAAAGCAGGTGTAACTTTTACAGCCACCACAGGTTCAAATGGGCTGCAGTTCAGGGAGCAGCAGCTGGCATAACTCAGATATTGGCCCAAATATTGCTGGAAAAATAACGACTATTATTAATGCACAAATCGGCCAGCAAGTTTAGGTGAAGAAGCGATGTGCTGTGACTTTGCGATTCGCCATAACTTGCTGGACATAAGAACATAAGAAATAATAAATAGGAGTAGGAGTAGGCCATACGGCCCCTCGAACCTGCTCTGCCATTCAATAAGATCATGGCTGATCTTCAACCTCAACTCCACTTTCCTGCCCGATCCCCATATCCCTTGATTCCCTTCGAGTCCAAAAATCTATTGATCTCAGTCTTGAATATACTCAATGCCTGAGCATCCACAGCCCTCTGGGGTAGAGAATTCCAAAGATTCACAACCCTTTGAGTTAAGAAATTTCTCCTCATCTCAGTCCTAAATGGCCAACCCCTTATCCTGAGACTATGCTCCTTAGCTCCTTAGCAGCCAGGGGAAACAGCCTCTCAGCATCTACCCTGTTAAGCCCCCTCAGAATCTTATATGTTTCAATGAGATCACCTCTCATTTTTCTAAACTCCAGTGAGTATATGCTCATTATACTCAACCTCTCCTCATAGGACAACCCTCTCAGCCCAGGAATCAATCTAGTGAACATTCATTGCACAGCCTCTAAGGCAAGTACATCCTTCCTTAGATAAGGAAACCAAAACTGTACACAGTATTTCAGGTGTGGTCTCACCAAAGCCCTGTATAATTGTAGCAAGACTTCCTTACTCTTGTACTCCAACCCCTTTGCAATAAAGGCCAACATGGACAATTTCCGTCACTCCACCATTTGCCTCGTTCAAATAGCAACTCGCCCTCAACCATCCCGTGATTTTTAAGAACTTGCTGGATTTGAACATTAAACTCAAATTAAACTTGCTGCAGAAAGTTAGAGCTTGTAATTAGCAGCTAATGTACCCTTTTAATGACATGATAATTGTTAATGTAATACCAATCAACCTCTTCAGACCAGAAAGGGAACTGTTTAAACTGTTGAGTCTCACTCCTGCTAAAGTAATAAATTCTTCTTAGAGATTTAAAACATTTAAAATTTTTAATTTTAAAATCTTTTTCTTACTTTTCCTTTCTGTCTCTTTTTTCTCTCTCTCTTAATCCAATCTTTCTTTCCCTCCCTTTATTTCTCTTTCTGTGCCTGATTTGACTCCAATTGACTCGAATTCACCCTCCTTCTCTGTTGTTCCTCTGTTTTTTTCCTCAATTCTTAAATCTCATTGGTTAAGGAGATAGACTGTTGCTCCCAATGTTCAATAAGGTCCCAGATGCCTCGTTACCCTCACCATGCCGTTATCAGCTCGCACTTCCAGCAACTTACAGGGCAAAACATTTTTTGAGCTGAACTGTCTCAGGTGGAAAGCACAGCCTCTGAGACACTGCCTTGCAGAGAAACTCAGGAAAGTCCGCCTTTGTTTCTAAGCTTTCTGGTGTGGATATCTGCCTCTAGAGGCTAGACTGCATTGATGCTGCTGGATTAGCCTGACCCCATCTGCTCATCCTCCTGATGCTCATCAACTTCTTCCTCATAGCAGAGGAACAAGGGAATTATTTTTGAACGTCTGCAATATTTTTAAATTTTTGCACTGGAATATTCCTGCTTTAATTTCCGTCTCAAGTACAAATGCCTATAAAATACCAAGTATACTCGCAGCTCTTCACAATCCTACAGTTATGAATTCCACAGTCTCCTACAGCTTCTGGGATACAGCACTCCAATTTACAACACCATTCTTACAGTGGCGTTATCTCCTGGGGGTAGGAAAGGGACGGGACTGAAGGAAAATGGAGTGGTGAAGGAAGACCCGCCTGTTTCACCAGCATTTCCATGAGGCGGGTGGGTGGCTGCCATCGAATGCCGAGAGCTGCAGGAAAATCTCTTTTGGGGTCTGCTTTTGGTGGAAGGCCTCCGTGTCCCATCTTTCTTTATTTTCCACCATGGTGTTGGGTGGTAATTTGGAGGAACATCTTCCTTGAGTTTCTGGGGTAGGCAATGCAATAATAAAAAGATAATGGGCACGATGTTATCCCCGAAGTCCGGGTGCATCGGGGGCGGGGTGGGGGGCAAACAAAATCACGGATTTCCGGAGCGGGAAGGAATCCTGGCTCCAACCTGCTGAAAAACACGCACGACCCAGACCCATCTGGGCGCATGCGCTTCAGGAAGTCAGGAGTCCCGCCGACAATTAAAGCCGGCGGGCCAATATTTAAACCATCTATGAAGGTATTTAAAGTCATTGAAACATTTAATTTAATGTTTATTGAGGCAGGGAAAGGATTTCAACTGTGCCTCAATGTGTTTCCCGTGCCGTGTGAAACACACCATGATAACAGAGGCAGGTTGCAGCCAGCAGCCTTTTGACCATTTAAATCACTGTTTGACAGATGGGGATAAAAGGTGAGTTTTTGCTGCAGGGCAATCAGTTCTCTCAGACAAACTTTTGGCTGGGAGTTCTTTGTGTTTAGACTCTCAGATTTCTTGGTTCACACTCAGAATTCTTCTGTTTACACATATTTACCTACTTTTTGGACACCCTCAAACTGACAACATCAGGATAGGGCCGGTGGGGCACATTGGCTGCATTCACCAGTACATCCGAGGAGGAGGCACATCACCATCCACGCCAGGCAAAGCGTGCAGTTCGTTCACTTGCAGCAAGACAGAGGTGAGCCACAAGGACCTGCAGAAGAGCAGATAGGGGAACAACGGAGGGGCCGACGTCGCAGAGTAGGTAGACGGGAAAGTAGGGTTGAGGTCACAATCAGATCAGCCATGATCTTATCAAATGGCAGAGCAGGCTGGAGGGGCCGAATGGCCTACTCCTGCTCTTAACTTGTATGTTCGTATGTTCTCTGGCAGCTGCCATGACTCTTTCATTCTGCAAGAATCCAGCATCCCGGCCCTCTTCCACGCACCAAACAGACCTAAGGGCTGGTTCCTCGGTGACAAGGGATACCTTCTGCAGACGTGGCTCATGACACCTGTGAGAAACCCCACCAGCGAGGCACAGCACTGGTACAATGACAGTCACATCACCACCAGGCCTGTCATTGAACAAGCCATTGGAATGCTCAAGATGCGGTTTCGGTGCCTGCATCGATCTGGGGGAGCCCGTCCGTACTCATCGGTGAGGGTGGGTAGAATTATAGTTGTCTGCTGCGTCCTCCACAACATCGCGCAACATAGAGGGTTACCAGTGGATGAGGTCCCATGCCCTCATGAAGCATCTGCATCTGCCATCAACATGGAGGAGGAGGAAGACGAGGAGGATAATGATGGGCAACCCATCGGCAGAGCAGCGGCTCACCTGACTGCTCATGATGCTAGGGAGTCACTAATATTTGACAGATTCTCATAAGGACATCTGCAAAGTGAGGATAGTCAAGTCCTCAGACCACCTGGAACGAGCACTGCCAAGACCAGCCCCCCACCCCGGAAAACAGTCCTACAACTACAAATACACCCACTGTAAATGCACCCAGTGGGTGGCATCAAATCTCGCCGTTCATGATGAAGCACATGAAAGGGCGCTATCACGAAAGGGACTCAAGAATGGGTAAGGCGTGGCAGTAGGGTGAAAATGATAACATTTAATGTGAATTTAACAAAAAACAAATATAAATGAAAAACATGACAGTCTGTCAGATACCCTTGTGCATACCCTTTGTAATCACAAATCCTTAGCTTTTCGTTTTCTACTACTTCTACATGGTGCATTCCTTGTGGCTGTAGCAGAGGTAGTGGCAGGTTGCTCATGTTCATGCCCTGACTGCTGAGATGCTCGCGGCCTTCGCCCTCTGGTTTTTGGAGCCCGTGAAGGCCCCGCCAAAGTCTGCTCCACCTGCACCTGTGCAAGGGCAGACTCGGCCACCTGGAGAGGAGGCAGCATTGCGGGTTCTGGTTGAGAGGGGGGCAATGGGTGAGACGTGGGATTGCTTTGAGTGGAGTCCCCACTTCTATGTCCCCTTTCGCCATCATCCTTCTCCTGGGCCAGGGCCACATCACTCCTACCACTCTGCTGGACAACAGCTTGGAGGACATGTATGATGCCTTGTAAGGCCACTTCTAATATCTCTGTCACCCTGTTTAAGGCAGCAGAATGTAGTTCGCCCTGAGTCCGCAAGGCCCTTGTCAGGGCTTGAAGGGACTCATTTCTGAGCCGTGCTTGAAGCTCAATGGAGGCTGCCATTCTCTCCATTGCAGACATTCCTGCATTTACCTGTGCCGCCATTCACTAATTCTAGAGGTGGCTCCTCCATTCTTGCCGCTATTGTGGAGAGTGTGCGTGGCACATCTTTCAGTACCTTGCAAATATGCTGCTGTCCCTCAATCATTCTCCTTTTAAATGATGGCCCCCAGGGTTCAGCATCTGTGTCCAGCTGAGTAGAGCCTGGAGGGGAGTGCGCCCACCGACACGGACTCTCCACATCTGCCCCTGCCACCAGTGTCTGCTCTTGCTCACTTGTATGTGGTGACTCACCAGGTGCCAACCCAACTAACTCACTACTAGGACCCACCAAGGTATGAGTTTCTGTGCTGGTGCATGGCTCACTAAGGTGTGACAGTGCACCCTCGAAGGCCAGTAGCTTCTCTGAGGAATCGCCCTCCCCTCAACCCGTCACTTCAGTCATTGAAGGGCCTGGAAGAGAACAGAAGGCAATATTAAGAATCATCACAGATGTAATGTTGTGATGAGCAAGCTGAGGTATTCAACATGCCAATCATTATTAACATCAATTCATGTTGTGCGTGATGGATGTTAAAGTTCTGTCACCAGACGTTTGTGGGGTGCCATTCTTGGCATCTCCGAGGGACAGGCACTCGACGGTGCAGCTGATCTGCAGGACCTCCTCTTCCATCTCTGTGAGGACCACTATTTGTTGTAGGCCCCCTCCAGTCCTCGCCCTCTCCCGTGCATTCTGAGCTCTCTTTTCCTACAAGGGGAGACGTGTGAGTGAGTGAGGGTGAAGTGGTCAGCCGATGAATGTATTGCTTTGGGTGAGGCTGACCATGAAAGAGATGCATCAGAGGGTGAGTATCAGACAGAGACATCACCTTGGATTAGGATTGGTGTGAGTGGTAGTGGTGGGTTCACAAATGGGGAGGTGAGGAAGCGCTCAGAAAGTGAAGGTAAATTGACGATGAGCCTTAAGTGGGTGTGAGGAGTGATGTGATGGAGTAGTCTTGGCAATGCAGAATGTGAGGAGGAGTGGTGGTGATGATGCAGGAGAATCAGTAAGTGTACTCACTTTTGCTGACCTAGTTAGGTCATTGAAACGCTTCCTACACGACACCCAAGTGCGGGAGATCTTGCTGCTGCTGGTCACCTCCTCAGCCTCCTCAAGCAAGGCCTTCTTGGCGGCAGAGGCAGGGCACTTCCTCTTGTCCGCTGGGTAGAATAGTTCCCTCCTCCTCACCCTGGCCAGCAGCACCTCAAGTGAGGCATCACTGAACCTTGGAGCTGGGTTGCATCTCTGCTGCTCCATTCTGCCCGGTTCCTCGTTTCTCCAGCAAAAGCCATTGCATCTTTGACCCTTTAAATACATACAGTCCAGCTGACAGCAGGTCATGCAGGTGTGCAGTCCGCCCGCTGTGCAGCTTTCAGACGGCAAACCCGGAAGCCACATTAAGGGCCATCAATTAAGTCGCGATTGCGTGGGGAAATGTAGGGATTTTTTTGGGGTTTCCCGTATGCCCATTGACCCCCCCCACCACTGCAGACATCCCACCGGCATATTAAAATCATGCCCAATATATTTCAAATATATTATTGCCTGTTCTATAAAAAGAATAATTTTACTTTGAGGGAATAATTGTTTACAGATATCATTTTAATTAAAATTTTCATAAAATATAAATGTGTACATTTGATAGTCTGCATCTTTCTAAATTTAGAAAAGGAATAAAAGCAGAATTTTTTAAATTATTGAATGCCATTTCATTTCTGATAAATACTGGTTTAACACACTGCTGCCATATTACTCCCAGTGAACAAAAACACAAAGCAAGCCAACATTTATGGGGTGAAACAAATTAATTTAACTGGCAGTCCTTCTTCTGCATTTTAAAATTGCATACACTACAAGCACTGCAGGTCGTAGTTGGACCAAACTTTATTACTGCTGACAGAGTTAAGTCAAAACATTTTTCGAATAGCTTTTTGCCGTCTTGGCAGAATTTTTAATATAAAAGTAGTGTTTAATGCTTAAAGTGCAAATTGTTAAGAAACAACGCTCACCCAATACCCCTGCAGCCCAGTGCCCTGAATAATCTCTGACTCCCACCCCATAATCTTTGAATCCAGCCCATTAACTTTTTGCACTGCCAACTCATATGATTTTAGCTTTTGTTTGTTGACATTTGTTGATTTTATAATGTTATGACAGTTCAGTTATAGAAGGATTTCATAAGTACTCAGTCATATCCACATAAAAAGATTAGTAATACATGTTTGTACAAGGCAATGGTTAGGCCACAGTCAGAATACTGTTTGCAATTTAGGGGATTAAAGGATATTAAGGTCATAGCAGGCATTCAGCATAGGCTAACTGGGATGCTACCACGGATGAGAAATTATAGTTATTAATAGAGACTTGAGTTACTAGGACTATTTCCACTGGAGCCGAAAAGACTAAGAGGGGATTTAATAAACATCTTAAAAAATTTGAAGGGCCTTGATAGGCTGAATCGCAGAAGATTTTCCTGTGATTGGGGAATCAGTGTTGAAGGGTCATTAATTTAAAATAATCACTAAATGAGTGAGGGGAGAGGTTCAGTTCTTCCACCATAAATTGGGACCAGGGGAAGGGATCAAGGAAAAGGAGTGAAAATTAGCAAAGTTCAATAACAGGCAGGCGATCTGCCCTGCCAGTTTACCGACCAATCAGTGAGGGTGAAAATTATCCCATTGATTTCATAGATTTCAGTAGAGATGTCAACATTCGAGATTAGATCGGGTAGGTGGATGAAGGAAAAGGGAATAAAGGGATATTTGTTTCAGGGCGGCTGTGTGTGATTAGGACTATTTGCTCACATGGAAGGTAAATGCCGCCATGAACTGATTGGGCCGAATTGTTTGTTTCCATGTTATAACTTCCACATATTTAGATAAAGTGATTATAAAACGATTCTTTAGCTGAGAGTTTCAGAGTTTGATAATCGTGTTGTGCAGTAAACTCTGGCAAAGAAATTCAGCTTGGCCCCAGTATTCTTTACTTGTGCATAATGGCCCTGAAATTCTGGCTGGGGCCAAGGTGGAAACCTGGCAGACTGAAAAATGAGGTGGAACCTGGTTCTGCCAGGATTCTGCATTGCTTCCTTGGTTTTGTTATTTTCTGGTGGGCAAACAATCTCAAAATTTGTTGACAATGCAAAAGTAGGAGGATTAGCAAACATTGAGCAAGACTGTAAGATGCTTCAGAAATATATAGATAAGTTAGGGGAATGGGCAGATAGGTAGCAGATGCAATATAGTGTGGATAAGTATGAGATAATACATTTTGGGAGAAAAAACAAGGAACTGGAGGTAGACACGTCTTAGAAAGACACTGGGGCATAAATTCAACATAGTTGCACCCACTTTACGGGTGTAAAAAAGGCACATTGATAACCAATTTAGCAGAGCAGAGGCCTGCACCCTGCATGGACGTTTGGGCCTCTGCTAAATTGGTCGGAGCTTTTTTTTTTAGGCGACCCCTGGTGGCTGCCTGAAATGAGTGCTGGCCTCACTTCAATATTGGAATGAGGCTCCTGTGCCCATTTCCGACCCAAATTCCTAAATTTGGTTAGACTAGTCAAAGCTTGGTCTGCGCAAGTTCTGACTAGAATTTCTGGCTCTTCAGCAACCTAATCAGCAGTCTTTAAAGCGACTGCTGAGGCCGCATAAAAAAAGGCCCCAGAAATTTGAGAAATTTCACTTACTGTGAAGGAACAGGAGTGATCCTCCTGGCTCCATAAAGCAACAGTGGGCTGATGCGGCCCATTTTCACCGCTCCCCCATCCCCACCCGATCGCCTCCCACTCCCCCCGTACTTACCTGTGGACCTCGGCGCCGGACGAAATTGGTTAGGCTCCGACCAATGACATGTGTTGAGGCTCCCAATTGGCACCCGCAGCTCACCAGAGTTATGATGATGAGGTCCGAGGGCCAATTTAGGATGTTCCTCAGGCATCTCCATTCTGGCCTGCCGTCGCTGTGCACCACCAGAATCGCTTCTGGTTTTGTGCGCTGTCCAATTTCTGCCTCCTGGAATGCTGTGAATGAACAGAGACCTAAGGATTCAAATACATAATTCCCTGAAAGTGCAAATAAAGGTAAAACCATAAAAAAAAGCCAATAGAATTTTGGGTTTTATAAATAGGGGAACAGAGTACAAGAGGAAAGAGGTGATGATAAATTTTTGCAGAACGTTAGTTGGGCCATAATTTTGGGCACCCCATTATAGAAAGGACATTAAAGCCATCGAGACCATTCAGCATTGATTAACTGGCATGATGCAAGGGATAGGAAACTATAGTTAGGAGAAGAGACTTGAGATATTGGGATAATTTCCACTGGATCAGAGAGGGCAAAGCGGTGATTTAATAAAGGTTTTTTGTAAGAATATAGATATGTTTTTACATTACTTTTATGCAGAACAGGATAGACGCATATAGATTATTAAATAAATAAGCTGGGTGGATAATATTGAGTTAAAAGGGTTGTTAGGATTAAAACACACAGGGGGTTAAATTGGATAAGCCCCGAAAACGGGCTCTGGGATCGTGGTGCATGATTAATCCGCACCCGTTGGCTGCGACGCAGGCAGCATGTAACATTCGTGCTAAGAACATAAGAAATAGGAGCAGGAGTAGGCCATACGGCATCTTGAGCCTGCTCTGCCATTCAATAAGATCATGGCTGATCTTCGACCTCAACTCCACTTTCCCGCCCGATCCCCATATCCCTTGATTCCCTTAAAGTCCAAAAATCTATCGATCTCAGTCTTGAATATACTCAACGATTCAGCATCTACAGCCCTCTGGGGTAGAGAATTCCAAAGATTCACAACCCTCTGAGCTAAGAAGTATCTCTTCATCTCAGTCCTAAATGGCCGACCTCTTATCCTGAGACTATACCCCCTAGTTCTAGACTCCCCAGCCAGGGGAAACAGCTTCTCAGCATCTACCCTGTCAAGCCCTCTCAGAATCTTATATGTTTCAATGAGATCACCTCTCATTCTTCTAAACTCCAGTGAGTATAGGCCCATTCTACTCAGTCTCTCCTCATAGGACATTCCGCTCATCCCAGGCTGCCTGATGATTTGAATGATTACTGTGTGCAGCCAGTGTTACCTGCACTATTGATTGGCTGCACGCATCAGCAGGGGGCCCCGATATAGGGAGCGGCTAGCACTACTTAAATGCATGTCTTAAAGGGGAGGTGCACTGTGGCTGCAGAAAGTGGTGTGAGTCATGTGAGATTCCTGGGCTGTGATACTTGGAAGAATGGTTGCCCCTGCGAGAGAGCGTGCACCAAGGTTCTCTGATGAGGCACTGGAGGTCTTGGTGCAAGAGGTTGACAGAAGGAGGGGCATCCTATATCCGCCGGGGGGCATGAGGCCCTCCTGACATATGCTCAAAAGGCAGTAGGAGGAAGTAACGGACGAGGTCAATGCCAGGAGCATAGCGCCAAGAACATGGATGCAGTGCAGGAAGAAGTTCAATAATTTAACACGGGTGGTCAAGGTGAGTGAGTTCAAGTTTCAAGTGGTGTCTCCTACCAACTGTACCACTAGCCTCATCCACTCCTCGATGCACTACACCCCCCATCACCCACCTACCAACTATCTTTTTCACTCAGTTCCCAACCCTTCAAATCAGATGCTTCATCTCACCCTCACACATTACCATTGTTGCAAACCGCACAACCACAACTCACAGGTCACACACACTGGCAGCTATTCAACCACGAGAGCCACATCACCCAAACATCTTGCAGGACACTCACTGACACACTTCTCTCTTTCTTGCAGGAGAAGATGGCGCCTGACATTAGGCAGCAAGAAAGAACTGGAGGACAGGCACGCCTACACGTCCTAACCCCCATGGAGGAGACAGTGCTGGCCATCATTGGAAGGGCCAACGCAGAGGCCGTGGCCACTGGTGATGCTGGAGGGATTGATGATGAGGGTCTCTGCATACCTAATCCTCCTTCTCACTTCCCACTTCTCCCTCAGCCCACAATCCTTTCTGACTCACATGCTGCAGATGATGTAATTACGTATTTCTTACTTTCTCCTCTCCCCTCACCACAACTCAACCCGTGTCGCATTGTCATTTCAGATACCCAAGAACTGGAACCTGCCCAGTCAGAAGAGGCAGAGGCAGAGGCAGAGGCAGAAGACAGTGATGATGAAGACACACCGTCGCTCGATTTTACACTCGCAGCCACCAGCTCAGAGACTGACACTGCGCGTAGTTTAGAGGCTAGGAAAGAGGAGGGACCTGCATGTGGTGAGACACCAGGCACAAGTACACCGGTGCCAGGGGAGGGGGGGAAGGAGACCCACAGGTGCTAGCTCGCCGGAGGGCGAGGTCGCACACTAGTTCTGCTGCCGAGGAGTTAGATGATGACTTCGATGGGCCAGGCTACAGAAGAAAGCTGATGGGCGGACACAACCAAATGCTTGGTGCACTGGAAAGCCTGCCAGAAAGCCTGTGCACAATGGCAAGGAGTATAGAGGAATCCAGCTCCAACTTGGCACATGGCTTTGCACAGAGCTTGGAGCCCATCCTTTACCACATGGAACGGGTGGTCACCTCCATCAGCGCACCTGTGAAACCCACCATGATGCAGCTTCTGATGACCAAAATCACAGCTTCCATTGCAGCACAAACAGCTGCCATCAACAGCTGCCAATGACTGCTGCATTTGGAAGCTCAGATTGCTGCTATTGTGGTTTTGGGTACCACTGTTGAAAGGGGCTTACAGGACATCACAGCAGTCCAGCAATCTGTTCTCCAACAGATCACCAGGATTGCTGAGGCACCGCCCCGGGAAAGTGACAGTGGCGCCATGGAAGACGAACCTGCTGTCCTCTCTCAGGATGACAGCATTCCTGCTCCCACCCCTGCCACTCCGCCAGTGCCCTTGCTGTTGCCTGTCAGCCAGCCAGGCCAGACTGCTGCAGCCCAGGCCAAGATGGTGCAGTCTGAAGCCGGGCCCTCCTGGCCCAGAGCTGCTCAAGGTCATTCTGCAAGCCATTCTGCAGCCTCCTCAATTGAAGGTCAGCAGCCTTCCACCACCCATGCTCCGGTCACTGGGGATGCACCTCGCAGGAGCACTAGGGTAGGTAAAGGCACACAAACAACAGGCACTAAGGGAATGCACAAGGGTGAATAGTCTCATTTTGTTTGCATCATTTCATGTGTTAATTTATAAATGTGGATTTGAATTTGCATTTGCTGTTGGTTTTGATTTCCGCGATGAGCTGAGGGAGGAAGCATTGTGTAATCATAAGGAGGGTGATTTGATGTTCATGTGAGAGAGGAAAAGGTAAGGCATGTGGGACTATTGGTGAATGGGGAGGTGTCATTGAGGTTACTGGTATCGCTCATTAATAATCTGATCACATAGAGCCCTGGCAGACAGGGCCTGTCTACCTTGTAGCCTCCCTGCCTCTTCCTCCGCTTCCTGCTGCGCTTCATCCTCCTCCTCCTCCACTTCCTCTTCCACCTCTTCCTCCCCTTCCTCTGCTTCTTTGTCTTGCTCAGGTTATCGCCTCATAGACAGTGGCAAGGGCTGTTCCCTCATAATGGCGATGTTGTGCAGCATGCAGCATACAACAACAAATCTTGATACTCGCTCAGCTGAGTACTGCAGGGCTCCTCCAGAGCGGTCCAGGCAGCGGAAGCGTTGCTTGAGGGGATAACCCTTGTTGCGCACTAGTCAGTCTTTGACTTGCCGTGCTGGTTGAAATATAGGTGGAACAGAGGACTGCCACAGAATGAAGGAGTCATGGCTGCTGCCAGGAAAGCGAGCATTCATCTGCATGATGCATTGCGTGTGGTTACACACCAGCTGCACATTGAGGGAATAGAATCCCTTTCTGTTCATGAGCATGGCCGAGTTCAGATGTGGAGCAGGCATGGCAATATGCATGCAGTCAATGGCACCCTGCACCATGGGGATGCCTGCAATGCGAGGAGACCCTCATGCTCACTCCTGCTCCTTGTCTCTGGCAAGAGGGAATGAGATGAATCTGTTTCTCCATGCATACGGAGCCTCAGTGACCTCCCTTATACAGCAGTGCACTGCAAACTGTGAGATGTTGCTTATATTGCCAGCAGCAGCCTGAAAGAAGCCTGAGCCGTAAAAATTAAGCGCCATGGTTACCTTGACAGCCACAGGCAATGATGTCCTTGCTCTGCTTTGATGCAGCAGCTGTAGCTGCAACAGTTGACAAATTTCAGTCACGACCTCTTTAGTGAACTGAAGACGTCTGATGCACTGGTCGTTGCTGAAGTTGAGGTAAGAGAATTGGTCCCTGAAGACTCTCTGCGGATATGGCCTCCTGCTGAGTGCCCTCCTCCTCTTCCCTCTTCTAGCAGCTTATCCTGCTCTGCGTGACCTCTCTTCATTCTCCCAGTCATGTTCAATTACCAGAGGAAGCCCTAGCAGGCCACCCACATCTGAAAGCAACTTCTTCAGCACTATATTTTAAATGCCACTAAAAGTACTGCAAGACCAGCTACGCCACTCTCTACAGAATATTGAAACTTTAGCCAAGTATAGGAAACTTCCAAAAACATGTACAATTGCACCAGCAGCCAGAATAAATGATCCAGCAGCTAACCTGTAAGTACTTCATGTTCCCTTTAAATAGCGCTGGTGGGGGGGGTCCTTCATGCCGTTTAAGTCTTGTTCAGCTGTGCGAGGTAAAGATAGTGCGTTGGCTGGAGTGTGGAGTTCCAAAATGTCACCGGCTGCTTCAAATCAGCGTTGCACACTGATTCACATCATAATCTCCCTACTCTACCTGCTGCCAGCAGTCGTTAGGTTTGAGCAAACCCCTTTACCAAGATGGCATCCTGCGCACTTCACATTGGAAGTGCGCTCACGCACCTCGGACGCCATCTTTGGGACTTGGGTGTCCACATAGCGCCTACAAAATGGGTGCTTCACTGACCAATTTCGCCCCCGTAAGCTTTTAAAACACAAGCTTTTGATCACAGCAGTGGGGAGTGTAAGAGAGGAGATTACTGCAATATAAAAAGGCAAAAGGTTGCTATAGAGCATACATCAAAGGTTTGTACAACAAAGCTATGGCCCAGGAAGTAACAGCATGGTATGAATAGACACGAGGCCTGTCTTCCATATCTGGCAATTTATTCAAAGAATTGGGAGTCATAAAACACTCGATAGTGTTGCATCCAGTAGGAAGTAGAAAATGGTATAAAAAGAGATTCAACATTTGACTCAGTGGGAACTTTGCTTTGCCAACAAGACCAGGTACTTGATTAGACTTGGATAAGCCATTCTCGTGATTTACCCCTGGAAGTTCCCTGCACAGATGGTTTCAGACGTGGGGCTGAATGTACATTATACCGAATGAAATGTCAAATGATGAATGTTTTGAAGCAAGAATAAATTAAGTTAATTCTTAGACATATTACCGTCGCTAGCTTTACAAATCTGTTAAAAGGATAAGCAAGGAATGATCCAACAGTTTTTGGATAGAGCGAATAAGGAAAGATTATTTCCAATGGAAATGAAAATCAGGAGAGATGTATAATGGGCAGAGGAATCAATATCACCCGTTTTACACCATCATCCAAAGTCAAAATGACCTGTTACCAAGGAGACCACAACAACAAACCTTGCAACATTGAATCAGGAAAGGCCAGATACAGAAGTTGGCTTTAGCTGGTTGTTAAAGTTTCTGGGCAGAATTTTTCAAGGTTCTGCACCACTAGTGGAGCTTCCCACACAGCGGCCAGCTTATGGGAAACTACTGAGTGCATTTCCTGCGATTTTCCATTCATTAACGTCAATGGATGGACACTGCACCCGCGATATTCCGATAAGATGCTGCCATGTGCAAGGCCATGCAAGTGGCACAGGGCCTCAGAAAATTCTGCCCATTCTGTGCAATGACTGAGATTTAAGGTAACAGCTGCCACAGCAAAATTATACAAAAATGCATAATTTTTGTTAGAGTGGGGGCGAAATTGGACCTCGTGCTACCTGCTACTCGGGTACCAAATGGGGGAAGAAAGGTTCAGTTTCACGGGATGTCATATTGACATCACTGCCGGGTGCCTTTAACAGGCATTAGGCCCCTTGCATATGTTAATGAGAGGCCTAATGTCTTTTTTTCAAACCCCTCTCCAAAATTGGTCAGAAACTGAGCAGTGCAAGCGCCAGGCATGCTTTGCTTAGTTTTATCCTTCTGTAATCTAACCAGCGGTCCCTTTAAGGATCACTGGAGGCCACCAACGGAAAGGTAAGTTTTTTCTTTTTAATTTACTTTAACTTGGAACCAAGCAGAGCAGGAGTGCTCCTCCTGGTTCCATAGCATTTCTGTGAGCCGCTGCTGGCCTGCGCTCCCCCCACCTCCTTTTAGCTTTTCTCCCAGGACCTACCTGAGTGCCACTACCAGCATCGTAGCTGGCCCAAATTGGCCCAGAAGAAACTGGTGTGCTGTCTCAGGAAGCCCGAGAGGCACCTGCAGCTCCCTGGGATTATTAAGATGAGGCCCAAGGCCCAATTTTAGATGAGCCTCGGGCCTCCGGCTTCTGGTGCGCTGCGAGCGCTGCGATCATTTTGGGCCAAAACCCCAGTTACTCTTCATCCATTTGTCTCTTTCTGAAGAAGTTCCTGGTGTTCGAGATATCACGTACAAGAGTATACACCGCACCACCCTGCCTGGAGCTCCAACATGCTCTGTCATTGCACTGATGAACATGTAAGTTTCATTTTAATATTTAACTTTGACTACGTGTATATCATATAAAAATGATATTGCATACATTGAGTGGTCAGATAATGGGGTAGATTTTAAACTTGCTGCCCTGGTGTAAAGCTGCTGTTGTGGATTGGCTGTCACCCAGTTTTCATTTCTCGGGCAGCAATTTGAAAACCTACCCCAATTTTTATTCCGCTTGTTAATGAGATCTGCACGTTATCTTCTTCTTAAATGGAATAAATATTAAATTCAACAATAGCTACATATGGAGTTTCCTGCATAACATCCTCTGTTTTGTGTTCAAAGTATTTCTGACTATTGCATACTCCAGCCACCCTAGCTCGCAAGTCACGGTTAACTCTGTGTTCACACTTGTGCAAACAGGAGATGAAGGTGGGAGGGGGTGTGGGGTAATAATGTGACCACAGCGCAGTGCTACTGATGACAGCACTAGATAGGCACTCTGTACGCCTGTGTGCAAAAGAGCTAACATTACACCCATAACATGAGGGCACCTCAGTTCCATAATTTACTGGAAGTCTGGGGGTGTCTCTCATGATGCACTGGGAAGTGCAGGGCTGCATTTCTTGCATCAGCAGCCAGTGAAGGGCCACTGACTGCCTGATGTGCATTGAGCACTTTCTGAGGGTGGGAGAGAGAGGTGCATTGTATGAGGGGTCATGGGGGTACCAGGCAATGGGAAGCACTGGTGCTGGGGGTGCAGGACAGAGGTGCCCAATTTTTTTTGTCATTTAATGATAACCTCCCTTTCAAATATCCAGCAGGGTCCTAGTACCCACCACACAACTTGTGCCCTGGCTCCTGACCCCTTTTGCGTTCGGCGCCCACATTGAGATGTGCTGAGTGCCTTGGACTCAAGCCTGAACACTTGCTATTCCAGGGAACTGCCATTGTTTTGGCCCACAGGACTTTGGCACCAAATTACAAAATGTTACACACTTCTTTAAAGTGCTGCTCTCTCCTCCCCACCCGGCACCGACTGATGAACACAGTTTTAGATAGTTCATGCTTTCCAGGAAAATTTTGATTGTATTTTTTACATTAAAATTGGTGTATTCTGGATGATTTTAAACACTTTCAATTTTACTTCACAATCGATGGATTTTTAATCTTAAAAAAAATTATCCGAAAAATAAGTAATATTTGGGTTTATCCATATTCTATACCCATAGATCAACCAAACCATAATTTGATTGGTTGCAGATTTGATAGACGTGTTCAAAATCATGAATGGTTTTGATCGAGTAAATATGGAGAAACTGTTTCCAGTGGCAGAAGGGTCGGTAACTAGAGGATAAAGATTTAAGGTGATCGGCAAAAGAGCCAGAGGCAACATGAGGAAAAAATGTTTTCGCAGTGAGTTGTTAGAATCTGGAATGCACTGCCTGAAAGGATGGTGGAAGCAGATTCAATAGTAAATTTCAAAACGGAATTGGATAAATACTTGAAGGGAAAATATTTATAGGGCTATGGGGAAAGAGCAGGGGAATGGGAATGATTGGATAGCTCTTTCAAAGAACCGGCACAGGCACAACGGGCTGAATGGCCTCTTCCTGTGCTGTACCTACTATGATAACATCCCCAAAGGCTACTTCATCGGTTACTCTCCCCTTCCTTTACAGAGGCATTCCCCTCTCTTTTATCATCTTTCCCCAATTCATAGAGGCACTCACTTCCTCTAACCTCCTATTCCCAGTTCATATTGGTGGTCTTCCTTTCCTCCCTCAGTTTACACCAGCACGCTCCAGTCCACCCAGTTCATGCTGGATTCTACCTCTTCTCCTGTCTCAGTTCATGCTGACACCTTTCACTCTCCCTGCCCCTACCTCAGTCAGTTCTGACATCTTTCATCCCTCTACCGCCTCAGTTTTCACAGGCAGATTTTACTCTTCCTGCACCTCCTTTAGTTCATATGGTTACCTTTCACCTTTGCATTCCCTGTTCTTCCCGAGGTTCATGTTGGAACCTTCTACTGCCCTCAGTTCTTGCTGGTATTCGCTTCCCTTCCCTCTGCTTTTGCTCCTACCTCCCACTGCTCTGGAGATGAAGCAATACTCCCACAACAGTTTTTGCAAGATTGGGATTTCTGACCATTGTGAGAATCCCCTCCCACAGCAACGTTTCATTCCTGGAGCAGTCGGAACTTAGAACAGGGAGCGGCATTGAGGGGCTGAACAGGGACCGGAGCTAATTTTTGGCACCCAGCGCTTAAAAAGTGCACCTGGCTATACTCATGCAAGGGACAGACTGCTAAGCAATGAACCTGGCTGGGAAACAATGTCACAGGCAGGAAAAGCAATATTTGAAACTTTGCCACTGATATATTGTGCACGCATTTTGGATAGGTGCAGACAGTTTAGATGCAGCTGGAGCAGCTCTTGTCTTGCTGGCGTAAACATGGAGGTCTGGCTTAAGCACTAAGAACCTTTTGTTGCTGATCCTGTCATAATCTTACGGAGGATTAACAGCCAGCCATGTATGTATGATGTTGTAGAAGGTGTTCTCTTAGATGGAGTAAACCATTTTCATTATGTACATAGCACTGCATTGAATGCAGAAGTGAGGGATGGGTTTAACATTGCACAAAAGAACATAAGAAACAGGAGCAGGAGTAGGCCATACGGCCCCTCGAGCCTACTCCGCCATTCGATAAGATCATGGCTGCTCTTCCACCTCATCTCCACTTTCCTGCCCGATCCCCATATCCCTTGATTCCCTTAGTGTTCAAAAATCTATCGATCTCAGTCTTGAATATACTCAACGGCCCTGATATTAAAGCGGAGGCCGAATGGCAGCGGGGGGGGGGGGGAATGAATGGGCACGCAGGTAACCCGCCCAATAAAAATGTCCGCTCCCCACGCGATCGCGATTCAATTGGTGCCACTTAACGTGGCTTCCGGATTTGCCGTCCGAAAGTTGCGCAGCGGGCAGACTGCGCACCCACATCACAGGCTGTCAGCTGGACAAGCTCTATTTAAAGGGGCAGTCCTCCAATGGCTATTCCTGGAGCAAACACCCACACACCACAATGGAGCAGCATAGGGGCAAGGATGCTCCAAGATTCATTGATGCCTCACTCCAGGTGCTACTGGATGGGGTGAGGAGGAGGAGGGATGTGTTTTACCTGGCGGATGGGAGGAAGTGGCCTGCCTCTGCCACCAAGAAGGCCTGGCTCGAGGAGGTCACCAGCAACAGCAACATCTCCTGCACATGGATCCAGTGCAGGAAGCACTTCAATGACCTGACTAGGTCCGCAAAAGTGAGTACGCTTACTGATTCTCCTATATTTCGTCTTCCACATCACTGCCCCCACCCCAACTCATTCTGCACTGCCAACACTACTCTATCACATCACTCCTCACACCCACTTAAGGCTCATCCTCAACTTACCTGCACTTTCTCAGCACTTCCTCACCTCTCCATTAGTCACCCCACTGCTACCACTCAACCCAATTCTTATCCAATCTCATGGCTCTGTCTCATACTCACCCTCTGATGCATCTATTTCACGGTCAGTCTCACCCAAACCAATGCATTCATTGATTGGCCACTTCACCATCGCTCACTCGCACTTCTGTTCTTTATCCCCTTCTAGGAGAAGAGAGCACAAAATGCACGTGAGAGGGCGAGGACCAGGACCAAAGTGGAGGGACAAATCGTCGTCCTTACAGACGCAGAACAGGAGGCGCTGGAGCTCAGCTGAATCCTCGAGTGCCTGTCCGTCGGGCAACCCACAAACGTCTGGTGACACAACTTTAACATTCATCACACACATATGAATTGATGTTAACATGCCTTGCCATCTCCAGCACCTCAGTATGCTCATCGCAACATGACACAAATGTGATGATGCTTAATATTGTCTGCTGTTCTCTTATAGGGCCTTCAGCGACCGCTGTGACACCAGAGGGCGATTCCTCAGATGACCTGCCGACCTCTGAGGGTTCATCGTCACATTTTAGTGAGCCATCCACCAGCGCAGATACTCACGCCTCGGTGGGTCCTAGTCCTCAGTTAGTAGGGTTGGCACCTGGTGAGTTTTTTTTATTATTCGTTCACGGGATGTGGGCGTCGCTGGCAAGGCCGGCATTTATTGCCCATCCCTAATTGCCCTTGAGAAGGTGGTGGTGAGCCGCCTTCTTGAACCGCTGCAGTCCGTGTGGTGACGGTTCTCCCACAGTGCTGTTAGGAAGGGAGTTCCAGGATTTTGACCCAGCGACAATGAAGGAACGGCGATATATTTCCAAGTCGGGATGGTGTGTGACTTGGAGGGGAACGTGCAGGTGGTGTTGTTCCCATGCGCCTGCTGCCCTTGTCCTTCTAGGTGGTAGAGGTCGCGGGTTTGGGAGGTGCTGTCGAAGAAGCCTTGGCGAGTTGCTGCAGTGCATCCTGTGGATGGTGCACACTGCAGCCACAGTGCGCCGGTGGTGAAGGGAGTGAATGTTTAGGGTGCTGGATGGGGTGCCAATCAAGCGGGCTGCTTTATCATGGATGGTGTCGAGCTTCTTGAGTGTTGTTGGAGCTGCACTCATCCAGGCAAGTGGAGAGTATTCCATCACACTCCTGACTTGTGCCTTGTAGATGGTGGAAAGGCTTTGGGGAGTCAGGAGGTGAGTCACTCGCCGCAGAATACCCAGCCTCTGACCTGCTTTCGTAGCCACAGTATTTATATGGCTGGTCCAGTTAAGTTTCTGGTCAATGGTGACCCCCAGGATGGTGATGGTGGGGGATTCGGCGATGGTAATGCCGTTGAATGTCAAGGGGAGGTGGTTAGACTCTCTCTTGTTGGAGATGGTCATTGCCTGGCACTTATCTGGCGCGAATGTTACTTGCCACTTATCAGCCCAAGCCTGGATGTTGTCCAGGTCTTGCTGCATGCGGGCTCGGACTGCTTCATTATCTGAGGGGTTGCGAATGGAACTGAACACTGTGCAGTCATCAGCGAACATCCCCATTTCTGACCTTATGATGGAGGGAAGGTCATTGATGAAGCAGCTGAAGATGGTTGGGCCTAGGACACTGCCCTGAGGAACTCCTGCAGCAATGCCCTGGGGCTGAGATGCTTGGCCTCCAACAACCACTACCACACACAAGTGAGCACGAGCAATTACAGGTGGCAGGAGCAGCTGCGGAGAGTCCGCGTCGGTGGGAGCACTCCTCTCCACGCTCTGCACAGCTGGACGCAGATGCGGAACCCTGGGGCCATCCTTTAAAAGGAGAATGATCGAGGGACAGCAGCACATTTGCGAGGTACTGGAACAGGTGCCACGCGCACTCTCCACAATAGCGCAGAGGGTGGAGGAGTCCAACTCCTGAATGAGTGGAATGGTGTCACAGGGACATGAGGGAATCTCTGAGATAGTGTCACAGGGACGTGAGGGAATCTCTAAGATAGTGTCACTGAGACGTGAGGGAATCTCTGAGATACTGTCACAGGGACATCAAGGAATCTCTGCAATAGTGTCACAGGGACGTGAGCAACTCTCTAAGATACTGTCACAGGTAAGTGCGGGAATGTCTGCAATGGAGAGAAGGCTAGCCTCCATTGAGCTTCAAGCAGGAGTCCATTCAGGCCCTGACAATGGCTGTTCGGACTCAGGCTGAACAACATTCTGCCGCCTTAAACAGGCAGACAGATACACTATCACTGTCCTCACAAGGCATCACACATGTCCTCCAAACTGTTGTCCAGCAGAGTGGTAGGAATGATGTGCCTCTGGCCCAGGGGAGGGATGATGGAGAAAGGGGACATGGAATTGGGGACGTCACTCAAAGTGCTCCCATGTCTCACTTGTTGCCCCCCCTCTCAACCAGTACCCACAATGCTGCCTCCTCTCCAGGTGGCCGAGTCTGCCCTGCACAGGTGCAGATGGAGCAGTCTTTGGAGGGGCCCTCACTGGCTCCAGAACTCAGAGGGCATGGGCCCAAAGCATCTAAGCAGTCAGGGCATAAACAAGAGCAACCTGCCACTACCTCTGCTGCAGCCACAGTGGGTGCACCATGTAGAAGTAGTCGTAAGAGAAAGGCGAAGGTTTTGCGAGCACAAAGGGTATGCACAAGGGTGTTTGACAGACTGTCATGTTCTTCAATCATATTTAGTTTTTGTTAAAGTGACATTAAATGTTATGATTGTCACCATTACTGCCACGTCTCGCCCATTCTTGACTGTCTTTTGTGATACGGCACTTTCATGAGTTTCATCATGAACGGCGACACTTTTCGCCACTCATTGGTTCACTTTACAGTGGGTGTATGTGTAGTTGCAGGACTGTTTTATGTAGGGAGGGGTGGGCGGCCCGGTGTGGGCAGTGCTCTATCCAGGTGGTGTGAGGACTGTACTCTTCACACTTTCTGATGTTAGGAGAACTGTTCACATATCAGTGACTTCCTGGCCTCACAAACAGCCAGTTGAGCCGCTGCTCTGCCCATGGGTTCCTCCTCCTCCATATGGTTGGCAGATGTGGATGGGGCCTCCTCAAGCGCTGCCCCTCTCTGTTGTTGCCATCTGTGCTCTTGTGCAGGTGCCTGTGGCGCAGCACTGTGTTGTGGAGCTGCAAGTGGCGGAAGTGCACGCCGTGCCTGGCGAGGCTGGTGATGTTGCTCGTCCACGAATGTAGCGGTGAATGCAGCCATGGCGCCCCCCCCCCCCCCCCCCATCCTGATTGTGTGAGTTTGAGGGGGTCCAAAAAGTAGTTAAATATGTGTGAACAGAAGAATTTTGAGTGGAAAGTAAGAATTTGCAGTGAAAACACAAAGATCTCACAGCCAAAACTTTGTCTGAAAGAACTGAATGCCCTGCTGCAATAAGTGACCTTTGCTCCCCATCTGTCAAATAAGCACTTGAATGTCCCACTGGCTGCTGGCTGAAACACATCTGTTGCAACCTGGAGTGTTTCCCACAGCACGGGAAACACTCTGAGGAAGCTTCAAAATCGCACCCCTGCCTCAGTGTGGAGAAAATTAAGTAGTTCAACTACTTAAACTATCTAAACAACTGTGTCAAGTATCATCCCGCTGGCTTTAATTGCCGGTGGGATTTCCACAATCGGGAGGCGGCACACACCCAAACGTGTCAGTGGAGAACCCGGAAGTCTGCGGGTTGGAGCCGGGTTCTGAACCCGAGCGGGATTTCCCCGATTTTTGGAGCCCCCACACACCCGCAATTTCCTGGCAAAAATTGAGCCCAACGACTCAGCATCCACAGCCCTCTGGGGAAGACAATTCCAAAGATTCACATCTCTCTGAGTGAAGACATTTTTCCTCATCTTGGTCCCAAATGGCCGACCTCTTATCTTGAGACTATGATCCCTAGTTCTATACTCTCCAGCCAGGGGAAACAGCCTCTCAGCACCGACCCTGTCTAGCCCTCCAAGAACTTCATATGTTTCACAACACAACTGTAATGCTGTAGCATATCCTAATATATATTGTGATTACCTCAGAGGATGCAAACATTAAGTAGTAATAATTGCAAGTTTTTTGCCATAACAGTTCAGTAAAAACTCTTGAGTTTTTCTTTTTGTTGAAAAATAGATTCAGCTTATGAAAGTCTGAACTTGGTTTTTGGCTTGATTTTACCAAATGCCTAAATGTCATTCCTGAATTTGCATCCATAGTACAATTGTTAAAGTAATGTAAAACTTCATTGCCAACACTATAGCAACTGTAGCCAACCTCTCAGCGTAAGATTTTACTCCATTCATGTTTCAGCAAAAATAAATTTTGATTACAAATTAATTTTGCCAAGATGCAAATAAGTGCACTGATTCACCACCCCCCCCCACCCCCATTTGCCTTGGGGTTTGTGTATGGTACCCTGTAAAAAAGAAGTCTACATTAATGCAGCTCACAGCAATGCCCAAAGCAGAATTTGGTGCCTTTTAGGGTGGCATATCTGGTACAAAATGGAAAGGTGCCATATTAGCAGCATGTATGGAAAAATAATAGATGTTTTAAATTAAAAGTCAAAAAATCCTCTTAAAATTGACCCCTTTGCTTTTACATCCAGAAAATGTGCAAAAACAGATTTAAATGTCCCAGCAGGTGGTTATTTAGCAGTGATAAATGACACTTTGAGCCATCCAATAAAATAAGAAAAAAATGTGCTTAGAGTACCCATACTGATGAATGCATCATAAATAGAACCCTGCCTTTTGAAAGGTAAAATAAACTGCTTGTCCTGTACCACAGGGCCTCTCAGCGTATCTATTGTGATATAGTTTTTGCCAAGCCATTTAAGAGTATTAGTACAGCTTTTTAAATCATTTTTTTTAGTGCAACCATGATTGATGATGCCATCATAAACTTAATTGCACATCACTTTTTAGAGATACTTTGTAAAATAATCAATTTTTCACTTTACTAGGATCATAATGCCTCTTTAAAGTTAAAGTAATTTAAAAAAATATATTTTGGAATCCTCCTTTCCTTAAGTAAAAAGCAAAAAATTAAATTAAATCTAAACAGTTCAACAAGTTGTGCTTGTATCAAATTTGATTTTCCATCATCTTTTGTCCAACTTTATTGTTATAATTTGCTTATATTATCATTTATAAGCTTACACAATTTAAATGTTTATTTACAAGAAATATTTGCAGTAAGATTTAGATTACAAAGGAAGACATGGAATGCAAACTCATTGAACCAAATGGAATTACGTACGAACATACAAATTAAGAGCAGGAGTAGGCCATTTGGCCCCTCGAGCCTGCTCTGCCATTTGATAAGATCATGGCTGATCTGATTGTGACCTCAACCCTATTTTCCCGTCTACCTACTATAACCTTTGACTCCCTTGTTAATCAGGAATCTATCTAACTCAGCCTCAAAAATATTCAATGATCCTGCCTCCACTGCTCTCTGGGGAAGTTCCTCAGACTCACGACCCTCTGAGAGAAAAAATTTCTCCTCATCTCTGTCTTAAATTTAAATTATTAAATTATTTTTAAATTGCGTCCCCTAGTTCTAGTCTCTCCCACAAGGGGAAACATCCTCTCAGCATCTACCCCTTCAAGCCCCCTCAGGATCTTATATGTTTCAATAAGATCACCTCTCATTCTTCTAAACTCCAATGTACACAGGCCCAACTTGTCCAACCTTTCCTCATAAGATAACCCCCTCATCCCAGGAATCAGTCGAGTGAACCTTCTCCGAACCGCCTCCAAAGCAATTATGTCCTTTCTTAAATAACATTCAACAATGACTTGTATTAAAACATGTCAAATCAAAACAAAAAGTGTTATATTCTTTCTACAGTAAAGTTTTATTTTAAAAAATAAAATAAATAATAATGTCGTCTAACGGGCACACCTGGTGCTGCAGATTTCTGAGTCTAGGTGGCAGCACTGAGCAATCAGTCCCAGAGACCGGAAGTGTTGTCTGTCGGGCCTATTGGGGAGGAAGTCTCGCGAGACCTGGCCTCCGTGGCCGCCATATTGTATTTTGGCTACGGCCTTTTAATAAGTTAGAGAGGGAGCGGAACAGGGGGGAAAGAATAGAGAGAGAGAGAGAGACGCAGAGCGGGCTCGGGGTGGCCTGGAGCAAATCGAGCTACCCAGGGAGGGGGGGAAAAGAGAGAGCGAGGCCGCAGACAGCGCCCGCCCGCCCGCCGGCTGAGAGGAATGAGACTGTGGGAGGAATGAAAGGCGGTAAGTGGAGGGAGGGGAGGTTTGTGTCTCAGTCTGTGTGTCTGCAGAGGGGCTGGGACCAGCCGGCGAGCAGAGCCTCTAACCACCGCCCCCCCCCCTCCCCCTGCCTGCAGTGAACCTGGAGGCATTTTCTGCTGCTCCTCCTCCCCATCCTCCTGCCCACAGTCCCACCTTCAGCGAGGGAGAGGAATACATCTCTGCTGCATTGCCACTCACCCCCTCCCCTTCCTCCCTCCCTCTACCTACAGCACAGTATTTTACACACAGACCTGCTGCTGTGCTTGTTCACTGTGTCACTGATATGTTGACATGATTGGGAGACATCACTGTATTATGGTAATTTGTTTTGAAAAGCTAGGATTCTGCTATTTGGTGGCAGAAGGTTTTGATTTGTCACTGTCAACTGTGTCCTGGTAAACTTAGTTGATTTGTCAATATATTATAATTGATGTGCTGTATGATTTTGTTTTGTGTTAGGAAAGTGCCATGTCCAGCCATATTTGTGTGTTGGCACAAGTTGGTGCCAATGCTATTGTGGTGCTTAATTGATAATACTAAGGTTAAGTAAATGTTTAAATGTCAATTTTTGCTAGTGGAACAGTTAAAATAATACTGTAATGACAATACTGAAATATCAAAATACAAGACCTATAATGATGGGAAATCTGCCTGATAAAACTAGAACATCTATGACTGTTAAAAGTTGAGCACTGCTGCAAGAGGTGTAAAGTCTAAGAAGCCCTGTTAATGGTTATAGATTGGTATGTGGTGTGTACAGTATGGTGATTTGTCTAGGCTGGTTTTAGCAATCTTGTTTGTATTATTTTAGTATAAGATGATTTAGTTCTGATGTAGTTCCATTCATGTGTGTTGTCATTCCATGTTATACAGTACAATTACTGGCAAAATAAAATCAGTTCTGGTGTGACCATATTTCCAGATGTTACCAGACCCATTTATTTACAGTATTTTCTGTCTTACTCCAGATCCTAATAGTTTTGTATAATATGCTTCATCATAGTCAGTGCTATGTGTTATTCATGCCATGGCCCTCAATTATTTATTTCTGGTGGAGTGGTTGAAAATGGTTTACTCCACTTTGCAATTAGTTGCAATACTAGGAACTCGAATGTCAATTTGACACAAATTTGACACTGTCACAGTATGAGTGCTTAATTTCCCTACAAAGTTGGTCCCATTATCTTTTAGGGATAAATTTGTACCTGAATAGCTTCAAGACAATGGTTAGGCCTCAAAGATGGTCCTAATTGATGCAGTGATTGCTTCAGGGGCAATTTTTGGCAGTGTTCAGGCTGTCTCCTGTGGAACCAGAGGGTTTAACTCATATTTGTTCCAATCTGCTTTAGACAGCTCTGCTCATTCGAAAGTGTGCTCCAGATAGATAACATGTTTAAAATAATTTCATTAAAAGGGGATTGAATTACTGAAAAATAGTGAAAACATCTATAGTGATCGTTTTAGTTCCAACCTGGTTCTCTTTCATACATACAGTCACCAAGTTGCAACTGAGTAGGAATGTAACAAGTACAATAGAAAGTTTTCTTTTTTCCTCTTGGACTTAAAACCTATTTTGTAAAGACAATTCTAGATATAGAAATGAAGGAACTGTGAAACAATATCCATGAAGCTGAGATTAGCTTTGTTAGTGTGCAGTGTAGTTGTGTATGCAATTACTTCAATCCATCCATGAAAATTAAGTAGCTTGTGGGGCTATACTCAACATGGATTACAGATCATGCATGATGCTAATAGAAGTTGTATATTTGTATGTGTTTAACATACATATTAAACATTACATCTGAAAACCTGCACATGTATATCGCACAATACTTATTGGCTTCTCTGAAGACTTCAGTATGTCACATTGGTGTTTGCATTAACTACTTACTGCTGTTAATTTTTACATGTAGTTATGCAGCCAAGAAATGCATGTTATGATTTGTGGAATATTGGTGCAACTCTTTGTACATCCAAATTTTAAAACCTGCATTGAATGATCACATTTGGGATTGCACCAAACGGGTGCTGAAGATAGGCAGTTGTTGAATCCAGGTGACTTAAGTATAAGAACTTCAATCATTAACCTGAAAATGAAAATTGGAAACACTGATAATTTTTAAATGAATACTCTTGGGTATTTATGAGGAAAATATCCTTCATATTAACAAAATTCTCTATTTAGAAAGACTTGTGATGCAGTGGATGGCTTCCTGAGCAGGAAATAATTTTCACATGTTTGAGGTGCTAAACATTGCCGTTGCTTTCAGCCTTAGTTTCCAGCACCCTTCACTATTTCACTAAAAGCATTCAGCAGCCTTGTAAGGTGGGAGCAGGCAAAGAGCACCCTGTCTTGGAAATAGTGCTGAAGTTGTTGCTTCGATCAGGAGGCTAGTCACTGTATTGTAAGGCTTTTTAAAAATTGACCTTCCCCATTTGCAAAAAAGAAATGTTTGTATATTTCCCATAAATACTTGAGTATCATGCAATCAAAGAATCATACAGCACAGAAGGAGGCCATTCAGCCCATCATGCCTGTGCCTACTTTGAAAGATCTAACCAATTAATCCCACTCCCCTGCTCTTTCCCTATAGCCTTGCAAATTTTTCCTTCTCAAGAATATATCTAATTCACTTTTGAAAGTTACTATTGAATCTGCTTCCACCACCCTTTCAGGCAGTGCATTCCAGAATATAAGCACCATTTCTTGAGGTTGAATATGGTTGCTTGATCCAGGTATTTACTTGCAACTACCATAAGAGTAGGACCGTAATAATGTTGAAATTTCATTCTGTTGCAGGTCTTGCACTGAATTGAAATTAGAAAATTGGTAGGTGAGAGAAAATGTCTGCTGAAGCCAGATGGCTATTTAATCAAAATGAACAGGCAGCTTACTTTCCTAATAGTGTAGTCAAGTCTTCCATCTGTAGGTTTGTTTATGCTTTCATTTTATTATTTATTCCTAGAAACTGGTGGTATCAGTATCAGGATATTAGGTTATTTGTCAGTTTACAATAAGTGAAGTGTGCTGGATCATTAAGTACCTGTATAAGGTGCAGTTAATTGCACCATGTTATATGGGACCTTTTAAATTTTTTTTTGTTTGATATTGGACAATAGCTGCTGTTCTAATGGTTTGTTGTAGAGGGTATCCAAGTTTTGGAACCAGTGCAGATAGTATTCACCAAGACTTTTTGCTGGTAATCCTTATAGGGACTGCTGCTACCATTCCTTTTATCTATTTGTCTGTGTAATTGTGTGCATAATGTAATATGTCTGAATGAAATTGATTATTAAATCCCTTTTTTGTAAGACTCCCTGATATAACATAGTCTATCATTTTATTTTCATTAAAGTCCTCCCTTTAAGGAACTTTAAAGAGACTGTATATAAATTACCCTATTAATGTACTTTTTAAATAAGGCAGAAAAAACACCTAGCAGTTTTTTCCATGCATGTCTTTATATCACAGCACCTGTAATGGTTGTGGGTTACTGGAAAAGAACATTGGGATTTCTAATGTATATTGAAGGGATAGTATTGATTTTGTTAGAGGTATTATCGTAAACTAAGGTCGAAAGAGGGAACTAGGTGGTGCACTGGTTTAGACACTGACTTTTCACTTCAGGGTCTTTTGTTCAAATTCAACTCAGACTAAAGGGATGAAAGTTTTCTCTACTAGTTGCAAGAATCCTATGAGTTTGAGTAGTCCCAGTCCAGTTCCTAGTGGGCATTGGCCTAATTTGGCATTAATTAGCAATCTTGCTCAAAGGCTACAAGCTGACTGGTGTAAGAAATGGAAAAAATGTCTCAATGGTAGGGGAGACTCTTGAGTCTAGAACTGAGGTACGTTATTGGAGGAGACTAGGGGGAGCTGCACTTGGCTGTGCTATATCTGACTTGGGAGTGTTTCACTGGGTGCGTGAAATGGGGAGTTCCATTCCCCAGCAGTAATGTAACTTGCCTTGGTATGCACAAAAAGTGTAAAAACAAATTGTAGATGAATATACAGATGGTAATATCACATGTTTTGTAAAGGACTTTGGCTGTGACCTAACCATAATGAAGGTTTTTTTTAACTTCCCCTTCCTGAATGTGTTGCTTTTTTAGACACCATATGCTGTTTAAATATGGGACGTGACATGAGTAGCTTCCCTGCTGGACTGAATGAGAGTTCATTGGTTAAAATTAAGGAAGAACAGGGAGCAAGAAGGATCAGAACTTGGTTCGAATACTCCAGTTAGATGCTACCATTAACAAAGTGCTGGATAGGAAGGCAAGGTATTGGCAGAGAGAATTTTTGCTTGTGTTGTGACGAGTTTGCTTGACTCTTAAAAATAGAGGTTTTTTGTTTGTGTATATGTGTCCTTTTTTAATGATGTTGTGAGACGTGCAGTGACTAAGCTATGAAGTTACAATACTTGGTCAGTGATTCAGCACACAATAACTCAGCTTACTGTACATCGTAACTAAAGGTGGTTTACGGGTACAAGGCATTGTTTGACTTGTGTGCTGACTAAATACCAGGCCATTTAATCAGCACACATAGTAACAGTTTATGGCGACTTCGATATATGCCATGAGGAAAAGTATCTCAGCCTCTCAGAACTTATTTTCTTGCCTTTTTTTAGATGCCATGGCTAAGGTTGGGAATCTGTGTGATGGATCCAAAACCTGTACTCTACCACTTGGTGCATAGCAGATACCACAAAACTCCCTCTCTTTCTAAGGCAAAACCACATCAAACACCCCATTTTTAACGTGCTTTTTGTAGAGCTCTCAAAAAAAGCAATGCAGAAAATGCTCTTGCACCATATCATTTTATGATATTTCATCAGAACCATTTGAGGGACATGGCCTTGTTAGTTTCTGCATGTTATCCATTAGAACTCAGTGGTGTACTACTCTATTCATGCTTTCCTTCTTTTAATTAGTAATTGTACCGATTTAAAAGGTTTTGGGTATAAAACGGTTTTGTCTTCTACAAAGAATTGTGGGTATGGATATTTTAGATTGTTTTCTGACCGGTTTTTCAGAACTTTCAACTTTTGTTTTCAACTTAGATATTTCTAAAAAGAAAACAGTGTGCAGTGATCCAATTGGAAATTTGACAATTTCCCCCTAAAGAGTGTTTTGAACAAGTTCTACTCTTGTGAACCCATTGTGATTTGGTTTTTTGTTGATGGCACAAGGCCACAAAGTACAGTTTATGGATACTGACTGTCTAATAAACCTGGAATATATTCCTAATGGGACTTTTTTCTCCTAAATGGACTCTAGTATTACATTCTTTTTTTAAAAAAAAATAATTTTGAAGTGTGCCCAATGGCTAGGAAATGCATTACCAGGCATGGTACTAAGTCTTATTAACCAAAGAATTCATGTTTGATTGCTCTGTGCTGAGTTGGCTGATCTCAGCTGAGATAATATTTATCTCTATTCCCATGAGCAAGGGAGGGGTATAATTAATCATCCAGAGCTCCCACTTCAATTTCAAGTTCTATCCAGTGTGTGGGGATCAGGACAGTTCAGGATAAGGCTTGAGTGTGATGCATTTCATGGTGAAATTGCCTGCTCTCACCCATTGCCTAGTTTCACAGGTGAAGAGTGGGCACTTGGGTGAGGTACTGTGGGGCTGGCTGCACCTTTAGACCTGTACCACATTAAAAGGGAGCTTCGTAAGCAGAGGAAGGGAGGAAAAAGTCTGATTTAGAAGAATCAGTGTGATTATTACATTTTTGAAGTATACTGGCTGATGTTCCATGGCATTGCTCACAGTGAATCAGAGATTTTATAAGAGTGTGTTATGCTGAGTAGTATTGCTTGGGACAATTACCTTTTCAGCATTGGGAGTGGTCCTGGGAGCATTGCAAATGGGGCAAGGGGTCTGGCAGTACTGGAATTGGGTCTCGGGGTCTAGCAATATTTTGAGGGAAGGAAATCCTAGGTTTTGGGAGCTCACGGAGAAGGGGCGATCCCACTGTTTTTGGGAACGTTGGAGAATGAGTTTTCAGAAACACCGACACAGGGTCTGTGGTCACAGGAATCAGACCCTGAGATCTGGGCCTGTTGGGAAGGGGGATCTTGGGTCTGGGAGCATTGGGGGCAGTTCCAGGATCAGGCAGCACAGAGAATGCGGTCTGGGGTGTTATGAGCACTGAGAGGACACCTGGGAGTTGTGGGGTGGGGGGGGGGTCCCTTGGGTCCAGCAGGACTGGAAGAAAGTTCTCGAGTATTTGCGGGGCCAGAACCTGGCAGTATTGGGGGTTGCTGGGATCTGGCATTTTTGGGCATGGGGTAGGTGCAGAGTGAAGTCTTGTTGGGAGGAGGAGTCCAGGATAATGGGACCAAGAAACTGTTATCTAGTTCCTGCCTTGAAGCATTTAAGTGTAAATTTTATGCTTATTAAAATGAATGGATGGAAAATCAGAGTGGGAGTGTGCGATTTCTTGAAATTCACCCGTGGCATGTGCCAGTAACGGAAAGTTTAGTACATCGTTAGAGTTTACTGACTTACACAGCCTTTAATAAACATAAATTCCCACCAGAGAATGCTCAAAAGTTTATGCAGTGCCCAAGATTTTTTAGAAAAAAAATCCCTAAGCCTCAAAAATGGTTCATGAGAGACGTTTTTAACTGAATTTTAAACAGGAATGGCTAAAACAGTCTATCTTCTGTCAACAATATTTTTGTTTTTTCTAACCTTCAACAAAGATACTATGATCATAAGTACTGCTGTTCACAGGTGTTGTCTGTCTGAACAGTTCATAATAGAAAATAGCATTTGCTGATCAAATTATATAAATGCCAGACTTGCTTGTAATTAAGTTTTAAGAATTCAATCTCCATTTTCTTGTAATGTCTGAGAAAAAGCAAAGCAGCTCTGAAATCCTTGTAGGATTAGGGGTCACACTCTTCCACACTTCAACTCCCATTGATGAACAGATTACATGCTCAATGCACATATATGATTGAGAGCTCTAATCAATTGAAACGCAATGTAAATCCAATAGTAGAATTCCTGTATATTTGGTTAACACCTGTCACAATCGGCTTGGAGTTGCATTGTATATTACTATATAATGGTTTCTCCTCACTTTGATTTTTGCTGAATTAAAATACTTCTCTGTCCTTGCCGATTAACATTGGTTCCTGATTCCCCAACATCTCAAATTTAAAATTCTCCTCCTTTTATGTTTAAATGCCTCCATGGCCTTTCCCCTCTCTATTGCTAACCTCTTCCAACACAACATTCCTCTGACCCAGGCCGCCATTGAGGGCCGTGCCTTCGGTCATCTAGGCTCCATGCTCTGGAACTCCATCTCCCTGAAGTCTTCAGTCTCTCCACCTCACTTCTCTTTTAAGATTCTCCTTTAAAACCCACTGCTTTGACCAAGCTTTTGATCATCTCTCCTAATATCCCCTTCTTTAGTTCAACAACTTTTTTTCCCTCTTGGGCCTGTGAAGCACCTTGGGATGAATTTCTACATTAAAGGTGCTATATAAATCCACCATCTCCTTCATAATGGCATATGGCTGAATACATTTTCCTTGTATTTCAACTTTAAATTTGAAAGAACACAACTTAATACAACTAAAATGCGCTCAAATTAACTTGATAGAGAAAAAAAAATTATATCAAACCAACAACTGTATATGAGTTTTGTATTTTTACTGATGGGGTATAAACAACCAAATCAACATGTATTGCATTAGCAACTGAGGTATTATTGTAGTTAATATAAGCTACTTGATTCAGTGGTAGCACTCTCGCCTCTGAGTCAGAAGGTTGTGGGTTCAAGACCCACTCCAGAGACTTGAGCACAAACTCTGGGCTGACACTCCAGTGCAGTACTGAGGGAGTGCTGCACTCAGAGGTGCTGTCCTTCTGATGAGATGTTAAACTGAGGCCCCGTCTGCCCTCTCAGTTGGACATAAAAGATCCCATAGCACCATTTTGAAGAAGAGTGGGGAAGATCTCCCCGGCCAATATTTATCCCTCAACCAACATCACTTTTAAAAATAAAAACAAATTATCTGGTCATTATCACATTCTGTTTGTGGGACCTTGCTGTGTGCAAATTGGATGCTGTGTTTCCTAGATTACAACAGTGACTATACTTCAAAAGGACTTAATTGACTGTAAAGTGCTTTGGGACCTCCTGAGATCATGAAAGGCGCGATATAAATCCAAGTCTTTTTTTCTTTTTTGACTTTAGTGCTCCAAACTAGGGAGAGGAAATATCAGGCAAGGTTTCCCTTCATCACTATTCTAGTGGATGTTGGGTGAGGATGATTGGTCAAACAGCTTGCCAACACTGTCCAGGCTCATAACTGAATAATGGTGCCACATAAAAGATTATTGCTCAAGATAAAGAATCACTGGATTGGGGGTAATATTCTGGCATGGGTGGAGGATTGGTTATCCAACAGGAAGCAGAGAGTTGGGATAAATGGTTCATTCTCGGACTGGCAACCAGTAGCCAGTGGTGTTCCGCAGGGGTCGGTGCTGGGTCCCCAACTCTTTACAATCTATATTAACGATTTGGAGGAGGGGACCGAGTGTAACATATCAAAGTTTGCAGATGATACAAAGATGGGAGGGAAAGTGGAGAGTGAGGAGGACATAAAAAACCTACAGGGGGATATAGACAGGCTGGGTGAGTGGGTGGAGATTTGGCAGATGCAATACAATATTGGAAAATGTGAGGTTATGCACTTTGGCAGGAAAAACCAGAGAGCAATTTATTATCTTGATGGCAAGAGACTGGAAAGTACTGCAGTACAAAGGGATCTGGGGGTCGTAGTGCAAGAAAATCAAAAAGTTAGTATGCAGGTGCAGCGGGTGATCAAGAAGGCCAACGGAATGTTGGCTTTTATTGCTAGGGGGATAGAATATAAAAACAGGGAGGTATTGCTGCAGTTATATAAGGTATTGGTGAGACCGCACCTGGAATACTGCATACAGTTTTGGTGTCCATACTTAAGAAAAGACATACTTGCTCTCGAGGCAGTACAAAGAAGGTTCACTCGGTTAATCCTGGGGATGAGGGGGTGGACATATGAGGAGAGGTTGAGTAGATTGGGACTCTACTCATTGGAGTTCAGAAGAATGAGAGGCGATCTTATTGAAACATATAAGGTTGTGAAGGGGCTTGATCGGGTGGATGCGGTAAGGATGATCCCAAGGATGGGTGAAACTAGAACGAGGGGGCATAATCTTAGAATAAGGGGCTGTTCTTTCAAAACTGAGATGAGGAGAAACTTCTTCACTAAGAGGGTAGTAGGTCTGTGGAATTTGCTGCCCCAGGAAGCTGTGGAAGCTACATCACAAAATAAATTTAAAACAGAAATGGACAGTTTCCTAGAAGTAAAGGGAATTAGGGGTTACAGGGAGCGGGCAGGAAATTGGACATGAATTTAGATTTGAGGTTAGGATCAGATCAGCCATGATCTTATTGAATGGTGGAGCAGGCTCGAGGGGCCGATTGGCCTACTCCTGCTCCTATTTCTTATGTTTTTATGGCGACTTAGGCAAGGTAATGGCGGACAGGTGACAATCATGGAACAATACTGCAGCTTAAATCTGTGCCTTCAGGAGAAGTGGAAGGGTGGGACCAAAAACTGCTGAATTTTGATTTTATTTTGATTATTGTAGATCATGGGCTAGTCTGGGTATGCATTCTTTTTTATTCATTAATTTTCACATACAGCAACCAAAAATTGCAATTAATTATATTCCTGAAATGGAATTATTGTGACATGCATTTCATATATCAATGTCCATGACGCTGGAATAAATACCAGGGGTCAGGTAATCCTACTTGTATCCTGATCAAGTGTGATCTGACAGAGTCAAAAAGGAGGGGGGAGGGTCTGGGTGGAAATAATAGGAGCCTAATGATAAGGGATAAGAGAAAAGGCCAAGGGTACAAAATGTGATAAAGATAACATAAATACTCTGGGAACAGAAAAGGTCATAGGAAGTAATAATAAAATACCTGTTTAAAAATATAGCAGGAGTGATTTTAAAAAAAAAGATATTAAATTGTCTGTATAGCAATGTACAGAACATCAGCAACAAAAAATGTGACTAATTCATTAGTGGTAATACACCATCAGGGCACAGGGCAAGGTGAGGGCAGTTATGCAAATAAGTTATGTACACAAATGCACATAGCATAATAAATAAAACAAAAGTTAAAAGCTTAAATTCAGCTTAAAGGGGATGATGTAGTAGCCATTACAGAGACTTGGCTACAAGCTAGGCGTGACTGGGAGCTAAATATTTCCGACCACAGGATCTTTAGAAAGAACAGGGTGATTGGGAAAGCAGGAGTAGTCACCATATTGATAAAAGATACAATTACACCAGTGGGGGAAAAAAAGGAATTCAGTAAAGGTGATCAGGCAGTGGTAACACTGGAACAGCAAGGGGTGTTCCAGGAGTTGTCTGCAGACCTTCTGACACTAGTGATGTAGTGGGAATGTATAAATATGGAGATCGGGGAGGCATGTAGTAGAAAAATGTGGTTATAATGGAAGATTTTAATTTTCATGTGGACTGGAAGAAGCAGACAGTTCAAGTAGTAAAGTCAGTGAATTTCTGGAATGTATTCGGGGCAGTTTTCTGGAACAACATGTTTTAGAACCGACTAAAGAACAGGCCATACTAGATTTAGCGATGAGTAATGAACCAGAAATAGCTAACAATCCAACATTGAGAACATTGTGAATAGTAATAATAAAATGATTGAATTTGCTATGAGGTTTGAGAGGGAGAAGGGAGAGTCACAAACCAAAGTTTTAAATTTAAGGAAAACTTCAAAGGGATGAGAAATAAATTGATTCCAGTATAGTGGTCTGAACTGTTAGTGGGTGAACCTACCTCAAACAGACAGTGGGAAGTATTCAAAGAAATATTCGATAAAATGAAACCAGTACATACCCCTAAAAGGCATTGGCTCCACTTATGTAGTTAAGCACCATGGTCAACAAATGAGGTAAGAGGTGTGGAAATCTAGCGGACTGGGCGTGCCATAAAAAGCAACAAAGGGATACAAAGAAAGTAATGAGGTGCAGAAAGGGAATGTGAAAAAAAACTTGCAAGGGATAAAAGTTTTTACAAATATGTTGAGTGTGTGTGGTACGGGGTAATATGGACCCATTAAAGACAGATACAGGCAAGACAGTAACGGATAGTAAGAAAATGGCAGACATGTAAAACATGTACTTTGTGTCAGTTTTCATAGAGGAGGAAGAGGACAAAATACCAGTGGTACCATGGAACCTAAAAATAAGTCAAGGGCAGGAATTTAGTGGATTTAATATAAGTAAGAAAATGGTGATGGAGAAAATAATGGGACATAAGATAGATGAATCTCTAGAACCTGATGATTTCCACCCTAGAGTATTACAAAAAACAGGGGAGGAAATTGCAGACATAATTTCCCAAAGTTCTCTAGATGTGGGAATTTGGAAAATTGCAAATGTTACTCCATTATTTAAGAAAGGAGGGAGGGGGAAACCTGGAAACTACAGACCTGTCTGTTTAACATCAGTCATGAGGAAATCTTAGGAATCTTAGTGACTGAGCACTTGGATAAGTGTAAGCCGACTTGGAACTATATCGCCGTTCTTTCATCGTTGCTGGGTCAAAATCCTGGAACTCCCTTCCTAACAGCACTGTGGGAGAACCTTCACCACACGGACTGCAGCATTTTAAGAAGGCGGCTCACCACCACCTTCTCGAGGGCAATTAGGGATGGGCAATAAATGCTGGCCTCGCCAGTGACGCCCACATCCCATGAACGAATAAAATAAAAGCTGATCAGAGACCGCTTGGATTTGTGATGGGTAGATTATGTCTGACTGATCTAGTTGAATTGACTCCCAGAAGGCATTTGATAAGATTCTGCACAAAAGATTACTGGCAAAAATGAAAGCTCATGAAATTGGAGGTAACCGTGACATGGGTTGGTAATTGGTTGGGTGGGGGGGTAGGAGAGAGAGGGTAGGGATAAAGGGAATGTACTCTGATTGCTGGGATGTGAAAACTGATGTTCCCAGGAATCTGTATTAGGGCCTTAGCTTTTCACCATATATATCAATGACTTGGATAAAGGAGTATAGAGCCGTATATCCAAGTTTGCAGATGACACTAAGTTAGGAGGAACAGTAAGTTGTGTAGATGGGGGCAGGAAGTTACAAAGGGACATAGATTAAGGGTGTGTACAAAATTATTCAGAATAGGGAAGTGTGAGGTTGTACATTTTGGATCCAAGAGGAACATATCGGAGTATTTTCTTAATGGTGAGAGACTAGGAGTTGTGGAGGAGCAAAGGAATTTGGGTGTCCATGTATGGAGATTATTAAAAGCTAGTGCATAGGTACAAAAAGTAATGAAAAAGGCTATTGGAATGTTAGTCTTTATCTCAAAGGGGCTGGAATACAAAGGGGAGGAAGTTATGCTTCAGTTGTACAGAGTGTTGGTCAGACCCCATCTGGAGTACTACTTTCAGTTTTGGGAACTGAACCTCGGGACGGAAAAATTGGCCTTGTAGGGAGTATGATGCAGATTAAAGGATTACATTATGACTGCAGGTTGCATAAACTTGGCTTGTATTCCCTTGAGTTTAGAAGGTTGAAGGGTGATCTAATTGAGGTTTATGTTTGCATACAAAGTAAAAGGAAATTGAACCAGTCCTTGACTCGACAAAGTTGATTCTGGTAATGGTAATCTGCGTGACAGACCACTGGTATTCCAGGTATCAAAAACCTTTGAACCAAGGGGACCTAGTAAAATTGAAGTAAATGGGAATCGGGGGGAAAACTCTCCAGTGGTTGGAGTCATACCTAGCATAAAGGGAGATGGTAGTGGTTGTTGGAGGCCAATCATCTCAGCCCCAGGACATTGCTGCAGGAGTTCCTCAAGGCAGTGTCCTAGGCCCAACCATCTTCAGCTGCTTCATCAATGACCTTCCCTCCATCATAACGTCAGAAATGGGGATGTTCGCTGATGACTGCACAGTGTTCAGTTCCATTCGCAACTCCTCAGATAATGAAGCAGTCCGAGCCTGCATACAGCAAGGCCTGGACAACATCCAGGCTTGGGCTGATAAGTGGCAAGTAACATTCGCGCCAGACAAGTGCCAGGCAATGACCATCTCCAACAAGAGACAGTCTAACCACCTCCCCTTGACATTCAACAGCATTACCATCGCTGAATCCCCCACCATCAACATCCTGGGAGTCACCATTGACCAGAAACTTAACTGGACCAGCCATATAAATACTGTGGCTACAGGTCAGAGGCTGGGTATTCTGTGGTGAGTGACACACCTCCTGACTACCCAAAGCCTTTCCACCATCTACAAGGCACAAGTCAGGAGTATGATGGAATACTCTCCACTTGCCTGGATGAGTGCAGCTCCAATAGCACTCAAGAAGCTTGACAGCATCCAGGACAAAGCAGCCCGCTTGATTGGCACCCCATCACCACCCTAAACATTCACTCCCTTCACCACCGGCGCACTGTGGCTGTAGTGTGTACCATCCACAGGATGCACTGCAGCAACTCGTCAAGGCTTCTTCGACAGCACCTCCACAACCTGCGACCTCTACCACTTAGAAGGACAAGAGCAGCAGGCATATTGGATCATCACCACCTGCACGTTCCCCTCCAAGTCACACACCATCCCGACTTGGAAATATATCGCCGTTCCTTCATCGTCGCTGGGTCAAACTCCTGGAACTCCCTTCCTAACAGCACTGTGGGAGAACCTTCACACACGGACTGCAGCGTTCAAGAAGGTGGCCCACCACCACCTTCTCAAGGGCAATTGGGGATGGGAAATAAATGCCGGCCTCGCCAGCGACACCCATGTCCCATGAACGAATATAAAAAAAAAATTACTGAACAGATAGCTAGAGAGGGGAGCTATTGGTTGAGGTGAATATTAGGGGGTGGGGGAAGAGAGAGAGGAATGGTATGTGCCTTCCCAAACTAAAGAAAACTGCCTCAAACATGGATGAAATAATGCAGTAGGTGAAATTTTTGAGACTGAGGAAATCAAATTTGCTGATGGACTCAGCTGGCCACACTCTGGTTCCATACTTGCCTCTTCGACCCCACCACAGCTTCTATGTTTGCAGAGTGCTTGTCTGACATCCAATCCTGATTCAGCTGCAATTAAACATTGGGAAGACGAAAGCTATTGTCTTCGGCCACCCCAACAAACTCTGTTCCTTCACCACCAATTCCAAGCCCTCCTTGGCCACTGTCTCGGGCTGAACCAGACAGTTCACACCCTCAGCGTCCTACGTGAACCTGACCTGAGCTTCCGACCCTAAATCCTCTCCGCCTACTTCCACCTCCATAATGTCGCCCACCTATGCTCCTGCCCATCTGCTGCTGGAGCCCTAATCCATGCTTTTGTTACCTCCAGACTTGACTATTCCAATGCTCTCCTGACTGGCCTCTCGTATTCCAACCTCCATAAACTTGAGCTCATCAAAAACTCTGCCTGTATTATAACCCTACCAAATCACGTTCACTTATCACCTCTTTGTTCGCTGACCTACATTGGTTCCCAGTCCACCAATGTCTCATTTAAAATTCTCATCCTCATGTTCAAATCCCTCAATGGCCTCATCCCATTCTTTGTAACGTCCTCCAGCCGTACAACCCTCCAAGAACTCTGCTTTCATCCAATTCTGGCCTCTTGTGCACCCCCCCCTCCCTTTGCCCCACTTTGGCAGCCATGCCGTCAGCCATCTAGGCCCTAAACTCTGGAATTCTCTCCCTAAACCCCTCTACCTTGACACCCCTCTCCTTTTAAGACGCTCTTTAAAACCTACCTCTTTGACCAAGCTTTATCACCCATCCTAATATCTCCTTCTTTGGCTCGGTGTCAGTTTTTGTCAGATTATACTTCTGTGAAGCGCTTTGGGACCTTTTACTATGTTAGAGGTGCTATATAAATGCAAGCTGTTGTGGTTACCTGGGTGCTGCTGAGGTGCAGGGCTCCATTCCAGGATGGACGTTAGCTGAGCCGACCAATAAGAAAACATGCAATTAGGAAGCACTAATTCTCCCTGAGACGCAGTCGCCTGAGGTAACCTGTATGCGTGGCTACCTCCATTCCAGATGAACCGAAAGAGCATTCGAGCTACAGATCTTAAGGAAAATAGATCCATATTTTCCTTAAGAATCTGCACTGTTGGTTTGCATCCTAGTAACTTGCGTAAGTACTACTTCATTATTTGTATAACTTTTGTCTAAAGATTTGTAATGCATGTACAGTCGTCAGTCCAGTGCAGAAAGTACTGCATGCAATTCACAGAAATGAACATCTACTCAGTATCATTTTGTTAAATTGTTTTTAATAGGAGCACTTTTCAAGAGTCATTCCTCTTTGTTATGGCTTTCACACTACCATTACATTCTAGATTTTGTTGTATTTTTACTTTCCTACAGTTTGTTATGACTTCTTTATTACCTTGCATCCATTCCTGGATGCGAACTGTTGTTATCACTGTTTTTCTCAACCTTGTTTAGTTGGCCACAGGTTGGGTAATTCGAACCATACTTTCCAAATTGCTGTTGCACTTCCTCTGACCATGAACAGCAAATACTTCCATGCTGTTTAAAAAAACATTGTACAATAAGGAGTGTACTTGCATCTTGTAGGTTCCTTTCATGCTTAGTAGACCCAGATTTAAGCTTGAGATTTTTTTTATTGGCTCTGTCTCTTCAGCAATATGTATCCTGTCAATGATTGGATTGTACGCAATGGAAAATAAGTGAGTTATGGAGAGAGACTTAAGTGAAGTGCGAAATGTAGCTACAGAAAGTTGCAAACTGAGTAATGTAGGAACAGGAAAACAAAAGGAAGAAAATGCACTTTAAAATGTGATGAGTATATCTTGGAACGGTAGTGTGGCTAGTTATGTGATGCAAGATCAGTTTTAATTTATGGATGCCCATCCAATTATTTTGGAATGTCATTTTGGCTTAATTGGTAGTCCGCTTGCCTCTGGGTCAGAAAGTTATGGGTTTGAGCTCCGCATCAAAATTTGAGCATATAATCTAGGCTGATGTTGCAGTACTGAGCGAGTGCTGTGACTGTAGAAGAAATAACCATTGAGAATGAAAATTAACACGTGAAAACAAAATTTGAAAGAAGAGGTGTTGTAGACTGTGATCTATTTTCTTTTGTGCGTGCCTGCAACATGGACCATTCCTAGCTGTCAGGGTGGGGAGGATAATCTCATCGCAGCTAGGAGACAAATGATAGTAGTCAGGAGTGACTGGCCCTTCAAGTTTTCCTCCTGCCTGTTGGAGAAATGTCTGAGTCCCTTCGCTTCCTTTTGATGACCCAACCAACATTAGGAGCATGTGTGGATAACGGGATAAATGACTACTATCATTTGTCTCCTAGCTGCGATGAGATTATCCTCCCCACCCTGACAGCTAGGAATGGTCCATGTTGCAAGCACGCACAAAAGAAAATAGATCACAGTCTACAACACCTCTTTTTTCAAATTTTGTTTTCACGTGTTAACCAGCTTTGGCCACTGTATAATTTTATCTGAATTCAGGGTATGTGACAGTCTTGTTAATTTTTTTTCTTGACCAAAATGTTTGTACCAAGTTTCAAGCGCTGCTAAAAGTCTAAATACTGAATGATACTTAGTTTGTGTTTGGGGGCCCAAGATATGGGAAATGCGACACACGAACAATTTGGAATCCAGCAGCTTTTGACTTAAAGTGCTTCTATTCACTTGTACAGTACATTAAGTAATGTACTGGAGATGGGAACTGTCGGACCTTTATACTGTGGTGTGCACATAATGGTGCAATGCTTGGCTAGTCCCAGGTTTTCATTTGTATGTTTAGTTTAAAAGTGGCTTTGGACTCTGTCTGCTGTAGTGTATAAATGACTCAGTGGAATTATATTGTGAGGTTATTCTGTCTAATCTATTGATGTTGAAGTGCAATGTGCAGTCTAGCACTGCAAGTTCATTCCCTGTACAATAAGCATGGAGGAGTTTCTGCTAGCAATGCACAGCAATCCTTCAGAACTGATGACTTAAAAGTTCTTCAATATAATTGTATGTTCTGGTTTGGATTGATTACTTTGGATTGATTACTTACCAGTACAGTAGATCTGACATATACTGCAGTTAAAATGGTTCTCACTAGGTCTGCAGTGTCTCTGTTGTCAGACTATTTTAATAATTCAAAAAAATACTGGCAGATGTGCCACAATGTTACTCATGGTGAGTCGGAGGTAACACTGTTGCAAGAGGAGGGGAAGTGGGGGAGCTGTGCATATGGCTGCTGAGAAAATTTGGAAAGAAGATTTTGAGCCACTGTGAAGTGAGTGTTTGTTTGTTTTTTGTCCTGTTCCCTCCTGACCAGCTTCAGGATGACAAAGGATATGGCCTTAAACTGCATTCTGGGAGTTATAGTGCATAGATTGTTTGCACAGTGACATGGGGTTTTCTAAACAATTGTACTTGGATGCAGAACCACAGAGATTTACATCACAGAAGGAAGCCATTTGGCCAATGTCTGTGCTGGGTCTTTGCGAGAGCAATCCAAAACTAATCCCACTTCCCTACTCTCTTTCCATAGCCATGACTCTCTTCCTCTGCTTCCAATATTTATCCAGTTTTCCCTGAAAGGATGCACATGGTCTCTGCCTCAAATACTCCCTATGGCCAAGAGGAACAATAGGGGGCATGTCAATTTACAGTATAGACAGCAACCATTCGGCCCATTGTACCTATGCTGGCTCTCAAAGAGCTCACTTAGTGCCAGTCATAGGAATTGGAGTAGGCCATATCCATTGACATCCTTATCTAATAATAATCTATCAATCTCAGTCTTGAAAATTTTAATTTACCCAGAATCCACAGCCTTTTGGGCGAGAGATATGGATTTCTGCTACTCTTTGTGTGAAAAAGTACTTCCTGATTTCACTTCTGAAAGTCCCAACTCTAATTTTAGTTCTAGATTCTCCCACCAGAGGAAATAAATTCTCTATCTACCTTATCAAATCCCTTTTATTATTTTAAGGAACCTCATTAGATCATCCCTCAACGTTCTGAACTCAAAGGAATAAAACCAAGTTTATGCAATCTGTCCTCTTAAAGGATTAAATTATGATCTGGTATAATTCTGATAAATCTGTTCTGTACCCCCTCCAAGGTCAAAATATCTTTCCTGAAGTTCGGTGACCAAAAGATGGGTTCTGATCAAGGCGCTGTACAATTGAAGCATCTTTTCCTCAATTTTGTATTCCAACTCCCTTGAGAGAGGCCAACATTCCATTAGCCTTTTTGATTACTTTTTGTAACTGCACTAACTTTTAGTGATCTGTGTACATGGACACCCAAATCTCTTTGCTCCTACACAACCCCTAGTCTCTCACCATTATGAACATACTCCAATTTGACTGTCTTGGGTCAAAGAGGATGACCTCACTTCAGGACACTGAACTCCACCTGCCACAGTTTTGCACACTCCCTTAATCTGTCTATATGTCCCTTTGTAACTTCCTGCTCCCATCTACACAACCTACTGTGCCTCTCCTAACCTTGTGTCATTTGCAAACATGGATATATAGCTGTCTATTCTTCAATGCAAGTCATTGATGTATATGGAGAAAAACTGAGTGACAGATCCCAAGGGAACACCACTTTTCACATCCTAGCCATCAGAGGACATTCCCTTTATCCCTACTCTTTATCTCATACCTCCAAACCAATTACCAATCCATGTCACAAGGTTGTTTCCAATTTTGTGTGCTGCTTCTCCCAGTCTGTGAAAATTAAAACCTCCCATTATAACCATTTTTTTTACATGTTTCCCTGATCACTATATTTATAGATTTCCCCCCCCACTACATCAGTACTATCAAGTGGTCTGTAGACAACTCCTACCAGCGTCTTGCATCCTTTGCTGTTCCTTCACTCTATCCATAAGTCTTTCCACTGCCTAATCACCCTTACTGAGATTTCTACTGCTGTAATTGTGTCTTTTATCAATATTGCTACTCCCCTCCTTTCCCAATTTCTCAGTGCTTTCTAAAGATCTTATTGTCTGGATTATTTAGCTCCCAATCATGCCCAGTTTGTAGCTAGTTCTTTGTAATGGCCACTACATCATATCATTTAAGCTGAATTTGTGCTTTTAAATAACTTGTTTTATTTCTTCTGCCACGTGCATTCATGTACAGCACTTGTATTTTGACAACTGTCCCCACCCTGCTCATGAGTCCCGCTGGTCTTTATCTTACATTCTTTGCCTTACTGTGTGGATTTTCCCCTCCCACTCCCTTAACTAGTTTAAATCTTTCCTCACTGCCCTATTTACCCTTCTGCAATGCCATGGGTGCCTCTCCTGTTTAGGTATGATGTGGAGATGCCGGTGATGGACTGGGGTTGACAATTGTAAACAATTTTACAACACCAAGTTATAGTCCAGCAATTTTATTTTAAATTCACAAGCTTTTGGAGGCTACCTCCTTCCTCAGGTGAACGATGTGGAAATGAAATCCTCGAAATGAAATCGCATATAATTCACAGAACAATGCTTGGTGATTACAGACAGTTTTTTCAACTGCCCGTTGCCAAGGCGATCAGTGTGCAGACAGACAGGTGTTACCTGCAAGGTCTCCGAATATACAAATCACCAAAAAAAACAACAAACAAAAAAAAACAGAGATGGAGAGGTAGAAACATAGAAAAGACAGCAACTGACCCGTTATATTAAAAACAGATAACATTTGTTCGCTGGTGGGGTAACGTGTAGCGTGACATGAACCCAAGATCCCGGTCGAGGCCGTCCTCATGGGTGCGGAACTTGGCTATCAATTTCTGCTCGACGATTTTGCGTTGTCGTGTGTCTCGAAGGCCACCTTGGTGTACGCTTACCCGAAGGTCGGTGGATGAATGTCCATGACTGCTGAAGTGTTCCCCGACTGGGAGGGAACCCTCCTGTTTGGCGATTGTTGCGCGGTGTCCGTTCATCCGTTGTCGCAGCGTCTGCATGGTCTCGCCAATGTACCATGTTCTGGGGCATCCTTTTTATCTCCTGTTTAGGTGAAGGCCAGCCTATCTACTGGCCCTGAAAGTGGCCCCAGTGTCCTAGGAATATGAAACCCACTTTTCTATACCATCATTCCAGCCATGTGTTGGTAATCTTAATCTTTCTCTTCCTGTCTTGCCCAGTACATTCCTGATATTCTTTTAATTCTTTTCAAATATTTATCCATTCCCTTTTTAAAAGCGAATATGGATTCTACTTCCACCACTGATCATGCCTTCCATATCCTAACAGTCCTCTGTATTAAAAAAATAGTAATTCTCCTAACTTCTCCTCTTGATGTTTTGGTGATAACCGTAGAATAGTTTTCCTCCATTTACCTTATCAAAACCCCTCATAATTTTGTACACATTCATCAGATCTCCTTCCAATATTCTTGATTCTGATGAAAAGAACCCCCATTTCTCCAGTCTCTCCTCATAACTAATGCCTCTCATCCTAGATATAATCTTAGTGAATTTCTTCTGTACCCTCTCCATGGCTTTGATATCTTTCCTAAAGTAAAAAGCCCAAAACTGAACACACTATTTGAACTGCAACCTAACCAATGATTTGTTAGGCATTTTGCTTTTGTACTCTATTTTCTGATTTACATAACCTAGGATCCCATTTGCTTTTCTTTTACAGCTTTAAAAATGGGAGGACAAGTTGATATTTATTTATCTGAGCCATTAAGTCTCTATGCTGCTCTCTCTCACTTTTTACTGTTCAGTGTATTTGTCTTCTCCTTCGTCATCCTTCCAAAATGTATCATCTCACATTTAGAAACATAGAAACATAGAAAGTAGGAGTAGGCCATTCGGCCCTCCGAGCCTGCTGCACCATTCAATATGATCATGGCTGATCCCCTATCTCAATACCATATTCCCCCCCTCTCCCCATATCCCTCGATGCCTTTTGTGTCTAGAAATCTGTATAGCTCCTTCTTAAATATATTCAGTGACTTGGCCTTCACAGCCTTCTGTGGTAGAGAATTTCACAGATTCACCACCCTCTGAGTGAAGAAATTTCTCATCTCAGTCCGAAATGTCCTATCCCGTATCCTGAGACTGTGACCCCTCGTTCTGGACCCCCCCCCCCCCCCCAGCCAGGGGAAACATCCTCCCTGCATCCAGTCTGTCTAGCCCTGTCAGAATTTTATACGTTTCAATGAGATCCTCTCTCATTCTTCTAAACTCGAGTGAATACAGGCCGAGTCGACCCAATCTCTCCTCATACGACAGTCCTGCCATCCCATTTCTCCAATAAATTTCGTAAGATATCTATTGGCTCAGTCTACTAACCTGTGTCCTAAAGGTCTTTTGACAGCTAACCACTCTGCCTGTTGTCTTTTCGAAAAATTCTGATATTGTGCCCTCCGTACCAGAGTTCAAAAACAACTAACTCTCTTTCGCTCTGACCTGTGTTTGGTGGGGGGGAGAGGCGGGGGGGGGGGGGGGGGGTGGAGGGGATGCTGCCATTGTCTACGACTCTTCAGTTCCAAATACATCTATTAACCATGATTCTTTTATGTCATTTAACCAACTTCCTATCCATACTGCCACACTCTTCAATACCATGTGCCTTTTAAAAAAAAAAATCAACAAGCCTCCTGTGTGGCACTTTATGAAACACCTTTTGATTATCCATATGCATGACATTTCCTTTATCATTACAATCTGATTTTTCTTCGAAGAATGTTATTAAGTCTGCCAGACACGATTTGGCTTTTACAATTCCATGTTGAATGTCCTTAATTAACATATGTCTTTCTAGATGAGTATTCTATAGTTGCCTGGTTTATCCCTTTCTCACCTTTTAAACAAAGGTGTTACATAGGCAACTCTCCAGATACAACTTCTATATCCAAGAATGTTTGAAAAACTGTGGTCACAGTCTCTGCTAGTTACTCTCCGACTTCACTACGCACTCTTGGATACATGCCATCAGGGCCCTTTTTCGCTGAGTTCCACCAGCATTTTCAGCAGTACTACTTCATAGTTATCCCATCTAATTACTTTACTTCTTCCTCTTGTACTCTTTCATTCCCACTGTCCCACACTCATGTGAAAACTGAGGCAAATTACATATTTAGTATCTGTGCTATTTCTTCATCCTCCATAACATTTCTGTTTTAATTGGCCCTAGCTTTTTTTCTTTTTTCTTACTTTTGTGTTTTGTATGATCCTTTACTGTTGACTGATCCTTTCTAATCTTTTTTTGCTCCCCCCTCTGTTTTCTATATTTGCCTTGATTGCTTTTGTATTATTAACCTTATTTTTGTTAAATTCTTTTTTAAAATCTCAATTTAATTTCTCCACTCATCCAAGGAACTCCAGTATTTGCTGCAGTACCTTACTACTTATGTGAATATGTCAAGTCCACACCCTAATCATCTCCTGTTTGAATGCATTTCATTGTTTGTATACTATTTTCTTTGCAAATTTTTCTTTCCAGTTTATCTGGGCTAATTCTTTTTTTTAATCTTGCTGAAATAGGATGTGGCAGTTCAACATGGAGAAATGTGAAGTAGCATGTTTTGGGAATTGCAGTGAAAGAATGAGTGTATCCTAAATGGTGAGATTCTTAACAGGAAGCAGAAATACAGATCTTTAAAATTATGCAGTTAGAAAAGGCCATACAAAGGCAAATGGAATTCTGGGTTTTATATTTAGTGGCATTGAATATAAAGGTGACTAAGTAATGTTTAATTTGTGCAAGAGACTGGTTGGTCCACAGCTCAAGTATTGCATGCAGTTCTGGCCATGCCATTACAGAAAGGATATTGGAGCAAAAAGAAAGGGTACAGTGAAAAGTCACTAGATTGATATTTGGAATAGATGTGGCTCCAAAAATTTCGAGTCTGAAACAGAAGGTTAAAGGCAGCAGTTGGTAATGGGGACAGGAACATGTTGAGGCCTGATCTCAGACAGAATTGGCTGAGTGCCAAAACAACGAAACAAAGAATATCCAGAAGTCAAGAAACTTCAAAAATCAGAAAAACTTGGAGCGAGGCCGAATGAGTAGGAGAAAGGTCTCTGGAGGTCTGATTTTTGAATCTCTCAGACAGCAGTCAGGGCTGGAAGGCCGATCTCAGCAAAACTAAGTGCTTTTAAAAACAAAAGGGTGGGGGGAAAAGTACTATTTAATTTAAACTTATCTCTAACCCATATTATCTAGACAAGGAGGCTCTAAGGTTGGTTCTGCCCTCAAGTGTTGAAATGCCCGAACCTGTTTAATGCTAACTTAGCAGTGGGGGACTGGAGCTTTTGAAACACCATCTGTTGGTAGAAGTGGAGCTGAAGCATGACTAGGACCCATCACTGCTCATAGCTACTCACTTAACAATGGGCAATCCTATTGAGATACCACCTGGAGGCATGACTGGTGATGCACAAAATGATGCATGCACTGATTTTAATATATATAGGTACAATAGGAAATGTGTGCAGTGCAAAACTTCAGTATATAAATAAATTACCTGATGTAGTTTTATCCCTTATTTTTGATAAAGTTGAGGATGCGCAGTAAATTTGCATTTAAAAAAAAATTACCAGCTTTGGAGGTATGTGGCTGGTGTTCAGCATTACTGCAGAGGGGAGGAGGTTTAGCAAAACTAATATAGTCTTAGATTTTGGTAAGAGTGAGGGGATGGTCCTAAAGTTTGGTAGCATAGGCAGAGGTTGTCTTGTGGTTAGTAGTACTGTGGAGAGGGAACCTGGGTGTTAGGCAGAACTGGGAGTGGTATGTAGGTTTTGGCTCATAGATTCCTGAGGTTTAGCTTTGAGGGTGGGGTGGGGTGGGGTGGGGGGGTGTGTGGGGAGGGAGTGGATGGGATGGGCATGACTTTGACAGCACTGGGTGGGGGGGATTGGTTGCGCTGGGTCTGGCACCACTGATTGTCAGTTTCTAAGATGCTTGTCAACATTGAACAATTGTGAGAGGTAACTGTAGGAAAGGAATTAGTTCTGAAAAAATATAGCTGAACTCCGGGTTAATGAGATACTGGCCTGGATGACATGCCCCTGAGAATATTGAAAGAGTCAGAGAGGAGTAATCAGAGGCTCTGGTCACATCTTTTCAATCCGTCTTAAATACAAAAATTGTCCCTTGATACTAGAGAGTAGCTAATGTAACACCTTTTATTCAAGAAGGATAAACCAGATAACTATAGACCAGTTAGTCTAACTTCAGTTGTGGGAAAACTCTTGGAATCCATAATTTGAAATCAAATTAGCGAGCATTTAGAAATGCTTCGGTTAATCAAATGTAAGGAATCTTACAACACCAGGTTATAGTCCAACAATTTTATTTTAAAATCACAAGCTTTCGGAGATTATCTCCTTCGTCAGGTGAGTGAGTGAAAGGTTCTCAAATCGCATATCTTATGTTAGGTTGGGACGCCATCACACCAATCAAAGGTGTCGTGGTGTTCAGACAGGTTAGCCACGGAAAACAGTAGGTCCCAGTATACTCAATACACAATGTGTCAAATTACACAGACAGAGAGAAAGAGACCCGAAAGGCAGAGAGAGAGAGAATTTCCAGTTGTATTAAAAACAGATAACTTTTTTTACCTGCTGGTGGGGTTACGTGTAGCGTGACATGAACCCAAGATCCCGGTTGAGGCCGTCCTCATGGGTGCGGAACTTGGCTATCAATTTCTGCTCGACGATTTTGCATTGTCGTGTGTCTCGAAGGCAGTCTTGGAGAACGCTTACCCGAAGATCGGTGGCTGAATGTCCTTGACTGCTGAAGTGTTCTCCGACTGGGAGGGAACCCTCCTGTCTGGCGATTGTTGCGCGGTGTCCGTTCATCCGTTGTCGCAGTGTCTGCATGGTCTCGCCAATGTACCATGCTCCGGGGCATCCTTTCCTGCAACGTATGAGGTAGACAACGTTGGCTGAGTCACAGGAGTATGAACCATGTACCTGGTGGGTGGTGTCCTCTCGTGTGATGGTGGTATCTGTGTCGATGATCTGGCATGTCTTGCAGAGGTTGCCGTGACAGGGTTGTGTGGTGTCGTGGACGCTGTTCTCCTGAAAGCTGGGTAATTTGCGGCGAACGATGGTCTGTTTGAGGTTGGGTGGCTGTTTGAAGGCAAGTAGTGGAGGTGTGGGGATGGCCTTAGCGAGGTGTTCATCATCATCGATGACCTGTTGAAGGCTGCGGAGAACATGGTGTAGCTTCTCCGCTCCGGGGAAGTACTGGATGACGAAGGGTACTCTGTTGGTTGCGTCCCGTGTTTGTCTTCTGAGGAGGTCTATGCGATTCTTCGCTGTGGCCCGTCGGAACTGTCGATCGACGAGTGGAGCGTCATATCCCGTTCTTACTAGGGCGTCTTTCAGCGTCTGTAGGTGTCCATCGCGTTCCTCCTCGTCTGAGCAGATCCTGTGTATTCGTAGGGCCTGTCCATAGGGGATGGCCTCTTTGACGTGGTTAGGGTGGAAGCTGGAAAAGTGGAGCATCGTGAGGTTGTTTGTGGGCTTGCGGTAGAGTGAGGTGCTGAGGTGCCCGTCTTTGATGGAGATTTGTGTGTCCAAGAAAGAAACCGATTCGGAGGAGTAGTCCATGGTGAGTTTGATGGTGGGATAGAACTTGTTGATGTTATCATGTAGTCTCTTCAGTGATTCTTCGCCGAGGACACCACCCACCAGGTACATGGTTCATACTCCTGTGACTCGGCCAATGTTGTCTACCTCATACGTTGCAGGAAAGGATGCCACGGAGCATGGTACATCGGCGAGACCATGCAGACACTGCGACAACGGATGAACGGACACCGCGCAACAATCGCCAGACAGGAGGATTCCCTCCCAGTCGGGGAACACTTCAGCAGTCAAGGACATTCAGCCACCGATCTTCGGGTAAGCGTTCTCCAAGGTGGCCTTCGAGACATACGACAACGCAAAATCGTCGAGCAGAAATTGATAGCCAAGTTCCGCACCCATGAGGACGGCCTCGACCGGGATCTTGGGTTCATGTCATGCTACACGTAACCCCACCAGCAGGAAAAAAAGTTATCTGTTTTTAATACAACTGGAAATTCTCTCCCTCTCTGCCTTTCGGGTCTCTTTCTCTCTGTCTGTGTAATTTGACACATTGTGTATTGAGTATACTGGGACCTACTGTTTTCCATGGCTAACCTGTCTGAACACCAACGACACCTTTGATTGATGTGATGGTGTCCCAGCCTAATATAAGATATGCGATTTGAGAACCTCTCATTCACTCACTCACCTGACGAAGGAGATAATCTCCGAAAGCTTGTGATTTTAAAATAAAATTGTTGGACTATAACCTGGTGTTGTAAGATTCCTTACATTTGTCCACCCCAGTCCATCACTGGCATCTCCACATCTCGGTTAATCAAGGAGAGCCAGCACGTTTCTGTTAGTCAAGTTATGTTTGATGGTGTTTTTTGAGGAATGACAGTGTGTCTGTGTGTGATTCGTTCGTTCGTCCGTCCTGAGGCATTGTAACAGCACGGGTACAGAGTTGGTTGACAGAGTGCGCTTTGTCCAGCTGATGCCTCCATTCGCAAGAGATGTGCCGAATGTGTTACCCTAGGAGAGGTAAGTGACTCGCTTGTTGCATGTATGCACTGCAGACTACCCGATGTGGTAGATGTCTTTGGCGGGGAGAGAGATGGTGGTGTTTGAAAGAATCTGGTAGCAGGAAAGCTTCATGTTGTGATGACATTCGATTCTACAGGAACTTCAGTCCCTGATCCAGAGGTTGTGTGCAGGTCATTGTGTAGCATTGGCTCAGCTCAGTGGCAGTTGTCTTGTGAATCAGGGGGGCTAAGATACCTCTACTTTAACATGTGAAACAGTCTATAAACATGGGTCCATGCATAATGACAGGTGTGGTCAAAATACCTTGGAGCTCTTTGCACCTGCATTTGTTGGTCCTCACAAACTGCTCCCTCCTCTCATTATGCATTGTGTTCGGAACCACGAAAGGAATATCCAGCCTCACCTCTTTGCAAGGAGACCAACAGTAACCAGGAATAGGAAGCACAGCAGAAAATAGTTGCTGAAATGAAGGACTGCATATCAAAACCAACTAATGCATTGAGCATGATGCAGCAAAGGGTAGATAAAAATGTAAGACAAACCCCAAGAAAGTAACCATGGAAAGTTTACCATCTCTCTTTCAAGAGTTTGTTTCAGCATGCCAAGTCCTGGGATTTCCTTGCATTTACTCTTTATGGGTGAAGCTCGTTCTATGTGTGGAGGCTCGTCCAAAGATGTAAAATTTGGTGCAAGAGTCTTTTATAATAGCATGAAATAGTGTGGCTTCATTATTTCCCCCTGACTCCCATGAATGAATTGACACTGCACGGTTAATGATCAAATACACTGGTTTGAAATCTGTCTTAGATTAAGAACTGCGTGCAGTGATCCTCTGACTTAAAACTGACCGTGCACCCCTACCATTGCACTAAAAAACTGACTGCATGCCCAGACCATTAGGCTAAAATCGGACTGCACACAGTGACAACCGACCGAGTGCCCTCCACCTTACACTAAAAACTGACTACGGAAAGTGACGGACTAAAAACTGACAGCATGCAGTGACCCCCTGACTAAAAACTGCATGCCCCGACTGATAGTTTGAAGACTGACCAAGTGCTGCATCCTTTAGATTTAAAAACTGCACACAATGAGCCTCTGACTAAGAACTGACCCACAAAGCAGAAACTCAGTTTTGGTTAGCCTAGTGATTATGCTACTGGATTAGCAACCCAGACGTCGAGTTCAAATCCCACCATGGCAAATCTTGAAATTGTAATAATCATCAGAAAAATGACCACGAAAAGCTGCCAGATTGTCATTAAAAACTCAAGTGGTACAGTATTGTCCTTTGGCGAAAGGGACTCCAAATGGTATCTGAAATGGTCCCCACTGCTTTGAGACCAACTAGGGATGGGCAATAAATGCAGCCTTCTCAGTGTTGCCCACATCATCAGAAATTTTTAAAAAAACCTCCAATATATTCCTCTAATTAAAAACACCAGCATAACCCATACAAACATAGTGGAGAACCACAAATACAAATGCATTTTCAAAAAAATCAACTTTGAATCAAATATAATTGTACAGTGTCAAAAGGTCGCCATCAGGATCACTAAATTCACCACCAAGAACATAAAAATGCTGCAGAAACGCACATAAAAATAGAATACGGAAGAATCACTCAAAATGACATGCCTAACTGTTCCCGTGTTGTCAAGCTGGATAAGTGCATGCACGATTTAACCCTGATTTTAAACAAAAAATCCAGAAGAAACGTGGAAACAATTAAAACCGTGTACCGTTGGAATCAGCAATGGTTTACTTTTACTTGAATTCAAATTTTAAAGACAACAATGTTGCAGATCTGCGAGCACACATTTTTTGAGACCCAGTACCGTGATGTGCGATTGTACACTATCTTTTTAAAACTGCACCAGTTAGAATTGATGTAATAAAAATGACAGGAAACTAAGTTTTAAAAAATTGATATAAAATATTAAGCATACACAGATTATACACACTCGTGCAATAAAGCTCACTTTTGGCCAGAAGAAAACAGCAAATTTTTCAGCTGATGGGCAGTTCACACAAACTTCGCAACCTTTTTGGAGCCTTTTGATTCTTTCAGTTCTGATTTCTTTTATTAGTTTTTGCAGACTTATGCTTTATTTGTTGCTTTCATATATCCATAGTCATTTCTGGTTCCTGTTCTCAATTTTGCTCTTTGCTTTTCCTACCTCAGTTCTGATTTATTGTTTTACAAATACAAAATTTAAATTACTGAGCTGTAAGAATTTGCATACAAAAAAATATGACAAACCCATGTGAGGCACCATTTTTCATAGGTAAGGTACTTTGATTTTATATTCTCAGGCTCCTAATACACATGTATGGCTCACCTGAGGGTAAAAAAAATATTACTTTGCGCAGGAAATGTTTCATAGAAAAGTGCAGCTGAAATGAAATTCGAACAGCCACAGAAGTCAGTTTAGTGCAGGAAGGGTAATTGATGTAAAAAAAAGCTCCGTTCATTTAAGGCAGGGATGCCTAATCTTTTGGAGCTTAGGACTGGAAATGTGAGTCCAAACCAGTGAGTGGGCTGCACGACTACGTAAAAAAAAATCCAAAAACCGCATTGTTCCCCCCCCCCACCATGCACAATTCAAACACTGTACACAAGTGCAGCACCTATGCACAAAAAATTAGATACTCTATACAAAAAATTTAGAACCACGCAGACACACCAAAATCAAGACCTCCATATAGCAAGTCCACCCCTGTTTTTTTTTAAAAAGCCAGACCCATAAACAAAAGCAAGATGCTCTAAATGCACATATTTCAAACCCCCTACACAAAAAAAAAGCTTTCCCTTTCCACCCTCCAAAGTTTAAAAACTGAGAGGTTTTCAGCCTCGGCACTTCAGATTTCCCAGCCTGGAGCACTGATTGGTGTGACAGCCTCCTTCCTGATTTGTGTAAATACACCAATTGGGACAGCCTTTTCTCATTTTTAAGGACCAGGAGATTTAAAGAGCTGAAGCTGAGCCATAGCAGAAGTCAGCTACTTCACGCTTCAGATAAGAATAACCGGCAGGGGGTTTGGAGCCAGATGAAAGGAACTTGTGGGTCAGATTTGGCCTGTGAGCCACATTTTGGATGCCCCCAACTTAAGGCGCTTTTAACATGTTTTAATTCAATACATGTTGATCCAAGTAGTGTAGCTGTACAGTATTTGTATGTGTGGAAAATATACATGTTAAAACTTGAATCACTACTTTTGACAAGTCTTGAATCAGACTTTCCCACTCAATAACCCTTGCAAGTCTGTCGTAGCCCAGCTTCTGCTATTGAAACTTGATGAGGAATCACTTTGTTATACAAAGGGAGGTGGAAATCTTGAACACTCTCCCCAAAAAACTGTTGAGGCTGGGTCAGTTGAAAATTTAAAAACTAAGATTGATAGATTTTTGTTAGGCAAGGGTATTAAGGGTTAAGGTGGGTAGGTGGAGTTAAGATACAGATCAGCCATCATCCAATTGAATGGAACAGGCTCGAGGGGCTGAATGGTCTACTCCTGTTCCTATGCTCTTAAGTAAGGTACAATACATTATCATTCCATAACTGGCAGAACCTGTGAATGAGCCTTGCAGACTGCAGGCACACCCACATGTTGAATAACTGATTGTATTCCATTTGAAACTTGGAAGTACTAGTTTATTGGCAGTAATTGATGTGTACAGTAGATTAGATAAACTGAATATTTTCAAATGGGCTTAGTGATAAACAAGCATGGTATTGACAATAGACCGTCTAGTGGAACACAATTTGGAGGGTTTCTATAGAATCATTAAAATGCATAGTTTTTGACAGTCAGTGCAGATAATACCACTGAGCTAAGGTGTTAGGCTCTGAGTTAGAAGGTTGTGGGTTTAAGCCCCACTCCAGAGACATGAACACATGATCAAGGCTGACACGTGCAGTACTGAGGGATCGATAGACTATCAGAGGTGCCGTGTTTCGGATGAGACGTTAAATCGAGATCCCATCTGCTGTCTCAGATGGACGTAAAAGATCCCATGGCACTATTTCGAAGAGGAGCAGGTGTCCAGGCAAAAATTTGTCCCTCAACAAACATTACTAAAACAGATTATCTGGTTACTATCACGTTGCTGTTTGTGAGACTTTGTGCACAAATTGGCTACTGCATTTCCTATACTACAAAGGTGACTACACTTCAAACGTACTTCATTGGCTGTAAAGTGCTTTAGGATGTCCTGAGGTCATGAAAGAGTTGTTTCTTTGTTTACCACCGCTTCTAAATTTAAAATTAATTTTTTATTACCACTTATTGTAAAACCCTGACTTTCATCCATCCTGGTTGTTCTCCCTGGTATGGCCCCCACCCTCAATTCCAAGGGGTGCAGACTTGAACGTTTCTGGCACACAACAGATTTAGCTCTTCGCCAAGTGTGGCTGAATCACATCATGCACCATCTGCTTTCCTCTGCCAAAACTGCTCACTATTCCAGTATCATCCTGGAATGCAAAGATAACTTCCAGCTTCTTTAATCCACTACTAACCGTCTCCATAAACCCCTCTCCCCTGCTCCGTCCACCCTCCCCTCCAAAAATAAGTGTGAGGAGTTCATGGACTTCTTTGTCACTAAGACCAACCATGCAGCTGCCTCTGCCACGGACCCCCTTCCCTTGCCCACCAAATTTCCCCAAGGTTTCCCACTGCCTTAGCCGTGAACCCAGATCCTTCTCTAGTTTCTCTCCAAACTCCACTTATGCCCCCTCCGAGCTCATTTGAGACCCACTTCCTGCTCTCTCGACCCTATTCCCATTAAACTGCTAACCACTCAACTTCTATTCCTGGCTCCCATGCTACTGACGTTGTAAATGGTTCCCTCTTCTCGAATATAGTTCCACTCCCTTTCAAATGTGCCATCTTTATCACCTCCTCAATAAATCCATGCTTGACCCCCGTGTTCTTGCACACTACCACCTCTCCTCCAACCTTCCTTCCCTCTAAAAAGTAATTGAATGTGTTACCACCTCCCAAATCTCTCCCCTTCTTTCCTGCAATTCCATATTTGAACCTCTCCAATCAAGTATGTATCGCTGTAACAGCACTAAAACAGCCCTAATCAAAGTTACAGATTACACCCTTGTGACTGTGACCATGGTTCACTATCCCTCCTTGTACTTCTGGACCACACTAGCCTCCCCAGTGCCTTCCACTCTGTTGTACAGCTGAGTGGGACTGCCCCCTCGGTTCCATTCTCACCTATCCAATCATAGCCAGAGAATCTCCTACAATGCATTCTCTTTCCAGCCCCAGCCCTAGCCCCACAATGTTAACCACTGCAGTACCCCAAGGATCTGTCCATGGCCCCCACCTATTCATCTACATGCTGTCTCTTGGCGACACCATTTGAAAACATGACACCAAGTTCCACGTATATGCTGACGACACCCAGCTCGACCTCTCCACTGTCTGTGTTCCTGCTGGTCTGACATCCATATTAAATGAGCAGAAATTTCCTCCAATTAAATATTGGGAAGACCGAAGCCATTGCCTTCGGCCCCTGTCACAAACACCGTTCCCTAGCCACCAATTCTACTCCCCTCGCTGGCCACTGTCTGATGCTGAACAGAATGTTTGCAACCTTAGCATCCTATTTGACCCTGAGCTTCCGACCCCCTATCCTCCACCAAGATCGCCTGTCTCCGCCCATGCCTCATCCCGTCTGCTGCTGAAACCCTCATTCATGGCTTTGTTGTTTCCAGACTTGACTAATCCAATGCTTTCCTGTATGGCCTCCTATCCTCCACCGTCTATAAACTTGAACTCATCCAAAACTCTGCTGTCCAGATAATGACCTGCACCAAATCTTACTCACCCATCACACCTGTGCTTGCTGACCTACATTAGCTCCCAGTCCACTAGTGCCTGAAATTTACAATACTCATCCTAGTGCTCAATCTCTTCATGGCCTTGTCCTTCCCTATCTCTGTAACCTCTTGCAGCCCTACGACCCTCTAAGAATTCTGTGTTCCTCTGACTCTGGCCTCCTATATATCCCCCACTTCCTTCGTCCCACCATTGACGGTCGTACCTTCAGCTGCCAGGCCTGAAACTCTGGAATTCCTTCCCTATACCCCTCTGCCTCTCCATTTTTCTCCTCCTATAAAACCCTCCTTAAAACCTACTTTTTTGACCAAGCTTTTAATCACTTCCTAATAGCTCCTTCTTTGGCTTGGTGTTGATTTTTGTCTGGTTATGCTCCTGTGCATCACCTAGGGACGTTTTCCTGTGTTAAAGATGCTAAATAAATATACAATGTTGTTTTGTACCTGAACAATGTATGTACGTTCATCCTTTGACTCTGGAGTTTGTTTATTTTGTATTTTTCCTGCATGAAAGACATGCTAGCATGTTTTGTTTGTCTATGCCAAAATGTAAAGAGATACCTTTGTGTGATTCCATTACTAATGATGCTGAATATTTCAATGCACACCAAATTGAAGAGAATGGATTAGATGTTGCATCTGTTATTCATGGTACTTGGAGAATTGCAATTCATGACAAACCTTTGAAAATAACTTCCTTATGACTTTGAAGCATACGAGGTGATCCACATTCTACAGTTGAGTCCAGATCAAATTTGTTGTTTTTGTAATGATTCAATTACCAATATTTTCTTGCATTTTGTAACTCCTCTGTGCTGACTTGCTGAGATACAATAGACATGTTTAGCAGTGGTACATTGTGTACAGTACTGTGAAAACTTTCGTTTCCTCAGCCTTCAGTTTATCCAAATTTAAAAACTGCATGCTCTGTGATCCAATTGCAACATGCTGAATATTTTTAAAAAATTTAAATCAATATCTCTCTGTCCCAAACCTAATTGACGTGCTCTACCTTCGCATTTGATCATTCTGATAGGAAACTTCAGAATTTCCGAATTCAAGGTTTCTTTGAAAGTAGATAAATCGCCAGGCCCGGATGAAATGTATCCCAGGCTGTTAGAAGCAAGGGAGGAAATAACCGAGGGTCTGACCATCATTTTCCAATTCTCCCTGGCTACAAGCGTGGTGCCGGAGGATTGGAGGACTGCTAACGTTGTCCTGTTCCTTAAAAAGGAGAAAAGGATAGACTTAGTAATTATAGGCCAGTCAGTCTAACCTTGGTGGTGGGCAAATTATTGGAATCAATTCTGAGGGACAGTATAAACCGTCCTTTAGAAAGGCACGGATTAATCAAGGACAGTCAACATGGATTTGTTAAGGGAAGGTCGTGTCTGACTACCTCCTCAAAAAATTCAATCAAGTTAACGAGGAGGGTCGATGAGGGTAGTGAGTTTGATGTAGCAAGGCTTTTGACAAGGTCCCACATGGCAGACTGGTCAAAAAAAGTAAAAGCCATTGGGATCCAAGGGAAAGTGGCAAATTGGATCCAAAATTGGCTTAGTGGCAGGAAGCTAAGGGTACTGGGGTTTTTGTGACTTGAAGGCTGTTTCCCCTGGTGTTCTGCAGGGCTCCGTACTAGATCCCTTACTTTTTGTGGTATATATTAATGATTGAAAGTTAATCATGCCCCCTACATTTAAGCAGTTTGCAGATAGTACAAAAATTGGCCTTGTGGTTGATAGTGAGGAAGAAAGCTGTAGACTGCAGGAAGATATCAATGGACTGGTCAGGTGGGTAGAAAAGTGGCAAATGGAATTCAATCCAGAGAAGCGTGAGGTACTGCATTTGGAGAGGTCAAACACGGCAAGGGAATACAAAGTAAATGGGAGGATACTGAGAGGTGTAGAGGAAGAGAGGGACCTTGGAGTGCATATCCACAGATACCTGAAGGTAGCAGGACAGGTAGACAAGGTGATAAAGGAAAGTATCCCATATGTCGTCTTAATTAGTTGAGGCATAGAATATAAGAGCAGGGAGGTTATGCTAGAAGTGTATGAAACACTAGTTAGGCCACAGCATGAGTACTGCGTACAGTTCTGGTACATTACAAGAAAGATGTGATTGCACTAGAGGGTACAGAGGAGATTTAAGAGGTTGTTGCCAGGACTGGTAAATTTTAGCTATGAGGAAAGATTGGATAGGCTGGGGTTGTTTTCTTTTGGAATAGAGGAGGCTGAGGGGTGATTTAATTGAGGGGCCTAGATAGGTCCTTCCTGTCCACTCTATTTCCCTTACCAGAAGGGTCAATAACCAGGGGGCATAGATTTAATGTAATTTGTAGACGGATTAGAGGGGAGCTGAGGAAAAGGTTTTTCACCCAGAGGATGGTTGGGGTCTAGAACGGCACTGCCTGAAAAGGTGGTAGAGGCAGAAACCCTCATCGCATTTAAAAGGAATTGGATGTGCACTTGAAGTGCCATGGCCAACAGGGCTATGGACCAAGTGCTGGAAAGTGGGATTAGGCCGGGTAGCTCTCTTTCAACTGGCACAGACACGATGGGTCGAATGGCTGCCTTCTGTGCTGTAAATTTTCTATGTTTCTAAGGTTCAGATTTTGCACTCTGTTTATGGAGAGATTGTGTGTCATTTTCTTCAAAATCATGTTGCACAAATTGCTCTTAAAAAGCCTTCATAATGGCTATCTTGGAAGGTGACTGATCAGCTGGGGTACTCTAGGTAAAACCAGAATGAAAAATGCCTTGTTATATTTGGGGACAAAGACTGATGTATTAAGATGGGAGCCAGTTCCCACGCACCCAGCCAATTGTACATGGTGGTGACAGATGGGTTATCCAGCTTTGAGCAGCTAAGTTTCTCTGATAAATTTGTCGAGTGGCTAAGTTTTAGATTTCTTTGCCTCCTATTATCTGGAAATGTGTGGGTACACAGTACTGTAGCAGCATAAAACCAGCATCTTGATGCTTGTTGCTGGTGGCACAGGTAAGAACAGGACTGCCGAGGTCAACCTTTAGTGCTGCATTCATGGTCATAGTGATGTGAATGGCATTAAAACTGAAGTACAGAAGGGATTTGGTTAACTCTCTGACAAATATATAGATGATAATGGAAAATGTATTTAAAAAGTACCATATATGAGATGTATTCAAAAGATTGAGTCAAGTGTTTTTACAATATATAGCATATATTTGATCTCTTGCCCTACAATATTCTATCAAGTATCTCGTGTGGGCTGGCATTTAAGCTTAAGACTTCATTAAACAAAACAAATGATGCCACAGGTCACAAGGTCGGCTTCAAGTCTATAGGGACCTTAGAAATTGTACTTGAAAAGTTTCCGCACTTGTCTTCATGAAATGTCAGTCGGTGCAGTAGTGAGAAGATCAGGAAAGGGAAACTCTCAACACTCTTGTGGAGAGGTCCCTAGAATGCATCGGTTACTGCAGTAACTCCTCTCTTTCCCCCCCCCCCCCCCCAACCCTGTACTTCCCTAGTTAGACAATATTTCCTTCAGACACACAAACTAATCTTACAGCTGGTGAATCGGAGGTCTTCTCAAATTACTGTAAACAATTTTACAACACCAAGTTATAGTCCAGCAATTTTATTTTAAATTCACAAGCTTTCGGAGATTTTCTCCTTCCTCAGGCAAATGTTTCAAGAGCTCCTTGAAGCCTACGCATTTATACATATAGAACAATACATGGTGTTTACAGACTGCCCCTGCAACTGCCCGTTGCCAAGGCAATCACCGTGTTCAGACAGAGAGGTGTCACCTGCAGAACCCCCGAATACACATTCAACAAAAAAACAAACAGAGAAAAAAAAACACAGAGAGAGGCAGAAACATCCGGAAGGCAGAGAGAGCCAGCAAATGACCCATTATATTAAAAACAGATAACATTTGTTCGATGGTGGGGTAACGTGTAGCGTGACATGAACCCAAGATCCCGGTTGAGGCCGTCCTCATGGGTGCGGAACTTGGCTATCAATTTCTGCTCGACGATTTTGCGTTGTCGTGTGTCTCGAAGGCCGCCTTGGAGTACGCTTACCCGAAAGTCGGTGGATGAATGTCCATGACTGCTGAAGTGTTCCCCGACTGGGAGGGAACCCTCCTGTTTGGCGATTGTTGCGCGGTGTCCGTTCATCCGTTGTCGCAGCGTCTGCATGGTCTCGCCAATGTACCATGCTCTGGGGCATCCTTTCCTGCAACGTATGAGGTAGACAACGTTGGCCGAGTCACAGGAGTATGAACCATGCACCTGGTGGGTGGTGTCCTCTCGTGTGATGGTGGTATCTGTGTCGATGATCTGGCATGTCTTGCAGAGGTTACCGTGGCAGGGTTGTGTGGCGTCGTGGACGCTGTTCTCTTGAAAGCTAGGTAGTTTGCTGCGAACGATGGTCTGTTTGAGGTTGGGTGGCTGTTTGAAGGCGAGTAGTGGAGGTGTGGGGATGGTCATAGCGAGGTGTTTGTCCTCATTGATGACATGTTGAAGGCTGCGGAGAACATGGCGTAGTTTCTCCGCTCCGGGGAAGTACTGGACGACAAAGGGTACTCTGTTGGTTGCGTCCCGTGTTAGTCTCCTGAGGAGGTCTATGCGATTTTTTTGCTGTGGCCCGTCGGAACTGTGGATCGATGAGTCGAGCGTCATATCCCGTTCTTACTAGGGCGTCTTTCAGCGTCTGTAGGTGTCCATCGCGTTCCTCCTCGTCTGAGCAGACCCTGTGTATTCGCAGGGCCTGTCCATAGGGGATGGCCTCTTTGACGTGGTTAGGGTGGAAGCTGGAAAAGTGGAGCATCGTGAGGTTGTCCGTGGGCTTGCGGTAGAGTGAGGTGCTGAGGTGCCCGTCTTTGATGGAGATTCGTGTGTCCAAGAAAGAAACTGATTCTGAGGAGTAGTCCATGGTGAGCTTGATGGTGGGATGGAACTTGTTGATGTTATCGTGTAGTCTCTTTAGTGATTCCTTGCCGTGGGTCCATAGAAAGAAAATGTCGTCGATGTATCTGGTGTATAGTGTTGGTTGGAGGTCTTGTGCAGTGAAGAAGTCCTGCTCGAACTTGTGCATGAAAATGTTGGCGTATTGGGGTGCGAATTTGGTCCCCATGGCTGTTCCGTGTGTTTGGGTAAAGAACTGGTTATCGAAGGTGAAGACATTGTGATCCAGGATGAAGCGGATGAGTTGTAGGATGGCTTCCGGAGATTGGCTGTTGTTGGTGTTGAGTATTGATGCTGTCGCAGCGATGCCGTCATCGTGGGGGATACTGGTGTATAGTGCCGAGACGTCCATCGTGGTGAGAAGTGTTCCTGGTTCAACTGGTCCGTGGGTACTGAGTTTTTGTAGGAAGTCTGTAGTGTCACGACAGAAGCTGGGGGTTCCCTGTACGATGGGTTTCAGGATGCCCTCGATGTATCCAGAGAGGTTCTCACACAGGGTTCCGTTGCCTGATACGATGGGACGTCCGGGTGTGTTGGCTTTGTGTATCTTTGGGAGGCAGTAGAAGTCTCCCACGCGGGGATTACGTGGGATGAGAATGCGTAGGATGCTTTGAAGGTCTGGATCGAAGGTCTTGATCAGTTTGTTGAGCTGGTGGGTGTGTTCTTTGGTCGGATCTGCGGGTAACCGTCTGTAGTGTTCCTGGTTGTCCAGTTGTCGGTATGCTTCTTTGCAATAGTCTGTTCTGTTCTGTATGACTATGGCTCCTCCTTTGTGCTTCTTTGCAATAGTCTGTTCTGTTCTGTATGACTATGGCTCCTCCTTTGTGCTTCTTTGCAATAGTCTGTTCTGTTCTGTATGACTATGGCTCCTCCTTTGTGCTTCTTTGCAATAGTCTGTTCTGTTCTGTATGACTATGGCTCCTCCTTCGGGTAAGCGTACTCCAAGGCGGCCTTCGAGACACACGACAACGCAAAATCGTCGAGCAGAAATTGATAGCCAAGTTCCGCACCCATGAGGACGGCCTCAACCGGGATCTTGGGTTCATGTCACGCTACACGTTACCCCACCATCGAACAAATGTTATCTGTTTTTAATATAATGGGTCATTTGCTGGCTCTCTCTGCCTTCCGGATGTTTCTGCCTCTCTCTGTTTTTTTTTCTCTTTTTTTTCCCCGTTTGTTTTTTTGTTGAATGTGTATTCGGGGGTTCTGCAGGTGACACCTCTCTGTCTGAACACGGTGATTGCCTTGGCAACGGGCAGTTGCAGGGGCAGTCTGTAAACACCATGTATTGTTCTATATGTATAAATGCGTAGGCTTCAAGGAGCTCTTGAAACATTTGCCTGAGGAAGGAGAAAATCTCCGAAAGCTTGTGAATTTAAAATAAAATTGCTGGACTATAACTTGGTGTTGTAAAATTGTTTACAATTGTCAACCCCAGTCCATCACCGGCATCTCCACATCATTCTCAAATTACAGTAGAGTGCAGTATTATGGTTTTAGTTTTGGTTATTTACTTGGTGCACTGTACAATCTTGAGTTAAGATCTATACTAATGTACTGAACATGCCCCAGAGACTATTAATGGACATAATTATCCACCCATCTGCTTTTTTGGCAATAGTTTCTATTGTGATACTGCCCAACAAATTTTCTTTTAAGTGCATTTATTGGAATGCAGCAAGACCAGTTTAACCACGCTGTCCTGACTGCATGAAGTTTAAATATACATTTTGAAAGCTTACCTTGACGTTTTGCAGCTGTACTATCTGTAGACACTTTGACAAAGCTATTGCAATTAGGAAATTATTTCTCTGTTAAAGTAAGAATCCTCCTCCCTGGCTATGTAGATGCACCACCTGAAGCTGCAGAACTGGAATATGTATGTAAGATTTGCCTCCATGCAAATCGGGACAAAGAGATAACTGGGCCTTGCTTTATAAAAAAAATATTCTGGTCTACTTCCAATCCCCAACAGGTCCACCCAAATACACCCCACCCTTTTGTTCTATGTTCACCTCCAAATGAATACAACAAAGTCTGAATGGGGCCTGGGAACAAGACTTGGGCCATCAAAGCTGAACAAGAATGGAGAGAGGTATGGAAACAGACCCTGATGACTAGCACCTCATGAAAATGTATCAAATGTGTGGCATTCCATGGATGCTTCTCAAATTCCATCCCTCCCAGGAGAATGACTGTTGGAGGGGTTTTAATCAGAAAGACACACTGCTACACATGTTCTTGTCGTGCCCCCACATTCACGTGTGAGAATATGAGCAAACTCTCAATTGTTGCACACCACAGCTTGTGTCTCTTGGAGTTATCTATTGGAGTATGAGCCCAATTCTGGTAAACCTAAGGTACTGCTAGCTGTAAGAACGTGCATTCTTCCCCTGTGACAAAGGGCAACACTCCCTACAACAAATGCAAGTGGAGTACCTGAGCAGCATTTGCCAATCAGAATGGGTGAAGTATGGATTCTGCCCTGAACTCTGGAGCCCCTTACTGGAAGCATAAATGATCCTGGCATCTCAGACTGCTCTTTCTCTTTCTCCCCCCACCCCTCCCTCTCTCTCTGTTCCCAAAGGAGGGCAAGATTGGGCTATCTTGATACACACTAGCAAGGGATTTCTTCTGTTCAAGCCACTGAAGCAGCCCATAAGGTAACAAGTCAACACTGCAATGCCCCGCTCTGTGTTAATTATAATCCTGTATCTGCTTGACTTAGCAAAACACCAGGGACACAGTCAAACTGTTATGACCCTGAAAGCATTCTGTAAGCTGTATAATGACTGCACAAAATAAATTATATATTTTCTCTGAATTAAATGGTTTAAAATATTGCCTGGTACTACAGGTTCTTCTCCATGGGCAAACACAGCTTACACAACAATTTGTATTTACATCGCACCTTTTCACACAGGTGCAATCAGTCAAAAGTGGACTCTGAGCCAAAGAAGGAGATATTAGGAGGGGTGACTGGAAGCTTGGTCAGAGGTGGGTTTTAAGGAGGTTCTTAAAGGAGGAGAGGGATGTGGTGAGGCGGAGGGATTTCCAGACTGTGGCCTAGGCAGCTAAAGGCATAGCTGCCAATGGTATATGTTGGTGCTAATTCTCTAAGTTTCCCACAATTTCAGATATGTCTTTAACTGTATTGTAGAAAATGTGCACTAGCAGGAAGTAAAGAGAGAACGAACTTGTATTTTGTAGCTTTTAATGACCTCGATGCCCCACAGTGCTTCACAGCCAATGAAGCACTTCTGAAGTGCAGTCACTTGTAATGTAGGGAAACGCAGCAGCCAATTTGTGCACAGCAAGGTGCCACAAACAGCAATGAGATAAATGAACGGATAATCTGTTTTAATGGTAATTGAGGAATACATGTCGGTTAGGATACCAGGAGAACTTCTTTGCTGCTCTTCAAATAGTGCCATGGGATCGTTTACATGCACCTGAGGTCAGACTCTGTTTAACGTTGCATCCGAAAGCTGGTACTTCCTATAGCGCAGCGCTCCCTTAGTACTGCAGTGAAGTGTTAGCCAAGATTATGTTCTCAAACCTCGAGTTTGGCTTAAGCTTGCGACCTGCTGACCTGGAGGAGAGAGTGCTACCAACAGAGCTAAGATAACACTAATAAACTTAGGATAAGTACCAGAAGCATAAAGGAGGATCAGTTTAAAAGAAGTATTTTCATTGCGAAGGGATATTAGAATATTGAAAGCATTACTACAAATAGCTATTGAAGTCAAGTTACTCACGTAATTTAATAGGGTATTAGATAATTACTTGGAAGAAAAATATTAAAGGGCCAGGCCACTACAGGACAATGTAATAAAAGTAGATAGCTCAGATATGGAGATGGCACTGGCAGGGGCATGATGGAGTAAAATGCCTCTTCCTGTGCTGAAATATCTAATTGTGTGAATCATTATGATAATGGTACGTAAAATTCAGGATGCCTAGTTTGGTTCGGCACTAACGTATGTGATGACGATAGGAAATCAGCAGACATTGTGGAGTGCCAACAGGAAACTTGTGTTTCAAAATAGTTGCCAGCTAGCTTTGTACACTGCTTTGTAAATGGCAAATTTTCCATGCATGACCCACATTTTTCCAGAAATGTGCTTTATAATATGAAGTTGTTTCTAATCAACTTTGGGAGCAGAAGAATTAAAATATATGAAGGAGTCTTAAAATTGATGGTTTTAAAGAGGATCATTTTGTTGGATGAACCTTAATAACCTATTCAGCAGTAAGCTTTATTTCAGCATGAGGCCGGTGAGCCCTTTCCCCTCTGATTCATTACCTACATTTCATAATAACCTGTAATATGTTTTTAAAATGTGCAGTTTTCCTTTTTTTGTGGACCATGGGAATTTAAAAATTACAAAAATATTCAAATGATGTAAATATAATCAAATATTTTTAAAGTACAACTCCTTATAAGACTGGAGTGTTGTGCTGCATTAGCCATCAAATGATTGCAGTGTGCCTGTGAGGAAAGGTTGCAGTACATCAGTCCATTTTATTTTTTTTGCTTTCTGAAGCGATTTGGCCCTGTTTCTCTGTAAACTTTGCAATAGGAGAATGAGATTACTGATTCTGGGTTGCAGATGTTCTTTAGGGAGCTTCAATGGTTTGCTTTCATGTGGATTAAACCAACACAATAGGAGAAAATTGCCAGTAAGATTTTTTTTCTGAGGACACCAAATAGCAACACATCAAGGCTGGTAATATGAAAAACATACTTTTTTAAATTGAAGTATTTTAAGGTTGAATATCTACTGATTTTTTTAGAAATTACATCTATAGTACACTGAACTTTATCTGTCCTCCGCAGTCACTAACTTAAAGTACAATTTTACTGTGCTTTAGGTCAACAAGATATAAAGCTGTAGGTCACAGAGCATATTTTGCACAATTGACTTTTGCTGACATTTGTATTTTTTTGTACATATACTTGTGTTAAAACCTTACAGTGCATACGTTGTGTGACATATATTGAAGCTGTCTCTTTAGATTGCTATATGTTCAGGTCGACTGGTTATTGCTGTCATAGGCATAATAGGCTAAATCTGTCCTCTGTTCAATGTTGAGAACTTGAAACTGATGATCCAGCTTTCTTGTAATTTTGTTTTAGTTAATGGTGTAATTGAACTTTACAAATTTTAGAATTCAGATTGTTTTGCGGAAGATTATAATACCTTCATGAAAAAATGTTTTATGCTGTGCCTGTTTTGTATTGCAACACAAGGTATTTTGTCTCTTTGTTTGCTATAAAAGTGTCAATAAGCCACTTTAACCAAATGGGAGTGGTGTAGTGTTTTTATTTAGAAATACTTTTCAAGACTGGTCATTTGAATGTGCCTGCAATTGTCGCAATAACTTGCCATTCGGGCTGCTAAAAACAGTGGTTTGCTAAGTTCAGCAAGATTGTGTGACTTGGAGAGAAGGGGTTGGAAGGAAGGGAAGAGAGGGTAGAACTATCTTAACCATGGAAATTTTTTTTCAAAAAATATACTTTATTCATAAAAATTTGTAGCACAACATACAATACAGTTGTCATATCACATTCCAAATGTACACAATACAGATTATACAATTTGCAGGTTACATCAAGTACAGTTCAATGAACACATTGTACATAATTACAGTTCATGACACTCTGGGGTGTCTCTGCATTATACTCAATACAGATGATTCATTACAGGTACATTACAGATTCATTACAGGTACATTACAGCAATTTGAATTTTACATTCTGCCCTGGGTGGGGGGTTTCCCTGATTGCAGCCCCTTGGTATACAATGGCGGGAAGGCTCTAAATGGTTGCCTTTCCCCACAGATTAACCATGGAAAATGACACAGCTTGTATTCCTTCCTTCCTTCTTGCTGAAGGAAGCAGAGCAGTCTTTTAGGGAGAAATATGAATACAACCACCCTTGTGTATTCTGTGGCAGGGCAAGCATTTACAGTGTGCTCCATTGTTACATAAAGCATGAGAACAAAGGCCCAGGAGTCTTATAAAAAATCACTGACTTTTTTTAAACTAAAATAAATCAGGTTTGATGTTCAAATTTTGTGAACTGTTACTGTAGTATTATAATATGTAAAACCTGATGTAACACACCGTTGAGTGCCTGCCTCTTAACCAGGTAGCCCAGGTTTATGATGCAGAGCTAGCTCATTGAAGTGTGTCGGTTGGTTCCGTTTTTGGACTGCAAAGCTTGGTTCTTTAGAATAAGACTACCCCACTTCATAGTATCATAGTAGGTACAGCACAGGAGAAGGCCATTCGGCCCGTTGTGCCTGTGCTAGCTCTTTGAAAGAGCTCAATTAGACCCATTCCCCTGCTCTTTCCCCAAAGCCCCGTAACTTTTTAAAGAAGTTTTAACTTAAGTTTCCATCTGTTTATATCTCAGGACTCTGGGCTAACTGGTACTTATGACTATTGGCCACCAACTCCAAAACTTTTGCAGTTTTGGCTGCCATTTATACTAGGATTTTTAAAAAAATTATAAGTTGAATATTTTTAGTCAGTCATCACTTTCTTTCTCTTTACAGTTTCATAGTTTGTTTTCATATTCAATTGTATTCCTTTGATTTCACCTGTCTTTAGTGTTCTTTTTCATTTTCTGTATTTGCCTCCCAAGTTTAGAGCATTTTGGTTTTATTCTTGCATGTTTCATGGAGAAATGCCTTTCTATTCTGTGCAATTTTTAAAATTTATTTATGCCTGTGGACTCCACCGTGCAAAGTGATTCTAAAAATAGTGCAGCAGTAGTAAACAATTCTTCAATGAACATTTTTGCATGCAGGGATTTAAACACTGCTGTAAGATTCAAGATGGTAGCAAGCAGTTGCGTGAAATTCTTGGCCTTGTATTATAGTGAATTGTCGCAGATTGTGCCGTAGAATTGTTTACATGAGTTCCTGATCTAAGATGAGTCAATCTAGACAAATGTTAAATAGAACCCAACCAATACCTACAAGGTAGAAGAGGAGACCAAGGCAGTCAATACAAGCTACTTTTGTGTCCCTCCTGGCTAGTTGCAACGATGCATTGTCTAAGGTTTATGAGCAGGAAACTTAAACTTGACCTCTGAATTGGAATATGCTGTCAATTCTGAAGGGGGTGCCTCTTTCCTCAGTATAGTCACAAAGAATGTGTGCAGCTCTTGGTGCAAGTCAAGCACTTGACAGAACACCTGTGATATCCTCTCTTATGCAGGACGCCTGACACTGTTGCTCCCATTTCCTTGCAAACCTGGGGTGTGTTTGCAAGGACTTCGATTTAATTACATCAAGCATCTTCAGCAGTGAAAGAACATTGTCCAAAAGTTTCTCTCTTTTTGGAAACGAGAACTTCCATGTGTATGATGCAGTATGTTCTTACAATTTGGAGAGCAAAGGCCTTAATGCACATTGCAGCTCTCTTTTTTTTTATTCGTTCCCGGGATGTAGGCGTCGCTGGCAAGGCCGGCATTTATTGCCCATCCCTAATTGCCCTTGAGAAGGTGGTGGTGAGCCGCCGCCTTGAACCGCTGCAGTCCGTGTGGTGACGGTTCTCCCACAGTGCTGTTAGGAAGGGAGTTCCAGGATTTTGGCCCAGCGACAATGAAGGAACGGCGATATATTTCCAAGTCGGGATGGTGTGTGACTTGGAGGGGAACGATGGGGCTGGTACCATGCCTGTACATGTCAATGTACTTGTTCCATTTCAGGTTTTCTGGCTGAAAGAAGCCATCTACTGCTGCAAAGTTATCCACTATTGCGCAGCAGTCGCTTGCAATGTTGCGAGTCCTTACAAATAGTGCCTGTTCATGTATATAGTTCACAAACCCCCTCAGCTGGGCATAGCATACTCCTAAAGACAGGCTGTTAGCTGATACTAGTTGCCTATGTGGTTTTAATCCTGCAGTAAGTGGTATTATTGGATACAGGGACAACTTTTTAGCTTTGCTGCTGCAACCTAGTATTTATTCATTCATTCTCTCTCTCTCTCTCTCTCTCTCTCTCTCTCTGGTTAGTTAAGCCAGCTGCTATATTAAAAAAAATCCTTGGCAAAGGTGTATGACTTCTTGAACTTAGCTACTCAGTAATAAAAGCCTCCAGGGCTGCCTTCAAAGCAGTGGCTGCAACTTTGAAGGTTTTCTTTTGACAGGTGTAGGCACTTAAATAGTCCAGTGCTCTGGGTGTTTGAGTCAAATTTTGCTGAGGTGTGTGGAATTTCATTCCCTCATTGGGTAGGGTTGGCAGGTAGATGTTTCACTGCGGCCTTGAAATGTTTGTCAGTGCAGGTAAACCTGTACTACAGACAACTCTCTCTGAAATGCCAACCTGTTCTGTGAGTGATAAGTCTTTCCCAACAGATCAGTTCCATCCTTGTTGTTCCTTGTACTAAAGGTTACCACGTGCATGTTTTAAGAAATGATGCACGACTCTTCCTATTAATCTGAGACTGAAGCTCGTCAGAGACTTGGTCAAATTTCCTGCCAAAATAATGCCCTCCAGTGCTAACAGATATCTATAGGTCAATGAGCAGCAGTGTTAAAATAATTACCAAAAAATGAGCAGTGTAACGATTACTGTTGAAGTGGAAGTTTTCCTGAATAATGCCACAGAAATGTGTACGTGGCTTGAGACCCACGTGTCCTTATTCTGATATCACTGCTGCTTGATGATGGTTGGGCATGGGCAGAGCTGGAATTGTTCACAGTAGATTAGCAGTAGTTGTGTTGGTGATTTGTTGCTTTGCCGAATGTGCCTTTTGTTCTCCTACTGAGTTGGGAGATTTCGTATTGAACCTGACCTCGCTTCCCCTGCCCAATTCTGCTTTCTGGCTCTGAACACACACTGCTCAAAATTTCAAACCTTTGGTAAGGTGTGTATGGAGCTTCAAATGTCGTAAGTAAATCAGTTTGTTGTTACTTTGATGAAGATCTTGCATACATACAACATTTCCAAGTTGTTCTAATATAGCCAGTCTGTAATGTTGGCTGCTGGATATTTGATTGATGACAATGCTACTTCAAAATCAGTTTATAAAATGCTGCATATGTTTAGATTTGACTCTATGGAAGAAATAAAATAGCTTGCCTCCTATAATAATTATGAATGTATTTTCAAAAGCTCTAATTGTAAAGTTACCATGTTGTACTCCCATGTCTCATCCTTTATAGCTGTTCCCTTTTTACTTAATTCTAATGTGATATTTGGTCAAAATTTTGTTTGACATCAACTGTTTGAAGTGCAGAATTTCAGTGGAACATAATTTTTCTTTTTGCCTCATGAGAACACTTAAATTCAAAATGAATTGTATTTTGGGGATAGTTGGGACCAGATGGTAATTACAGTGGATTAGTTAATTGACCACAAGAAATGATTGCTTTTGTTTTTAATTCCAGATTTTTGCCAATTTGTAGCTTTAATCCTCTGATTTGGTGTTGTCTGGTTAGTTGCAGCATAAATTTGGCATTTAAAAATAATTAAAAATCTGCTTGTCAAACAAGTAAAACTTCATTTGATTGCAATCCTGGGATTTTTGATTGATTTACTTGATAACGTGAGAGTTTGCTGGCTGTAGCACACTGGAGCTATGAGGGGATCATTTGCAGGAATTTATGTAATTCAAGTTTGCTATGACTAATTGTATTTCAAATCCTTAATGTGTTAATGCAATCTAATTGTAGTTCCATTTATATGACACTGTAATGTAACTCTACCAGCATTAACCAGACATGTAAAATCATCACCAGTTCTATTCCATGCTGGTGTTTTGTACAATGTGAATGGTGTTTGCATCATTTAGTTGCTGTAAATGTTGTATTCTAAAATGTCTTAAGTGAGTTTTTTTTTCCCCAAAGACAGTATGGAAATAGCAGGAGGAGATTCAAAAGTACCACAGAAGAAGCAAGTCAGACAAGGCATATGAGCTTAAGAATTTTTTTCTCTACAGCTCATCGGGAGCAATATACTAAATAAGTGTAGCTCATTAACACTGTACTTGGCATTTTTCTTCAATTCTATATTCTTGCTTCTTTTTACATGCACCTTCAGTCATGGCCATTTGGCATTGTCCTACTATAAGCCCAATGTGAACAGTTGTTTGCATCCAGTTGGGCATTCGACAGATGCAAGCTGTTGGATCAAGGCTGTAACAGCTGCTGTTGCACCATCACTATAGTACCGCACGTAAAATTAGAAGTTAACTTTAGCATAGCGTATACTATTTCTTAATGTGCAGTTTATCCAAAAGTATTAGACAGATGGGGCAGCTTTTAAACTGCCCGTTTGGTGTTGGTGCATGGTCTTCTTGAGGCCCCTGACCGTCACCAAAATGTGGGATAGAATCAGTTGCTGTTGCTGTATAAAAGGAGCCAGTGTGAAGTCCTGCCACAAAGTTTTAAAAGTATGGACTTTGGTAGCCCCATGCATTGCTATTCCCATCAAAAATCATACTAGGAGCCGGATGTCATTTAGCAGTACTTTCTGTGCACCGTTGAGTATGCATGTACAGTGCTGTGTTTTTCTTCAGCTAAACAGCAGTGTTACCATATAGTGAAAATGGTTTTCTGCTCACGGTGCTGTGATAGTAAAGTCAACGTTAAGTGCTTCAGTGCTGTGTAAATGTGAAATAAGTGAGCCTCCTGTTGTAACTAAAAATTAACCCAGAAGTGCAGCTTCCATAATGAATCTCTGACATCGCTAATTTGCCAGGTTACATTAATGGTCTCCTGCTGTGCTGTATGGATCTATGGATGTATCTTATTATTTATGCACACTGTAATGCCTCAATCTCTGATGTACATTGAAATTGTGCTGTATATTTGACATACATCATTTCTGTGTAGTTGCTCAAACATTGCGAATCCGCATCGAGACATTTAAAATAACTGGATTCGATTCTGCTTCATTTACCTGGTTACTTTAGAGAATTCTGCTTTTCCCTTTAGATGTTCAGCATCCATTGGGTAAGGGAAAAGCCTTGAAGGCATGTAATACTTGCTAAGTGTTATATTTGCTTGCATAACAGTCACTGCACACCAAATGTAATTCACTCGAGCGTTTTGAGACGTTTTGACTTGATAATGTGCAACATAAACGCAAGTGTTTTTAATGACCTATTGGGGCTACAGCTCATTAAGGGGCCTTACACTCTATGAATGTATATACCCATTCTGCTGGAGGGGTTGGGGGTTAGCCTGTTTTTCTGACTAGCAGTAAAACTCAGCTGTTTTAATCCACTCCAATTTTCACTTTTTATTTCATCTTTCTCTCTCTGTACAGAAAATGCCAGAAGGGTCGGAGGACTGTAGGCACTGGCAGGCCCATTGACATCCATCCCCTGTAACTGTTCCAGTATATCCATCCAATCCTGACAATGGCGCAGGGCAGCCAGCAGATTGATATTCAGGTGCTGCATGACCTCCGGCAGCGCTTCCCTGAGATCCCAGAAGGAGTGGTGTCTCAGTGCATGCTGCAGGTACTGTGTGAAAATAGGACCCATCAGCTGCTAAATACCTTTTGCATTTGGGACAGCAACAAAATAAAACCTTGATGTAGTTGTATGTTCATTCCGTGCTGCTTTAAATAATTGCATAGCTGCTAACTCAATGCCACTATAAAATTTAGAAGTTTTTACTGTCCAAAGAGGATTATTGTGACTGATTACAATGGACTTCCAGTTTTGGGCTTGACAATTCTTTTACTGTAGTTTTAACCAAAATCATAACAAAAAAAAACTTACAATATGCAGGCAAAGTTGCTTTGACTTAATTGTCACCTAACCATTTGTTTCTGGCATTGTAACCTAATAGCATCCTGACACATTAGTGTATGTTCTGTATTTTTCATACACACTAGAATTTACAGTGAAAAGAACAAAATACTTTGTGGAATAATTTTTAACTAGTATAAAAAGCATTCACCAAAATAGATGAATAAGTAGCTCAATAAAAATAGAAATTTATAAAAACAGGACACGTGAACTCGGAGTGTTGAAAGGGATATTCGAGGTGCAAAGAAAACCCCAGAGATGAGTTTTGCTCAGCACAATACTATAATGTTCTTGCTTATCATAAAAGAGGAGTTAAAGAGGAAGTTACAACTAAAAATAAGTCAAGTAAAAAAGGTAGAAATATTTGAGTTTTTCAAGTATTCGTGAGAGGATAACTTGCTATCCAATTTCTGTAATATGCTCTATCAAAGAAGATTTTAAAGTCAACTTTGTAAAGATACTAAAGTTATGAAGACTTAAGACTAATATCCCCTGGGCCAGGTGAATATATATCCTAGGTTGCTGAAGGAACCCAGGGAGGAAATTTGTTATTGACTATCATCATGGTGGAATGACTGGGCACTAGTGAGGTTCTGCAGGAATGAAAGGTGTCCAGGTTACCTATGTTAAAAAGGGGTGGTAAATCTAACCCAGGCACGACAGACCCATCAGCTTAACATTGATGATGGCATATATTTCAAGGAGTAGGCTGGTGGAGTAAGTATGTGGCAGTAAATTAATTTAAACAACCCCCTGGATTTAAAAGGGGAAGATACATGACAGACTAATTAGACTTCTTTTAAGGATGTCACAGGTGAAGAAATGTAACCAATCTTACAACACCAGGTTATAGTCCAACAGTTTCAAATAAAACTATTGGACTATAACCTGGTGTTGTAAGATTCCTTACATTTGTCCACCCCAGTCCATCACCGGCATCTCCACATCACAGGTGAAGAAGGTTGTGGTGCTCCCTGTGGTATAGATTTAGACCTCAGAACACCTTTGGAAAAAATTCCACACCAAGGACTTTGAATTAACCAAAAGTCGCAGGAATTCAGAACCAAATTTGGGAGTAGATAAGGACCTGATTTTAAAACAAAATATAGGAAACCCTTCTCATTACAGGCATAGTGTTCATTGGGTTGGGGGAAAAGAGGAATGTTGGGTGGAGTCCTACAGGGCTTGATGCATGGAGCCCTATTTCTGATCTACATAATTGACCAGGATACCTAAACTAATTGTAAGCTTGTCATATTTTCTCAATACATAAATTTAAGAGCAGTGAAGACAAAGGATGTAACTAAAGATTTGCAAAAGGATTTAAATTGATGACATTGGACATACAAATGGCAAATTAAATTAACAGCATTAAACTTAAGCTGCACATGGGTCAAAATGTGGGTCATAAGCATATAGTGAATGGAATTAAATTAGCACAGGAACACTTTGGGTAGTAGAGGCAATTGTGTTGGTGTTCAAAATACAGTTGGGTGCTGTGCTAAGAGACTAGGGGATAAGCGTCAATGGAATCCAATAGCCTTTTCTGATCTCAGACTTATGTGCCCCCAGAATTCTGAACATATATTGGAATAAGCTTTGCACCTTCCACTTGTAGGACAAAATCTGTGATAAGAAAGTGACCATGGCCTTAAAAAGAAAACATAAATGTACATAAACACACTGATAGAAGTAACTGTGTAAACACGTCACTTTTTTTTGGTGTGTGCAGATAAGTAATTTGAGGACAATGTTTCTATTACAAGACAGATTGATTCTGGACAAAGCATTTTTGCTGACAGCATTGTTGAATTTGAAGAAAATGCTTGAATTTAATAATAACTGGCTATAAGAGAAAAGATTGTATGAGAGGACAATGTGTGATTGCAGATCTGCATTCTGTGCAGTGAGAAAGCAATGGTTAATAACTGCAGGCATAATCCTTAAATATGTTCAATTAGCTGTTCAGGCAAATGTCTTTCTCATTCTGTAACTCTTCAGCGATCTTTCTGATGGAGTATAATTTTGTATATCAAAACTGTAAATGTTGAAAACCCAAATATAGCAAGTTTGAAAGTTGATTTATTGTGAATGCTTTTGGTACCAGGCTATTTCACACACTATCTTACAGGATCAATGTAGGATATTGCACCAGTGATCATATGTTTATGGGAGTTCATTATGACTCTTCTTTCACAGAAGTAGAAGAACCTGTCTGGTACATGGTTTATTCTGCCCTCCTGTGGGGGAAGGGGGAATTTTGTACTTGTCCAGGTGAAGAACTCCTGGTATTGGGAGAGATGAAAGTTTGTTTTCCATTTTTTGAATCTACTATTAGCACTAAATATTTCAGATTAGCACAGCATGGCCCAGATGCAGTTTCAAAATTCCCCCAATGAATAACCTTAATGTCAACCTTATATAAGCACTTGATATTGCACCAGTGTGACATTTTCTATTTCCACACCCTAAGTCCTCTGAGCGAGGCATCTGGTCTCATACTGAATGGTGTGCAATTTGTATAGTGGAATCATGCATACCAGGATTTAAATGAAAACTGGCCATACTCATTTTATCTTGGAATAAACCTCACCCTTCTGTGGTTACTGTGATGATCCATCAGCCTGGAATGATTGGAATCTAGGTCCGAGGGGTAAAAGGTCTGTGTTGTAACCTCCTGGACTTTTCTGTTTGAGTGACTCACCAATGTATACCACTAACTACTACAGTAACCCCAACATTCACATCCTGAAATACTAAATAGTACCACTGATACTCTATATGGAGAAAAAATGCAAAGCATGAAGAATATAATTTTTGATTTATGGAAAACCATATATCTTATTAAATGGTAACACTTCTGAAAATGATCTGTAATTGGTTTGTAGACTGTAATATCAGCTTGCATATTTTTGAAAGCATTATGTTTTGGCTCCTATGGTTTGCTGGCCAACATAAAAAGAACTTTGCATTGTTTAATACAGTTATGGTTCAAGAGTTATAATAGATGCTCTTTCTTCTAACTTGAGTTTTTGTAAGTTGAACATGCTGTTGAGAGGATATTGAACTGGCGCTGGTGGTACATTCCCATTCCTTCGCAGAGGTGGTGCTTCCCAATGGTGCAATGACGAAATGCACCTCATGGTAAGGTACCTGAGCAGTACAGATTAAGGTTCCAGGTTTGATTCCTGGTCTCTGTTAATTTAGCTGATCTAGGTAATTGGATTTTTCTCCTAGCTGGGCAAGAGAGGAGAACAATCTGCAGGGTTCCTACTTCTGATTGCTATCCAGTGACCCCTGGAAAGTGTACAGCTAAGATGAGACTTAACTGTGATGCCCCCTGTGGTTGAATAGCCTACCAGCATTCACTGTTCGCATCAACTATGAAGAATGGTGTTCAGAATGAGGTACCAGGGGGTAGCCAGCATTCGTGGAACTATATCCCAGCTTTAGTCGCAACCTTATGGGAAGAAAAGTTTTAAAAAGTACATAAGTTGTATGAATTACAATGTTAACGTCTATTTGAGCGAAAGTGTATTTTGGAATGTTCCCTGCATTCTGTGGGTATTGCTAAGCTGGGATTTAAGACTATTCCCAGCAATAAGTAGTGTGGGCTCTTTAGTTATATTTGACATGCACAAGATTTTATTTCCCAACAGCAAACAGCCCACCGCGCACCACCAGCCCACTTAACTTTTACCTGTCTGACATTTGCGCATGCCACTCTTGTGTGCGAAAACCTTGAGTGACTTTTTTCTTTCCTCCTGCCTCAGCTGCACTCTTTCCAAATGGCTAGGCTATTGAAAATACATCCTCACAAGCCCACTTCTCATTTCTCAATGCTTAACATGTAGCATTTGCCACAATTTAAGATGAGCTTAACTCTTCTCGCGACTTCTTAGTCAAAAAGGATAGTTAACACACTCCTCTTCCCCATCATAGCATTGTATAGTACTTTTAACAACCCTTATGTTTTTTAAGTTTATTACTTTGCTTGTTACAAGATAAATATTTTCCTCTCATTATGCATTGGATTCATATTAAAATTGTGCATGTTTGAAACTGTAATAATGCCTTCGTAACTAATGTTCCTTAATTTATTTAATTTCTTTTTTTAAATTAAGAATAACAATAATCTGGAAGCCTGTTGTTTGGCCCTTGCCCAAGAGAGTAACAAATACCTTTATGGGGAGTTCCACAGCCCTGATGATGCCAGAATGAGCAGGAACCACATGCTACAGATTAATCTGGGTATCCAGCCTCCAGCAACATACCAGACAGGGGATGGTGGTCAAATGAATGGGGGTCGAACGCTGGTCCATAGCACAAGTGATGGCCACATCGAGCCTCAACGTGGAGGTGGTAAACAACTTGTGCGACTAATACAAGAACCACATTCTGCCCCTGCAATCGTAGCTAATCCATCTGGCTACAACCCTTTCTTTGTAAGTGACCAGGGTCGAAATACAGGTACTCCTCCCCCACCATCTCAACAACCAACTTCCCTTCAACCAGGCATGAACGCATCACCTATGCAAGGTCTTTCTCCAACATATCAGCCCATACCTCGATACACCATGAATCCTATTACCGTAACCTTGTCACAGAACATACCATCTGGTCAGACTGCTCCTACTGCTTTGCACATACATGGTGGTCCATCACAGATGCAGAATACTCCCTATGGGATTGGTAATTCTATTTACATTAGGCCAGCATCTGGACGACAGACTCCTCAGAACACAGCTTGGACTTCTAGCCAGTGCCCTCTTCCACAATATAATCATCATCCTCCACCTGTTTATCAACCACAGCAGACCTATCAGCCTTCTCAGTATTCTCCCAAGCAGCCACAGCTTCCTCAGCAAGCATTTCGTTCACCACCTCCATCACAGTTCAGCTCGCCCTACAGCTCTCCACAGCATCAGGTACAAGCCAACCAACAAGGTCATCAGACTTCCCATGTCTTCATGCCTATTAGTTCTCCTACAATGACGCACCTCCCGTACCAGCCTCCACAGAATTATCCACAACAAGGCAATCTGCCATTGTCCTATATCCCTTATTCTGTGTCTGGATTGTCCAAAGGTCCTATGAAAAACCAGATAGAAATCAAATTGGAAACGCCCCAAAGATCTGGTGCCAACATTACACGAAGTTCGTCCCCTGTAAGCAGTCAGCCTGCTTTACGGAGTCAACCTACGCTATATATTGCCACAAATTCACCTTCTAGCTCACCGTCAAGAGGAATGTCGGGACAAATGAGTGTTGTTCAACCGCAGCCAGTGTACAGTGTACCACCCACGTATATTCACCATCAACCGTCACGACCCAGGTCGACAACTGTTGGCAGTAACCAAGTGAACTCTCCTCGTGTGGTTGTAACTCAGCCAAATACTAAATACACCTTCAAAATTACAGTTTCCCCAAACAGGCCACCTTCAATTTCACGAGGTGTGGCATCGCCTACTTTTGACCCTGGGAGCATCTTGAATTTAGTTGATTATCAAGGAGAGCATCCTGGAGCCCCAGAACCTATACAGCCAATCTCGGCACTAACTGGATCTAGTGTCGACAAACGAAATGAGGAGCAGCGGAGAAAGTCAAGTTCAGGGTCAGATGACTATGCTTACACTCAAGGTACAGTACACTGTTCCACAAAAGTTGGAAATTTTTATACATTGTACTGCAAGAGCATGGATTAAACTTTGCAGTTTATTCCATATATGAGATATAAGGCAATGATTTGAGATTATTTGGATACATGCTGTCCCTTTTAGTTTTGATAGCAATTCTACATAGCTGTTCCCCTCACTGTAAATCAGGAACAAAATTCATAGGCTTGTTGCAGCCTAAAAGAGAGGTTTCTTCAATAAGTTACAGAATGCAGCTTCAATAACATAGTTCAACAGGATGTTATTTAAAAATGAGTTTGGATCCCAAATGTAACGCAAACAAAAAAAGTTTTAATTTTCATACATTGGCCAAACTGGTGTTAAGAGGTTACATGATTTTGTGGTAGAAAATTAAATATGGGAACATAGGAACAGGAGTAGACCATTCAGCCCCTCTATCCAATTAGACCATGGCTGATCTGTACATCAACTCCATTTACCTGCCGTAGCTCCATATCCCTTGATACCCTCACCTAACAAAAATAACTATGACCATGTGCTAACTTTATGATTTGGTGCTAAAATGCCAGTGTCTTTTTGAAGAGAGGATGCTGAAAATTGCCTGCAATATTCTAAATCTAACCTTGTCAACGAGTGTTAGTGTAACTTTTTCCAACTTACAATCAGAGGCCATTTGTTGTATGTTGGAATGGATTATTTTAACACTTTGGCAACGCAATTTTGGGACCCTACTTCAAAAGGAAGTTAAGATATTGGAGAGAGATCAGAGAAAGTAAACAAGGGTGATTCTAGAGCTTTATAAAAGATAGGACTACTCACCTGACGAAGGAGAGAATCTCCGAAAGCTTGTGATTTTTAAAATAAAATTGTTGGACTATAACCTGGTGTTGTAAGATTCCTTACATTTGTCCACCCCAGTCCATCACCGGCATCTCCACATCATATTTATAAAAGATGGCAGAGCTGAACTTGATTTGTTGAAAAGACTGAGCCGGGGATCTAATTTAGGTATTTAAAATGAACGATGTGGATAATTTTGAACAAAGATTATTTGACTATGATTGCAGAATTAGCAGTCACAAAGACATTAAATTAGAGGAAATGTGTGTGGTTTGGCAGAATGGATTTGCTGGGCCAAAGAGCCTTTTCCTATTCCCTGCCTTATGTTCTACTTTTGGCTGATCTAGCTTGAAGAGATTGTCAAGATAGTAGCCACAAAATTCTGGAGTTGAGGCACCTCACTTAACTGGAGCTTTATTAAACCATCCTGTGTGCTTTTAATTGCTCATGGGTGACGAAGAGTTTGTTCCATTTGGTAAGGAAAAACTTCAACTGAGTGTCGAAGTTATGCGTAAGTTAATAGGTCTTCCTTACTTGTAGAATTAATTTGATTTTTGAACAGTTTGTTGAAATAGCTTCTGTATTGCATCTGGCCTAAGGCTACAAATGTAGAACTGAGAATAGCTACTCACTGTTGGGGAACAAAATGCTTCTCTTTACAGTAACACATACTGCAGCACCAAAATATGTGATTGTCAGTTAGAATCATTAAAACTCCATTTATTTACCCGGATACTGGCTATATAATTGTAGTACAATTTTCTTTTTAAATTACTGATGTCATTTTGCCAATATTGTAGATTTTTGAATAGCTGAACTATCCCTGGATCTCATAGTAAGTAACTCATGGTTATGATTTAGGAAGATGCTTAAAACCTCCTTTAGTTTGACCAAAATTGAAGAACACAGCTCCTTTATGAAATTGCCACTTATGGTAGCAGTGTTTGGGGCTCAATATTTTTGTACTGGGAGATTTGATTTTAAAATCAGATATTTTACTGGGAGAGAATCAATAGTACTTCAGTATCTGAAATACAGGATCAGATATTGAGACAAAAATAAGATCATTACGATATTGAAACTAAGCTTTCATCTGAAAAAAGTACTTTTTACTTTATTTTGCAAATTACAAATTATAGCTTGACTAGATTTAATATCTTTGCAAAGTTTAATTGTAGCGATCAGTTAAATGCAGGACCCATGGACGGAATGTTACCGTAAAGAGATTATCAGAATGCAACCCCTCTAAGATTGTCAGGTGAAAATTATTTGATACAACATGTGATAATTTACAGTGTATTCCTGTCTTAATCATTTTATAACCCCACTGTAGTCTCCATTGGCAAGAATTGCTGTCTTTGCATCTTTGTGACACTGATTCTTATCTGTGCTGTCAGTAAAGAGGGTTATGAGTAATCTGCTAAAAGTAAATTCCTTTCTCTATACATAGTAAGCCGTTGACATTTATTTTTATAATGACCCCGGAACGTACAAAGAAAATTTTCATTTTAGATGTACTTGATATTCTGGATGCCTGAGTCACTGATGGAAGGATCAATTTTGAATTGGGCGACTAGTCTTCGTTTTCAGCGTTTTGTTTGTTGGGGAGAAGAAAGCAAAGAGAATGCTTATGAAAAATAGCTTGGGTTTATCTATTCAACCTTGGTTTAATATGCATCGTTTCTCTACCGAGCAGTGCTTATAATACTTGTCCATCTGAACTACATGTCAGTTTTTCTGCTTTGTGACTGATTTTTACAATACGTCTTTAGCACTATTGCTCCATCAGAGAGCCCGAATGGAGCGATTACTAAAAGAGCTAAACCTGGAAAAGCAAAAGCTGGAGAAGCTGAAGGCTGAGGTGAATGAAATGGAATATGATTTAATGCAACGACGGCTGAGGAGAGTGAACTCCAACACGTCAATACCTACAGTAAGCCCATTACTTAATTGCAGCTTGCTGTCTATTTGGGAAGTAAATAAGACTTTGTACGTTTTAGATTGAGCATGCTTTAACTTTCTATGGGTCTTTTATATCTTAAGCTGACTCATCCAACTGGAAGTATCTTGTACAGTGGGGGGGATGGGGAGGTGTGACAGGTAGGAAATATTACAAGTCAACAATTGCTGGGATACCATCAAATCAATTTTTCCCAAAGGTACCAATCACTCATATTCAATTTTTTTTTTGTTTGACAGACTGTTGTTTCCTCATACATTCAGGTACATAGAAAATAGTTAAATTTATATCAAAATAAATGCCATATAATTTTTTTTAAAAAGTAAAATTGCCTGTAAAGTTAGCCATTATAGGTTTAAAAACTCTTCCAGAAAGTTTCCCCTGCTCTATGGGGCTTACATTCTGCTCTGCTGTTAGCAATTTCTGAGGGTTGCATTATTGGACTACAATACCCTTGGTGCACTGCAACAACCTCATCATATGAAAACCAAGCAGAAAATTTTACAAATAACATGAGGTAGGTGTAAGCGGGTATGGGTAGGAATGGAGGAATCAAAAATAAAATGTTCACTTTTCACACCTTTTTAGAGTTTAAGCTGTTAAATAACCTTTCTGAACTGAAAGTGGTATTTGGGATGATGTTGATGCTAAGGGAAGGTTTGAAGTGCTTTGATGCTGAGCTAATATGTCATTCAGCCAGCCAATCAGTCAAGTCCAAGTGATGGTGAATGACCACTTAGAATCATAGAATGGTTATGGCACAGAAGGAGGCCATTAGGCCCGTTTGAGCAAGGAGCTGGTAATTGGAAACTGGGGGAAAAAAATCTGCATTGAGGTTTTGGGAAGGGAAGAATAAATAGTTACTTACAATTTAAGCAAGTTTTCTGAAGTGATAGGTGAAGAGTACTGCAAATACTGTATCTGTATGGTCACTTGGAGTTGCAGATAGCAAATTTTAAAGTGTACATTGTTTTACCTCATGCCAGTCTCTAGATGTATTGCATCAGTAAATAGCCTGCCCATTGTTGTAATCCAGTATATTATCAAATCTAGACTGCTATGAAATGATGCTACTGGTCTTGGACTACCTAATAAAATATGTCACTGGTGACCTTTTGGTTAAAATATAAATTGATTATGTACAAAGACAAAAGCAAGTAGAAAAACACAATTTTAAAACAAGTCCTTATAGGGAGATGTGGAGATATGTATACATTTACATTTACCATTAATCATTGAGATGCAAAAATCACCAAATACCAGGCAAAGTTGTTGCTTAGCCAATACATTTTATTTCTTGAGAAAATGTGTAATACTACAGCTGTATTTGTTCCATTTAAAGCACAGCACTGCATTGGGATGTTGTAGTATTGTGAAATTGGCTTCAAATGAGAGGACAAGGCCAGCAGGTGCATGGAAACATGATCACCTCCAAGTTCCACTCCAAGTCTCACCATTCCAACTTGGACATGTATTGTCATTGCTTTGTTGTTGCTGGGTCCAAATCCTGGAACTCCCTACCTAACAGCATTGCGGGAGTACCTTCACCACACTGACTGCAGTGGTTCAAGCATAAGGCCCATCACCACTTTCTCAAGGGTAACTTGGGATGGTCAATAAATGCAGGCTTTGCCTGCGATGCCCATATCCTGAGAATGAATTAATATTGTATTCAGGGCAATACCCCAGGACCCATGCACCTCAAATTGCATAAGATTTTACGGTGTAACTTATTTGCCTAACTATAGTGGTTATCACTTCTCTCGTAAATAATGAACATCTCAAAAAAATCAGCAGTAGCCATGAAACTGATTTCTGTGTGCTTGCATCAATATTAACCTGAACAATTGTTATGAATAATGCACATACCTGTGTAAACTGAAGTCTTAATTTGTGTCAGAAGGTCACTGCTGGCTTCTTGTACTCAATCGCAAAATTTAATGCCTTGATCGATGTCTCAATATTTATGGCTTTTCTAACCAAATTTGTGGTATATTTTGGTCGGGAGTATAAGGAGACCACGTACTCCTTGGAAAATAAGACTCTAAATGGGGTAGAGGGATCTGGGGGTACGGATAAACAAATCACCAAAAGTAGCGACGCAGGTTAATAAGGCCATTTTTAAAAAAAATAAAGCAAACCAAGCACTGGGCTTCATTTCTAGAGGAATAGAATTGAAAAGCAGAGAAGTTATGTTAAACTTGTATAGAACCTTGGTTAGACCACACTTGGAGTACTTTGCACAGTTCTGGTCTCCATATTATAAAAAGGATATAGAGGCACTGGAGAAGGTGCAGAAAGGATCTACTAAGATGATACTAGAACTGAGAGATTATACCTATCTGGAAAGATTGAACAGGCTGCGGCTCTTTTCTCTAGAAAAAAGACCTCTGATAGAGGTCTTTAAATTATGAAAGGGTTTGAAAAGGTAGACGTAGAGATGATTCCATTTGTGGGGGAGACCAGAACTAGGGGCCATAAATATAAGATAGCCACTAGTAAACCCAGTAGGGAATTCAGGAGAAGCTTCTCTACCCAGAGAGTGGTTAGAATGTGGAACTCGTTACCACAAGGAGTAGTTGAGGCAACTAGCATCAATGCATTTAAGGGGAAGCTAGATAAATACATGAGGGAAAAAGAAATAGGTGAATTGGATAGGATTTGAACTGGACTGGACGGATTGGATTTGGACTAATTTGAACAATGTATAAATGCACAGATTAGACAAGCATGTAGCAAAGACAGAGTGGTTTTAATGGATTTTAATTTTCATATAGATTGGGATAAGCAGACAAGCTCATGTCAGAAAGGTAGCCAATTTTTGGTGTGTTCACTCCAACAATATGTCCCAGAGCCATATTAAATTTAATGAGTAATGAGTCCGATTTAGCTAACAGCCTAACGGTGCGTGAAACTTTATCAAACAGCGATCATAATATGATCGAGTTCAACGTTGTGTTTGAAAGGGAGAAACCTGTAACAGCGACTAAGATTCTAAATTTAGGTAGGGCCAACTTCAATGGGATGAGAGAGACACTGTCCACAGTCAACTGGGCAAACCTGTTAATGGGTAAAATGACAGAAGATCAGTGGGAGGTGTTCAAAAAAGAATTTAACGTGATACAGAACCAGTTTATAGTGCTAAAGGGCAAGAGCTCTACTTGCCAAAAAAAAGCCATGGATGACGAGGTAAGGGACAACATAAAACTAAAGAAAAAGCATACAAAAATGCAAAGAATAGTGCAGATCCTGGCGAGTGGGAGAGATACAAAGAACAGCAAAGGGTAACAAAACAGATAGTAAGAGCTACAAAAAGGGAGTATAAAAAGAAACTTGCAAGGGATATCAAAAAGGAAGTAGGTGAGAATATTGCAGAAGCCCTAACTATAATCTTCCAAAATTCTCTCGCTTCAGGAACCGTTACTTTAGATTGGAAAATTGTACATGTCACTCCGCTATTTAAGAAAGGTGAGGGGTAAACCAGGGAATTATAGACCAGTTACCTTAACGTCTGTTGTCTGGAAATTACTAGAGTCTATAATTAAGGATAGAGTGATTGAACACCTTGAAAAGTTTCAGCTGATCAGAGAGCGCCAGCATGGATTTGTAAAGGGTGGGTCATGCCTGACGAACCTGATTGAATTTTTTGAAGAGGTGACTAGGGGAATGTCTATGGATGTTGTTTATATGGACTTCAGAAGGCATTCGATAAAGACTGTTAGCTAAAGTTGAAGCTCATGGAATTGAGGGCAAATTATTGACCTGGTTAGGAAGGTGGCTGAGCGGCTGGAGACAGAGTCGGGATAACGAGCAGGTACTCAAATTGGCAGGATGTGACTAGTGGTGTCCCACAGGGATTTGTGTTGGGGCCTCGACTATTCACTGTATTTATTAACAATTTAGATGACTGGATAGAAAGCCATATATCCAAGTTTGCCGATGACAAAGTTAGACAGAATTGTAAGCAGTGCAGAAGGAAGCATAAATTACAGATATTAATAGGTTAAGTGAATGGACAAAACTGTGGCAAATAGATTTCAATGTAGGTAAGTTTGAGGTCATCTACTTTGGACCTAAAAAGGATAGATTAGAGTACTTTCTAAATGGTGAGAAGCTCGAAACAGTGGAAGTCCAAAGAGACTTGGGGGTCCATGTACATAGATCATTAAAATGTCATTGACAGCTACAGAAAATAATCAAAAAGGCTAATGGAATGTTGACCTTTATATTGAGAGGACTAGAATACAAGGGTGTAGAAGTTAAGCTACAGCTATACAAAGCCCTGGTTAGTCCACACCTGGAGTACTGTGTTCAGTTCTGGGCACTGCACCTTAGGAAGGATATATTGGCCTTGGAGGGAGTGCAGCGTAGATTTACTAGAATGATACCTGGACTCCAAGGGTTAAATTACGAGGAGAGATTACACAAACTTGGGTTGAATTCCCTGGAATTCAGAAGATTAAAAGGTGATTTGATCGAAGTTTTCAAGATATTAAAGGGAACTGATGGGGTAGATAGAGAGAAACTATTTCTGCTGGTTGGGGAGTCTAGGACTAGGGGACATAGCCTAAATATTAGAGCCAGGACTTTCAGGAGTGAAGTTAGTAAACACTTTTACATGCAAAGGTTGGTAGAAGTTTGGAACTCTCTTCCACAAACAGCAGTTGATGCTAGCTCAGTTGTTAATTTTAAATCTGAAATTGATAGATTTTTGTTAGCCCAATATCCCTTAATAATTTTGGTTAAGGCAGATATATGGAGTTAGGTCACAGATCAGCCATGATCGCATTGAATGGCAGAATAGGCTTGAGGGGCTAAATGGCCTACACCTGTTCCTATTGCCTATGTTCCTAGAAGGAAATGCTGATAGGGTTGGATGAAGTAGGGAGGGAGGTGGCTCGTGTGGAGCATAAACACCAGCATGGACCTGTTGGGTTGAATGGCCTGTTTCTGTCCTGTACGTCCTATGTAATAGTGCAACATCTTTACTCATCTCTTTCAATCAGTAGCTTATTTATGCTGCTTTCATTCTGCGACTAGGTGATCATAATTGGGCATGGTGTAAGATAAATGGTTAGAGTCATCAATTATACAAAATAGGGAGGAAAATGCAAAAAAGCGCCCATTTCCAGATTCAAGTTCATTTAATGGAGACCCAATAACCAAACATTGAGCCTGCTTGAGGGTACAACTTATGAGATTTTGTTAGCTTTCATCTCAATAGATGTCAAAATAAAAATTATAATATTTCTGGTAAATTGCTGACAGATCACAAGCTAAATTTTTTTTTAGCCAAAATAACAGTATTTTCTAAACTATACATTTGTTCAAAAATAGCTGCCCATTAAATGACTAAATTCTTAACTATTTTTAAATCGGTTGTTCCTTTGAAGGGAGTCCAAACACCTGGACTCAGTTTAATGTAAACTTTCAAGTCATGTATCGCTGCCTATCCAGCTTTTTTTGTGGGGAAGGGGGGGAAACTGAACAATTCCAGTATATCATTGACACTCTGCCAGGCTAGTTACGTGACTAGGTCAAGTGCTGACCATCTAGTTTATAGCTCCATGGATTGTGAGTTTGTTACATTAGTCTATATCCTGACAAACATGGCTATGTTTCAGCTACCTACCTTAGTGAAAAATTGCTATTTGGAAGCAAATGCTCTCTTTTTCTTTCCAAGGAGATGATGATCCTCACCATGTTTTAAGCGACAGTAGGCAGGCAACAAAAGCAAGTCATTGAAATGCAAGAATAATTACCAGTCTCCACTATCTGTCATTTCTTTTTCTGTTGTTTTGAAAGACTGACTTTTGTGTTGCAGGAAAAGTCCTGTGGACACGACTGCTTCATTTTTTTCCAATAATGACTAGGCCATTGGCATCCTTGTTTGCAAGACTGAAGGTCCAGTTAGATTTCAGGTTCAGCACTAAATTCTCCTGTTGAGAAGGCTGTAAATCCCTCGGGGCTGTTGCTGAGTTACAACTATGAAGGGCTATATAAAATTTGAAAAACATTGTACCATAGGTTTTTGCCCAAAGAAATATTAGAGGCGAGTTTGCATGCACCCAATTTTGCTGAGATTCTATGCCTGCAGCATATCTATTCCAAAGAGGCTCAAGAGGGTTCAAACTCATTCTAGACCTCCTGACAGCTCAAATTTCTCAAGGAGGAAAGTCCAAGATAGCAATCTTTCCCAATATCATCATATTGGGTCACAATCATCCACTTCAAGTCTAGCTATTGATATGTAGCTGTTGGGGAGAGCCACTGAAAATACCTACGGCTTCAGGTTGTCAGCAAATGCTACTGCTACAGATGCTGAAATTTAACCTCTGCTCACCAGTGGGGTGAAATCGTGCTGTACACTATTAGTGTCAAAGTGTTAACTTTAAAATAAAATAAAGCCCCATTAAAATAATGGACCATGGAATTTCATGGGAGCCTGGGAGAGGTAAAGAAGGAGGTCCCGCCGACACTGGTCCTATCCAACAGGTATGAGATTCTTGATACCTGTGAGGATCAGGATGAAAGTTGCAGGGAGGATCCCCAGAATGCTAACCATGAGGCAGTCCAAGGGTTGGGGGAAGGATCAGAATGGAAAGGTTGTAGTCATAGGGGATTCCACAATCAGGGGAATAGATAGCGCCCTCTACAGTCACAACCAAGTCCCCAGGGGCTGTGTTGCCTACCTGGTGCAAGGGTGAAGGACATCTCTGAGCAACTCGAGAGGAACTTGGAAAGGGAGGGGGAGGATCCAGTTGTTGTGGTCCATGTTGGCACCAATGACATAAGGAAGAACAAGGAGTAGGTCCTGCTAAGGGAATATCAGAAGCTAGGAACTAAATTAAAAAGCAGGACCTCACGGGTGGTAATCTAATTACTACCCGAGCCAGGTACTAATTGGCATAGGGTTAGGCAGATCAGAAAGGTGACTGTGTGGCTGAAAGAGTGGTGTGGGAAGGAGGGGTTTCATTTCATGGGTCACTGGCACCAGTACTGGGACAGTAAGATGCTGTACCGCTGGGATTGGCTCCACCTGAACCGGAATGGGACCAGAGTCCTAGCGGAAAGGATACATAGGGCGGTGCATAAGGCTTTAAACCAGCAAGATGGGAAAGGGATCTGGTAGCAACAACAAGCCTAAAGATAAAAAACAGGAGATGAGTGTAAAGGTCAGACCAGGGTAAGGAATAAAGATAACAAATGGTCAAGGAACAAATACAGATATAAAACAAGTTTTTTTTTAAAAAAAGGACTGTTTTAAAAATAAAGTAAACTATTAAAGACTAATTAAACTGCCTGTACAGCAATGTAGACGGCGTCCAAAATAAGACTGGGGAACTGGAGGCAATCTGTAGCGAGGAACCAGATGTAGTAGGAATAACTGAAACATGGCTACATAAAGAACAGAACTGGCTACTAAATATTGCAGGTTATAATATAATCAGAAAGGGGAGGAAGGAGGGGGGTGGAGCAGCTGCATTAATTAGAGATAACATAATGGCAGTCGAAAAAAGGGACATAGCTAACAGAAGGATAGAAACAGAATCCACATGGATTGAAATTAAAGATAAGGGATTGATCATGCCAATAGGGGTATACTCCAGACCACCTAATAGTGGTAAGGAGGAGGAGGAAGAAGTTTGTAAGCAAATATGTGAAATGAGTAAAGGACATAGAATAATAATCATGTGAGATTGTAACTAGCCCCAAATAAACTGACGAGAGGCAGGTAAAGGGGTACAGGAAATGGCGTTTTTACAATGTGTGCAGGACTCCTTTCTTACCCAGAATGTAAAAAGCCCAACAAGCGTGAAAGCACTGCTGGATCTAGTAATGGGAAATTAACCAGAACAGAAGTGAGTGTAGGGGAACATTTAGGCAGTAGTGATCACAACATAATAAAGTTTAAGATAAATAAGGATAGAAGTAAGACAAAGACCAAAGTAATAAATTGGTAAAAGTCTGATTTTAAGGGGATGAGAATGGAACTAGGAAAAATTAAACTGGAAAAATTTACTGACAAACAAAGAAATAGAACAGCAGTGGGAAACATTTAACACAGTGATCAATAGAGTCCAGGAGAAAAATATCCCACTAAAAAACAAGAACAAACGAGCCAGTAATGACACACCATGGATACCTGCAGAAATAAGGGCAGAATTTAAACTAAAGAGAAAGGCATACATTAAATTCATAGACACACAGAAGAGGATGACAAAAGGGAGTACAAAAAGATTAGAAAAGAAGGCAGAGAAACTACAAAATTAAATTATCAAGGAATATAATAAGTATTCTACAAGGCATATAAATAACAAAAGGAAAATCAGGATAGTGAGGGCCACTAAGGGATACACATGATAAACTTACAGGTAATGACAGTGAAATGGCAGAAATATTAAATAATTACTTTGCTTCAGTATTTACCAGGGAGACTTAACATGGTGGTCATGACATTAGAAGAAGAGATCAAAAAAGATATAATGACAGATAAGGTACAAAGGGGGAGAGATAATTGATAAATTAATCAAACTCAGAGAAGACCACCCCTGGACCAGATGGATTGCATCTGTGCATATTAAAAGTTAGGGAAGAGAAAGCAGAGGCGTTATTACATATATAAATAAAAAATCATTAGAAAAGGGAATAACAACAACTTTCATTTATTTAGCACTTTTAACGTAGGAAAATGTCCCAAGGCGCTTCACAGGAGCGATCAAACAAATTTGACACCGAGCCAAATAAGGAGATATTAGGACAGAGGTCAAAGAGGAAGGTTTTAAGGAGCATCTTAAAAGAGGAAAGAGGGGTTTCAGGAGGGAATTCCAGAGCTTCGGGTCTAGATGGCTTAAGGCCGCCCGCCAATGGTTGAGCGATTTAAAATCGGGGATGTGCAAGAGTCAAGAATTGGAGGAGCGCAGAGATTCCAGAGAGTTATAGGGCTGGAGGAGGAAGGATGTTGCACAAGGATCGGTGCTGGGACTACTGCTGTTCCCATTTGCATAAAAGATTTGGACTCTGAAATTGGAAGTACAATTTCAAAATTTGCAGACAACACCAAATTGGGGGTATAGTTAATACTGAGGAGGACCGCGACAAAATATAGGCAGACATTAATAAACTTGCAGAATGGGCATGTAATTGGCAAATGAATTTCAATATATATGTGTTGGGTGGTACATTTTGGTAGGAAGAATAAGGAGGCCACGTAACCCTTGGAAAATCAGAGTCTAAATGGTGTATAGCAACAGTGGGATCTGGGGGTACAGACACACAAATCACAAAGTAGCAATGGCAGTTAAGACGGCCATTTTATTTAAAAAAAAAAGCAAACCAAGCACTGAGGTTCATTTCTCGAGGGATCGAATTGAAAAGCAGAGAAGTTATGTTAAACTTATATAGAACCTTGGTTAGACCACACTTGGAATACTGTGAATAGGTCTGTTCTCCATATTATAAAAAGAATATAGAGGCAGTGGAGAATGTGCAAAATAAATCTACTAGGATGATGCCAGAACTGAGAGATTAAACCTATCCAGAAAGATTGAACAGGCTGGGGCTCTTTTCTCTGGATAAGATAACACTGAGGGGGTGACCTGATAGAGGTCTTTAAGATTATGAAAGGATTTGATAGGGTAGACGTAGAGATGATTCCACTTGTGGGGGAGACCAGAACTAGGGGCCATAAATATAAGATAGTCACTAATAGGAACAGGAGTATGTCATTTAGCCCCTCATGCTTGTTCTGCCATTCATTGAGATCAAGGCTGATCTGTGACCTAACTCCATATACCTACTGTAGCCCCATATCCTTAATACCTTTGGTTAACAAAAATCTATCAATCTCAGATTTAAAATTAACAATTGAGCTAGCATCAACTGCTGTTTGTGGAAGAGAGTTCCAAACTTCTACCACTCTTTGCATGTAGAAGTGTTTCCTAACTCCATTCCTGAAATTCCTAGCTCTAATTTTTAGGCAATGTCCCCTAGTCCTAGACTCTCCAAACAGCGGAAATAGTTTCTCTCTATCTATCCAATCAGTTCCCCTTAATATCTTGAAAGCTTCGATCAAATCACCCTTTAATCTTCGAAATTCCAGGGACTACAGCCGTAGTCTGTGTATTCTCTCCTCATAACTTAACCCTTGGAGTCCAGGTATCAATCTAGAAATCTTTGCTGCACTCCCTCCAAGGCCAATATATCCTTCCTAAGAATAAATAAATCCAATAGGGAATTCAGAAGCACCCTCTTTACTTGGAGCCGTTAGAATGTGGATCCCGCTACCACAAAGTAGTTGAAGCGACTAGCATGGATGCATTTAAGGGGAAGCTAGATAAACACATGAGGGCGAAGTGAATAGAAGAATATGTTGATGTGGTTGAATGAGGAAGAATGGGAAGATTTTCCTGTGGAGCATAAACACTGGCATGGACCTGTTGGGCTGAATCATTCTGTGTAAGTTGACAAGTTGCATGCTAATATGGCTGCTTGATTCCAACCCATGTGCCTTTGTGGTGGTTGTCCATTTCCAAATAAGGGCTATATATGAACCCATATATCAAAGCCTGCTTGTTCTTTTAATTCATTCTGGGGATATGGGTATCACTAGCAAGGCTAGCATTTATTGCCCATTCCTAGTGCACACCTTGGAATATGCTTTCAGAAATTTTGGTCACCTTGATAAATCAAGTAGTCACACTGCTCTTCTAAAACAGCTTTTATAACTAGGTTCATGATTAGTTCAGTTGACATCGTCTTGTCCAAAAGCATGTCCAGGGAGACTGGATCACCTTGGACTCTTCCGATTAAAGGCAAGATTCTATTATAGAGCTTTGGAATTGATAGTAAGCAGTAAAGAGATGAGCATCAGGGATTTTAGTTCTTACTGGATTGATTGCTTTACCTGTGGTACCTGTTGATGACTGATTGCTACACTTAAAGATGAGTGATCTTTTTTTCCCACAGCTGCTGTTTCAAAGTGGCTAATGGTCATTTTGGAAAAAAAAGTTCAATATTATTCAGTGGTTATTATCAATCAGCACTTTTTTTTGCAACATTCTAATGTTTAGAAGTTTTTCTTGATGAATGAACAGTAGAGCACCAGGTATTTTATCGATATAAAATGTGCAATTGTTACCATGGTTCTGGAATGATGGCATAATATATTGCTGTCTTAATATAGAAACATGTACTTGACTTTTTTTTTGAATCACTCTTTGTTATGGCAGTGTTGCCCTCTTTCTCCCACCTCCTCCAAGAAGAGTCTACTTAAGTTATGTCAAATAAAAATATTTATCGAATCTGGTGGTATGACTGGTATTTGTGACTTCAGCCAGTATTATCATTCAAGAGCATCTTGGTCAAATGTTGTAAAACACTAATCTTAGTATAATAGTGTATTGTATGGCTTTAAGTTTAATATTTTAGGAAATGTGTAATTTCTTATCTGTTTTTTGCCTTCACAGCCAGAGGAGATGACTAGATTCCGAAGTCTAAACAGACAGCTGCAAATTGACATCGACTGTACTTTGAAAGAAATTGACCTTTTACAGTCTAGAGGTTTGTGGTCTTTCCTACATTTCATGAAAGGAAAGGAAGTGTTAACTTGGATTTTGATCCATACTCTTTGTGGGGCCCCCCACAAAGAGTATGGATCAAAATCCAAGTTAACACTTGGATGTGTGGATGAGTGTGTGGGGAGAGACGTACTATATTATTCAGTGGCTATTATCCATCAGCCTGAGAGTTGATGCTTGACAAGATAGCAAGCTTAATGAAACTATTCTTGCATCTTAATTTGTGTGGTTGTGTATGCTGATCACAAAAAATCATGTACTGTATTGAACAACACCTGTTACTTGTTCAAATATATTTATGCACTTAAAAAACAAAAACTGAAAATGCTGGTCAGTCAGCAACTATAAAGAAACAAAAAGTTTAACCTTTTGGGTATAAACTCATCAGAACATTCTCTGATAATTATACACCTGAAATGTTAAATTTGTTTTTTCAGATACTGACTGACCAGTGTATATCCAGTATTGTCTGTTTCTATTTTAAATTTCCCATTTGTTAAGCTTGTATATACAATTGAATGTAATCATCCAAATAGGGGGAGGGGGATTATCATGTACTACAAGATACTTAAGAAAAAAATAATTGACAGACAAATAACCACAAGAGCACAGAACACTCCTATTGCCTCCGCCCCTCTCCCAAATTGCATACGAGACCTTGTGGGTGTTCGACTTTAGCTCTTTGTCATTCGTCTGCTTGAACTTTCTCCTGTTGCGTCTGTTTATATCTATTATACGGTCAGAATGTAGTGCAACAGCATTTTTATAGTTCCTTATGCAGAACATTTTTGCAGGCTTTTGTAATTGCTTTGCCAAGTTATTTTTTTGCATTTGCTGCAGTTATCGCTGTTGGTTCTGGTTTCAGAATGCATTTTTATGTTCAGTCCTTTGATCAAGACCTATGTCATTGTCATCAGTCTTGATCCAAGCCTTTCACGGTCACCTTATTCAATGTCAATGCTTCAAGCTGAGGTTTGCACTTCCTGCCATGATTGTTTCTGATGACAGTTACTTGATGCTTTTCACGAGTGTAAACTTTCCTTGTATTTGTCCTGCTGCCAAGTCCTTCAGAAAAATGGATTGATACCAGAATGTATGCAGTAGTAGGCAAAGGAAACCTGATGCATATATGGTTTGAGCCTGGAAGTGCACTATCTTCCCTCTCTGGTTGTTTACTTATATGTGGATGTTTAGATGTGTTCAGAGAATGAGGAAAACTACCAAAAACAGTTAATCTTTCCAGTGGAAGTTGATAATTACCTAAACTTTTAAATGTTTTGTAACAACTGGTAATGACCTTAGCCATAAACAGAGAAACTTGATAATTAGTTTATGAGGAAGTCCCAAGATACTGTGCACGTTTTGACCATTCTTACAGGATGGTCAGAATGCAGACAGCATCTCTTGCAGAGTATGATTTCTTCTAGCATTAAGGTACCACCATGATGCTTTTATTGAGTTCATCCAGATGAAGGATATTAATACAGGTGAATGGAACATTTTTCTATTTCTAGTACCAGTATTGGCAATCAAGCAGCAATAAATTGGGTAAAGCTCATACCACTCTGCCCAATGTTGCTTCTGTTTACTGTCATTTTTCCAATTCTCACACCACTATCTTGTAACTTTTTTGATTTGAAGTTGCAAGTGTTGAATTGAGCAGTTCTGCACTGGACCTGTGCTTACTGGGATCTGGGTTGATTATAATGCTTAAAACTGGTTTTCAGCCAAGGAAACTTTAGTTTTTAAAAACTTGATTCCAGCTCCCAAGTGGATAGTTGGAGCCAAGAAAAGGAGAAATAAGGTAAAAGATTTTAATTTTTTTTAGGACAGTAAAGGTTATGCATGATGGGATTGGTTAGATTAGGCAGGGAAAATCAAAAGGCAGTGAGAAAGAATAGAAGGAAAATGAGTATACTTAGATGAGCAGAATTATTCGTGTTTAATTTTTAACATTTTAATATTATGTAGAAAACTTTAGCTCTGCGGAGCAATACAATAATAAAGTAACTTCTAGAGTAGTTTAATTAGTTTAAATTTCTATTTCAGGATCACCGTGCATAAGCTGATAAAAGACAAAACCGGTGAGCCTAATCAGACAGGAATTTCCTGGAGTTATTGGCAGTTGTCAATTAGTTTGATAAGGGTCCACTTATCAAAAGTTTTAATGGCCAGGGGTCTAGAATTCAAGTGGGCCTCTAGTTATGGGAAATACAATATACCTGCTCTGGTAGAATTCTGTTTCAGACTGGTGACACTCTGCTAGAAGTGCCACGTTGCATGCTGTGCTAACAGCAACATTATGTGCCAAATAGGACATCTCAAAATGTTCTGTGTAGGAAATTACTTTATTCCCTGCTGTGCTCAGTTTGAAATGATATTGGCGAATAGTGTTGAAATGTTACGCAGCGGAATGGTTCCTGAAAGGCCCTGCTATGTGCCATTGTGTTAATCTTGAGCTTTGCATTGTCCCAGCTACGCTATGTTGCAGCTGAGTTCTATTCTGTCTCAGCCTTGCTCCACCCTCCCACCTTTCATTGTCATCAATCACGTACAGTCTGGTGGTGATGGTTTCCCACTTTCAATATGAACTGTGTTCCATTATTTGAGTAGCTGAATTATTTTTCTTATCCTATATTTCTCGCCTTCCTTCCATCCTCTTCAGATTGACAAAGTGACTGTTAATCCTCCTGGACCTTGCTCAAATGGCCATTATGCACATATGAATCTTGACAGTCGACTAGTCAATCACAGGTGCATCACAGCTGAGCCAGATTCTATCCTCACCTGAAATCCAAAAGTGCAGTTCCAGCATGTGTTGCTGAAATGGTCAAGTGGGAACCCTGATTGATTTTCCTCTTTGAAGACAATTCAGTGCCCCACTGATGCCCTGGCTAACATTCAGCTAACTTGGCACAGGCTGGGGCTCAAACCTAAGACTTAACTGTGTTGTAAATCTTAACTGCTGACTGGATAATATCACTTAATCATCAGAAGACCTGAGCTCTTAAGCAAAGGGTTAATCTCATTTTCATTAATTTCTATGTAGTTCTTTTGGGTCAGTCATTTATGATTTCATTTTTAATTTGATGGTGATGCCCCTATCTTTTTTAATCAAATCAGGCCTGTGCTTCAAGCTGTCGTAGCAAGTCTGCATCGTTATACTTGCCATGCGAATTGGGATGCTGTTTAACATCAGCTGATTTTTCTTTCCATTTGAACTTCAGAACTCCATCTTGAGATATTATTACTCTCCATCACAAATTTCCTTAGAGATTGAATGCAGGTTTTACTAATTAAAAGTCTTTAATGAACTTTTGATATACTAAGCTATTAATATTAAATGTTTCAATAAATCTGTACAGTTTTTTGTTGATGAAACAATCTAAAAATCACTAAACAAATGTATTGCCAAAAGAGTTACAGAAATGGCGCATTGACAACTGCCAGATGAACTGAATGCTCATTTCAGTTGAGCTATGGCCACCTTCCAGGAAGTTTTATCAGTCCCTCTGAACTCCAGCTATTTGGAACAATTTTAGTCTTTTTGCCTAGTAGCATTGCCTGGAAACTTTGTGAAGATGCTGTTTGGTGCATCTGTCATTAAGCCAAATCTGAGCAACAAATTATGGTTCGCTTACCCCTTTTTTGATGCTGCTTTTGTTTATCGTGTGCATCCAAAACCCCGGTGGACTACTAGAAAACTTTATTACAATGGCAAAACAAACTTTGTGAGTTCTCAAATAATTGTTCACCTATACTATTAAAGATATTACAATAATTAGGCTAGTGTGTGGTTTGAAACTAGAACACTAAGGGAATTCATAAGATGTCACAGTTTGCAAGAATGAGGCATAGACAGTTTAAAATTATGCAGATGCAAAGATTATGTTAAAACTTTGAAAGTCCCAATAATATCATTTTTTGACATGACAGGTAGATCATTATGTAACAGGCAAGTCTAGCAATATAGGCATCATTGGTAGTAGGGTGCTATATAATTAAGTGTTTAGGACTGTTGCTCCTCCTATAACTGATCTGGACCTGGGTACAGGGTGCACAATATCAACATTTGCAGACAATACCAAAATGAGGACATAGTAAGCTCAAGAAGACGTAGTTAGTAGATTGGATGGATAGATGTCAGATGAAATTTAATGTGGAGAAATGGAAGGTGATTCATTTTTGGGAGGAGGAGTGAAAACTTAGCACGACATGGTAAAATGTATTGCTAATTTATGAATTGTGTTCAATCTACTTGGATATGAATGTAAAAGGTATGATCAGTAAGTTCGCTGATGATACAAAAATTGGTAGGGTGGTAAATAGCGAGGAGGATAGCCTCAGTCTGCAGGACGATATAGATGGGTTGGTCAGATGGGCGGAACAGTGGCAAATGGAATTTAACCCGGAAAAGTGCGAGGTGATGCACTTTGGAGGGACTAACAAGGCAAGGGAATACACAATGAATGGGAGGACCCTAGGCAAGACAGAGGGTCAGAGGGATCTTGGTGTGCAAGTTCACAGATCCCTGAAGGCGGCGGAACAGGTAGATAAGGTGGTAAAGAAGGCATATGGGATACTTGCCTTTATTAGCCGAGGCATAGAATATAAGAGCAAGGAGGTTATGATGGAGCTGTATAAAACACTGGTTAGGCCACAGCTGGAGTACTGTGTGCAGTTCTGGTCGCCACACTACAGGAAGGATGTGATCGCTTTGGAGAGGGTGCAGAGGAGATTCACCAGGATGTTACCAGGGCTGGAGCGCTTCAGCTATGAAGAGAGACTGGGAAGATTGGGTTTGTTTTCCTTGGAGCAGAGGAGGCTGAGGGGGGACATGATTGAGGTGTACAAAATTATGAGGGGCACAGATAGGATGGATACTAAGGAGCTTTTTCCCTTCGTTGAGGGTTCTATAACAAGGGGACATAGATTCAAGGTAAAAGGCGGGAGGTTCAGAGGGGATTTGAGAAAGAACTTTTTCACCCAGAGGGTGGTTGGAGTCTGGAACTCACTGCCTGAAAGGGTTGTGGAGGCATTCAAGAAGCATTTGGATGAGCACTTGAAATGCCATAGCATACAAGGCTACGGACCAAATGCTGGAATATGGGATTAGAGTAGACAGGGCTTGATGGCCGGCGCGGACACGATGGGCCGAAGGGCCTCTATCCGTGCTGTATAACTCTGACTCTACATTACTGGGAAAATATATTAAAGTTTTCTATTAGTCCACCTTGGTGTTTGGCAAGCACGGAATAAACAAAAGTTTATTCATATCATTCATGAGTACTCCAGTGAGAGCTCTCTTTCCTTTTTTCCCCTCCCCCCTCGCGCGCTCTTTCCTTTTTTCCCCTCCCCCCTTGCTCTCTTTCTTGTTTCCCCTCCCCCCCTCGCGCGCTCTCCTTTTTTCTCCCCCCTCGCGCGCTCTCCTTTTTTCTCCCCCCTCGCGCGCTCTCCTTTTTTCTCCCCCCTCGCGCGCTCTCCTTTTTTCTCCCCCCTCGCGCGCTCTCCTTTTTTCTCCCCCCTCGCGCGCTCTCCTTTTTTCTCCCCCCTCGCGCGCTCTCCTTTTTTCTCCCCCCTCGCGCGCTCTCCTTTTTTCTCCCCCCTCGCGCGCTCTCCTTTTTTCTCCCCCCTCGCGCGCTCTCCTTTTTTCTCCCCCCTCGCGCGCTCTCCTTTTTTCTCCCCCCTCGCGCGCTCTCCTTTTTTCTCCCCCCTCGCGCGCTCTCCTTTTTTCTCCCCCCTCGCGCGCTCTCCTTTTTTCTCCCCCCCTACAATTTTGTCCTTTTCTTTTCTAATGCTGCCTTAGCATGTCTCTAAGATTGTTATGGGATGAAAGTCTCCTGTATCTGTTGGCTACAAGAATCACACTAATACTGTTTTAACTCAGTTTCTAATTAGCATGGGCGCGCAGCAGGAAATTGCCCACCATTTGATATAAATTGGCAGTTTTCGCTCCGGTTATGAAAATAATTGGTGTGAGCAACAAAACATTATTGTGGGACATTGCCTTTTAAAGTTGTGACTTGAATCATGTTTGACCAGAGTAGTCTGCATCTGAGTATGTTGTACCTGATCTGGAGTGCCTGATGCTGATTCTGAGCCCCCAAGCTGGAGAAGTGTTTTCAGTTCTACAAACAGTTTGATTAGTGTTGATGATGCAATCACAACCCTTTCAGTTTTTAGAGGTTCAAGGTAATGTTCACATATGCTTTTTTGTGAGCTTGTTCTGCAATTTGTATTCCCTTAATTTTTTATGCTTTCTAAAATTTGAGTTTAATTTTAGCTGTTAATTGCCCACTTTGGTTAAATTGGCTTAAGTGAAAGCGATTTTTAAAAAAAATGTTAATCTTGTTCCTTAATTCTCTCAATTTTGTGTTTGTTTCAGGGAACTTTGATCCAAAAGCCATGAACAATTTTTATGACAACATAGGACTAACTGGCCCCGTAGGAGCTGTTCCCCCAAAGCATAGCAAAAAAGGTAAGTTATTAACTAATTGATGTGCAGTGTTGCGTATCATTCATAGTGTTTTTTTCTTATCAATGTGTAAGACTGTTTTGGCTCTATCTGTACCAGGGATAGCACTATGGATTAGAAAATGCTTATTCTAATTATTCACTCCCTAGCTACCTCTGAGAAAATAGGATATACCTCTGTCTGTTTGTCCGTCTATACCCAAATAGCAATGGGGAACTAAATCTAGAATGGCATTACAGTATAGATAGCCTCCCTGAATGAGAACATTCTGTCAATTGAACTGGTGGATTAAAATTTAGTCTCTTTATACTTGCACTTGGACTACACAAATGCATGGAATGTTAGGTTGTTTCATTCCTGTATGTATTTAGATATGACACTGTAGATAAGGCCTGTTGTAAATGGGTTTTAAGGAAAAGGCATGGATGTTTAGAATAAGATACAAAATGTGTTGCTAATTTATGAATAGTGTTCGATCTAGTGGGGCAATATGATAAAGCTTTCTATTAGTCCACCTCGTCCTTTGGTTAGCTATGTAACTATATTTTTGAACAGTAGAGATAGAAGAAAGTAGAAATCATGAATTTACAGAACTTAAGGAGGCAATTTGGCCCATCACTCCTGTTCTAGATCTGTGAAAGGGCTATCCAACTAGTCCCATTCCAATTTTTCCCTTTCAATTTTTTCTTTTTAAAATATTTATCCACCTCATTGTTAAAAGCTATTACGGGATTCTGTATCTACCACTGTTCTGATTGGACATTCCATGTGCTACTAACACTCAGATCCCTTTGATCTTTTTGTGGTGATAAATTTATACCTTTTTGGTTACTGACTCACTGACCAGTGAAATTGGTTGTTCGGATTTACCATAGCAAAAACCCCTCAATTTGGGCACTCCATCCGATCTTTTAACCTTTTATTTTAATCAAAAAGTGTCCCAACTTCTCTAGTCTCTCCCCTTAATTAAAGCCTCTTATTTCTGGTATCACCTGCACCCTCTCCATGACTTCTTTCCTAAAGTAAGATACTCAAAACTGGACACAGTATTCCCACTACAACCTAACCAGTGATTTGTATAGATTTCCATTACCTTTTTGCTTTTGTACTCTATACCCCTATTTATAAAATCTAGGATCGCATAAACTTTTTTTACAGTTTTATTAACTTGTCCTCACTTTTAAAGAATTGTGTATTGAATCCCTAAGTGTGTCTGTTCCTCTACTCCATTTAAAGTTTTACCATTTAGCGTCTATGTCCTCTCATTCTTCCCAAAATGAATCACAGTATATTCCTTCACATTAAATTTCATCTGACGTCCATCTGCCCAATCTACGAACCTGTCTATATCCTCCTGAAGGTGCTTATGGACTTTTTCACAATTAACCAGGGGCCCTATTTTTGTATCATCTGAAAATATTGATATTGTGCGCTCTAGTTCAGATCAATTATAGAAGAGCAATGGTCCTAACCAGCTGTTAATTATATACTACCCTACTACCAACGATTCTTATATTGACTGACTTTATGGTCACAATTATGTACTGTGTCTTTTGTCAAATAAGTGTGGCCTTGCCCTGTTTTAATTCTTTCACATGGTATAAAACCTGCCCTGTTTGAAGGTCTGTTCTAGGACACTTCACTTCCCCATAACTTCTCATAAGTACCAAATTAACAAAGCTATATAATATGTTGCTGAATATTAGTTGATGTGTGATGCTCACAGAAAAACTATGGGTTTATAGTAGCATACCTGAAAAATTGTTAGGTAAACATTTCCTTTGGGAATTTCAATGTAATATTGTCCACTTTCCCTGTGACACCAGTAGGTGGTACTTAAATAGGATTTCCAACGTTAATCTAAACGGTCCAATCATAGCTGGCTGTTACTTAATTATGTGTGGTATTATCTTTCCTCCATAAATCATCAAATGCTTTATGGAACATTTTTGTTTGCCTTTTTTTTCTCAGTAACTGAACTTTCTAATGGACCAAAGTTCAATTTTAAACAAAATAGAAAAAAAATTATATTTCACAATAACATTAAATATATAAATTGAATTCTCCTTTGTCTTTTAATGCCTTCATTAAAGTTTTTACCTGAAGGCCTCAGTCTTTCCCAAAACCCCAGGCATTCAAATTTCACTTTAAAAATATTAGAAATAATCACTCCACAAAATACCAAATGCAGGATGTCTGCAGGTTGTTACCAATCACACTTAAATAAGAGACAAAGCCAGTGTTCTGATCTGCAGCTGGAAAGCAATTAAGCTCTGAATGAGCTCAGCCAGTGTTTAGTTAACACAGTTAGACCATGTGGCCTTAAAGGGACATAAGTTTACTTTAGCGGCAGCATAGTATTTTGACCATTATGTGGCCTAGCTGTCCTGGTCTTATAAAACATATCACATGACTTATCTCGAGCACTACCATGGGGGATCTGCGTGCACTTCCTGTCAAGTTTTGTGTATTATGCCCTGACGTTGTGCTTTGTGGATTGATGCAGATTTCATATTCTTGAAACCGCAAGATATCAACTGCGGTGATAGTGAACATGTGAATCAAAAGCTAGCAGAATGGCTATAAAACTACCAGTGAGCAGCTACTAACAATACGAAGAAAGAATGTGTATTTCTATAGTGACTGTCATGTCCATGGGGTGTTTCCAAGTGCTTCACAGCATAAAAATGCCAAAATACTGTGTCAATTGTAAACAATTTTACAACACCAAGTTATAGTCCAACAATTTTTATTTGAAATCTACAAGCTTTCGGAGGCTTCCTCCTTCCTCATTTACCTGAGGAAGGAGGAAGCCTCCGAAAGCTTGTAGATTTCAAATAAAAATTGTTGGACTATAACTTAGTGTTGTGAAATTGTTTACAATTGTCAACCCCAGTCCATCACCGGCATCACCACATCAAAAATACTGTGTCATCACTGTAATTCAGTCACCCTGATGCATTTTGCATTACATGATGCTTCTGTCATTATAAAATAGCTTATCTTAAGCAATGCCACCAAAGATCCATTAGTAATATATTAAACACTACGAGAGTGAGCACTTCCTGAACATCACACTTTAGGAGCATCACATTTCTGGTGTCACAATTTTTGATAGGCTTGAATTTTATATTTGTAAAACAGAAACAAACCAGGGCTTCAACTATTAGGAAAATCTACCAATGGGAGGGAAAAGAACAAAAAGCAAAACAATCAAATCGCCCAATATTTGTTCAAAATCTTTCAGCTTTTTTTTCTTTTAGCCAACAATGCACTTTAAAAAAATACAATTTCATAAATATTTTGCAATATTAGCCATAAGAGTGACGCATTCTGGTTGGGAATGAATTTATTGAATTTTGTTTGGGGCCTGGGCCTCTAGTTTGGCTCCATTGCCACTGCCTGTGCTCGTGGTGCAGATGCTTTCTGGTCTCTTGATGTGGCCCTAAGCAATGCCACAAGAGATCTGTTTATAAAAAAAAACTGTACTAAATTTGCCTGTGGCTCTACCCATCCTGAACTGCTGCAAAATATTCCCAGTAATCAATCTCTCTAATGGCTTGGCCTCAGTCAGCAAATGTAGTATTAAAGCACATATAGCTCTACAAACTGGCTTCAGGCCGGGAACAGCGTTGTGAAGGATTGGTAGCTTGTGTATATTATGGTAGTGGACAGGCCATGATGAATCCTGGGAATTTTAGTCCAATTTGGCACAGTTCCTGGTGCTTGAGATGTCTTTTTTTAATATATGCACAGTGGGAGCTTGAACTGGGTCAGATTCTGGCTAAGATCTAGGTTTGGGAATGTTTGAATCCTGACACTGCATCCAACCATGCAAAAGGAAATTGTTGAAGTAGTGAATAAATTTTAGAATTTTCAGTGTTATTTTGTGTTGAATATTATAAATTTAGTGATTTTGTGGTGATTGTTGCTCCTTAATCTGTTCTTTTTATTGAATTGAATGTCTTGTAAAGCAATAGTGTCAGCCTTGGCTCAGTGGTAGCACTCTCACCTCCTGAGTCAGAAGACTCAGCACATAACCTAGGCTGACACTTTAGTACAGTACTGAAGGATTGCTGCACTGTCAGGTACCCTCTTTCGGTTGAGACATAAGGAATCCATGGCAATATTCGAAGAATGGGGGAGTTCTCCGAGTATCCTGGCCAATATTTATCCCTCAACAATCATCGCTAAAAACAGATTATCTGGTCATTATCTCATTGCTTGTCATGTTTCCCTACATACATACAACAGTAACTACACTGCAAAAGAACTTCATTGGCTGTAAACGTTTGGGATTTTGAGGCCATGAAACGTGCTATATAAATGCAAGTTTGTTTCTTCTTTCATTAGTAAAACAAAAAGTAGAAATAATAGTTTTATTTTGTGGCTCTTTGGCTCAAATGATCCATCTATATAATATTCCATTTATGCATTTATCTAAGTTCCATTTAAGCACCAGTCAACATTTAGGAATTTGAAAGAAAAAGCAGCGTAGATAAACAGACAAAGTGGAATTCATTTTAGTAATGTTTGGCATTTTTTCACCTGATTAGAGAAGAGGTGGTTACTATACTTCCTCTGGATTAAACAAGGTTGTACAGTACATTACAAACTGGTACTGGGGGTCATTTCCAGCTGTTGAACACTGCAAACACTTGACAATTCCTCATCTGTCCTATTTTCAAATCTCATCTGCAACCACACAAACCCTAGGCCTGTATTTGTTTCCCTTGCCTCCAGTCTTCCATCCCCACTATAATCATCAAACCTGCACAGGTATTATACAGAACCAAGCTTGTATACTCTGGTTGAGCTGATTTGATGAGTGAAAGAAAAGCACTCAATAGTAGCATAGATTCTTGAGGCTTGTTTTAAATCTATGTAGAAAAGTGCAGAATTTCAGTCTTTCCTAATTGGATTGGGAAAAACCCCATATTCATTACTGAATATGGGCCTATGGTGCATTCACACCATTTTGTACAGTATCCTTTAGCAATTCAGACAGATTGATTTAATTTGTGGTCCTATTCTGGTGATTAGTAAAATTAAACATCTCTTAAATGCATTTTTGTTTTTCCTTTTACGGTAAAAGCATGTTTCAGCTTAAGATTCATTGATCTATTTTCTGTTGGTGCATAAATTTCACAGCAATAAGTGGAATATTGGATATTTGTTTGTTTGTTTCTTTCTTTCTTTCTTTCTTTCTGCTCTCTTTTCCTCACTCGTGCACTCAATGGGGAGGATGGGGGACAGAAAAGAGCAGTCCTTTCTCAAGGTCATTGATCTTGTGGCCAGAGTGCCATTCGAAGTGACCAAGATGGAGTTAATTGGTTATTTCATGCTGCCAGATGGAGGAAGCATGGTAACCAGAGGCTCTGTTTTTAAAAATGTTGTATTTTATGTAGAGCTTTCTGTCCCAAAGTGCTTCACAGCCAATGAATTTTTTGATGTGCAGTGACTGTTATGTAGGCAAATGCAGCAGCTACAAGAAGCAAATCTCAATGAGCAGTTAATCTATTTCTGCTGGTGTTGTGAGGGAGGAATGTTCGCCAGGAGAATTCTCTGCTATTCTTCCAATGGTGCCATAGGATTTTTTTTTATCCACTGCAGCAGGCAGATGGGGTCTCAGTTTAATTTCTCTGCCAAAGAATGGTACCTCTGATAATGCCTGAGTACTGCACTAAAATGTCAGCCAAGATTATGTGTTTAAGGGGGCAGCAGAGTAGATGCAGAATACAAATATTTTGAAAGTTGCAAAAGCTATTTGTTTTAATTTGCAGATGTTTAGTATTTCATGTGATACAAGTTCAACAATAAATAAAACAAACACTAAGTTAATTCACACGGAGTGGGACAGCAACCAACTAGAACTAGTGGAAAAATTATTGAACATAGTGACACACCCGATGTCGGTTACGATGTGTGAATTTCTCATTTTCCCCAAAGCCATATGTTAAAGGCCTTGAAGAAACTGAGTCATGTTTTGTACAAAGTAGTGTTTGCATGTTCCTAAACCTTGAAATTATTTGTCTAGGATGGTTTGATTGTGAGCCAGCATTTGCTAAAGGAAAGATTTAACGTTACCATTTAACTTTCGTTTTGGAAAGCTTGGGAAAATGGTTCTACAATCTTAAAAGGCAACCTTTTGTGATAGGCTTAAGTTGGTATCTCCTTTATTGTAGTTTTAGTACAGAAAGCAATTATAAAATGATGTGGCTTTCCCATTATTTTAATTGGGTAGATGCAGCTCTTGGTGTTTGAATGCATTCTGCCATGGAGTGGTAGAGCAGGGTTTTATCCCTGTGAACTGCTTTTCCCATGCATTGAAATCCTGATTTTATTTCAGTCTTCAAGTACTGAAAAGAGATGAGGCCTTTTGCTGAAGTGAAGGAAAATTTGAGGGTAAGCCAGTCACACCTTTCTTGAACCAGCTGTTGGGGTGAAGGAAGTGATAAAAACATAGGCTCGGGAATATGGAAAATGACTTCTAGTCAGGAAATGGTGTGGGATAAGTGGAGAAGAAAAATGAGAAAGTAAGTGTTGGGCTCTACAGATATAAATCCATTTGGGAAAAAAGAAAACCTGCATAGTTGAGTAATTCTGGGTCACATAGAATTGACAGTCTTCAGTCAGATTTCAAAATTGATTCAGGTTTATGGAGCTGGAAAGAGCTAAAATAAATTATCTATACCAGTTATTTGTTAGAATATCTAATTTGGAGATTGAATAATGCCAATCTATTATAGTTATTGTAGCTCAATTCTACAAAGTGTTGCAGGATGAGAATTGAACTTTAATTAGTCGCATTTTAACATAATTTAATTTTCAAGTTGAGCAACATCTCTAATTAAACTCAAGCCTTTGCAAGATTGCTGGCTTTGATATTGTAGGTTAAGTTATAAAAAGTCAAAATGTCTCATGAGTCAGCCTTTAAGCTGTTCTGTAAGTTTTTTTTGCCTTTGGTAACATCTTTGCAGTTGCATTTATTTGTCAATGTCAAGTTACTAACATGCACATTTATTTGAAAATGTGCATGTTAGTAACTTGACATTAACATTTTCAAACAGCTCTGTGTAGCCTGAAGTTTCAGCTGTTTATAAATACAGACTTGAGAATAAAAAGGACTAGGATCTCTCTTAGTGTAACAAACTTGTTTGCACAATGTAATATTACTACAAGTACATTATTACATATAGCTTCTGTTAACTGGACCTTCCTTCAATACCTTATTGTCCTGTTAAGATCCACTGTTCTTTTATTTGGGTGGGAAAGAGGTTCTTGAGCCAAACCTGGGGTCATACTTAATCAAGTCAAATTCACTTCACAGTAAAATTGAAGAAATTGTTAATTATTTTCTAGCCTTAGTGCTATCCCACCAATGATGTCTGTGCAGGATTGTCTGTGCATGAACCTTTGGGTTTCATGAAGGTGACAGTTGATCTATGTTTGTGTTGGATTTCTCTTGTTCAACAATTGTTTACTATAGTGGTGTGAAATAGCTAGATAAATAGTTAAGAAATGTGCTGTATGTATTGTATCCCGTTGTGGTGTCTTACTTGTGTGTTGGGGTTGTGTTTTAGGTTTTTAGAGGTTTGCCCCTTTATCCCTCTCAATCTTCATGACTTGTCTTGTACAGACCCTTCAGGTACTCTAGAGAGAAAAGCAAGGAAAATTAGTGTGACTTCAAAGTTAAAGAAGGACTCCTCTGATTCCCAGGCTGCTCCAGCTGAGGGTGGGTACTTCCGTGAATGTCACCTGATTACCAGATTGGAGTAGATATTCACAGTTCATAAGGCAAAAGGACCAGTCCAAAATGGTTTTTAAAAAATCTTCTTAAATTTCTTGACTTTATCCTGATTTTTTTAATGTAATTTTTTCAGACTTTTAACATTGTTATAAGCATCTTTGATTAACAGTCTGAAGTATTAGAACATATCATTTGCTTTTTAATATAATATTTGCATAAGATGCTTTGGCCTATTGGCCACTGAAGAAATCAGTTTTATTAACTGTATATTTGGAGTATTAGCACTAATGTTTAAGGTGTAATGTTTTGTTGTCTGCTACTTGTATAGTAAACATTGTAATGTGGCTTAATTTGAATTCCAGTTTACACCGTTTTTAATAACAATGCATTCCTTTATCAAGCCGCCTTCAAAAAGAGTTACAGAATTGAGGATTTAATGGGATTTTCATACTGCACAGTTCATAAGGTTTCATAATATCACAGACTTTGCATGTGCGTTGTAATAGTGTAATGATTTTGGGCACAGCTTTTCATGTTGATCCCTAACTTCTTATTGCAGCAATGAGGTTTAATTTTCCAGGTCTGCTGGAGGAAATATGGAAGCTGATACTTAACTTTCAATTTACAGTACACATTGTCTAGGAAATGTCACATCAAAAAAATCTCACCTGTAATACATTGTATCAGCTTCAAATTTATTGCAAATTTAGTGATTTTTTTTGTGATAGGAAGAATCAAATGATCAAAATTAAAATTTTTCTAAGCTATATGATGAGATTGCTGAAGGATTTTTTGGGGGAAAAGGGTGGGATCTACAGTCCACTGACAACAGAAGATTTTTGAACTATAAAATTTGAATTATTCAATAATTTGAATTTAGCTATGAGAGCAAAATGGGAATTTAATACTTTTTTAAAAAAGTCATCCTTAAGAGTAGAATAATTTTTTTTCAAACTGTTGAGTGACTGCTAAATATGTGTCTTTGGATGAAAATTAAAGATTTTAAAATGCAGATTCTGGGAGTAAAGTGCTGAACTTGCATTCAGAAATCCTGAATTTGCATCCTAGTCTTCACCATCAAAGTCAATTTTTCACTGCTTTCCTGTTCCCAAATATTCCTGTAAACTTCTCCATTCATATGTATAATATACAATGCAAGACAGCATTGTTTTCTCCCCACTGAACTATCTGCATTTTTACATGCTGACACATTATAGGAGTGTGTGTGTGTTTTGTATAATGCATTAATATCGATCCGATTAGTGTTTTAAGGAATATTATTGCACAACATCAATCAAGCAGACTTGGTCCATATTCTTGAATTGTGCTTTTGATTAAGATAATATGCCAATCAGCACCACCACTGTTATGCCGTACGTCAAGTGACATCCTCTGTGACTTTGACCACGGTGCTTTATCCTCCTTGATCTCTTTGCTGTCTTCGATGTGATCAATAGTGCTATCATTCTCCACGACCTCTCCTTTGTGATCCATCTCTGTGGGACTGCCTTACATGTCTGACAGCCAGTACATTTCCAGGAATGCTGCTCCTCCGGCCCCTGCATTATCACCTCCAAAGATCCATTCTTGTACCCTTCCACTTCCAAATGCCATGGCTCAGTGAAATCATCCCCAGGCACAGTTTAAACTTCCATATGTGTGATGGCACCCAGCTCCATCTCTTGCTCCAGTTTCCTTAACCCCATGCCCGCCTCTGTGCAGGCAGACTGTGGATGAGCCACACATTCCTCCAATTGAAGGTCAGTAAGACCATTGTTTTTGGCACCCGCTAAGAACTCTGCATTTTGGTGCCAACTCCACCCCCCCAGCCCCAGCCTGGCTACTCCTTCAGGCTGTATGCAACCTGTCCGACCTATAGAATCATAGAATAGAATCATAGAAGTTTACAACATGGAAACAGGCCCTTCGGCCCAACATGTCCATGTCGCCCAGTTTATACCACTAAGCTAGTCCCAATTGCCTGCACTTGGCCCATATCCCTCTATACCCATCTTACCCATGTAACTGTCCAAATGCTTTTTAAAAGACAAAATTGTACCCGCCTCTACTACTGCCTCTGGCAGCTCGTTCCAGACACTCACCACCCTTTGAGTGAAAAAATTGCCCCTCTGGACCCTTTTGTATCTCTCCCCTCTCACCTTAAATCTATGCCCCCTCGTTATAGACTCCCCTACCTTTGGGAAAAGATTTTGACTATCTACCTTATCTATGCCCCTCATTATTTTATAGACTTCTATAAGATCACCCCTAAACCTCCTACTCTCCAGGGGAAAAAGTCTCGGTCTATCCAACCTCTCCCAATAAGTCAAACCATCAAGTCCCGGTAGCATCCTAGTAAATCTTTTCTGCACTCTTTCTAGTTTAATAATATCCTTTCTGTAATAGGGTGACCAGAACTGTACACAGTATTCCATGTGTGGCCTGACTAATGTCTTGTACAACTTCAACAAGACATCCCAACTCCTGTATTCAATGTTCTGACCAATGAAACCAAGCATGCTGAATGCCTTCTTCACTACCCTATCCACCTGTGACTCCACTTTCAAGGAGCTATGAACCTGTACTCCTAGATCTCTTTGTTCTATAACTCTCCCCAACGCCCTACCATTAACGGAGTAGGTCCTGGCCCAATTCGATCTACCAAAATGCATCACCTCACATTGATCTAAATTAAACTTCATCGGCCTACTGGCCCAATTTATCAAGATCCCGTTGCGATCCTAGATAACCTTCTTCACTGTCCACAATGCCACCAATCTTGGTGTCATCTGCAAACTTACTAACCATGCCTCCTAAATTCTCATCCAAATCATTAATATAAATAACAAACAACAGCGGACCCAGCACCGATCCCCGAGGCACACCGCTGGTCACAGGCCTCCAGTTTGAAACACAACCCTCCACAACCACCCTCTGTCTTCTGTCGTCAATCCAATTTTGTATCCAATTGGCTACCTCACCTTGGATCCCATGAGATTTAACCTTATGTAACAACCTACCATGCGGTACCTTGTCAAAGGCTTTGCTAAAGTCCATGTAGACCATGTCTACTGCACAGCCCTCATCTATCTTCTTGGTTACCCTTTCAAAAAACTCAATCAAATTTGTGAGACATGATTTTCCTCTCACAAAACCATGCTGACTGTTCCTAATCAGTCCCTGCCTCTCCAAATGCCCGTAGATCCTGTCTCTCAGAATACCCTCTAACAACTTACCCACTACAGATGTCAGGCTCACCGGTCTGTAGTTCCCAGGCTTTTCCCTGCCGCCCTTTTTAAACAAAGGCACAACATTTGCTACCCTCCAATCTTCAGGCACCTCACCTGTAGCTGTCGATGATTCAAATATCTCTGCTAGGGGACCCGCAATTTCCTCCCTAACCTCCCATAACGTCCTGGGATACATTTCATCAGGTCCCGGAGATTTATCCACCTTGATGCGCGTTAAGACTTCCAGCACCTCCCTCTCTGTAATATGTACACTCCTCAAAACATCACTATTTATTTCCCCAAGTTCCCTAACATCCATGCCTTTCTCAACCGTAAATACCGATGTGAAATATTCATTTAGGATCTCACCCATCTCTTGTGGTTCCGCACATAGATGACCTTGTTGATCCTTAAGAGGCCCTACTCTCTCCCTAGTTACTCTTTTGCCATTTATGTATTTGTAGAAGCTAGAGTTGAACTTCAAAGCCCATATTATTTCCATCACCAAACTTGATTACTTTCACCGTTGCAACATTTCCAGCCATTGCCCCTATCTTACTTCCAAAATGTGCTTATGTCGCTTTAATGCCCTGCATGTTGGCCTTCTGATCCCCATCTTCCATAAACTCAATGATCCAGAGCTCTGCCACATACATCCTGTCCCACACTAAACTCTGTTTGCCCATCATCCCAGTCCTTGATGACCTACACTGGCTCCCTGTTCCCAACAATCAAATTTAAAATTCTCATCCTCATTAGCAAACCTCTTCATGACCTCACCCCACAATATCTACGTAACTTCCTCTAACCTCAAGTCCCCTTGCTTTCCCTTTGGTCCTGTGCACCTCCCCTCCACACCAATAGTATCAGCTTGAGCAGTGATAGGACACTTGCCTTTGAAGTCACGGGTTCAAGCCCCACTGCAGGACGTGAGAACTTAATCTAGGTTAACACTTCATTGCAGCACTGAGGGAATCCTGCACTGTTGGAGATGCTGTCTTTCACATTAGACATTAATCTGAGACCCTGCCTGCCTGTTCAGGTGGACATTAAGGATCTCACAGCATATTCAAAGAAGAGCAGGAGAGTTCTCCCATTCCAGATTAATTAGTCATTTATCTTGCTGTTTATAGAACCTAGCTGTGCACAGTTTGGCTGCCTCATTGTCTATATAGCAGTGACTACACTTCAAAAATAGTTTATTGGCTCGCAAGTGCCTTGGGACATCCTGAAGATGTGAAGGCACTATATAAGTGCAAGTTTTTTCTTTGTAGTGGCAGTGCCTTCAATCATCTTGGCTCCATTATTCAAGATGCCCTCTCTAAACCTGTCCACCTTTTCCCTCCCTGGCTTTAAAAGGCTCCTCATAACCCATCACTTCAACCCAGCTATTGGAAAGAGGTGTTTCGTCTGAAGCTGTTGGAAAGCAAAACTGGCTCAACATCTGTTTTACTTCCTTTGTGAAGCGTGTTAGGATGTTTTAGTTAAAGGTGCTATATAAATGCATGTTGCGATTATCTAGATTGGCTAAGAGTCCTAAGGGATGACACTTCTGGCTTGAGTTGACATGCTTAGCATATTAAACAATTACTGAGATGTGCAGAGCAATTTTATAAAGTCATTGGGCCAAAACTTCCTGGAGAAATAACGGCGAGTTCACAATGCACACCGTTATTAATGTGCAAATTGGCCAGCAAGTTCAGGACATGGAGATACACTGAGTTGTGAATCACCAGAACTTCCTGGTCGATTTACGCCGTGCCACCGTTGGTTTTGCACAAACAGCATCTCACCCTTGGTCTTCCTGTTATTTTTAAGAACTTGTTGGATTTGCATGTTAATTGCCCATTAAACTCGCTGCAGAAAGTTAGGGCTCATAATTAACAGCATAAGTACCCTTTTAATGATGTGATTGTTATTGCAATGCCAATCAATCTCTTTGGCCCACAAAGGGAACAATTTAAACTGTTGAGTCTCATTCCTGCATGCAGTAAATTGTTGGAGATTTAAAAAATGTCATTTAAAATTTCAGATTTTTTTTCTTGCTTTTCCTTTCTGTCGCTCTCTTTTCTTTGTCCAGTTTTTTGTTCCATCTCGATTTCTCTTTCTGTACCTGATTAGACTCTAATTTACCCTCCTTCTCTGTTGTTCGTCTGTTTCTTTCTCAATCCTTAAATCTCATTGGTTAAGGAGATAGACTTGGTCCTGTCGTTTACTAAGGTCCCAGAAGTCCCTTTGCCCTCGCTGCACTGTTATCAGGTCACACTTACAGAAAGTTACGGCGCAAACTATATTCGAGCTGAAGGGTACAGGAAAATGTCTAAATAACAGGGCACGCCTCAAGATCGAGCTCCAGCAAGGTTTGACTCATTGTTTTTCAAAATGCAAGTTGCAGCATGATTTGTTTGAGTTGTCCAAAATGGAGAGTTCCTCTAATTGCGGACATTTTAAAAATGCATCCTCAGTTCTAGCCGTTTTAGTAGTAGTAAAGGAATGTATTCCACCTGAGAGCATAAGATTGGGTAAAAGTGTCAGCTCTGATTAGTAGTTCAGCCATAGATAAGTACATGTTTAACATTTACTTAGAAGAAAAATAAATATAATCCAACTGTTGTTGTAAAGAATACACTGGACTAAAACTGTTATGGAGCCTCATTGTGTGGAGCTCTTGTTTAGATCCTGGACAGTTGTTAAAAGTTGGATGACTAGAAATAAATGCGTCCGTACTCTTGTCATGATATCAAGAAATGTCAATGTTACAGAGGAACAGGAGTCGGCCATTCAGCCGATCTGTGATCTAACTCCATATACCTGCCTTTGGTCCATATCCCTTAATACCTTTGGCAAAAAGCTATCTATCTCAGATTTAAATTTAGCAATTGAGCTATTATCAATTGCCGTTTGCGGAAGAGAGTTCCAAACTTCTACCACCCTGTGTGTGTCGAAATATTTTCTAATCTCACTCCTGAAAGGTCTGGCTCTAATTTTTAGACACTGCCCCTTACTCCTAGAATCCCCAACCAGCGGAAATAGTTTCTCTCTATCCACCCTATCTGTTCCCCTTAATATCTTATAAACTTTGATCAGATCACCACTTAACCTTCGAAACTCCAGAGAATACAACCCCAATTTGTGTAATCTCTCCTCGTAACTTAACCCTTGAAGTCCGTGTATCTTTCTAGTAAACCTACGCTGCACTCCCTCCAAGGCCAATATGTCCTTCCGAAGGCGCGGTGCCCAGAACTGCTCACAGTACTCCAGGTGCGGTCTAACCAGGGTTTTGTATAGCTGCAGCATAACTTTTGCCCCCTTGTACTCTAGTCCTCTAGATATAAAGGCCAGCATTCCATTAGCCTCCTTGATTATTTTCTGCACCTGTTCATAACACTTCAATGATCTATGTATCTGAACCCCTAGGTCCCTTTGGACATCCACTGTTTTTAACTTTTTACCATTTAGAAAGTACCCTGTTCTATCCTTTTTTGATACAAAGTGGATGACCTCACATTTGTCTACATTGAATTCCATTTGCCACAGTTTTGCCCATTCACCTAATCTATCAATATCGCTTTGTAATTTTATGTTTCCATCTACACTGCTTGCAATGCCACCAATCTTTGTGCCATCGGCAAACTTAGATATGAGACTTTCTATGCCTTCATCTAAGTCGTTAATAAATATTGTGAATAATTGAGGCCCCAAGACAGATCCCTGCGGGACTCCACCAGTCACATCCTGCCAATGTGAGTACCTACCCATTATCCCTACTCTCTGTCGCCTTTCGCTCAGCCAACTTCCTAACCAAGTCCGTACTTTTCCCTCGATTCCACGGGCTCCTATCTTAGCTAACAGTCTCTTATGTGGGACCTTATCAAATGCCTTCTGGAAGTCCATATAAATAACATCCATTGACATTCCCCTGTCCACTACTTTAGTCACCTCCTCAAAAAATTCAATCAGGCTTGACAGGCACGACCTACCTTTCACATTCATGCTGGCTCTCTCTGATTAACTGAAAATTCTCACGGTGTTCAGTCACCCTATCCTTAATTATAGACTCCAGCAATTTCCCCACAACAGATGTTAGGCTAACTGGTCTATAATTCCCTGGTTTCTCTCTCTCTCCTTTCTTAAAAAGTGGAGTGACGTGCAATTTTCCAATCTGGAGAACTTTGGAAGATTATAGTTAGGGCATCTGCAATGTGCTCACCTACTTCCTTTAAAACCCTGGGATGGAAATCATCTGGTCCTGGGGATTTGTCACTGCTTCGTGCTATTATTTTCTTCATTACTGTTGCTTTACTTATGTTAATTTTATTGAGTCCCTGTCCCCGATTCAATATTAGTTTCCTTGGGATTTCTGGCAAGCTATCCTCTTTTTCTACTGTAAATACTGACGCAAAGTAATTGTTCAACATGTCCGCCATTTCCCCATTGTCAATGACAATATCCCCACTTTCAGTTTTTAAGGGGCCAACACTGCTCCTGACCACCCTCTTTTTTCCTAATATAACTGAAAGTTCTTCGTATTGGTTTTGATTGGTTACCTGTGGTTTTTATTCAGTTGATGCAACAGATATTTCAACCCTTTCACTGGCCAACAGACCCAAGTGTTCAGAACTCAACTCTAATTTTTGTTTTTAAAAATTGCTGTTTATGTTCAAGGCGAGAGATGTCAGGACTTGGGAATTAATGTTTTTCTCGATCGGGTACAGCACAAGACAACTCCAATATAATGCTTTTTCTACTTGGCTCCAACGGTGTATGTATTTTTCTATAGTTTTCTAAGCCAGTTATCCTTGTGGTGTCTTGAGTGTACCAGTCTGTACTTCAGTTATAGCATTTTGTGTTGTGGAGCTGTACCCACTGGAGACAGTGTTCAGACTGTCCAGACTCATTTCATGTCGGAATGTTGTAGCCTGGAAAACAAGAGTTTCATGTCATGGATTGCATTCAAACCTAGATTCCAGTGTTGTCACCCACTGCACTATTTGTTCCCTTTGAGGTTTTCTTTCAGTAGCATTTTGCCTGTTACTTTACCATCTGTTGTATGGTAAAATGCATCCTGATTTTATGTTCAGATATAACCGTTAGAGCTCTGCGACTAGTAAAAAAAAATTGTTTGGATAGGAACACCATTGTATGATAGGTGTAACATTAGATTTCTTAAGTGGCTGATCTTAAGATTTGTAATGGATTTGATTTATATGGGACTGTAGAGATGATAACCTTGGACCAGGTGCCAGTAAGTGCTCAGTGAGAAATGCCAGCATTAGGGAAAGCAGTATTGATAGTGTCTGGGGGGAAAAAAATGTTGTACCCATTTTTAAAAAGGAAGACAGAGTTAATCTGGGTAATCATGGGCCAGTTAGCTTAACATCTGTGGTAGGGAAAATTTTAGAGTCTGTAATTAAAAAATAATACTTCAAGGAAAGCTCTCAAAAATCATGTGTTCTTTCTTTGGGAGTTTCTAACTTCCAAAATGGGAAATAATATTTTTGTTTCCTTTCATTTCTTTTCCTTTATTTCTTTGTTACTTTTCAATTTTCTTAAGTTTTTGTGCTCATCAAGAAGTCTTCCCATTTCAGGTGCTCAGTGTCAGCATCGAGCACTCATCGGTTATAGCACGGCAAGAAGCAGATTCTCCTCTACTCAACCTCCAGAAGAGCACCCCATGTTGCACCAGCGTGATGTTTTTCCCTTTTCCCACACCAGCCATCTGTAGCTCTTTGAGTGAGATTGGTATAGTTTTGTTCTGCAGGCCCGTGCCTACTAGAACTTGATTGAGACTGTTCTAACCTAATTTCACACAGGGCCCTTACAGTCAGCATAGAGAAGAGTCTTGCATCTCATCAGTTTGAGCTAGTTATGAACCTATGTCCCAGAGATGAAAGATTTGTTTCTGACCCTCTGCATCACTCAGTTCTTCTTTTATTTCCTTACTCACATATCTTGTAGCCATAAGTACCTGAGGTGTTTGAGGGAAGTGCTGAGCAGTGGCCAGGCTCTGTTCCCCTATCTGTGTCCATTGTGAAGCCCCTTGGGAAGTTTCTTGCGTTAAAGGCGCTATATAAATGCAAGTTGTTGAAAATCCAAACTGTTATTGTACACTTGCTAGTAGTAGTTAACAACATTGCAATTTTATTGCATGAGCAGTTTCCCAACCCTTGGTTGTTCAGTAATGCATGGCATTCAAAAGATTATTTTATTCACTTATTTTCCTCTGACCCTCCACTTAAATTTTTGCGCTCATTATGGTGGCAAGTGCTGGCGCACTGAAATGGAACACTATTCCACATTGGGGCACCCAGTGTATCGCGTATTCGCAGTTTAGGTGGACAATGGAAGATCCTTCGACACTGTCCAAGCAATGTATCTTAAACCCACCTGAGAAGCAAACATCCATCTGGACTCGTCGGACACTTCTGTTTCGGATGCCAACCATCTGTGTGGCGGCTCTAAGTGAGACTGAATCAGTGCTGAATTACTGACGCCTACAAGGAACAAAGTGCAGACTGCACAAATTAATTTCACAGCTATCTGCGGACACTCACGTCCCATTTGAGTTCAAATCCAAGTACCAGAGATGAATGGACAATATTAATCAGCTCTATAACACAGGCCTTGGTTGACCTACTTTGACTACCATCTTGATGTACAGCAGAAAACTCTGACCGTTTCTTTCTGTATTGCATTGGTTGATTGTGCATTTCAAAACATATAAACCTAAAGCTTTTGAAATTTTTAACCTTAACATCCAGTCTAATTACTGTGATTTGAATTTTAAAACCGGCACATTCAACAAATTAGAAATTAAGGTGAACACTGTTTGTTAGATGCTCCATAGGGTTTTTTAAATGTTAATCTGTGGCATAGTGAGTATGCCAGTACTTCATTATCGCAAAGAATTGCCAGCATGCTGTTTCTCTAGAGACAAAAGTATGTACGTATATTTGGTAGCCAGGCTTGTGTGGATGGTTGAGGTTATGGTGAAAAACTTTGAATTTAAGCAACTTTTTTTCCTACCTGATCTTAAATCTTAGTTATTTGTACTGACTGAAATATATTCTGGATCCAAAAACTTTCATTTTATTGATTTCATTTTATTTGACACTATTTGAGACTACAGTGTGCAAATTATCATTGTCCTGTCTGAAATTGGTTTTACTTGTATTGCAGAACCTGGTCATGTCACGACGTACAGCCCAAGACCTCATCAACGAGATGAGGATTTTGAAGGTGCCCCTTGGAATTGCAACAGTTGCACCTTCCTCAACCACCCGGCGCTGAACCGCTGTGAACAGTGTGAAATGCCGAGATACACCTGAACTGAAGTGGGCTTGCACTTGCCAGCGAGCAGGATCCTGAAACTTTAGGGGATGGAAGGGGACTGAAAATTTGCAAACCATCTGTCGAGCCTTAGTGAAGATGAAAATTCAAATAGCATTGAAGCAGCATATTGAAACAGTCAGCTAAATTCACAACACAATCATGGCTGTCTACATCACAGTAGAAATGCTAAACTTTAAACAGCATCTAGTCACAGTGATGTTTCTTTATGTGATGCACTCAGCAAACATTCAAATGCCATGAGGATGGTCCTCGGTGAAGTTGACCGTAGTTGCCACTTCTAGGGCTGTGGATCACAAGTCGGGATGCTGTTTCGTTGCCCTTCCCTTGTAGGGTATCTTTCAGCAGGATGAATTTGGTTGCCTAAATGAAAGTCTATCTGAAGAAAAAATGGTGTCAATCGTGAAGGATTCTGGTTGCTTTCAGTTGGAGTGGATTGTCCCTTGTGCTGCATCTCTGTTAACTGTTGGTATATTGACTCAGTCTTGCAGACAAAAAGGACTGCCGTGACACTACAGTAGGGTAAAAGACTTGAGTTACTTGTAATTGCTGCTTTTTTCAGGGTAATTGCAATCTTTACACAAATCAGTTATATATTAAATTTATGACTGTCACAATGGACAGGTGATGAGGTATTGCCTTGTGATGAGGTATTGCCCTATGTGTGTTCTAAAAATACAATCATAATCAACAATCCCGTTTTGCTTGTACTGTGTCCTTTGAACAACATCATTGACACTGGTAAATAATTGAGTCTTTCCAGATCAGAACAGTGCTGCATGCTCTTATTAGGGAAATGATTTTAGGCTGTGGGCCCTTTCCTTGATTTTAAGTCATGTGTGCTTTTAAATTTTTTTTTAAACAAAGCTTCCTTTAGGCCTTGCTCCGTAACTGTACAGCAAACCTATGCCAAAGGCAAGTATTCCACAACCTGCTCAAGACTCAAACCCACCCATTCTTGCAAGGATTTGTTCTGCTACTTAAGCAATTCCTGAGCTTCCACTCTGTAAAGAAATCATCTTGTTTACAGCACAGAAGATACGTTTTGTACCCCTCCTCCCCCATGTAGGTGCATTTAGTAATCAATAGCTCTTTAATAAGAGTGAGTTTGCACACCACTTTAAAAAAAACCAGCCTGTACTAAAACTTGCTAAACGCAGCCTGAAAATAAATGGTCGCACACTGCAAATGTAAAAGAAAACTGTTGGGACTTTTTTTCATTCGCAAAGGAATGAAACTTGCTGGACCCGCAAAACAAAGTTCATTACGAACTTGCTGGTACTTTTATGCATACAATGTTATACTGTATTACTAAAGGTGATGTTTAGTTCAAATGCTTCAGGTTGCTATAACTATAATTAAGTACTTGTTCTTTGTGAAATCACACATTTGTTGGGTCTGGACAGCTGAATGAGAATAAAGTTTGTGAGTGAATAGGATGTTTGTGTTCCTACACAATGAAGCACCTATCTTTGTATGGTTCTGCTCTCTACAATTTAAATAATTGTGTAATGTATGATCTTGTCCGAAGTTTTAACTGGAGGCAAAATTGTGCAAAGGCAATAGGGGCAATGCATGTATGGTACATATATGAACATTCTGGTGGCCGCAATATTTTACAAATAAAGTCACAGTGAAGATAAACAACTTACTTGATTTTACTTGGAGTGTAGTGAAAGCACTAACAATGTATTTTTAGCAAGGTCAAGTGTTTCCAGTCTGCCTGAAACGCTAGTAAATGGTACAGTATTGTACAAACTTTATTCAGTTCTAATATGAGCATGACTGAGTTAAAGTCTTCAAACAGCAAGTCTCCTCATTGGTACCTTTTTAAAAAAAAAACACTAGAGGTGATTTAACATTCTTTGATACTGGTGCGTTGGTACATTGCCCTTGCAAGAAGTGATCTTTTAGAACAACATAGTTAATGGTGCGGAAAAAGTAAATGTGGGAAATTAGTTCAAAGTAAATTGCATGAATGGGACAAGTAGACACAGGCTCAGATTAATAAAGGACAGATTTAGGACTGATATCAGAAAATTCTTCAGTGATCAATACATGGAATGGTCTTCCAGATAGACTAGCAGAGGTAAAAACTGTGGAATCATTTAAGAACCAGTGGAATGCTGCAGTGGGGGAATGTAGGATATCTCTGGCTGAATAAGCTACTAAGATTTCTAGGTCTCTTTCAACTTCAAGCTTATCTGTTTCAACACTGTTCATGGAATGTGTGTTGTCTGTCTTCCGATGGCAGTACATTATATTTGCATTAAAATTCATCTACCAATTTTCTGGCCATTTACATATTTTGCCTAGCTCATTCTGTAATTTCTTAGCTGCCTTCTAGCTGAATCCACTACTCCTAGTTTGATATCTTCTGCAAATTAATAATTTGAATTGAATTTATGAATTGTCATTGACCTAAATTAGGAACCGTAATGGTTCTATCACTAATCCCACTATAGAGCATACCACTGAGTACCCCCATCCCCAAACAGAACTCCTTCAACAGTTACCCATTGTTTACCCTTCAGTAAATTTCCATTCAAACCAAGATTTACTCTGAATCACTACAGTTCCGAGCATGACTAATAACCTTTCATGTAGAATTTGTCAAATACCTTTTGGAAGTACAACACATTGAAGGGGTTTTCCACATTCCACTGGGGATGTCACTTTCTCAAAGAAGTCGAGGTTAGTCAGGCAGGCTCGTTACGCTCTGAGCGCATGTTTACTTGGTTATTGTACAGTTAATCCTCAAGTTTATTCTGATTGATTCCATTTATGTTGTATGGAATTGAAGTAAGACTAATGCACTCGTTGCCGTTGTCTGTTTTGACACTCTTTTTGAATATAGGCACCACACTGGCCTGTTTCCAATGTATGGCCATTCCCCCAGTGCCCAATTACACTGTCATAATGACTGTCATGGCCTTGCAGATCTGCTCCCTATTCTGTCAGTACTCTGGAATAAATACCATCTATCCCTATGGATTTATTGGTTTTGCGACATTGTAGTCTGCCTATGATTTCCATATATGTGTTGGTAATTAATTTTTCCTAGATTATCTCCATTTTAGAAGAGCATGTTGCTCATAGTTTCTCGTGAGTATTTGTCGGAAATAACCGTTCAGAATGTTTGTTACCTCATGCTCATTTTGTTCCCAGTTCATGAGCAACCACCTCTTCCCTGACTCTCATCTTGCTGTTGAAGTACTGAAAAAAAAACTTCTATGTTTTGCCTCTGCAGCTATGTCTTTTTCTAGGTCAGTTTTTGCTTCTTCGATCAGCTTTTTAACATGTTTCTGCATGTTCCTATATTGATCACAGTGAACCCCTTTCTCTTTATCTATCCGGGATTTGTAGAGGTAATTTTTCTTCTTTATTTCACTTTTGATTTGTTTCTTGATCCATGTAGGGTCATGCTTGTATAGTCTAAGCTTGCTGATTCTTGGTATGTGCTTATCCTGCATGCTCAGCATTAGTGCTTTAACACCATTCCACTTGTGATGTACCGACGTGTTGTTCAACAACCTCCCCCGGTTTCCTTGAGTTCATCCCTCATTTCTTTGACATTAACCCGTTTAAAGTTATATACCTGACTTCTCATGGAATTTCTTAATCCCAGAATGTAATCATTCAGCAGTGCCACGACTTCCATTTTCTGCATGAGGTCTGGACCATTAATGGTCAGGATGAGCACTGCCTCTTGTGGCTTCCCTAACACACTTGTGTTATGAAGCATGAAACCACTTGGGATTAAACCACTTGGGATTTTTCCCAATTTATTTAATTAAAGTCTCCCATTTAAAATGAATTTATTTTTCTTGTCCCATTGTTACATCTTCATTGAGAACGTTTCCTTCCTCCTGCCCAGGTGGGCTGTAGGATACCCCCTAGTGTTAGCTTTCAAACAGAAGTATTGACAAAACAAATGTTAATCATAATTATTAGTGATTTATTCATTTCTCTTAAAATAAAATGCACTCTGGCTTGGTAATCCTTCCCCCATCCACCTGTGTCATGACCATAATCTGAGAGCCTGATTTGTGATTAATGCTAGGGATTGCATAAGAGCTGGAGATTTCCCCAGCCCTGCACACTGGTGCAGAATGTGCTTTGACCTGTGTACCTTGTGGGAATGATCTTACAAACAGACCGTAACTATGTTTGATTCTCTGACCAAGTAGTTTGCAATAGTTTTACCTGTGGCAGAATTCCCTTGAGTTGCTTCATACAGCTGGTCATTGATGAAATGCATCAAAAACTGGTGTTATGGGTGTTTCATTGGAAATTACCTATGCCACTCAATTCGAATTTTGTAGTTGAAAACTGTCCAATCAGTGGGTAGAAGACAGAGGTTGGTAGGGGATGGGTTAGTTGCAGCTTGTGATCCAAGACTGCCAGCTGAGCGATATGTAAACTTGTTTCGAGATAAATAAATCTGACAAACTTTGTTACTGCCCAGTGGTAGGAAACACACAACTGAAGGCTTACAGCTCTCTGGAGAAAACCCGGTTGCTCCTGAGTCAAAGCCGCAATGCTTTTGAATATTTAAAATTTTTGGATGTTTAGAATAAGAATCAGGTTGCGGGGAATGCTCTAAATTCAGTTTGGTCTTATACCAAGCACATTGTGAAGTTGGTGCACAAGCAGTCTGGAACCATGTGTGGACTAAATGTGGTTCAACATTGGCCAGATGTGAAGTTGCTGTCGCAGTCTGCCTTGAATGTCCTGAATGCAGATGCCACAACTGGGCACTGTTCTGTGCTGGTGTATGTGACTAAGAATTTTGAGTTTTTCTAATTTACAGAAGTAGCTCATAGTTTCCTTTCCCAAGAAAGAGCTTGTTTATTGAGCAGGTTGATGTGAAGTTGAAAAGCTTTAAAAAGAACCAGCTCAGAGCACTTATTGAAGAGCGTAGGGAATCACTGCAGGAAGATTCTATCAGGCCAAGAAAATTGTTTTACTCCTGCTACGATATTCTTCTGAAAACTATTGGAAGAGGAATTCTGATCCATGTAAAACCTTTGGGCCCAGATCTTTGTTTTGAGGGATGGTACGCCTGAGAAACAGCCAAGCCATAATCAACATACGAGACTAATACAATAAGGGCAGGATGAACTGTCCGTTCAAAATATTGCTATTTGGGCTGCCCTTGGGTTGAAGGTCTTCAAGCTCTTTTCTGTAGTGGCAGTCTACCTGCAGCAAAGAAGCCTTCAAGATTATTCCTACGGGTGTGACTATCTGGTATGAGCGTCCTCAGTGGAGATCCAGCACATGGGATTTGTGATAAATTAAAATCTCAGTTGTGCCTTGCGTAGGATCTGTACCCAGTTCATGAGGGGGCGGGTGTCATTTCTTTACCAAAGGCAGGTTTGCAGTAATTTGATTGGAATGCTGCATGATTCAAGTAGGATCTAGAGTATAGTCACAGCACCATTTGCACATCACTGACTCAATGGCATCAACCACTCTTGGTATGCCATACACATGCTTTTCATGTGATCACTGCATATTGGTTCTCTGCTGTTCATAAGAACATACCACAGAATGGTCAAAGCTTATCCTGTGCCACCACTGGAGGAACTGAGTCCAGTGTAGCGATCAGTCTGCAATATCTGGACTCCCCTAAGTGATTACCAGTGCCTTCCTCACAGGATGGGGAGCTCAGGGAGGAGGCCAAGCATGGGGAGTGTTGCATCTTAGACTTGAGTACAAGGCAGTTTGGGGTTGTCCCTGAACTGCAAGTCCAGCATCTTGTGCAGGACAAATTAGCGATTGCTCTCAGTAAATGTTTCAGTGCCCTCACCAATCCCTTAAGCTTTACTGCTGCCATCTCCAGGCAAAGAACTGACTCGGCTCAAGGCTGTGATAAAGCAGGGTGGGGCAAATTTTCTTAAAGGGACAATGTCCTTGATAATTTCTTCTGTGGAATGACGGCATTTTTGAACTGTATATGAAGGTTGAATTCAGAATCAAAGACTACTTTAGGTAAGTAATCAGCCATTCTTCAACTGACTTTTAATGTTGATATTACTGCTGAGACTGATTCTTAGAAAACATTTTAAGAAAGACAGTGACAGATAACTCCTCTTCCTCCTCTTCCCTGCCTAGGATTAATGGAAATTATGCAATGTAAACTTTTGTTTTCATGTATTGATGAATGACTTAATTGATAAATTAGCACAGGTAAGTTTATTAGTAAGAGCAGTATAATGCTTAATGAAAAAATTCTTTAGAATATGTTTTTAACCTTTTAAAGAAACGCTCCACTTATTCATTGTTCAGTTTTGGGGCAGGGGAATGGGGAGGAGTTCAGCTACAAATCACCGCTCAAACAAAATATAAAACGTCCTTTTAAACTCTGGTCTGTTTTTAAACTTAGATTTTATAAATTGGGTGATTTCAACGAAATCAACCACAAACTGACATTTGTAATCATTCAGAATTGAAAAAAGTCTCTGTATATTTGTATTATAGGGAATTTAAATTTTGACATTTTGCACAAATTTCAGAAGTAACTTTGTTGAAGCTGAATAGTTTTTATATTTTAAAAAGGTCGATGAGAAGATTTTAATTTAAAATGTTGCATGAATGAAGTGACTTACTGATATTATACTAGAATTAATTGCAACGTTGAACTTTGTTTCAGTAAAATTGACTGAATTTTCTTATCTGTTCGGTAAAAGTATTAATGAACAAGGTACACCCCTGAAGAGAAGGATATCTTTGGATTATTTATTGCACTTCATCCTCTTCACAGCATCCTGTGTTAACGAGAATAAGCAAATAAAGGAGGTACTGCACCTTTTATGGAAAATTAAAGCATTGTGGAATAAACTGGAATTTAATCAAGTTTTGCTGAAACTTTAGTAAATATCCTGTTTGTATATCTATATATGATTGATTATAAACTTCATGAACCCTTTTTTTGTTTAATATTTAGTTCAAGCTATGTTAGTTGATTGAACTGATATCTGCATGAGACTCAACCATTTGCTCTAAGTTTATTTACTGTCTGCTCCAATGATTTCAATGCATGTGTATTTGCCATTTAATTACAAGTTTATGGATTGGTCCAGTGACTGAGTTAGCACAATACTCGAAGAGCTCGTCAGTTCTGATAAAAGCTAGGATATAGAGATTTGAGACTGTTCTTGGTAGGGCCCGCGTTCTGTTAGTGAGTGGAATAGCATAGAAGTTTACAACACAGAAGGAGGCCATTTAGCCCATTCTCTCTGTACCAGCTCTTTGCTCTTGCCTGCTTCAAATGTTTGTCCACTCTTCCTTTAAAAGATGCAATGGCATCTGACTCCCTGTGGCAAAGCATTCCATGCTATAACAATTCTCTACCCAAAGAAATTTTTACTAACCTCTCTTCACTCTCACTGACAGTTTTAAATTGATAACCTCTTGGAGCTGGGCTGCCCCAACCAGAGGATTGTAAACAATTTTACAACACCAAGTTATAGTCCAGCAATTTTATTTTAAATTCACAAGCTTTCGGAGACTTCCTCCTTCCTCAGGTAAACATTTACCTGAGGAAGGAGGAAGTCTCCGAAAGCTTGTGAATTTAAAATAAAATTGCTGGACTATAACTTGGTGTTGTAAAATTGTTTACAATTGTCAACCCCAGTCCATCACCGGCATCTCCACATCATGCCAACCAGAGGAAATAGTCTTTCCCTTGCACAGTTGCTAGAAAGGTTCCATTCTATGTGAGAATCCCTACGTGGTCAGTTTTTAGTAAAATATTAAAATGCCTACGTGGCAAAGAAGCAGAATGCAAAATGGTTAGAAAGGGTTAATTAGTTAGTAACTGAGATTGATACAAGTGGGCTGGCCCTCCTGCTGGGCCATATGTTTGCTTAGTCAGCAGGCCTGCATTGTCTTATCAATGATAGGTCTTTGATGTGAGTCAAGGACTGGTCTGAATGTCTCCATGTTTATGGCAGATCAATATAGGTAACGAGCTTAGCCAAAGTTGAAAGACATTCCAGGTTGGGAGATAAGGAACAGAAGGAACAGGGAAGAACATTCCAAGTTGGAAAGTGAGGAAGTATCCCCTTTGATGTCTAACAGCAACATGGTCAGCACATGATTATTTATGATTGGCCGGAAATAATGTAACCTCGCATGGCAACCTATGCCCGGCTTATGATTGGTGTTGACCCTCGTTAAGTATGTTCCAACCCTATTGATTTGTATAAAAACGTGTGGATTTCTGTATGTTTTTGTTCTTGCTCTGCCAGCATAGAGGGACTCTATCAGGAGTCCAAATCAATGCTGCAGACTAAGAACCCTGCTATTAAAGTTGTGCTGAACTTTAAAATGTATTCGACTTCAGTTATTACTGAACCAGACTGAGGGGAAAGAATCCGGATCGTCATTTGGTGTCAGAAGTGGGATTTTAACGGTCGTTCACCGAGAGTTCGCGGAGTAAGAGGCGGATTGTCTCAGACACGGAGGAAGGAAATGGCGCCCCGATGTAAGTAGTCTTAATTTACTATGTCGGTTTTCCTCCAATCCGTCAGTCTGACGACGAATCGTCCAATCGCTAACACTCGTGTGGCGTCCTTACAAGATTCAGGTCAGTCTGGCGAATACACAGAAATAGCAGGAAGAGGTCAGTGGTCGAATATCACTGAGGGAATAACTTGTAAGCGGTAGGTCAGTGGTTAATATCACTGAGGGTAGTCAGGGTTTAAGTTCCTGATGATTGGATATAAACAGGAACTATTGATAAAACTTAGATGCCGCCAAAAAGGCTCAGGAATTAATTTGGAAAAATAACAGAGGTACCACAGCCAAAGAACTAATTGCTTTATGGAGACAGTACTGTAAAAAAATATGGATAGAATTAAGTGACTAGACAAATGTTTAAAAGACAGAGACCCGAAAAAGAAAGGTTTTGTTGTTTAAGTGTACTGTCCCTTTAAAAAGCCTGTCTTGATCAGTGTTTTTTTTGTTGGTGTTGTGGGCCACGCCCCCTTCTTACTGTGTCTTGCGTGTTTTCTTCCTTTGTGTAATGTATCTGTCTTGTCGTGTGTTTAATTCTGATACTGCTGAATTAAAATTGGAGTTATTGAGGTTAAGTGACCTATTAAATTCTGGTTCTTATAAAGTGTGGGCATGTTAAATTCCAGACATGGGATCTTCAAAAAATTGGCATTTTGAATGTTTATTTTGTGATTGGCTGTGGTTTAAAAAGAGGTTAAAAATTAATGGGATACATTAAAAAACTATCAGGATCATTGTGATAGGAAAAGTCGGAAAGCTGGAACAGCTCGGAGCGTTGATTATAATCACATCCACTAAAAGTATGTGAAAAAATAGTGTGCAAAAATATAGTATAAAGCAATCCACAAATGTGAGAAGTAAAAAAATCAGTCAAACCTGTGTGAAGTGAAATTTTGAAGGTGGAAACTTAATCTCAAAAGGGAGAAGGATCAAGTTACTCCTACCACAAGAGCAAGTTAATATTAACCCCTTCCATCCCGAGAAGCTAGACTGTCATGCCAAGACCAGTTCAAACAGATAGAAATGACCCAGTCGGTTGAGAACTGTCTGAGGCTAACCATTACACAGGTGAACATGAGGTAACAATTGGTATAGGTTATATTAGTAAAATTGTCCCAATCACTCGGAAATGCCAAAGACTACAATTGACTGAGATATAAGTTTTCACGCTACAGTGAAAAATTGATAAGAAAGGAATGTAAAACAAATCATATGAAAAGGAAGCATAGGTTAGACAATTGGAAGTCCATTACTTGAGCTATGTACTGACACAGGGTACTAAACGCCTATCAGTTTTACCCTGCCACAGTATGATAAGGAAGTTTTGACAAGTTCTGGGGCTATTCAATTTTATTTGAAATTAATAGTAGAATACAAGATCTGACCAAAGAGGGGAGACCTTCCCTGACAAATTATATAACTTGCATTGAGAATGCTAAGAAAACTCAACAATTAGATCAACACCTCCTAACTCAAGTGTTAAAACAAAGAGCCACATGGAATGGAGGTGGACATCGTAAAAAGAGATAGGCAAATATGGAGACGTAAAGATCTGTGATAAGTGATATAGCAACTGCCTTTGCCTCAGTTGTTAACACCATTGATTTGACAACATTAGATCAAAAGGTCAGAGATTTAGGGTCTCACATTAAAGATATATTAAAAGATAAATGAAAATACAGATAAGGAATTGTCTGAGGATCAAATGCTGACCATATATTTGCAAAGGATAGCTACAGTGCTAGAAACACATGCCCAAACCATTAATAAATTAATAAAAGAGGAATATAACGTATCTTAGCAAGCGGCTGCTAATGATATCTGCTTAATGTGGTTACATCTTGAAAACACAGAGATTAGGACTTGGAGTTAGAAATTCCAGTCTGCAGCCCTGCGTACATCTGTATGAGGGAGAGACTGTGTTTATTTCAGACAGGCTGCGTGCTTCAGAGAGAGAGCAAGAGTGGAACTAGGCAATTTCTCTCTCCTGTTTTGTTTTCTAAATTTGTTTTGGGTATAGGGATTATTCCTTTGGATAAATAAATAATAAATGAAGATTTGACAAATTAATCACTTGGGCTCTCAAGAAGAGCCGCAATGGATTTTCTGTGTTTCTTTTAAAACAGGTGACCCTGGTTTTTTTTTGGGACCACGTGAGTGTTGATGGTGCAGGATTACCAAGAGTAGTTACAAAGTTACGGTGCAACCTTTGCTGGAGAAATTTGGTGCAGGAAACGATCCAGTGGTGTTAAAGATTTAAGACTTTAGCTGCAGACATCAGCGGATACCAAATGTCACAGCGTGGTGATATCAACCTGATTCTCTTCTTTTGAAAACATTTTGATTTGTTTTGTTTTAGCCTATTTGTTGTCTTCCGAGACAGAGTGCTCGAGGTGGGGAGATATGGGAATTTCTCTAAAGTCATTGAATTGGGCATGATAAAAAAATCAATCTGGCATAAATATACAATCTAGTGGAAGTCAGGAAAGTGTAGTTGAGAATAGTAAATTGATAGCTTTCTCGTGGAGATATTTGTGTCCTTGCCTATAATGAATAATGAGAAAACTACACTCAATAGCCTGGCCACTACCCTGACATCGGGACCATTCAGGGGGAGATAAGCACTCTAGACACCCCTGATCTTTTTGATAAGATAACCTGAAAACCTAAGAATGGCTACAGTGGACATAAAAGATACAAATGTATGTTGCCATCATCTGAAACGGAGATCAGGATGAAGAACATGATTACAAAGGCCTATGGCCTGGTGAGCTATTGCAACCACTCTTTAAACAAACCAGTTGCTTTTACAGGACTGAATCCTACATGACATATGATGTGTGCCATGGAAAATGTTCGGAAATACCATGAGGATGAAGAGACTGGCCAGCAGAAAGTTAATATCCAAGAACACTAAGCTCATTCCTATGAGATGCTGCTAGTATGTGGAAATACATGAAGAAGATACAGTGAAGAATGAGTCTCAGACAGGCTCAGTTACTTGACAACAGCACAACAGGAAAATGGTTAATGTGGTCCAGGCGAGTGAGAAATCCTTTTAAATAAGGCACTGACACATGGTCCATAGAGAAACCAACTAATTAATGAAACAGTCAGGAAACACTGGTATCAATCAAAAGGACTGAAATTAAAGTAAAGAGGGACACAGTAATTTGGATTTCCAAAATTCAGGGTTAGGTTCCCATCAGTTAACAATAAAATTAGGCGAAACAATATTTAGAAGATATCCGCACGATGGATACAAAATTACAAGATTATGAGGGGCCCAGATAGAGTAGACAGGGAGTACCTGTTTCCCCTAGCAGAGGGTTCAAGAACTCGAGGACGTAGATTTAAGCTGATTGGCTGGAACAAAATTAAAGGGATGTGTTACTAGACATGCTGTCACTGTGTGTCCACATAGTGTTGGACACAGCCTAGAAGCACAGTGTGGGTTTAATAATACTGGTACCAATCGGGATATTAACTGTACCATGGAGGCCCTAGAGGCGGATCTAAAACCCACTTAAGTGGTATATGCCGGAGAGGGCGAATACTGTGTTACAACTAATTTGAAAACGTTTAAATATGCCAATCTAACTTGTGATATTTTAAGTCCAGAATTCTACTCCATTTCTGAAGTCCTGGTTCGGATTGGACCCGAGGAACTGGTAGAGATACACCGGCATAACCTCACCACCTTACAAGTTTCTGAGAATGTCAGAAAGGACTTAAAAGAATATCAGGACACATTTGGGTATCTGACACCCCTGTTGCCTAAATACTTGAAAGCATTGCGAATGGAGATACGCCTCTCCCAGAAGGTTTATTATAACCTACAACAGGACAATAACAACATTAAGCATGACATTGACCAAATTAAAGTCACCACCTGGTGAAATGACCTCTGGAATTTGGGACTGAATATACAGATCCAACCTTGGATTAGATTAGTTTCATATGTATTAGTCGTAGTGCAGTTTGTTGTAATGTGCTTCTTGATTTTCATTGCATGTAATAAATGTAAGTAGAGGATGAAGGGTTTGGCAAAGATAGTAAAACAGAGCCTGGGTGAGAATGTCCCCATTGTCTCTGTGGTTTCAACTAAGAACACATCTTAATGGTACCGGGAGTAGCACCCGCTGGGGTAAGGTGCATGTAAAAGGGAAGACAATTATAGCTTGATAGGATTATCAGATGCTCTGCCTCTCTTCCACCCGGACTGGTGGCCAACACGAAGGGAACCTGGTTAAGATGAGGTACAGCATCTAACGGGATATTGTAGGGAGAATTTGGATTAAGGGATATAATGGGGAGGGCACCAATTCACAGGTGTAAAATGGTCTGAAAGGTACCATTCAGTCTAGTTAGGCTGGAAACAAAATATAAAGCACCATAGGATATTTGACTATGTTAGCCTTTTCAAACTAACATGAATAGGTTTAGCTGACCAAGGACATTCGCAGCTTACTTGAGAGATGTTTAGAAGGAGTCTGTTCCTGAGAACAGATAAGAGTACAAAGGCGTATTGATGAAACATGTCTGTGTTCTATTGGGACTTCTCTAGTTCAAGGGCTAGTCATATTCATTGTTGTAACTCTTATAGTTTATTGCTTACTTAAATGTTGCTGCGCTGCAGAACCTGCAGAACCAGTGAGCACCGTAATAATTGGTTATCATGAAATGATAAAAGGGGGGAATGAGAATCCCTACGTGGTCAGTTTTTAGTAAAATATTAAAATGCCTACGTGGCAAAGAAGCAGAATGCAAAATGGTTAGAAAGGGTTAATTAGTTAGTAACTGAGATTGATACAAGTGGCCTGGCCCTCCTGCTGGGCCATATGTTTGCTTAGTCAGCAGGCCTGCATTGTCTTATCAATGATAGGTCTTTGATGTGAGTCAAGGACTGGTCTGAATGTCTCCATGTTTATGGCAGATCAATATAGGTAACGAGCTTAGCCAAAGTTGAAAGACATTCCAGGTTGGGAGATAAGGAACAGAAGGAACAGGGAAGAACATTCCAAGTTGGAAAGTGAGGAAGTTATCCCCTTTGATGTCTAACAGCAGCATGATCAGCACATGGACGATTTATGATTGGTCGGAAATAATGTAACCTCGCATGGCAACCTATGCCCGGCTTATGATTGGTGTTGACCCTCGTTAAGTATGTTCCAACCCTATTGATTTGTATAAAAACGTGTGGATTTCTGTATGTTTTTGTTCTTGCTCTGCCAGCATAGAGGGACTCTATCAGGAGTCCAAATCAATGCTGCAGACTAAGAACCCTGCTATTAAAGTTGTGCTGAACTTTAAAATGTATTCGACTTCAGTTATTACTGAACCAGACTGAGGGGAAAGAATCCGGATCGTCATATGTACCCTCCAATAAGTTCAGAAACAACATGTTCTTCTCAGAATGTTGCTCCTCTGGCTTTAAAAAAAGTGTAACTTCTCTCTGCTGCCTCTTAGAATGCAAAGGTACTTGAGTCATTTTATCAAACTACAATGATTCTAAATGAAAATGATAGAATAATGCAATGTTTTGTCTTTCAATTTTGTTTCCCCTCATTTTGTATTTCAGTATTGTTTCCTTTCCTGAAGGCGGTTGTTTGTGCCCGGGGGCAGTACCACAGGTGCCAGCAGCTTTTCCAGTAACTTTCCCAATTAATCACTGTTCACACATCATGCGAGAAAGCAGGGGGTGGCAGGCTATTGATGGTGGACATATCACAGCCGAGCTTCATCCTGCCCTTACCCATTGTTTACAAATACACTCTTTCCAGCAGAATCATTAGATAGTGTGCAGAAGTGGCAACCCCAGCTGCGTTTATAAGAAATCATTGGCTTTCATGTAGTTAGTGAGTTTATAAATGGTGCTGGGAATTTTTTTTTTAAATAGACTCCATAGAAAATTCCAGCAAGCTGCTTTTTTAAAAAAAAAGGTTGCAACTGCACAGAATCAGGAAATTTTTGCATTCCATTGAATACTCCTCTCTAATTTTAGCCATATTACTTCACCTCCCATGTACTATTGGACTATAACTCCTGTGAGTCATTTTCACCTGATATAAAACAATAAATCAACTGAACCAGACTGGAAAGAAAATGTTGGAATTCAATAAAACTCTCCAATGATTTAACTTTAAAAGGCATCTTCACGTCTTTCCCTTTGAATAGTTTGACGAGATTGTTAACAGTATTCTGACACCAGTACATGCCCAGGTACCAGCTGCTATTGAAATATTGAAACTAATACTGGGAACAGTTTGGCTCTGTCTAGGATTGCAAGAAGATTATGTCAAAAAAAAATGCAACATTTTGACCATCCCTAATGGCCTTAGCAGTATTAGACGTCCTTCAGGTAGGGACTCCTCTGATCCCACCTGAAAAGAAACTGCTGAAACTTCCCTGGTGACAGCCAGCAGGAGGCAACTCTGGATTATACTCTAGTAGCAATATTCCAAATGAAGCATAAAACTAGATGTAAATATTTCTCTGAGGGGGGAGTTAGGAAGGCTACTCAAATCAGAATCCAAGAAAGTATCTTGAGACAAATTAGGCTTAGTGTTACTAAACAGCGAAGGAAGACATGATGGTCAAAACGTGGTCAAAAAGTTGGGAGTATCTTCCTCTGAGACGTACATATGAAAATCCACCCAAAGGTGGCTCAAGAATTTTCAGAATTTGAGGGGGTCCACAAATAGATCTGCCACAACCTAGCTCTACAATGTCACTCCTCTGACTCGTCTTCTGTGCCTACTTCCCTTCGATCCACCATTGGTGTCACAACTTTCAGCTGTCTTGGTCCTGTTCTATGTAACTCCCTCCTAATTTTTTTCTACCTCAGTACCTCTTTTTTTTTCACCTTCAAAAATCTCATCAAAACCCATCTCTTTGTCCTAGCTTTCGACCACTTCACATAATCTATTCCTTCCTGGCTCCACATACATTTTTATTGCACCTATTTGAGAGGCGCCTTGGAATGTTTTTGTGTTAAAGGCAAAATGTGAATGCAAATTATTGTTATCGTCGCTTGACTCCCGGGGCAATCACCGGCTCATATGTTTCTGCTGTATGACAGGAGCCCTGTCCGTCTGAAGGCCTGGACAGTTTTTCCTTTTCCTCATGATATGTATGTATGTCCCCTAATCTCAGGATGGAATGACAGGTGAAATAGCATTCTAATTTAGGGATATTCTAACTTATCTCCTCCCCCAATTCCAAATGGCATGCTTCTCCTTCCTTCTCCCCAGTTGAAGCTAGTACTCTTCTCCCCTTCTCCTTCAGTTCAACATGACACTCTTCTCACCCTGCTCACTTAGTTCAAGCTGGCACTGTTGTTCTCCTTGCCCCTGAGAATCCCTACGTGGTCAGTTTTCAGTAAAATATTAAGATGCCTATGTGGCAAAGAAGCAGAATGCAAAATGGTTAGAAAGGGTTAATTAGTTAGTAACTGAGATTGGTACAGGTGGCCTGGCCTCCTGCTGGGCCATATGTTTGTGTAGTCAGCAGGTTTGCATGGTCTTATCAATGATAGGTCTTTGATGTGATTCAAGGACTGGTCTGAATGTCTCCATGTTTATGGCAGATCAATATAGGTAATGAGCTTAGCCAAAGTTGAAAGACATTCCAGGTTGGGAGATAAGGAACAGAAGGAACAGGGAAGAACATTCCAAGTTGGAAGGTGAGGAAGTATCCCCTTTGATGTCTAACAGCAACATGGTCAGCACATGATTATCTATGATTGGCTGGAAATAATGTAACCTCGCATGGCAACCTGTGCCCGGCTTATGATTGGTGTTGACTCTTGTGTTAATGATGTTCCAATCCCTATCGATCTGTATAAAGGTATGAGTTTTTGTCTTTGTCTTTGTCTCCTTATTCTGTTAGAATCGTTCGGATTCTCTCAGGAATCTGAATTGAAGCTACAGACTAAGACCCTGCTATTAAAGTTGTGTTGAACTTTAAAATGTATTCGACTTCAGTTTTTACTGAACCAGACTGAGGGGAACGAATCCGGATCGTCACCCCCACCTCCAATTTTATTTTGGCTCTTCTGTCCCCCTTTCCCTCCAATTTCACACTAACATGCCCCTGCTAGCATGCAGCTCCCATTCCTCCCTCTCAGCATCACTGCCAGTTCCTACCCCTGCTGCTGCCCCATTTGTGAGAATACCAAAGGCACATTGTGCAGTGGTGTTCAATCACCTGGAGCAATAGCAGGAGGTAGCAACCAGTAGCAATGCTGACAGGAAGAAAGAGCTGGGACACACTCCATGCCTGCTGGATGGATAGCCCAACCTTGCAGGCTGCTCTGTGCACAAATCAAGCCTACAGGTTTTGCCTATGGCTATAGTCCTTGAAAACACAGGAATAGGAGAGAAACAAATGGCTCTTGAGGCTACTGCAAGCAAAAGCCTGAGTTTCAACATTTGATGGATCTACTCCAATGAATCTATAGCTGAACTTCAATCAAGAATGAGGAAGACCATATTAAAGGTAGGTAGACTAGACATCTGAACAATCATCAAATTGATGCAATAGGTTATTCCTGTTACTCCAAGGACAGGAATCTGGCGCAGCATCTTCATTTTGGGCTTCACTCTGCAATAACATCAGTTTTCGATTGCTATTTTTGTAAATTGCTGAATTTTTGTAGGAAAATAAGTGGATCCAGTGCAAACCACAGCCAACCTACTGCTCTTTGCTTAGCAATTCCCTGATATGGCACTGTTTGCACCAGGGCTGGATAACACATGTATTATACTGACAAATGTTTAGCCTCGTCTGACTTGCATTTACTTATCAAAATCTTGCTAAAAATTGCACGTGCACTAGGTGGTGCTGTTGAATGCTCCTAAAAGTATAGTGTGGGCTATACAGCCTTATGGACCCAAATCAATACCAAAAATACTAATCTTATTCCCAAGTTCCTCATTCTGGCCTGATTTCATATAATACAATATGGGTTATAAATTATTTAAGTGATATGCCTGCAGTCCCTTCTTAACCTGTTTTACCAGATAGAGTTTTAAAGATGAACCTGTTTATGAACATGTTTGGAATTGTGTTATATTAACTTTGTATTAGAATAATAAAAATTGGTTGCATGAACTGTCAGAAATTAGAGTTTAAATTCTATGTGATAATATGTAAGTGAATTAAGATGTTTGGTGCTGCTGGGTTGCATTATGAGGGATACCATAAATTGTCATTTAGAAAGGCTCAGGTTAATCAAGGACAATCAGCATGGATTTGTTATGGGAAGGTTGTGTCTGACTAACTTGATTGAAATTTTTGAGGTGGTAACAAGGAGGGTCGATGAGGGTAACGAGTTTGATGTAGTGTACATGGATTTTAACAAGGCTTTTGACAAGGTCCCACATGGCAGACTGGTCAAAAAAGTAAAAGCCCATGGAATCCAAGGGAAAGTGGTAAATTGGATCCAAAATTGGCTCAGTGGCAGGAAGCAAAGGGTAATGGTTGACTGGTGTTTTTGCGATTGGAAGGTTGTTTCCAGTGGGGTTCTGCCACGCTCAGTACTAGGTCCCTTGCTTTTTGTGGTATATATTAATGAATTGGACTTGAATGTGGGGGGGCTTGATCAAGAAGTTTGCAGATGATAAAAGAATTGGCCGTGTGGTTGATAGTGAGGAGGAAAACTGTAGACCGCAGGAAGATATCAATGGACTGGTCAGGTGGGCAGAAAAGTGACAAATTAAATTCAATCCAGAGAAGTGTGAGGTAATGCATTTGGGGAGGGCAAACAAGGCAACGGAGTACACAACAAATGGGAGGATACTGAGAGGTGTAGAGGAACAAAGGGACCTTGGAGTGCATGTCCACAGATCCCTGAAGGTAGCAGGACAGGTCGACAAAGGCATATGGAATACTTTCCTTCATTAGCCAAGGCATTGAATATAAGAGCAGGGAGGTTATGCTAGAACTGTATAAAACATTGGTTTGGTCACAGCTTGAGTACTGCATACAGTTCTGATCACCACTTTACAGAAAAAATGTGATTGCATGAGAGAGGGTACAGAGGAAATTTGAGAATGTTGCCAGGGCTGGAGAATTTTAGCAATGAGAAAACATTGGATAGGCTGGGGATGTTTTCTATGGAATAAAGGAGGCTGAGGGGAGATTTAATTGAGGTATATAAAATTATGATGGGACCAGATAGAGTGGATAGGGAGGACCTATTTCCCTTAGCAGAGGGGTCAGTGACCAGGGGGCATAGATTTAAAGTAATTGGTAGAAGGATTAGAGGGGAGCTGAGGAGAAATCTTTTCACCCGAAGGGTGGTGAGGGTCTGGAACTCACTGCCTGAAAGGGTGGTTTAGGCAGAAACCCTCAATTCATTTAAAAGATGCTTGGATGTGGACTTGAAGTGCCATAACCTACTTGGCTATGGATCAAGTGCTGGAAAGTGGGATTAAACTGGATAGCTCTTTTTTGGCCGGCACGGACGTGATGGGTCGAATGACCTCCTTCTGTGCCGTAACTTTCTATGATTATGATGGTCCATTCTCGGCAGGTTTATTTCTGTTTGAAAAGCACAAAAAGTAAATCATTGAACTAAACTGTAACCAACAATTATTCAGATTTTTTTTCTGCAGCTAAAAATGACTAATCAAAATTGAGTACTATTTTACAGCTAGAGATTTAAAAAACTGTATTTTGAATTATTTCATGTTTTGCAATTTAAAAAAAATGTAATGGGTGCACCATGTTAAACTACATAACTTGGAAACAGTAGCAAGAATCCTCCTCCATGATCTTGCCAAAAATGGGGCATGATCGTGGTGGAGAATGAGGAAAAATGCAGGTGGTGAGGCCGAACACCATTTCATCACCTGACCAGGATTTCCCTCCCCCAACCCCTGGCGGGACCTGTGCAGGTCTCTCCTACCCGTACATTCCGAGCAAACGGTGGAGGTGTGCGCTGGACCTGGTTCCCCAACAGATTTCCCTCCCAGCCACCTGCGTTATCGCCACTTCCTCGGGCCACGATGAGGAAGGTGAGAAGTGGCGGTAAGGCTCTGAGATGCCCCCGTGTAGCAACATCCTCTCCCTCCATTCTTCCCTCAGCACTTACCTGCTCATGGGCCTGTTCTCAGCAGAGGCCTTCAGTGGGACATTTGGTTGGAAATTTGGGGCAGTTCTCCCCTTTGAACAGCACTTCTGTCTCCTCTTGTGCTGCAGCAGTGTCCCCACTGCAGAACCGCTGGAATTATCTTCCCTTGCACTAGCGGGCTCTCTCTTGATGGTGGGAAACTTGCTGGGAGCCCGCTGTGCACACTTAATGGACCCCAACTCAGGAAAAGGGGCACATATCAATATGGTGGATAATCAGAAAAAGAACGTTTTTGTTTGGGGGTCAGTACAAATTGTTTTATGGGGTGTTTGTGCAATTCTGACCCTCAGTGACTTCAATAATTAGTGCTAATGCGATTTGTGATTTTAATGCAAATGGGACAGCAGTTTCTTGGCCCATTTCATTTCCCAGAACTAGATCAAACTTTTCTTGTTGGAAATTGTTCCTGAAATTGGCTCCTGTTACCCCTGTTTTACGCCTGTAAAATGGATGCGAGGTCCAATTTCTGCCTCCATATGTCAGTGTGGGTGTTGCATAATGATGCTGGAATCTCTTCCCTTTCTCCTTTTAAATGAGAGGTAACCAGGGTTTGGTTCTTTGAGAAATTTGGAACATTTTGTAATATGTGTGCAGAAATGGAGCAACTGATCTAGGCTGCCAGAAGCTGCCAATGGGATTGGTTCCGTAGACATCTTTTGCTGGAATAATTTACCTTGAGGTTTTTTTTTTAAAGTTAAGCAGATGGTTTCAAATCCACCTATATGCAGCCTGCAAGAGTCAATTTCTCAGCTTGGAACTGCATTTTCTTTGTTCAAGTAATTTTCAGTCAGGTAGACATAAAACATGGAAAGCCTAGCTCTGAACCCAGGGTCTTCTGTTATAAGGGCAGTGAAAAGGAAAATTGCCACTATGGGATTTAGTACAGAGGATTAGCCCTCTTTTGGGAGGGCTGGTCTGGGATTGTTAATGTAGGACTTTCCTATCTGAAATCTGTTCAAACATTTGGTGTCTGTGATTTTGTTCTTTCTCCCTTAGATGGATTGTATATCTTTGGTTGATGAGGGTGAATTGCAGCAGCCATAGCATCTGTTTAGAACTAATTCAATGCTTCTGCTTTCCCAATGAGGAGCTGCATTCACAGGAAGCGCAGGTTGGAGGTAAGACCACAGCATTAAAGCTCCGGTTCCTGATCTGCACTTGCTGTTGGGAGTGCTCAATTACCCCTTTCATTCCAGGAGTAAGTTTTTATTTTTTTGTTTTAACTTTTTAAGTCTCGTTAAGTTAGTGGTGCCCACTTCGGAGAAATCACCCTGAAATACAATAAGAATAAAAGAAATACCATCACAATTATTCATTAGAAGAAAAATTGCACTACACAGACATTCTTTTCATTCCTTGACTTACATAGAATTACATAGAATGCACAGCACAGAAAAAGGTTATTCGGCCCAACAGGTCCATGCTGGTGTTTATGCTCCACAAAAGCCTTCTCCCTCCCTCCCTACTTCATCTGACTCTGTCAGTATATCCCTCTATTCCTTTCTCCCTCATGTGTTTATCTAGCTTCCCTTTAAATGCATCTATGCTAGTCATCTCAACTACTCCTTGTGGTAGCAAGTTCCACATTCTAACTACTCTCTGGGTAAACAAGTTTCTCCTGAATTCCCTATTGGATTTATCAGTGACTATCTTATATTTATGACCTCTAGTTCTGGTCTCCCCTACAAGTGGAAACATCTTCTCTACGCCTACCCTATCAAACTCTTTCATCTATCGGGTAACCCCTTTCTCTTCTCTTTTTTCTAGAGAAAGGAGCCCACGCCTGTTCAATCTTTCCTGATAGGTATAACCTCTCAGTTCTGGTATCATCCTAGTAAATCTTTTTTGCAACTTCTCCAGTGCCTCTATATCCTTTTTATAATATGGGGACCAGAACTGTTCATAGTACTCCTAGTGTGATCTAACCAAGGTTCTATACAAGTTTAATATAACTGCTCTGCTTTTCAATTCTATCCCTCTAGAAATGAACCCCAGTGCTTGGTTTGCTTTTTTTTATGGCCTTATTAACCTGCGTTGCTACTTTTAGTGATTTGTGTTTCTGTACCCCCAGATCCCTCTGTTCCTTTACCCCATTTAGACTCTTATTTTCCAATGAGTCTGTGGCCTCCTTGTTCCTACCAAAATATACCACCTCACATTTATCTATATTGAAATTCATTTGCCAATTACACACCCATTCTGCAAGTTCATTAATGTCTTCCTGTATTTTGTCGCAGTATTAATTATACCCCCCAATTTGGTGGTGTCTGCAAATTTTGAAATTGTACTTCCGATTCCCGAGTCCAAATCATTTATGTAAATGATGAACAATTGTGGTCCCAGCACCGATCTTTGTGGAACACCACTCCCCACCTTTTGCCAGCCTGAGTAAGCAGACTTAATTTCTGCTTTCAATTTGTCAAGACTCAGCTCCCTTACCAATGTTGGAGAAAGAGCAGTGTGAAGCAAGATGAGGTGAAATTTGAGTTATATAACTGCTATGAAATTAAACTGTTCTTGACCGCAGAAATACAAACAATCCAATTCATATCATCACTGATGCATCATTCTCGCAAAGCTCTCCCCTCATCTTCTGAAGGCAGTGATTTTTGCTGGGGTTCAGGTGTCAACAGTCCTTCAGCATCTTGACCATGCAGCTGTTGTCTATGTGTTAGAATTGGCAGGCTACTTTACTGTGGAGTTGCATCAAGAGCAGGAAAACTGGTTGATTTTCTATCCCGGTGGAACTAATTGCCTAATTGTGACTATTATTGGTATAACGGGGGCATTTTTAACCCTGCCCGCCTGACAGAAACCAGGTCGGCAGTTAAAATCGCCTGTGGCTTACCTGCCGAGGCCCGCTCTCTTCCCGCAGGTTCCGAATTTTAACCTGCGCTTCTGAGCAGGCAGGAAAGACAACCGATTATGTCATTAAGGCCCGACTGCTATTTTAACCAGAGGATTGCGTGGGGAAGCCACAGAAGCTTTCCTGTCAGGCCAACCTAGCAGGAAGAGGAGTTGGGACCAGAAGAGGTGAAAAAAGAAAAGTGGTCTTACTTTTTTTGATTTTTCTTTTGGGGCCAGGGGGATTAGGGGTGCTTCTTCGGGACCCATGAGAAAAATTTAGGCTCCCCCCGCTTGATTGTGAGGCCCTCCCAAACCGCCTCCTGGTGACTTACCTGCGTGCTGGCGACCGTTCCTTCCATCCCTGGTGATGGCCTCCTGCCGCCTAACATTCCACTCCCACCCGCCGGCCTCCTGCCACTTCCCACCAGTTTCGGGCAGGAACCTGACTGAGCCTATGCAGAAGAGACTGGGAATTAGAATCTCCCGGGCCTCACGTTGCCGAAATCAGGACAGTTTTCTGCCCACATGACTGCCACCTTGAATTAAAATCGGGGATAAAGACAGGTCAGATATTTAATAAGTATTGAATTAAAGGACACCACACGTAGTTTTAAGATAACAAATTAAATCTGAAATGGCATTGAATGTAATTCCTTTATTGACTTGGAAAAAGAACTTTGCTTCGCAATTACCTAATAATAAAAAATTATTTACTCCACAGTTCATATATAGGATTTATTTTAACAAATTAAATTAACAAAAACAGACCTTGACAAACATACCAACATATTTACAACAAATATGTAAAACATCACCCAAAATATAATGGTTTGCACACAGTTAGTTCAATAAGATCCTGAAGAAATGATTACAATGGTGATGGCACATGTACTGTACAAACGGAATAAACCCCATGATAGTGTATCAATCACCCCGGAAACAATTTCAGTTGCATACCCTGCCAGGAAATGCTCTCAATTTAATTATTTGGGTACATAGTTGTAGTGACAGAAATCCGTCTTGGAATATGCTGTCCATGATTTTTGTAAATGTGAGCTATGGCCATTTCCAAGTGGATCTTTTCAACGAGGATTAGTTGAGAATTGGGAGAATGTTAAGGACGTTAAGCTAATAAAGTGGTGCAGATGATGCTCTAACCCACTATAGACTTGGAATCACATTGGCATGATTTATATAAAGAAAATATGCCATGATTTTATGTGGTCAATTTATTCCGTTTATTTTGTCTGTAGAAGCTAGCACTAAGTTCATACTGTGCAACTGATGCCCGAGGTCTGATCAATTCTAGGATGAACAATCCTATGCCCTCCAGACATATGTCCAAAAGACAGTGGGAGACAGCGGAGGATGCCAGGTGCTCAGCATCATGAACATGGATGCAGTGCAGGAAGAAGTTCAATGATTTGACATGAGTGGGCAAGGTGAGTGAGGTCAACTGTCAAGTGGCATCTCCTACCAACTGCACCACGCATTGCAGCCCCCATCACCCACATACCAACAAACTCACTCTTTCCATCAGTACTCAACTCTTCCAACCAGATGCTTCTTCTCACCCTTACATATTACCACTGTTTCAAGCCATCCACCCACAACTCACAGGCCATGCACAATGGCAGCTATTCAACCATGTAGCACATCACCCAGACACACGTCCCGTTTTCTTACAGGAGAAGGTGGTGCATATCAGGAGGCAACAAGTGGCAGTGGCATTTAGCCTCTCCAGCCTGTTCCACCATTCAGTGAGATCATGGTGGACCAGTGACCTAACTCCATATACCTGCCTTAGCCCCATATCCCTTAATACCCTTGGTTCACAGAAATCTATCAATCTCAGATTTAACATTCACAAGTGAGCTAGCATCAACTGCCATTTGCAGAAGAGCATTCCAAACGTGTAGAAGCATTTCCTAACTTCACTCCTGCATGTCAAGCTCTAAATGTTAGGCTGTATCCCTGCGTCCTAGTATTCAAGTCTAGGAGACCTCCAAAAACACTTACAAATGTCTCAGCGGCCAGAAGCAATAATCCAGCCACTAACCTGTAAATCCTGCATGGTCCCTTTTAAATAGCGCTGGTGGGGAGTCCTCCAGGTACTCTCAGATACGTTCAGATGGTTGAGGTTAAGATTGTGCGTTGTGTTGAGCGTTAGACACCGTTTTGGGACTTATCACTTTAAATCAGCGTTACACAGGGAGTGAAATAATTTTCTCCCTACTTTACATGATTCCAGTGTTCGTTATCTGTGCCTGCGCTAACTCCTATACCAAGATGACGTCTGGCACACTTCACACTGGAAACGTGTGTGCGCATCCAAGACGCCATCTTGGATGTTGGAGAGGCTGTGTAGCGCCGAAACAATGGGCGTTACATGGCCCAATTTAGCGCCCAGTGTTACAACACAGTAGTGCCAATTCTCCTTCCCATGCTTCCTGCGAGCGTAGCTCCCCACACGGCGCATAGGTTCAGCGAGTTTACTCTTGCATCTTTTTATATGAACTTTTAGCTACACTGAAGTTGGCAAATTCAAAGTGATTTCTTATAAGTGCTCACTGAAAAAGATTCCTCTGCCTTTGTGTGAGCGTAAGCAAATATACAGGGGCTTGAATTTTCCCATGTGTTATCTTCATATGGCCATATACCATTAATTTTAAATGGCTTACCGCTGGTGTTAAAATAACGATGATTGGAAGATCCAGATCACGTTGCTTGGTGTGAGACCCAACAGCCTTTAAAACTCTTTATAGGACAATTAAAGTTTTATTTATTTTTACAGCCTGACACAAACGGCATTTAAGATATTAAAGGGGGAATCTTCTGACATTGTGCTCCTGGTAAATCTTCCAGTTGGGAATGCATAGTCAGAAAATGATGCCTTACTTCTTAGCCCCTTTAGTGCCATATATATAAATGTATATTCCATTATTCATACTGTTGATCAGCTTGTGTAGGATGAAGAATCATTAGAATTTTAGTTGAGTCATTAGACATGAAGGGGAAAATAGCAATTCCTTCCCATCTGCTTGTTTAACTCAGTTTATAATTCAGGAATTGCATCAATGGAAACTCTATCAACACTGATTTTGTTTAGTGGGTTAATATTTAAGCACCTTACTGTACTGTTAAATGGAATCAGAATTGTATTCATTAGTTTTAAATCTTCAACTTGTGCTGTAAATTCAACACATACTCCAAGGAGAAAATATTTTTTTATTCGTTCATGGGATGTGGGTGTCGCTGGCAAGGACGGCATTTATTGCCCATCGCTAATTGCCCTTGAGAAGGTAGTGGTGAGCCACCTTCTTGAACCGCTGCAGTCCATGTGGTGAAGGTTCTCCCACAGTGCTGTTAGGAAGGGAGTTCCAGGATTTTGACCCAGTGACAATGAAGGAGCGACGATATATTTTCAAGCCAGGATGGTGCAAGACTTGGAGGGGAATGTGCAGGTGGTGTTGTTCCCATGTGCTTGCTACCCTTGTTCTTCTAGGTGATGGAGGTCACAGGTTTGGGAGGTGCTATCAAAGAAGCCTTGGCAAGTTGCTGCAGTGCACACTGCAGCCATGGTGCACTGGTGGTGAAGGGAGTGAATGTTTAGGGTGGTGGATGGGGTACCAATCAAGCGGGCTGCTTTGTCCTGGATGGTGTCGAGCTTCTTGAGTGTTGTTGGAGCTTCACTCATCCAGGCAAGTGGAGAGTATTCCATCACACTCCTGACTTGTGCCTTGCAGATGGTGGAAAGACTTTGGAGAGTCAGGAGGTGAGTCAATTGCTACAGAACACCCAGACTCTGGCCTGCTCTTGTAACTGCAGTATTTATATGGCTGGTCCAGTTAAGTTTCTGGTCAATGGTGACCCCCAGCATCTTGATGGTGGGGGATTCGGCGATGGTAATACCGTTGAATGTCAAGGGGAGGTGGTTAGATTCTCTCTTGTTGGAGATGGTCATTGCCTGGCACTTGTCTGTCGCAAATGTTACTTGCCACTTATCAGCCCAAGCCTGGATGTTGTCCAGGTCTTGCTGCATGCGGGCACAGACTGCTTCATTATCTGAGGGGTTGCAAATGGATCTGAACACTGTGCAATCATCAGCAAACATCCCCATTTCTGATCTTATGATGGAGGGAAGGTCATTGATGAAGCAGCTGAAGATGGTTGGGCCTCGGACACTGCCCTGAGGAACTCCTGCAGCAATGTCCTGGGGCTGAGATGATTTGCATCCAACAACCACTACCATTTTCCTTTGTGTTAGCTATGACTGCAGCCACTGGAGAGCTTTCCCCCTGATTCCCATTGACTTCAATTTTACTAGGATTCCTTGGTGCCATACTCGGTCAAATGCTGCCTTGATGTCAAGGGCAGTCACTCTCTCCTCACCTCTGGAATTCAGCTCTTTTGTCCATGTTTGGACCAAGGCTGTAATGAGGTCTGGAGCTGAGTGGTCCTGGCAGAGCCCAAACTGAGCATCGGCGAGCATGTTATTGGTGAGTAAGTGCCGTTTGATAGCACTGTCGACGACACCTTCCATTACTTTGCGGATGATTGAGAGTAGACTGGGGCATTAATTGGCTGGATTGGATTTGTCCTGCTTTTTGTGGGCAGGACATAACTGGGCAATTTTCCACATTGTCGGGTAGATGCCAGTGTTGTAGCTGTACTGGAACAGTTTGGCTAGAGGTGTGGCTAGTTCTGGAGCAGTTTTAAATTTAAAAAAATAGTGGTTGCAAAAGACTTCATGTTAATCACAGCAGCATTATGGGCACTGTGTTTAATATTTGTAACTCATAGACTGATACACTGAGATGTGATCTGCTTCACCAGGCAGATGCTAAAGTTCCCATGTTATTAATTGGAAAGGTCAAAAAGGTAACCTGGATGTCCTGTCCAAAATCTCCCGCCCGCCACCCCCCCCCACCCCACCAAAAAAACCCCTACCCTACCAATCTATCTAAAGTACTCTGCTTTACCCAAGACCTCAGTGTAAATGAAAAATGCAATTTCATCAACTCATCCTTGTCTTAACACTAATTTATTGAATTAAGAGATAGCTTCTATTTCTGTTTGTGTATGAGGCAATATGTGACTGATTTCTGTGTTAATGTTTTTTAACCTCAACATTTAATCAAAGTATAGGAGCTTCTTATTGTGAATGGCACTCCGAAGAACTAGAAGTTATTATTCTTGCACTCTATTTTGGTGCTTGAAGTAATGAGTCAAGATCATTACTCATTAAGATATCACCATGCAATGCACTCATTTGGCAGCATTTTTAGAGTGATTGAGCAATGTACACTGGCAAGTATTATATTTTTATGATTTTTAAAAAATTTCTGCTTCAGTTTATTATCAGGCTCGCAGATAGTTGTGGATTAGAATGGCAAAGCTACAGGCAGAGCTGATTCTCTTATCACAACAGAACTCTCGAGCTACGCAGCTGCAAGAAAGATATGGATCTTCCGTAACTCTATGAAAAGTCAGGACACAACGAGTTTCCCTTAGCGTTCAGTAGCGATGTTGTACATATAGGTATGGGGATCTGTCGTTTCTGAAGCCCATCTAGTAGTTGAAGTGAGCAGCTGCAGGCATCACTGTGTGTAACAGAATGATGATGCCCAAATATGGAGTGCAACACACACACAGCAAATTTAATATATTAGATGAATGTTGCTGTAACCATAAGGACCGGATCATTAAATTGTACACAAGCATACTGTAAATTCTGGAATTAAAGGGAGTCTCTGGTGCCTGCTGGAGGCAGGTTATAACGGGCATGGATGACAGCCTTGGAACGTTCTATGTGTCCCTCTCTTGGCTGTGGGCATCAGACTAGGCAGATGAAGAAAAGCCAATTTAAAAAAATCCAAACAAAAGGGGGAAAACTTGCCCAAATACTTCATTTAAAAAAAACTACAGGTAAAAATGCATTTTGTTCGAAGATTAGTTACACACGAATATATGACATTCTAATTGATTGACTATGGGGGTTATCGTTACAAGATTTTACATGATCAAGAATGGAGCAACTTTATTGGTTAACCAGTGACACATATTGTCGAGTAAATTGTCAGTCACATGACTGGTGCAAATGACCACTGATTTCATCCTATGGTAGTTAATCCTTATATTAATATATTGAACATCAAATACAAACATACAAAGGTTTTAAGTAATTAACCACTTTGTAAAGCCTCAAAGATTCATACGTGCCAACTGACTGTTTCATGGTGACAGCCAGCGTATCAGCATTTGCTAACAAAAAACCAGTGTAAACCGGGTGCTCCGAGTCCGGCTACAGGGGAGGGGAGAAATTGATGGCATTGAAGGGGAAAATGGATGATAAGGTCGAGAACAGGGATAGGAAGGATTAATGCATGGCAATGAAGGTGGGAGGGAAGGGGCAGAATCTGAGAGTAGTGCTTTAGGACGGGGAGAGAGAAGAGATCAGAAGCGGGGAGAGGAAATGTCAGCATTAACTAAGAGGAATGGGGAGAATGTGAAGGGTCAGGACAAGTGCTGGCTTGAAATAAGAGGTTGGAGGGTGAACAAGTGCTATCTTGAATAAAGGTGGGGGAGAAGAATGCCAATGTGAATGGGGAGGGGTGAATGCTGAATACCAACTTGAACTGGTTTGGAGGGGGAGAATAATGCCAGGTTGAATTGACAGGGGAGAAAAGTATCTAATTGAATTGAGAGGTGAGGGTGTCTACGAACTGGGAGGATTGGAGGAGGAGGAGGGTGTCTCTGAGAAAGGGTGGGGAGTTGGCTGGAATATATTAAAATGAACCTGCATGCATAATTCTTAAAATAAATATTCAACATTTTCAGGGGAACATGCTTCTGGATCCCCCTAGAAATGCACCACCATATTTGTGTCTTCTGGCTTTCATGTACTTATGTTTTTTTTTAACCTCCAATACAGGAATGTTGGATATGCCTGCAGCTGTGGAAGTACTGGTTTTTACAAATCATAGGTTTGTAATCAAGGCCATTCTTGAGTTGTCAGCTTTTTTGCTAGATTTTTAGGTTGGCATGTATGAAGCTTATCCTTTTGTTACATAAAGACAATTAAGTGTCCAATTCTAATCAAGTCCAATCCTTCCTCAAATTAACTCAGTTGCAAGATAAAGTCTATAATCAGCAACAGAGAGATTTCACTAGTCCGATCACTACATTTTGACATCTTCTAAAAACAAGATGCTAAAATAAGGTACACAAGGTCACATTGTTTTGAAGTGAGGAAGCTGCTTGCGATTGAAGGAATTCTTTATCGGGGGTCTTTGTCGTGTCTCACATCAGAAGCGATTATCCTAACTTTCTATTCCCAGGCCACGATAACTTTACTGAAGTTTACAAATACGCCTTTTTTCAACTTGCTGTGAGGAAAACAGAAAATTACAGTTAAACTATTCAGATGATGATGCAGTAACATTTACATTAAGTATAGTTAATTACTGCCACTAAAGTTGCCACCAAGATTTTCACCTGAAGGTCTTTAGGGGTAAGAATACTGTATATCTTCTCATGCATTAGATTGCTTTCGCCAGACCTTGCACTGTCTTCACAACAGCTATTGTACTTTTACGGTTCTAAGTTGGGCCACTAGTATCAGTGAAATTCTAAATGTTCAGTATAAGATCTTGAATCGAGTCATGCAGATAACCATTTCAGTCAAGATTGCACTTGCGCTTCATGTCTCCTCTCACTAATCTATGCTAACTTGGATGACAGCAGAGAGCCTCCATTGCTCCTGGGAGTGTGACCGAGGGTACTCACTGACCAGAGAAGGCTGCAGGACAACCACTGTGCTCTTTACCTGCAACACAATGAGAGGAGCAGTTCAAAACTCTGCTGTAAATATATTTTACCTCACATAAACTCCATCCTGATTTGACCTGACCGATGTGTTGGAGGAACCATGACCAAAAAGGCATTATGTTATCCATGTTCTGGTCATATCATTGCCTCCAGACATTTCTAGACCACGATCCTGCAAGCTGCAGCTACTGTCGCGGGTCTTACCATCATGTAGACCCATCCTCATGACTAACTGGCCTGCTTAACCAGCTCTCTTTTGGCAGCAAGAGACAATACACCCTTCAGATGTGGTACAACCTGGCACCTATCTGAGCGAGTGTCACAAAGGTTGTGTACAGAACTAGGGAAACATAAGATATGGTCCCATCAGCACCTCAAAACACTGCCTAAAACATGCAGTGATATCGAATAAGCTCTTGTCAGCCCTCAGTAGTTGATGGTAATGAAATGTGCAGAATGATGTATGAATCTCATTGTATTTATCAGCAACTACCATGTAATGCAACCTGCAATGTATCATAACCCAGCCTTGCTTGCTTTATTAAAAACAATTTAAAAAAATTATACTTGCGCAACATCAAAGTAATAGAAAACTAATGGGATGCCAAGCCAAATGATTTAAGTGTTGCTAATTGTTCTGAAAGGTATGCAATTACAGTGGTGACATTCTGTCGGTATGAGTTCTATACATCTTTTATGTCTGTTTCAAAGACTCTGAGATTAAGATGCTCCATCAATTTTATTCTACAAAGATATACTTATGCTGTGTCTGCAACAATATCCATTCTATTAGTAAGTTTGGTATACTTTACTATTACAACTCTTATCCCCTTCATCTCCATATTACATTTTGTATTTTTCATCAGTCATATTTGTGTTTAAATCACCTGTGGAATGTATTACCCTCAATTGCTTGCATATGTGTGAAAATAAATATCTCTTCCTCGTTGATGTGGTTTTAAAGAATTTTAAAGATATTTACTAATGGTCACTATAGAGGACATAATAACTACCATGGTGAATTGTTCACATTGCATGCTGCCCTCTGTGGTTAGAGATGATGTTGCTGTGTTGTGCTTAAAGGCTAGAACATTCGCTGCAGACAATACTGGTCGTTCAGAATTGTCGTAACGGGCTCACGTGGAAATATGAAAAGTGAAATAAAGCATTATGATCCCCTGTAAGCAAATAGCCATTATTAATTTGTGGGTATTGTCATTGTTATGTATTCAACCAGCTTCCTCCAACAATCAGTAATATGGCCAAGCACACAAATCATTAACACTGCTACACAGGAGCTGACCCAAAATGTGATGCATATTGGGTGCATGATGAATATTTTTCCGGGGTTCTCGTGTCGTAACTCCACTATTTGATAAAAGCAGAAATTTAAGTTAAACACGCACACTTTAAGTATAGTTTGCTTCAAATCCAAACTTACCAAATGAAATAACGAACTCCTTCAAATGTTCCATCATGTTGCCCGACTTCATTACCTTCCAGTTCTATTCCCAGATATGCTTCCTGTCGACCCGGTAGGAGACCCATATATTTGATCACACCTTTGCTGATTTTACCTGCAGGCCGGGAGAATTTAACGAGATGTCCAATTTTTAGATCAGCAATGCTCCTGGGAGCAAATGGACGTCGGGGCAGGACTGCTTTATTAACTATCGACCTGTTGTAAAGAAAGGAAATCTTTTACTCCTGATTGCAGGTTGTAACTGCTCTAACAGGGTTCTAACCACTTCAAACTTACTCAAATGCCAGGGGGACTGGGTTACAGAGTGAATTAAAACATTGTCCATTCAAATCTAGGATCTTGCATGACATCTTGTCAGATAATAGTGGCCTTTTAAGGACATTATTTAGGCAGTGTAGATTAAATTTTACCCTGGCGTCAATTTACATTGAGGCTACAGCACAGAAACAGGCATTCGGCCCAACTGGTCCATGCCGGCGTTTATGCTCCACACGAACTTCCTTCCACCCTACTACATCTAACCGTATCAGCATTTCCTTCTATTCCTTTCTCCCTCATGCGGTTATCTAGCTTCCCCTTCAATGCACCTATGCTATTTGCCTCAACTACTCCTTGTGCTAGCACGTTCCACATTCCTACTACTCTTTGAGTAAAGAAGTTTCTCCTGAATTCCCCATTGGATTTATTAGTGACTACCTTATATTTATGACCTCTTGTTTTAGAATTCCACACAAGTGGAAGCATTTTCTCTACGTCTACCCTTTTACATTCCAAGTGTGGTCTAACCAAGGTTCTATACAAGTTTAACATAACTTCTCTGCTTCTCCATTCTATCCCTCTAGCAATTAAACCCCAGTGCTCGGTTTGCCTTTTTTATGGCTTTATTGCCCTGCATCGTTACTTTTAGTGATTTGTGTATCTGTACCCCAAGATCCCTTTGCTCCTCTATCCCGTTTAGACTTATTATCCAAGCAGTATGTGGCCTCCTTATTCTTCCTACTAAAATGCACCACCTTACATCTGTATTGAAATTCATTAAAGTGATAATGAAGGATTACACGTCCATTCTGCAAGTTTATTAACGTCCTCTTGCATTTTGACATGTTCTTTGCATTAACTATACCCCCCCCAATTTGATGTCGTCTGCAAAATTTTGAAATTGTACTTCTGATTCCCAAGTCCAAATCATTAGTGTAAATTGTGAACAACCGTGATCCCAGTACCAATCCCTGTGGAACACCACTTCCCACCTTCTGAGTAGCTAATCTTAATCCCTACACTCTGTGTATTCTATTTTGTAGCCAGCTTGCTATCCATTCTGCTACCTGTCCACTGACTCCACATGCTCTGACCTTAGTTATGAGTCTACTATGTGGTACTTTATCGAAGGCCTTTTGAAAATCCAAATATATTACTTCTATTGTATTACCCTTGTCTACTCTTTCTGTTACTTCATTTTACCCATGGCACCCAATCCTGGAAGTACTAAATACCAATCTTGGATTTAAAAAAAACTATCATTCCTTAGTCCCACCCCATATAAATATGCACACTTACCCATCCCCCCCAAAACCTAAATTCAGGTATTTGTAGATTGCTTGATTGCAGGTAGAACACTTACATGTATAATCCTGACCAAACGCACCATGAACAACTGTCTGTGTTTTCAGTGTTGCACACTGTTTATCCATTGCCCGATCTTCTCCAAAAAAAAAGTGGCACTTCGAAATCCTTCATTGTCACTTTAACATTGCGTTTTTCTTAAATAACTATAGTTATGGTACATTATGATGGTTTAATTTAGATTCAGTTGCATGTTGAGTGGTAGTATGCGATTTTAGATGCTGACATTTTTAACAAACAAAATGTTGCTTTTGTTTCCTATTTTTGCACACCCCATTTAGTGCTCACAGGTTTATGAACTGAGGTAATAAATATTATGCAATCTTTCTATTTCTGTTCCTGTACCCCCACTATGATACCAACATGATTGTTCATTGATGGGGAGTATTAATTGTCTGTTACTGGTATCTGAATCTCTGCTGCGGCCCTATTTTAGTAATAAATTTACTTGTGGGGGAGTAGTTATGCTTTAATGATCCAACTAGATTGGTAATGGGCATATTCTCCTAAATAAAATGGTTGGACAAGGCAGTTAAATTTTAATTAAAAAAATATATCCGATTACATTAAAAGAACAATGCTATAACTGGAAGCATGTTTCAATCAGTCCAAAGGATAAGAAAAATAGTGTGGCTGTTACATCACAACAAGGATATATCAGCTGATGTTTAATATAAACTGCATTTTGTGCAACTATTCCTATTTTATGTACTAATTTTATACCGCTGTGAAGTATCACTTATGACTACATTCTGATCCACAGTTCACAGGTGTCGCCTCTGAATCAGAAGCTTGTGGGTTCAAGTCCCACTCCAGAGAATTGAGCACATAATCTAGGCTGACACTTTAGTGCAGTACTGAAGGAGCGCTGCACTGCTGGAGGTGCCGTCTTACGGATGAGATGATAAACTGAGGCTCCATCTGCCCCCTCGGGTGGACATAAAAGATTCCATGGCAAAAAGTTCTCCCTATTGTCCTGCCCAATATTTATCCCTCAACCAACATCATTAAAAACAGATTATCTGGTCATTATCACATTGCTATTTGTGGGAGCTTGCTGTGCTCAAAATTGGCTGCTGCGCTTCCTACATTACAACAGTGACTGCACTTCAAAAGTACTTCATTGGCAGTAAAGCGCTGTGGGACATCCTGAGGTTGCGAAAGGTGCTTTTAAATGCACGTTCTCTCTCTCACGGACTGCAGCGATTCAAGAAGGTGGCTCGCCACCACCTTTCTCAAGGGCAATTGTGGATGGGCAATAAATGCTGGGCTTGCCAGCAACGCCCACATCCCATGAATGAATTTTTAAAAAAACACAACTGTATGGAGATCTGTTAGTTCCTTACTGGTTGGTCAGCTTAGTGGGACCTTTGAGAAGAAACTTTAGATAATTTTCAACTTCACCGTCTGGGCAATAATGTGCTCGAGCAGATCTCCCGCCTATTTTAGAACCCATCCTAGTTTCATCCCATTGAAATCGATAGGGTGAAAATCGGACAAGTTCTATAAGGGGCGGATGACCTGCTCTGCCACATTAAAACAAAATGTGACAAAAGCAATCCTTTTGCAACTCTCTAAATTCAAGTGCCTAAGACTTTTCCTCACTAACCTCATTGGGTTGTTCCTGTTGAGGCAGCTGCTCCAAAAACCAGGAAATGAAGGTATGGATTTACAGGGAGTTGAACTGGAGCAGTGAGTATACGGGAACTGATGACGACCATTAATCTGACTTATAGATGACATGTCATCATCGCTCAGCTCATCCAGGTCCAACAGGCTACCTAGAAGTGGTGTGGGGGGGGTAAATAATAGTTAGATTTTTGCAAAGTCTACCATGCTGTTCGTGGTTCTCAAATTTGCTGGGCAAGGTCATGTATAACAGGAGACATTTTTTCTTTTTTCTTTCTTTCTTTCTTCATTATTCTTGACTACAAATCAGGCCATAGGCTGTGAATGAAGACTGAGCTTGTTGCAATCTCTGCTGTGCAAAAATGTGTCAAACAAGGAAGGGATTTTGCCAAATGAATATACTCCGTCCCTAGATTGGTACATTGGTCTAAGGTGCAGTAACAGTTTAAAAATTCCTGAGTTTCACATTCATGAGAATCGCAGCCATCTCTCTTATTTGATTGCCCCTGAAAGTTCAAAGCACATGCTAGTATATTGGTCAGATTGTGAAGAAGCTAAATGTCAGCTGTGGCTCAATGGCAGCACTTTTGCCCCTGAATCAGATGATTGTGAATTCAAGACTTGAGCTTGATTTTTCCGTGCATTACTGAAGGGATGCTGCTGTCTTTCAGATGAGACGTTAAATTGACCGCACCTCCCTCTCCCCCCGCCGCTCCATGGCACCACTTGAAGAGAAGTGTTCTGGTCAACATTTATCACTTAAATTACCAGTTAATCTGTTTTAGTTATCTCACTATTGTTTGTGATACCTTGCTGTGTGCATGTTGGTTGCTGCATTTGCCTGCAGAACAACAGTGACTACACTTCAAAAGTAATTTATTGCAGTAAAGCATGTTTAGATCTCCTCCATAGAATTTTACAGCACAGGAGAAGGCCATTCAGCCCATCGTGCCTGAGTTGGCTCTGAAAGAGCTAATCAATTAGTCCCATTTCCCTGCTCTTTCTCCACAGCCCTGCAGGTATTACCTTTTCAAATATTTATCCAATTCCCTTTTGAAAGTTAATATTGAATCTGCTTCCACCACCCTTTCAGGCGGTGCATTCCAGATCATTACAACTCACTGCATAAACACATTTCTCCACATCTCCCCCTGGTTCATTTGGCAATTGTCTTAAATCTGTGTCCTCTGGTTACTGACCCACCCGCCAGTGGGAATAGTTTCTCCTTAGTTACTCTATCAAAACCCCTCATAATTTGGAACACCTCTATTAAATCCTCCCTTAACATTCTTTGTTTTAAGGAGAACAATCCCAGCATCTCTAGTCTCTCCACATTTTTTTCTGCTTCTTTCCTACTCTCTGATTCTTTCCATCTCTCGAGGTGTGACACTCAGACTTACAGTGATGACACTGTTTCTCTGATTCTTTTTCTCCCTCTTTCGGTGTCTCTCCTGTTGGTCTTTTGAATGTCTGTATATCTCACACATTTTCTCTTTCTCTCTGCATAACTGTCTCAAACTTTCTCTTCTTTTAACTCAGACCGTTGAAGTTTGCCGTAATGAAATTTAATGCCTTGGTTTGTGACTCTTCTCTCAAACAGAACATCAAGTTCAATTATATCATGGCAACTATTTGCCAGATGTTCCCTATAAATGCTAAGCATAGATGAGTAAGGCCAGGACTAACAATTATTCTCTAATTGCAGCATACAGCTCATTGGAGGTCACGTGGGATACCCACCACCTCTTCCTGCCTCTTCTGAAAGGCACAAGATACAGATTGTTAATTAATTCTGGTTCATTATTCAACATCAGATCTAGTATAGCCTGTTAACTTGTCGATTCTAAAACGTGTTGGCCTAGAAATTGGATTGTGCTACGCCCGTTTTACAGGCGCACACCAAGCGCCTGAGTCCAATATGGCAGGTAGCGTGCGCGCGCTCATTCCATACTGCATGTTGGTTAGGGCTCCTCCATAGGCATCCAGGGCGAGGTGCCTGAAACTGACGTTAGGCCATTACATATGCAAATTGGGGGCCTAATACCTGTTTCAGTTCCCTTTGCGAAATTGGACTCTGAATAACTGGAGTTAATATGTTAATGTTAATTTGATGGAAAAATATTAGTAATGTCTAACCTTTAATTACATTTCTTGAAAAGCTTCTCTCCTTTTCTTCAGCCGTTACAATTCGCTTCTCTTTGAGTTTGCTCAGAATCTGCAGCCGGGCAGGTGTTAATAGGATGTCAGTGATGACATCACTCATTGCATCATTAGAACTTCCAATGCTTTGCTTTGTCTGGATATCTGGGTGGGAAAATAGAAAAAGTAAAAGGCTAAAATAAATCTGGGTAATCTCAATAACTTTCAAAAGTATAAATATCCGTACTGCAAAGCTGTCTACATTTTGCCATTAGCTGGTCACTATTATCAAAGAGCTGATCTGGATGCGTAAAATGGAAATGTCACACTGGTGCAACGGGTGTAAGGCTGCGATATTTTAGTGGAAGCCTTACCTTAACTTTAATTTTTTTTTTATTTAACCTGAAAGTATTTCCTATAATCCTTAAGAGTACAAACATATTATGGCCCAGGGGTTGGTGCAAACAGTGGATTTGCTTCAACATATGTGGCAAAGGATCTGCCTGTTGCCAGGATCAACGAGAGGAGAATTAACATTATAGTTATGCTAAGGTGGCTGTCATTTTTCAGGCTTTCCCCAACACTTTTGTCTTGTGTTCGCAGTGAAAAGGCAGCTTCCGTGAGCAGACTGAGTCTACTATGATTTGAAACCTTATATATGCTAAGCATGGATTAATAAAGCAAGGATTAACAATTATTCTCTACTTGCAGCATATAGTTCATAGGAGATCACATGAGATGAACACCACCTCTTTTGAAAGGCATAAGATACGGTACCAACAGATTAATGCACATGAACTAAAACTACTTGTTTAAATCAAAACAGCAACAACACCTATAATGTAGTAAGATGTCCCAACGTGCTTCACAGGAACGATTTTCAAACAAAATTTGACACCAAGCCATAAAGGAGATATTAGGACAGGTGAGGTCAAAGAGGTTTTAAGGAGAGTCTTAAAGGAGGAGAGAGAGATAGAGGCGGAGAGGTTTGGAGAGGAAATTCCAGAGCTTAGGGCCGAGGCAGCTGAAGGCATAGCCACCAGTGGTGGAGTGATCAAAATCGGGGTTGCGCAAGAGGCAAGAATTGGAGGAGCGCAGAGATCTCGGAGGGTTGTAGGGCTGGGGGAGGTTACAGAGATAGGGAGGGGTGAGGCCATGGAAGGATTTGAAAAGAAGAGTGAGAATTTTAAAATCGAGGTGTTGCTGGACAGGTCAGGGAGCACAGGGGCGATGGGTGAAGGGGACTTGACGCGAGTTAGGATACGGACAGCAGAGATTTGGACGAGCTCAAGTTTATGGAGGGTGGAAGATCGGAGGCTGGCCAGGAGAGCATTGGAATAGTCGAGTCTAGAGATAACAAAGGCATGGATGAGGGTTTCAGCAGCAGATGAGCTGAGATGGGCAATGTTACGCAGGTGGAAGTAGGTGGTCTTGGTGATGGAGCCTGTCTTGATTATCAAGACATTAGATGAGAACTGATCTTTTTGCTTCTTAGTAAAAAGCCAGTCTAGTAATTACCTTCAAGGTGATGTTCCTTTGAATTGGAGGCCTGACCAAAGGTCCCATTGTTGCAGGATGCAATCAGAGCCTCTGTGCAGTCACTATCCACTGAAATCGGAGAAGCACTACCTGTTGCCCTGTCTTTATCTTCATCTGTGGGTGGAAAGCACGGTACCGCTATGTGAGTCACGCTAGGTGTATTGGATATGCATGCAATCTGATCCAATGATCAGATCAGAGGAGACCAAAACAATACAGTTTCATCATATTCTCCGGAAATGTCATCGGGGGTGTAGTAACTTTGGTGGAAGTTCGGTGGAAACCCTGTTTATACACGTATCCGGGATTTCTGCCGAAGTTACGGCAGCTGATCAGGACGACCCCTGAGGAAATTCCCAGCAATTATGAAATGGATCAAATGAAGGGACCAGCAAACTGGGCTTGATTTCGATGTTTAGTTTTGTTTGAATTCAAGAAGGGCCAGATTTTATGAAATAGAATAAAATCGACTACAAAATGACTATTAAAGCTCCCACCCTTCCCCCCCCCCCCCCCCCAAAATATACCAAGTGTAAGTACATTTGTTATGGCAGGGATGGGAGAATTTAAGGGGTGATTTATAATCACGCACTGCCAGTGGGCAGCTGTGCTCAACTCGTATTCTCTTTGAAAATGCTCTTGGAATGCTGTTTCTTCCATGCTGCGATTGTGGAATGGATTCCAGGAGTGTGGCTGCACGGATTGAGTTCTTCACCTGTGCATTTTTATTTAAAGAGACAAATCTAACCTAAATTGCTTCAATTCGAACCAATCTCTGAAATTCGACTAACTCAGATCTCCAAAGCCTATCCTAATCAATTGTCAAACTGCAAATCTAATATTGCACCAATTTATTAATTTATCACCATTCTAGCAGCAATGAGGAATATGGCCACAAATTTACAATGACCTAAAATAAAGTGAAATTATGTCTCCGACTAATGTAGAGTTGCACCTTGTTTAGAAACCATCCGCCTATAAACTTTGATAAGCACAGTACCAGATTGAAACTTCTGTACTGGCTATGTGGTAAAAATAGTGGAAGTAAATTTTCACCACCTTTCCCATTCATGCATTTTATTGCACTTAATAGAAAATTAACTAGAGCCTTCTTTAACAGTTTTCTTACCTGCTGTTCTTGTTTTATTAACCTTACATACAGTACAAGGTGATGTTAAGCAAGATTAATTTACCATCCCATGATTGGAGCCTTTGATCAAAAGTCATATTGTTCACTCCCTCGCTTGCTTTAGTTGGACCATTTTTCTCTTCAATGTTGAAATATTCAAATCTGTCAACAGTTTTGAAAACAAATCAAGATAGTCAGTTAATTTATCCGTGAATGAAAATAAACAATCTTCTTCACCCCCACAAGGGAGTTAAACATGATTCTGTTTGGCCTTGATGTTGTAATAGCATTTCTTGTGAGACAGGACATTCCGGCTGACACTGTGTACAGACTCATCCACTTACCCTCCCACTACTCTCTGACAGATGCTGCCAGCTGGACTGGGTTCTCAGCTATGTTCTGACAGAAACTGTCTACCCTGCACAGTCAGTCTGCAGTTCCAAATGGAAAAAGCTACTGGCCAATGTAGAAGAATGCCAATCTCTCTCCTTTCATTAATACTCAAAGTAATTGTTGGGGGAAAAAAATACATTGGAAATGGGTTTTGAGAACTGTGTCTCAGCACAGCCAAAGACAGCCATCCTGTCACTGCAGAATGACATTAACCAGCATTTTCTCTCCTTACCTGAGCTGTGAAGATGTGGAGACACAGTGCAACTGGGACAGAAGAGGAGACTTTTTCTGTGGGACAGTCTCCTGTTCTTTTTTATGCAGTTCTACCTTCTGTGCTGATATTGCACCATCACCTAGCAATCCAAAAACACATAAATTACTTGCCAAAAGAAAATGGAGAGGAATCCTGAGAGCTGACACAATACAGAGATTTAATGATATGGAACCAATTAGGTCAAGTCACCTAACTTCTTTTATGCCAGTGACCAAAATTTTCCATTTTAATTGGAAGTATAAAGCACAGGATGGGTTAAAATTAATTGTGAAATTAGTGCATTGGACACAGGTAATACACAATGAAAAATACATTAAAACAAGTAGGAACTTTGATCTTTGAACCACATGACTTTATGTGGCTTATATGTAGATCTCTAGTTTCAAAGATATACAAAAAGCTATCACATCAAACTTGTACTTTGAAATTGGGCTCAGTTACCAACTCACTTACTTTGTGAGTTAGCACCTCTGTTAAAATAAAGGATAAAGGTATTCCACACAAAACGTTAAGTGTCCGTGCACTAATTTCGAAGATTTAAAATGTAAAACCTGTGTAAAAAAAAAACTCATCAGCTGTGTTCCTTTACTGGACTTATTATTTTCCATTACCAATGCACTGGACAGCTGATGCAACTTTTTCACATATTGTCGGGCAATCTGTATGTCTAAAATATTAACACTTGCTTTTGAAAAGTAATGTAGAAAAGTTAAACTATGCTTGCATTTTATTTAATTTGAAATACAAAATTTGCTTGTGAATTGTTGTTTATTTCACTGAAAAAAAAATCTGCATTGCCTCCATGTGCAGCGCTTCCCACTACCAGCACCCCTCTGTGCAGTTCATCTACTTGGCTTCAGGCTTTTCTTACGCCTATGAAAAAGTAACAGTTTGCTTGCCTCTGACAGCTCTTAGATTTTTAGAATTTTCCTTCATGTGTAGAAGTACTTATTCTCTGGGTTCTGATTTCATTAACATATTCATAGCAAAGGCATCTTGACTGGTGCCAATAATTTTGCAATTGCAAACTTCCAAATGTCTAAATCAAAACGAGAGACCAGGACTCGATAACTTAGTGACTCCCTTGATAACTTAATGAAAGAACAGGGGAGTGGGGCTAATTGGATAGCTCTTTCAAAGTGCTGGCAAAGGCATGATGGGCTGAATAGCCGTCTTCTGTGCTGTATGATTCTAGTGGGTAAAGATACTTCCCAGTGCAGCACCAGGCCCAACGCACACAAGGTTCCACGGTTAAGCCCTGGTATGTGCTGAGTTATCTGATCTCCGCCTTGGTAGCAGTTAATCCTAGGGAGGGAGGAAAAAAACAGCCAAGTTTCCTGCTCTTGATCTAGTGACGTCTGCGACATAGTACGTATGTGGAAATTGGGTGAAAACAGGATCAAGCTCGCCTGTGTCATCTTCACTGTCTTGGCTCACACATAATGAGTGATCAACTTGGGTGAGGTACTGAAATGCTGCAGTGTTATGAACTGCACTGAAGTGAGAATGAATGCTTTTAGGAGAGAAGGGAGAAATTAAGAGAAGAATAATTAAAAGAAAGAAAATGATATTAGTACAGCAGAAGATGTTAAGAGATTCATCCCATAATAATAGGCTTAGTGGTGCTTTTAGCTCACATACAGTAATCCATTTTCACTGTGTTAAATCTTGTCCTTGCTCATCTGATGTAGCACTACTACTGCCAAAACTACCTTTACCAGTGAAATTGCCATTGTTGCTTGGCAGTAATATGAATAAGAAAGGAGGAAAGACCTGGGATTTATATGGTGCATGATCAAATCATCCAGATGACTGTACACACTTCAGAATTAATTAATTACTTTTCAAATCACCGTTCTTGTGCAGGCAAATAAGATAACCAATTTGCGCAGAGCAAGGTACCAGAAACAGCAAATGAAAAATGCTTTTGATGGTGAAAAATGCTTTTGATGGTGATGGTTGCGGAAGGATCGCTGGCCAAGAGACCAGGACCTCTGGTCTTCTTCAAATAATGGCAAGGGATCTTTTACATCCAGGCAGAGTGGGTCTTGATTTAACATCTCATCCGAAAGATACACCCTCTGATGATGCAGCACTTCGTACAGAAATATCAGCCCAGATTGCATGCTCAAGTCTAATGGCATTTGACACAGAGGTGAACCTAACAGACCGAACAAACAAGTTCTTAGCAATTTCTTTGTACCGTATCAATATAAGGTGTCAGCCGTGGCTCAGTTGGTAGCACTCTCGCCTCAGAATCAGAAGGTTGTGCGTTCGACGTCCCACTTTAGAGACGTGAGCACAAAATCTAGGCTGGCACTGCAGCGCAGTGCTGAGGGAGTGCTGTACTGTCGGCAGTGCGCTGTTTTTCGGATGAAATGTTAAACTGAGGTGCCATCTGCCCTCTCAGGTGAATGTAAAAGATCCCATGGCACTATTTTGAACAGCAGGTATCCTGGACAATATCTCTCAACCAACATCACTAAAAAAAAAGATTTTTTTAAAATTCAGCCATGGGATATGGGCGTCACTGGCAAGGCCAGCATTTATTCCCCATCCCTAATTGCCCTTGAGAAGGTGGTGGTGAGCTGCCTTCTTGAACCGCTGCACTCCATGTGGTGAAGGTTCTCCCACAGTGCTGTTAGGAAGTTCCAGGATTTTGATCCAACAACGATGAAGGAACGGCGATATATTTCCAAGTCAGGATGGTGTGACTTGGAGGGAAACATGCCCTTGTCCTTTCAGGTAGTCGAGGTTTTGGGTTTGGGAGGTGCCGTCGAAGAAACCTTGGCGAGTTGCTGTGGTGCATCCTCTGGATGGTACACACTGCAGCCACGGTGCACCAGTGGTGAAGGGAGTGAATGTTTAGGGTGGTGGATGGGGTGTCAATCAAGCGAGCTGCTTTGTCCTGGATGGTGTCGAGCTTCTTAAGTGTTGTTGGAGCTGCACTCATCCAGGCAAGTGGAAAATATTCCATCACACTCCTGACTTGTGCCTTGTAGATGACGGAAAGGCTTTGGGAAGGCAGGAGGTGAGTCACTTGCTGCCGAATACCCAGCCTCTGACCTGCTCTTGTTGCCACAGTATTTATATGGCTGGTCCAGTTCAGTTTCTGGTCAATGGTGACCCCCAGGATGTTGATGGTGGGGCATTCAGCGATGGCAATGCCGTTGAATGTCACGGGGAGGTGGTTAGACTCTCTTTTGTTGGAGATGATCATTGCCTGGCACTTGTCTGGCGCGAATGTTACTTGCCACTTATCAGCCCAAGCCTGGATGTTGTCCAGGTCTTGCTGCATGCGCGCACGGACTGCTTCATTATCTGAGGTTTGTGAATGGACCTGACCACTGTGCAATCATCAGCGAACATCCCCACTTGTGACCTTATGATGGCGGGAAGGTCATTGATGAAGCAGCTAAAGATGGCTGAGCCTAGGACACTGCCCTGAGAAACTCCTGCAACAATGTCCTGGGGCTGAGATACTTATCTGGTCATTATCATGTTGCTGTTTGTGGGACCTTGCTTTGTGCAAATTGGCTCCGTTGCCTATATTACAACAGCATCTACACTTCAAAAGGACTTCATTGCCTCTAAAGCGCTTTGGGATATTCAGAGGTCATGAAAGGTGCTATATAAATACAAGTTCTTCCTTTCTATTAAAGCCTAGATTTTTTTTTACACACAGCAAATAATATTATTCCTGTTCTGTTATAAATGTGGTTGTTGACCATTTCTGTTGAATATTTCAGGAAAACTTTGACGTTCTGAACTTGCTGCATTTTAAAATCATACCCCTTTTGTTAATTTCTACATTCTCCAGCTTTTCTTTGAATCTTTTCGTTGAGATCCATTCCCGCTGTCGCTTGAAATCCCACAGTACGTCTTTCAGTTGACGGTTTTCTTCATCAAGTCTGTGGTTGGCGTCTCTGAGCTTCCGGGACTCATTCCGTAATTGTTGGATTTCTTCCAGTAAGTCAAACGTGTTGTCCTCCAATATATGCCGGGCTGGACCACAGTGCAATCTGTTAATCTGTGAGTGTGAGAATTGGAGTAAATCAGAAAGCCTTGCTTATAAACTGCACATTGACATTCCAGTCACTGAAAGTGGTGAAGCACCGAATTGCCACTCTTATTCAGTTATGCATATGATACAGTGTAGGCTTTCTGACTGGGGTCTCTGCGATTTCTGCCTGCTATCAGACGCTTGCAATTGTTGACTTACTCGCACATTACTTCTGTTGTTATAAAAATGTTTTCTGCCATGATGGTACTGCTTTACTATGGACAGCTGATACTTTGAGGTTAGGACATATCATCCCTGGGAATGTGGCAACATTACACAAAGAAAAGTTTGAAAGCCACGAACACAGAATATAGTGGAAATGTAAAATTTGTCTGGGGGAATGACTTCAGACTAAACTTCTTGATGATACAATGCAAGAAATGGGAATAGCCACTAGATGGTGTCTGTGCGCTAATTTAACAAATTTTATATATTTATTTGAAAAATATAAGAGAAACAAAAACAGCAAATTCTGGAAGTGCACAGCAGGTCAATCAGCATCGGAAAGAGAACAGATTTCCTGTGATAAGTCCCAGCTACAACATTAGCTTAAAGATGATGAGTCTGTACACTTCCAGCATTTTTCATCTTTATTTCATATTTCCAACAAACCTCATTTTCTTTTGATATATAATTAAAGAAAGTTTAATTTGCATATAATGGATAAATAACACACGCTGGCTGGCTGATGTATGGAAAATGAACTTGTCATTTTCATACACTATTGCTAATTTGAGTCTATTCTTCATTTAATCTTTTGTTCTGTGTTTTAAATGCATCAAATTGCCAGACACACAAGGAATGAGTTACATTAGTACAGTTTCAACAAAGACAAGAAAAAACTGAGGGTACAAAGTTGAAAAATTATTCCTTATAGGCAAGTTGAAGCACATTGTAAATTATATAATTTTTTTAATGTGTTTACGATATTAGAAACCTTAGGTTGGAATTACCTTGCATGGGATATTGGTGAAAAGGTGGCAAAATTGGACCGTAAGGCTGCTGCATTCCTGCCTTGAGCTAGATTTTCCTTTTGCTGCCCCAGCCGCCGCTGGATCTGCTGCTCGCCGCCCCTTCCCCACCTGTCACGTGCAAATGTTCGTGGGGCCGAGATTCCTAATGGAATTTCCTGCCATTTGCCTGTTGTCCTGCCACTCCCCGAGACCACTGAGTTCTTTGAATGGAGGGAGATGGGGTAGTAGCCTTATTTTGTTTTAGGCCTCGGCCTCATATGAGGCCAAACAAAGAATTCTTGGCTTTTCTTGGGGTTCTTCTACCCCCTTTAAATCCCTGTCTGCCTCTTGTGGTGCTGCTGTGGGAGTTCCGCCAGTTTTTGAACTCCCATGGTGGCAGGCTCCCTCTTGGTAGTGGGGATCCCACCACCAGCGCCCCCCACCCCCCTCATTACAAGTGACCCCCCAATCCAGGAAAATGGGTCGGGGTCATTGTGGGGTCAGGGAGGCTGCCAGACGCAACATTATGTTATAAGTTTTAACTCTTACAACTTCCTATAGATCCCTCCTCACTTCCTGAAGGAATTGGGGGTGAAATTGGGTGGTGACGCAAAACGGGCAGTAACGCAAAACGGGCAGTAGTGCAAAACGGGCAGTAGTGCAAAACGGGCAGTAACACAAAATGGGCAATAGTGCAAAACGGGCAGTAACGCAAAACGGGCAATAGTGCAAAACGGGCAGTAACTCATCGGCAGCCCGTTTTACACTCTGCCACATGAAATAATCGGTCGGTGTAAAACGGGCTGCTGATTTGCAGGACTGCCCAAGATGAACTTATTAACTCCCTTTTACTAGAGTACAGTTCCATGGGCAGTGGTTGTCCCCCAGTTCTTCAACCAAGTGACCATTAATCATCTGCAAATCCTGACGGTGACAGTTGGCAGACTATTCGATGATGGAAAACATCACATCTAGGTCCGATCTTGCTTTCCAACAGTTGTCATTTTAGCAATGTAGCTATTTTTAAATGGTAGCTGGTAGTCCTAATAATTCTTAAAATTGAGCACCTTATCTTTAAAGTAGACACTCTCTTGCTTGGCATCCTGCAGTTCTTCCGCATGTTTAGTTCTTAGTTTAGCTATCTCGCCTCTCAGTTGGGAGATTTCCTCATCAGCTTTGGTGAGTTCATTGATAGCACTATCATTGGCCTCCTGGAGATCCTTGAGATGACTCTTTAGGTCCTCTGAAAAAACAAGGACTTTCGTTGTAATCAAGTGAAAGAAAATAAAAACAATTACTGGAATTGTTTATAAAGGAATGAACATATGTAGGCTGTGAATGATGGGCCAGAGACACACGCAGCAGTAAGTTTGCCCAAGGACCCACCTGACGGGAGGTTGGCTGCAGTGAGCCACAGTGCAAGTGGTGTAATTTGAGTGCTAGTACCTTAGAAGGTCTAGATGGAAATTCAACGTTGTCTTGGATTTATCTAACCTGTGGTTGTTTACTTACCCCAGAAAAATCAAACAAGCTTTGGAGAGTCAAAGATTAAATGGCTTCTTCTCTTAACCATCTGTTCTTATACACCATAGATCATTTACACTGTATACATCGATAAAGATCAGTGGAAACAGGATCATATGAAGACAATACACATTCTATATATAAACAGTTGCACTCGCATGGCAGTAATTTGGACTAACTAAACATCAGAAAGTTACTTCTTCATTTCTCACTTATGCAACATTAGTGACTGTCTCAGTGGTCTGGGAATCTCAGATGGTATTGTCAGACATGTGAACTATTTGCTGGACAAGCTGCCTTCTTTGGAGGAGTGAAGGGACATCAGAGCCACGTTACAAGAGAAGGGAAGAAACTAAAGGCAGAGGCATAGTAGAGAGCCCAGGATAACTGGATCACCATTTCCAACAGGAACCTTCCCAAAAGAGAAATTAAACATTGAACATAAAAGGAAAAAATAAAGAAAAGTGGTTGCAATTCTTGTTATTGCTCATTTGATTTTCAGAATACCCATCACTGTACCAAGATAGAGTGCCTTTTTGAGTGAGCAATTGCTGTTTTGACCCTCCGTGGTGTGTTGGAGGACCGACATGCAATGTCACAGAGTGAGGGGACACTGTTTTGATGTTGAATATGGCATTTGACGCACTCACTAACGAGTCCTCAGTTTGTGTCAGACTCTCAGGTTTTTAGCAAATGCAAGCATGCAATAACCAACATTGCTTGGAGCTAAAGACAGTCCTGGAGATGCTGCTTTTTATAATCTGAGATGTGCATTTCATCTATTTGAAACTATACATGGAATATGTGGAAGGAAGGCTTACCTATTCGTTGCTGCAGCGCAGCAGGTGCAGTTGGGTTATAAGCAAAGTAATCTGCTTCACTTTCATCTCCTTTTACCTTGTCTTCTAGAGCTTTGTTAGTCTAAGTAGTTAGAAGAGTAAATGATCTCACTAAAAATTGTTACAATTTCATTTAGTGCATTTATTCACTAATTTCACATAAATTTGATCATCTTTATTCAACCATCAAATCATTTGTTATGTCACATTAGTCTTCACTGAAGATATCTAGACAATACAAAGATCAACAACTGAGTCAGATGTATGCTGTTAAAATTGTGCCTTCACAGCAACATAAATCTAAGCCTGAGCCCAGTCAAAGCTTGGCTTTCATTCATCTTTTATGAGAGAACCATATTAAAATAAGGCCTGATTTCAGGTCCCGATTAACAGCCCCACAGGCTCCACAGAAAGTGCTTGCAGCAAGAGCGGAGCCAGGGACAGGGTACACCCCCTCTCTGGTAACTGGGCTTTGAGTTCTCATTATGTCAACTGAATATATTTGCATACATTCTCTGTCATGAAATTTGCATACAATTTACAGTTAATCGTCTGTGCAAATGTAAACTAAATAAAAAATATCCATACAAGGCTCTCCCAATCCAGTGGGTATCCTGACCCATACTAACCAGCAACGCACCAGATTCAACTCTCAATCAGTGCCAAATTAGCTCTCAGCTGGGGCAGTAGAATTGGCCTCAGTTCCATCCACGTTTGTTATCACTATCCAGCAACCCCTGCTGAAGTGCACACGAAGCCATCGGGTGAGGAGAGGATCAAGCACAGCTTTGATACCCCCTGCAGTCAAACAGCCTGTTAACAACTCACTGTCAAGGCTCACATTAATAGTGGACACTTCACCATAGCCTTTCTTTTGATAATGTCAATCTGGCTCATTGCATTGTGGAATGCGTTGAGACTGATTTTAACCCGAACCGCCCAGTGGAAACTGGGCAGTTAAAAACGAGGGGGTTATTTACCTGCTCAGAACTCGACCTTCTCATACATTTTCCAACTTTAACCTGCAGGGTTCTGCAAGCAATTAAGGCGTCCGCCTCAAGCAGATGGGAGGGGGCCTCATGAATTTATGCAAATCAGGGTCCTATACATCAGGAGGACCCCCAATTCCATTTGAACTCGGGACTGAGCAGGGAAGCCACTGTGGGTCTGTACGTTAGCAGGCCTTGACAAATGTTTCCATTTCTAGATGTATTTTTTTGTTGTAACTAGTCAATCTCCTGTGGTGTTGCACATGTGAAGGTCCGATAGTGCCGCCACTGGGAGGAGGATGTTACTGCAGTATGACAAGTTTACATAGGCAGTTTCCATTATACATGTGGATATAGGAACATATCATAAAAAAAGTTGACACAAAAGTGTCGTAAATACACGACAAGATGTGCATGCATTTGCAGGATTTTTAATAATTGATGATGGTGGGATGATTTTTTTTACCCCTGAAGTTCACCTTGCCTCTTATGTGCCTTTTACAATTTGTTTACATATGTCAGAATTCCTGCATGTTGGTGAAGACCATTGATGCTGGGGGTGCATAAGATGGGAGCTATCTCTAACACTTATGTATTCATCCCAGACTAGAGGCTTTCAAAGTGAGGTTCCAGAGGACCACAAGTCAGATTTCTGTCTGGTCATCCCATTCCTACACCTGTTGACTAACACTTTATTTCTATTGCTGTGTACTAATAAAAACATTTTGAGCAACAAAAGTGCTACTTCTTTCAGTGAATTGACACAATCTTTTGGAGGTTAGGACAGGGGGTCCCTGGATTGGTTACTGTCACACAGAAAAGTTTGAATAACTCTGATCCTTGACTGAGAGTCTGACGTGTGAGATTGTGATATTGGCTCTTCCTCCTCAGAGTGGTGATCTCACACTTACATGGACCATAATGGTTATCTCCAGTTTCCATCATATATTTCATTTGCTATCCAGTTAAAAACCCCAAATAGCACTGGATACAGCAAAGGCTATGGGCCCTGACAACATCCCGGCTGTAATGCTGAAGATTTGTGCTCCAGAACTAGCTGCGCCCCCAGCCAAGCTGTTCCAGTACAGCTACAACACTGGCATCTGCCCGACAATGTGGAAATTTGCCCAGGTATGTCCTGTCCACAAAAAGCAGGACAAATCCAATCCGGCCAATTGCTGCCCCATCAGTCTGCTCTCAATCATCAGCAAAGTGATGATAGCACTGTCGACGACACCTTCCAAGCACACTTAGTCACCAATAACCTGCTCACCGATGCTCAGTTTGGGTTCCGCCTGGACCACTCGGCTCCAGACCTCATTACAGCCTTGGTCCAAACACGGACAAAAGAGCTGAATTCCAGAGGTGAGGTGAGAGTGACTGCCCTTGACATCAAGGCAGCATTTGACCGAGTGTGGCACCAAGGAGCCCTCGTAAAATTGAAGTCAATGGGAATCAGGGGGAAAACTCTCCAGTGGCTGGAGTCATACCTAGCACAAAGGAAGATGGTGGTGGTTGTTGGAGGCCAATCATCTCAGCCCCAGGACATTGCTGCAGGAGTTCCTCAGAGCAGTGTCCTAGGCCCCAACCATCTTCAGCTGCTTCATCAATGACCGTCCCTCCATCAGAAGGTCAGAAATGGGGATGTTCGCTGATGATTGCACAGTGTTTAGTTCCATTCCATTAGTCCGAGCCCGCATGCAGCAAGACCTGGACAACATCCAGACTTGGGCTGATAAGTGGCAAGTAACATTCGCGCCAGACAAGTGCCAGGCAATGACCATCTCCAACAAGAGAGAGTCTAACCACCTCCCCATGACATTCAACGGCATTACCATCGCCGAATCCCCCACCATCAACATCCTGGGAGTCACCATTGACCAGAAACTTAACTGGACCAGCCATATAAATACTGTGGCTACAAGAGCAGGTCAGAGGCTGGGTATTCTGTGGTGAGTGACTCACCTCCTGACTCCCCAAAGCCTTTCCACCATCTACAAGGCACAAGTCAGGAGTGTGATGGAATACTCTCCACTTGCCTGGATGAGTGCAGCTCCAACAACACTCAAGAAGCGCGACACCAACCAGAACAAAGCAGCCCGCTTGATTGGCACCCCATCCACCACCTTCACCACCGGCGCACAGTGGCTGCAGTGTGTACCACCCACAGGTTGCAGTGCAGCAACTCGCCAAGGCTTCTTCGACAGCACCTCCCAAACCCACGACCTCTACCATCTAGAGGGACAAGAGCAGCAGGCACATGGGAACAACACCACCTGCACGTTCCCCTCCAAGTCACACACTATCCCGACTTGGAAATATATCGCTGTTCCTTCATCGTCACTGGGTCAAAATCCTGGAACTCCCTTCCAAATAGCACTGTGGGAGAACCTTCACCACACGGACTGCAGCGGTTCAAGAAGGCGGCTCACCACCACCTTCTCAAGGGCAATTAGGGCTGGGCAATAAATGCCGGCCTCACCAGCGACGCCCACATCCCATGAACGAATAAAAAAGAAGACTGCGTTCACATTAGTGCTAATAGAACAGAAAACTCAAATTAAAGTATAGAAATTTAATCTACTGCTTTGGATGATTCTTATATTGTAGGCACAAGGCAATGCCTTGGGAATGCTGTTGACTTGTGACTGAAAATCTCACAGAAGTTCCCTTTGTTGACAGCCCTGCACTAGGTAACTACAAGAAGTAACAATGATTCAATATTCAGTTTTAATTTATCTACAAAGCATATATTTTTTTAAAATCCTGTTAAAAATGTTTGACGTTTATTAAATAGCAAAATGTGCATCCTCAGACTGGTAAATCCCATCAGTTACAATCAGTGAAACCCAAACTAGCACTCGCTTCACTGTTACCATGGTGATCAGGCCGATACAGGAGAAGCAAGATTTAAACAATCTCGAGTTAAGCCAGAGATCTTAGCTCAGCCATAGGTAGTATCAGTAACTGCCACATGAAAGGCCACCAATAAAACATTGAGCTTTAAAGCAATACTCCATTGTAGATATCATTTCAGTGTACAGTTATCAGGCTGTGGTTCCAATTTTTATATCAGCTTCTGTGACAACATTTAACCTTCTTAATATTTTAATAGATTTCTAAAAAAAGACATTTGTCCCCATCAATCACCCAACAAGTTAATCCATGGAGTAAGCTAATCAATACCGGCCAGGAAGGCCCCAGCACTCATCCTTGGTCTGTACCGACTTCACCCGGAGTGGCAATAGGGATACTTCAATTGACCTCAGCACTTGAGTTAAAGGAGGAAGGATTTAGGCAGGGTTTCTGCTCTTAATTGCTATCCAGCATTTCTTTTGCCAGAAATATGCACCAAGAGGATCAGACTCAGCCCATTAACCAGCCCATTCACACTCACCGTCAAGGCTCAGACATTAATAACTGTGAGGTATGAAAGGGCGACCAGCATTTGTTGCACCATACTCAACAGAGAGTCAATGATTTTCATATAGGAGGATGGGGGAAATTGGCAGAAAAAGTTGAGGAATAACATTTTATTTAAAATAAAATTGGGAACAAAATCAAAGAGCAAATACATTGCAAAATTAATGTGTACCTGGAGAGCAAATAACACTCTGCAATGCATTATACCTATAACAATTAATTTTAGCAGCATTTCAGTGGAGCTGCTAAATATATCTTTGGTGATTTTTTAAAAAAGTACAAAATGACATGTCATATTCTGTGGTATAAATTGTCCTTCTGCCCATATTACAACTGTGCACCTACTTAAAATGTCACAATCAGATATGCAGAAGTCTGGCAGAATTACTTATAGCATCAATGAAGTTTACAGCGCAGAAGGAGGTCGTTTGGCTCGTTGTCTGTGCCAGCTCTTTGCAAGTGCAATCCAAATACTAATCTCACTGCCCCACACATTCCCTTAGCCCTACATTGTCCTCTGCTTCAAATCTTTATCCAATTTTCTATTAAAAGATGCAATGGTCTCTGCATCAACCATTCCCACTGGCAAAGCATTCGATGCTCCAACAACCCTCTGTGTAAAGTAATTGCTCCTAATCTCTCTTCTCAGTATCTTAGTGACAATTTTAAGTTGATGATTCTTCATCACTGACTCCCCAACCAAAGAAAGAGTCCTTTCATATTCCCTCTATCAAAACTCTTCATAAATTAGGAAAAAAAAAATCCAATGAACTTGCTGTTAGCCTTCTCTGTTCTAGTGGAACTAATCCCAGAACCTCAGGTCTCTCCTCATAATTATAGTTTCCCATCCCTGGCATCATCTTGGTGAATTTATATTATATTCTCTCTATGATTTTAATGTCCTTTCTATAATGGAGCACCCAAAACTGCAGACTGTAGCCTAAACAATGTTTTGTTTAAATTTATCATTACTCATTTACTTTTATACTCTATGCCCCCATTTATAAATTGTTACTTTTATATTCTATGCCCCCATTGTTAAAGGCCATTTTTATGGCTTTATCTATCTGGACTTGCACTTTCAGGGAATTATGTATTTAAACACTAAGTGGGTGATTTTAAACCCCAAGAACGGGTGGGTTGGGGGCGGGCGGGAGTTGAAAATAGTTGTTTTTTTGGGTCGCAACCACAAAATTTTCGGACATTGCATTCCCAGTGGGAAGCCTGTACTTTTACACGGTGACATTAAACCCGGGTAGTGGTCGCGACCCAAAAGACAACTATTTTCAACTCCACCTGACCCCCAGCCCACCTGTTCTTGGGGTTTAAAATCACCCCCTGTTTATCCACATCCTTCAGCATCTTTCCATTGAATATACATTACACTTCTTTTCCTTGTTTTTCCTCCCAAAACCTGGATACCTGGTTTATTCACATTACATTGCCACCTATCCCACTATTTTTGTGTCATCAGCAAATTTCGAGACTGTGTTCCCTATACCCAGTTAAAATCATCTATATATACGGAGAACGCAGCACTGACCCTGGGATATACCAGTTCCAAACCTTCTTCAGTCTGAGCAACACCTATTTAGGCTACCTTTGTTTCCTGGTAATCGGACGACATGAATTTTGTTCTGAATAAACATTTTTTCTTCAACTACTTATACATTAAGGTTTTAAAATGGCTTCCTAACAAGGTAAGAGTATAATTGGGTTTTTGGCATGCGACAGATGATGCTGTTGTCTTGAACCACATTGAGAAACTGTCTCTCCCTAATTTCTTGGGTTATCAAAAATGAAATCACGAAGTTCCAAGTTATAAACTATGACCTTTTACCCAAATCCCAGTTGCCTGCCTCCAAATAGCTACATCACATTTAACATGGAATTTGATCTTGTGCGATCTCACAGTTAAAGGACTGACATTTTACTTCTTCAGGATACACTGCTAAAACAAATAGAATCAATTTTACAAAAAGTGTTAAAGCCTGTGAAAATAATCATAAATATTATCCATTTCTTTATACAGCTGTCAATGTCAAAATATATTTTGTGCTTAGCATGGAAGTTTTGAATTCCTTTGTACATTTCTTTACTCAGTTGTATTCCTTAGTTTTGTTTAAAATTGAATTCATTCAACTTTTAATACAATCTTTTTGCCAACAAGAGTTGAGAGAATTGTCTTTACTCACCATAGACACTGATTTTCGATATGACAGTGTAATAATCCCTTCTCGCACATAAGCAGCTGCAACCTATCACCTAAAAGTTCTCTGCACTTGCTCTCTGTTACAGTCGCCTTTGATCCTTTGTATTGAACGCAATGTCCAATGGTGATGTATCAAAACCAGTAAGGTTTTGGTTCAGTGACTCAGTATTCCAACATACTCCAGTGTGTTTCAGATAGATCAAAGAAAGAACTGCTCTAGTGTCATAATTAATTCTGGGCGACGTTCATTTCATTGAAAAGCTAAGCTGTTTTCTTGTTGTTTATTACCCTCTAGAGCAAACAAACTGCCTCCTACAAATCTTGAATAACAAACAAGCTCTGTCCTCCGTTCACCTGTACCATAGTGAAATGTTATTGAATTTTGGTGCTCTGAGGTTTATTGGAACAGAAGAAAGTTGGTGTGGGGAATTTTAATTCACCCCGCTCGGAGGGGCTTTAAGATGGAGCGGCTCGTTTTCCCATTCTGTTCCCGCTAATTTTGGATTTTAAAGCCACTGGCTTGGTGGCAGATGAGGCTCCCTTCGGACTCAGGCAGGTAGCTCATGAGTTAACGCAAATTGGGGTCCCATGATGTTAACGGGACCCTGATTGTATTTTAATCCCAGCCTGAGCAGGATAGCCCACGCAGCTTTCCTGCCAGGTAAAACCAGGTCGAGAGTTACTGGGAAGAGGAAGAGGCCCTCCAAGGTAAGTGGGGCCAGGACCAGCAGAAGCTCACCTGGCACAAAACTAAATTGCTGCACTTCAGAGTTACAAATCCTCCAGTTTCCACCACTGTGAATGACAAAACCATAGAGATAGTTGACAATTTCAACCACCATGGGAGTTTGATACACAACTTAGGTGCCTCTGGAGGAGATATCTTGGCGATAAAAGAGATCGCCAGTGGTGTTACGTGATCTCTCAAACAAACCAGGAGGCTTTTCATTTGTATCACGGACTAGCTGCAGTGCTTTGCCTGGTCCCACAAAAATAAACGTTAAGGACCACCGGCCAGACAGGCTCTGCTCGTTTGTACCTCAAAATTGCAGTCAGGGACCTAGGACCCCAAATTGCATATTACAAGTGGTCTCCAGCCTGAAAGAGGTGGGCACTTTGGCCTCTCATCTCAGGACCCTACCCAGTGGGGCAGCAACATTTTTCTTAGTTTCCTTTACTTCTCTTTCTGTTCATTGACAAGGTCAAATAAGAACTGACTGCTGAAAGCTTTCATTCTAGTACTTTGTCAACTCCTTTATCTCCTTTGAGTTCAAATACAACAAAGCTCTTGTGCTGTAGGGTAATTCTTGTCACTGATGTAGCACAGCCAATTAACTCTCTTCAATTTATGCTGTAAGGCTATAGTCTGGGTGTTATGTTACATAGAATTACATTGGATTCTATGCAACTCTACACCCAGACGATAGCCTTACAGCATATTCTTTCAATTGTACAGGCGAGACCAGCAATTATATCTGTAAACCAATACAAGACTGTCCGTGAAATTTCAAACCTATTCACAAAGTTTTGACAGATATGGAATCTGTTGTTTGTTTTTTTGCCTCTCCCCACTTTGTTGTTTGCTGATTTTTATCACTCACAGTCATTTTCCATTTAACTCCCTGGCTGTGGAATATTAGCAAACTACCATCAAGGAATTGGTGCGAGAGCAATGGCCATATATTCAGGTTGCAGTAAGTAAACTCAAACAGCAATCGTTCTTTCCCATCTTCTTTAACACACTTTTCAGAGTAGTTTCACCAAGGATAAGGAGCACGCGTAAAAACACCAACCTTTTCGATTTCTGGGCCTGCTTAGCATGGGTAAAACTGCTGTTCCAGAAAAACGGTTAGTCCACAACCACACAGATGACCTGGGATCCAATGCGTAAAATCATTTTTTTAAATTCCACTTACTGTCTGAGATGTGGGAGTCCTTGCACCTTGTGCCTTCTTGAGTGAATTGTTCACTCCTCATGACTGACCGCTCCCACTCCCCCACCCCCACCCCCAGCTGATCTTTTCCTTTCTGTACCACCCAGGTCATTTCATTTTCACTGGCTGACCCTCCCCTCCACCCCCCTACCCCCAATCCTGTTCAAAATACCAACCTGAAGATATCGGTAAACATGCTTTCCTGCTTCCTTCTCCCTCTGCCCATCCGCTCTGTTTATCTCCATGTTGACAGCTGTTCCTTTGTGGTGCTGACTGACAGTTCGGGCTGGGGGGATTGGGGGGATTGTGGGGGAGGGGGTTGGGGGACAACACCCAGGCCAGTAGTATTTTTGCGAGGCCAGAAGGAGCATTCCTCCTGTCCCCACAAAATGCTTTGAGTCATTTCTTTCTGACCAACCTCCAGTGGTCCCTTTAAGCCGCTCAACTCCAGTACAAATGGGTAGAGTGTACGTCGTGCATGCTCTGACCAATCGTACCTCAAAATTTCACTCGGTATCCTATGTACATCATAGGTCCTCAATTTGCACGTTAAAAGTGGCCTCTCACCTGAAACAGGCGGGCAATCTGGCCGCCCACTTAAAGGCTCCTACCAAGATGGCAGCAGCTGTAACACCGGCATAAACAGGGTGGTAAATAATACACCACCATTTTCAGGCCACTACGTTTACGCCAGGCGGCCATTGTTAAAACCGGCCCCGATATATTTATTTTTCCTGTCCCTTTAACTCTGATATATAAAGAAAATGTAAAAAGATGTGTTGTATGGATTTCCAAGGCATTTTGAAATACGCACCTTCTCAACATGTATGAAATTCTTATTTACACATTTGTGCATGATATGAACGGAAAGAGAACCTGATAACTGAAAAAGTACCTCTTTCTGAAGTTTTTTATTTACTGACATTATTAAGCATTGTTCCTCCAGTAATTGGTTGTTGATGAGCTGAAGTTTCTTCAGTTCTTCGTTGAGCTGATTAAGATCCTCATCTTTTTCAGCCAGGAGAGTTCTCAGTAGAGCCACATGGCTGACTTGGGTTATACCCACTTCTGTAGCCTGAAAGCAAAAGAAAATGTATTCAATTTCTGGGAAAATAAATCTGTATATTTTTTAATTATGGCAATTATGTACAATATATCTGAACAATAGTATCCTAGATGCTTGTTCCCTCAAAAATCATTTCATCGTGCAGTTCAACATGTCTTCAACATTTGGTAGCACTCTCACCTCTGAGTCGGAGGATTCTGGGTTCAAGTCCCACTACAAGTTTCAGTACACAATCTAGCCTGCTACTTCAGTGAGATCCTGAGGAATTATCAGATGAGGTGTTAGATCGAGGCCTCGTTTGTCTTTCAGGTGAATGCAAAAGATCCCATGGTACAATGTGAAGAAGAGCAGGGGAGATCCCCCAGAATCCTGGCCAACATTTATCCCTCAACCAACACCACCAAAAGAGATTAACTGGTCAATTATCTCAGTGTCGTTTGTGGGACCTGGCTCTGCACAAATTGGTTGCTGTATCTCCCTACATAACAACAAAGACTGCACTAGGGCGGTGGGGTGGGGCGGGGGGGTGGGAGTGATATCAGCCAAGTTTCCTGCTTCTACCCCTGTCCCTGCTGAAAAATGCCTTGTACATGGATGTCAAATGGAGACTGGATCAAGCTTGGCTGTGCTGCATCGATTAAAGAGACACCTTCCAAGATTTGCTCGTAAGTGACAAATGCCAGGCAATGATCATTGCCAACAAGAGAGAGTCTAACCACCTCCCCATAACATTCAACGGCATTACCATCGCCGAATCCCCCACCATCAACATCCTGGGGGTCACCATTGACCAGAAACTTAACTGGACCAGCCATATAAATACTGTGGCTACAAGAGCAGGTCAGAGGCTGGGTATTCTGCGGCGAGTGACTCACCTCCTGACTCCCCAAAGCCTTTCCACCATCTACAAGGCACAAGTCACGAGTGTGATGAAATACTCTCCACTTGCTTGGATGAGTGCAGCTCCAACAACATTCAAGGAGCTCGACACCATTCAGGACAAAGCAGCCCACTTGACTGGCACCCCATCCACCACCCTAAACATTCACTCCCTTCACCACTGGCACACCGTGGCTGCAGTGCGTACCATCCACAGGATGCACTGCAGCAACTCGCCAAGGCTTCTTCGACAGCACCTCCCAAACCTGCGACCTCTACCATCTCGAAGGACAAGGGCAGCAGGCACATGGGAACAACATCACCTGCTCGTTCCCCTCCAAGTCACACACCATCCTGACTTGGAAATATATCGCCGTTCCCTCGTTGTCGCTGGATCAAAATCCTGGGATTCTCTACCTAACAGCACTGTGGGAGAACCTTCACCACACGGACTGCAGCGGTTCAAGAAGGCGGCTCACCATCACCTTCTCAAGGGTAATTAGGGATGGGCAATAAATGCTGGCCTTGCCAGCGACACTCACATCCCATGAACGAATAAAAAAAAAATTTAAACGGTTACATTGTTAACTTTTGCTACAATGAAAGACTGCCATTTTCTATATCAGCCGAAAATTGGACAATCCCATGTGGTGCATGGCTTGAAAATAGTATCCGTATTACAAAGCACAAACTGAGATTACAAGCTTTAATTACTGCATCACTTATGGCTATTGGTCACAACTGCACAACTATTTCGCTCTGAATTTTAATATACTTTCAATTTTAAAATATCTGCGAAGACTACAAATGTAGCCGAGAGGCAAAGTAGGTCAACGAGCACAGGGGTGATGGGTGAACGGGACTAGGTGTGAATTAGGATACGGGCAGCAGGGGTTTGGATGAGCTCAAGTTTACGTAGGGTGCAAGGTATGAAGACTCTCCATAATCTATCAGAAGCAAAGAGTTCATTGTAGTTCTTCTTGTTGCAGTATGTCCCCTTATTTTGTGTCTCCAAGTTAACAGTTATAACAGCATCAACACAATGCAAAAGCAATCAACTTTTCAGAACTGCTGCTATCTCATGCAAATGATTATATTTGACATTTTCTCCACAGACTCTTCACAAACAGCCAAAAAAAAACAAACTTGCATTGATATAAGACGTTTCACATCCCTTGGACACTCCAAAGCATTTCTCAGCCAGTTAATAACTTTTTGCAGCAGGAAATTTGTACACTGCAATGTCCAACAAACAGCAAATGAGATAAATGATCAGGTAATCTGTTTTGGAGATGTTGGTAGAGAGATGAATGTTGGCTGGGACACCAGGAGAACTCCCTGCTCTTCTTTATATTCACCTGCACAAGCAGACGGACTTTGCTTTGACATCTAATCCAAACAATGACACTTGCGGCAGAGCAGCACTCCCTCAGTACAACCCTGAAGTGTCGGCCTAGATTACGTGCTCAATTCCTGGGCCAGGATCGAACCTGCAACTTAGTGATTCAAAAGTACGAGTGTTACTACTGAGCCAAGCTGACATAGTGCTCTCGGCCTTTTTTAGTTCCAGGCCTTTGGCTGTCAACTTACTAGATAAGCATTTCATCTATGTTTCTATACATGATGCAAATATTATCTGAATCACCATGAAAAAGGCAATTTTTATAGAAGTATATTTGAAATTTAACATAGCTCTGCAAAAAAACACATTGCAAATATTCACTCCAAGAACTAACCAGAGAATCGTAGAATTTGACAGCACAGAAGGAGGCCATTCAGCCCACTCCGCCTGTGGTACCTCTGTGAAAGCTTGGTCCCAATCCCCTGTCCTTTCCCCATATGCTTTAAAAAAATTTCTTCTCAAATATTTATCTCATTTTCTTTTAAAGTCTATTATGGATCTGTTTCCAATACTGTTTCTGGTAGGGCAGTCCATATCGTAACAACCCTTTGCGTCAAAATATTCTCCTAATCATAGTAGGTATAGCACAGGAGGATGCCATTAGGCCCATTGTGCCTGTGCTGGCTCTTTGAAAGAACTAGCCAATTAATCTCTCCCTTCTTTTCTTTTGGTGATGATCTTAAATTTATGCCATCTAGTTACCAATTTACCGACCAGGGAAACAGCTTTTCGCTATTTACTTTATCAAAACCACTCAATTTTGAACACTTCTACCAGATCTCCTTTAAAACCTCTTATCCCTAGTATCACCTTAGCACATCATTAATGTATCCTCTCCACAGCCTTGAGATCCTTTGTAAAGTAGGGAACCCAACTGAATAGAATATTTAACGCAGCCTAACCAATGATTTAGCATTACTTCTTTGCTTTTGTGCTCTCTGCCCTTTTCATAAAACTTAGGATCCCCTAAGCTTTTTAAAAAACATACATTTAGCAATTTGCCTTTCTACTTTTAATATGCATCTGAACCATTAATTGCCCTGTGTGTCAGCTGTGGCTCAGTCGTAGCAGTCCAGCCTTCTGAGTTGGAAGGTTGTGGGTTCAAGTCTCACTCCAGAGTCTTGAGCACAAAATCAAATCTGACACTCCAATGCAAAACTGAGGGAGTGCTGCACGGTTGGAGGTGCTATCTTTCGGATGAGATGTTACAACAACAACTTGAATTTAAATAGCACCTTTAACATAGTAAAACGTCCCAAGGTGCTTCATAGACGTGTTATCAAACCAAATTAGACACTGAGCCACATAAGGAGATATTAGGACAGGTGACCAAAAGCTTGGTCAAAGAGGTAGGTTTTAAGGAGTGCCTTAAAGGGGCAGAGTGAGGTAGAGATTTTTAGGGAGGGAATTCCAGAGCTTAGGGCCTAGGCAGCTGAAGGCATGGCTGCCAATGGTGGAGCGATTAAAATTGGGGATGTGCAAGAAGCCAGAATTGGAGGAGTGCAGAGATCTTGGAGGAGGTTACAGAGCTAGGGAGGGGCGACGCATGGAAGGATGAAAATTTTTAAATTGAGGCATTGCCGGACCAGGAGCCAATGTAGGTCAATGAGCACAGGGGTGATGGATGAACGGGACTTGGTGGGAGTTTGGATACAGGCAGCAGAGTTTTAAATGAGCTCATGTTTATGGAGGATGGGAGATGGGAGGCCGGCCAGGAGAGCATTGGAATAGTTAAATGTAGAGACAACAAAGGCAAGGGTTTCAGCAGCAGATGAGCTGAAGCAGGGGTGGAGACGGGTGATGTTATGGAGGTGGAAGTAGGTGGTCTTGGTGATGGATGGAGATGTGAAACTGAGACCTCGTCTGCCCTCTCACGTGGACGTAAAAGATCCTATGGCATGATTTCGAAGAAGAGCAGGGAAGTTCTCCCCAATGTCCTGGACAATATTTATCCCTCAACCAATATCACTAAAACAGATTATCTGGTCATTATGACATTGCTGTTTGTGGAAGCTTGCTGTGTACAATTGGCTGTTGCGTTTCCTACATTACGACAGTTACTGCACTTCCAAAGTATTTAATTGATTGTAAAGCACTTTGAGACGTCCTGAGGTTGTGAAAGACGTCATATAAATGCAAGTCTTTCTTTCAAATTCTCCCTGGTCCTTTATTCCTTTAAAAGTTTTACCATTTAGTGTATATTTTCTCTCCTTATTCTTTTACCAAAATGTATCACCTCAAATATCTCTGCACTAAATTTCATCTGATATCTATCTGGCCAATTTACTAATCTATGTCCTCTTAAAGTTGCGCATAGTTCTATTCCCAGTTAACTATGCTCCTTATTTTTTGCCTTGTCTGCAAATTTTGATACTCTGGCCCCTTACACCCAAGTCCAGACCATATATCTATATTGAGAAAAGCAATTTTCTTAATAATGATCCCTGGAGCACACCACTGTTTACATAACTACAGACCAAAAACATCCATTAACCACTACCCTCCATTCTTTGTCCTTTAGCCAAATTAATATCCATGTTGCCACATTCCCTTTAATACCATGTGTCTTGAATCAAGGAGCCTCCTATGTGGCACTCACGTTTCTGGAGTTTTTGACCATTTTTTCATGGAAAGGATTTAGATATGAGTTATTTTAAAATGTACTTTTAAGTTACTATTTAATTTAAAGGGGTTGAATGCAAGATCTGGCAGGTGTGTATTAAATTTCAGATGGGGCATCTGAAACCAGCATTCTGGAGACAAAGAAAGATAATTTGACATTCCTGTGACATTGCAGTCAGACTTTTAAAAAGAGACACAGACACCAAAAAGAAGTCTGGCTTTTGGAAAGAGTGCCGATGCACAGGCATTCAAGCAGCTCAAGGCTGTGAAGAGAAGAGTTTCTGCCACAGGACTGTAGGACAGAATGCAGAGGGTTTATTCTGTCTAAGTTAAAGAAGACGACCCACCGAAGTGGGATAGTGTCACCGGTTCCTTATCTTGTATAATTACATGAATATAAGTTGTGCCAGTTGAGTGTTAATTCAGTTTGCCTTCAGAGAGATCGAAGTAACAGACGTGCGAAAGGTCCAAATCACAAGGGGGTGCTATTGGCTAATCCCTGGGTCATGCTATTGTATGAGTGTAAACAATTTTACAACACCAAGTTATAGTCCAGCAATTTTATTTTAAATTCACAAGCTTTCGGAGGCTTCCTCCTTCCTCAGGTAAACGTTGTTGGAAATGAAATCCTCGAAATTTCAAGGATTTCATTTCCAACAACGTTCACCTGAGGAAGGAGGAAGCCTCCGAAAGCTTGTGAATTTAAAATAAAATTGCTGGACTATAACTTGGTGTTGTAAAATTGTTTACAATTGTCAACCCCAGTCCATCACCGGCATCTCCACATCATTGTACGAGTAGTTAGAATGCAAACTAAGATGCTCAGACCAGTTAAGAGAGTGACTGACACCAATGAACCCTCAACGGTATGTTTAGCAGATCTGAATTTGTAACAGGCACTTTGTCAAACAGCTTTTGAAAATCCATATTCACAATATCTGCTGCATTTCCTTTATTAGTGCATTCTGTTATTTCTTCAATGAACCCCATTAAATTATCAGCATAACTTGCCTTTTGCAAATCCATGCTGGATTTAACTTAATTATCCCATGGGGCGGAAATTCCTTTAGACCCTTATTTGGGTCTGAAATGGTCGTCGCACACGGAGTGCGTGCCCCAACCAGGAGGCTCGACGCCCGCCCAAAATCGAGCCTTGGGTATCATTGACATCTGGGTGAGCTGCAGGCACCTGTTGTGCCTCCACAAGCAGCTTACCCATTTGATACAGATAAACTTTGGGCCTCCTGCCTTGCCGGCAGCGGCCCAAAGATAAGTCTCGGGGGGGTGGGGGTGGTGGGTGGAGCTCCACAACAACAATTTTGAAAAATATTTAAAACCTCACCTTTTGTTGGTGGCCGCTGCTTAGGCGGAGGCTGCTGCAATCCGGAGCAGAAAATCCCAGCCCCTACTCATCCTAAACCAATTTCTACACATGTAAGCAGCTTGTTTTAGGCGGCCACCAAGGACGCTTGAAAAATGGCCCAAACCAATATCAGGTCGGATGTCTTTTAGGCGTCCTTTAGGCGCAAGACGTTGTGCGTAAAAAAAGGCGCAACGGGGTCTAATTTCTACCCCCCCATGGCTTTCTGAGTGTTAATTTTATTGCCTCTAGATGCTTATCCACTACCAACGTTAGGCTGACTGGTCTATAGTTATTCTTTTCTCCCTTATTGAACATAGATCTTACATAAGCAATCCTTCAATCCTCTGGCACAAAAAGATGTTTGAAAGATTATGGCCAGAACCTCTGCTATTTCCTCTCTAACTTCCCTCAACATTCCAGGATGTATGGCCTCAAGGCCTTTTCCATTTTGAGTTCGACCAATACATTCAGTACGACTTCCTTATCAATAGTTATCCCATCTAATTACTTCACCTCCTCCTCTTATATCCTTTCATCCCCACTACCGCATTCTTCTGCAAAAAACAAACCATAGTAACCTTTTAGTAATTCTTTAGTAATGACAGTTCCTTCATTCTCCATAAATAAAATCTGGAATTAAAATACTAGTATCAGTAATGGTGGCCATGAAACTACTGGATTGTTGTAAAAACCCATCTGGTTCACTAATGTCCTTCAGGGAAGGAAACCTGCTGTCCTTACCCGGTCTGGCCTATATGTGACTCCAGAACCACAGCAATGTGGTTGATTCTTAATTGCCCTCTGAAATGGCCTAGCAAGCCACTCAGTTGTAAAATCTCGCTAAAAAAAGTCACAATATGAATAAAACCGGACGGACCACCCGGCATCGGACCACTAGGCACTGGACACGACAAAGGCAAACCAAGCCCAGTCGACCCTGCAAATTCCTCCTCACTAACATCTGGGGACTTGTGCCAAAATTGGGAGAGCTGTCCCACAGGCTAGTCAAGCAACAGCCTGACATAGCCATACTCACAAAATCACACCAGAGGTGGCGGTAAAGTGATATACAGTCAGGAGGGAGTGGCCCTGGGAGTCCTCAACATTGGCTCTGGACCCCATGAAATCTCATGGCATCAGGTCAAACATGGGCAAGTAAACCTCCTGCTGATTACCACCTACCGCCCTCCCTCAGCTGACGAATCAGTCCTCCTCCATGTTGAACACCACTTGGAGGAAGCACTGAGGGTAGCAAGGGTACAGAATGTACTCTGGGTGGGGGACTTCAATGTCCATCACCAAGAGTGGCTTGGTAGCACCACTACTGACCGAGCTGGCCGAGTCCTAAAGGATATAGCTGCCAGACTGGGCCTGCGGCAGGTGGTGAGCGAACCAACACGAGGGAAAAACTTACTTGACCTCGTCCTCACCAATCTACCTGTTGCAAATGCATCTGTCCATGACAGTATTGGTAGGAGTGACCACCGCACAGTCCTCGTGGAGACGAAGTCCCGTCTTCGCACTGAGGACACCATCCAACGTGTTGTGTGGCACTACCACCATGCTAAATGGGATAGATTCAGAACAGATCTAGCAGCTCAAAACTGGGCATCCATGAGGCGCTGTGGGCCATCAGCAGCAGCAGAATTGTATTCCAGCACAATCTGTAACCTCATGGCCCAATATATTCCTCACTCTACCATTACCAACAAGCCAGGGGATCAACCCTGGTTCAAATAGGAGTGTAGAAGAGCATGCCAGGAGCAGCACCAGGCGTACCTAAAAATGAGGTGCCAACCTGGTGAAGCTGCAACTCAGGACTACATGCATGCTAAACAACGGAAGCAACATGCAAAAGACAGAGCTAAGTGATTCCACAACCAACGGATCAGATCAAAGATCTGCAGTCCTGCCACATCCAATCGTGAATGGTGGTGGACAATTAAACAACTAACAGGAGGAGGAGGCTCTGTAAACATCCCCATCCTCAACGATGGCGGAGTCCAGCACGTGAGTGCAAAAGACAAGGCTGAACCATTTGCAACCATCTTCAGCCAGAAGTGCTGAGTGGATGATCCATCTCGGCCTCCTCCTGATATCCCCACCAACATATAAGCCAGTCTTCAGCCAATTCGATTCACTCCACGTGATATCAAGAAACGGCTGAGTGCACTGGATACAGCAAAGGCTATGGGCCCCGACAAATCCCGGCTGTAGTGCTGAAGATTTGTGCTCCAGAACTAGCTGCGTCTCTAGCCAAGCTGTTCCAGTACAGCTACAACACTGGCATCTACCTGACAATGTGGAAAATTGCCCAGGTATCTCCTGTCCACAAAAAGCAGAACAAATACAATCCGGCCAATTACCGCCCCATCAGTCTACTCTCAATCATCAGCAAAGTGATGGAAGGTGTCGTCGACAGTGCTATCAAGCGGCACTTACTCACCAATAACCTGCTCACCGATGCTCAGTTTGGGTTCCACCAGGACCACTCGGCTCCAGACCTCATTACAGCCTTGGTCCAAACATGGATAAAAGAGCTGAATTCCAGAGGTGAGGTGAGAGTGACTGCCCTTGACATCAAGGCAGCATTTGACCGAGTGTGGCACCAAGGAGCCCGAGTTAAATTGAAGTAAATGGGAATCAGGGGGAAAGCACTACAGTGGCTGGAGTCATACCTAGCACAAAAGGAAGATGGTAGTGGTTGTTGGAGGCCAATCATCTCAGCCCCAGGAGTTCCTCAAGGCAGTGTCCTAGGCCCAACCATCTTCAGCTGCTTCATCAATGACCTTCCCTCCATCAGAAGGTCAGAAATGGGGATGTTTGCTGATGATTGCACAGTGTTCAATCCCATTTGCAACCCCTCAGATAATGAAGCAGTCCGCGCCCGCATGCAGCAAGACCTGGACAACATCCAGGCTTGGGCTCATAAGTGGCAAGTAGCATTCGCGCCAGACAAGTGCCAGGCAATGACCATCTCCAACAAGAGAGAGTCTAAACCACCTCCCCTTGACATTCAACGGCATTACCATCGCCGAATCCCCACAATCAACATCCTGGGGCTCACCATTGACCAGAAACTTAACTGGACCAACCATATAAATACTGTGGCTACAAGAGCAGGTCAGACGCTGGGTATTCTGCAGCGAGTGACTCACCTCCCGACTCCCCAAAGCCTTTCCACCATCTACAAGGCACAAGTCACGAGTGTGATGAAATACTCTCCACTTGCCTGGATGAGTGCAGCTCCAACAACACTCAAGAAGCTCGACACCATCCAGGACAAAGCAGCCCGCTTGATTGGCACCCCATCCACCACCCTAAACATTCACTCCCTTCACCACCGGCGCACAGTGGCTGCAGTGTGTACCATCCACAGGAGCAGCAACTCGCCAAGGCTTCTTCGACAGCACCTCCCAAACCCGCGACCTCTACCACCTAGAAGGACAAGAGCAGCAGGCACATGGGAACAACACCACCTGCATGTTCCCCTCCAAGTCACACACCATCCCGACTTAGAAATATATCGCCGTTCCTTCATCGTCGCTGTGTCAAAATCCTGGAACTCCCTTCCTAACAGCACTGTGGGAGAACCGTCACCACACGGACTGCATCGGTTCAAGAAGACGGCTCACCACCACCTTCTCAAGGGCAATTCGGGATGGGCAATAAATGCCGGCCTCGCCAGCGATGCCCACATCCCGTGAATGAATAAAAAAAAAGATTTGCTTTATTGTCAACAACCTTACCTTTCCTTTAATTATTCTTTTACTTTTCATGTGTTTATAAAATCCTCTGCTAATTTCCTTTGTTACCCACAACTTACATGACTTCTCTTAGCCTTTCTTATCCTTTTTTGCTTCCCCTTTATATTATCTATACTCCACTTGATTTTCTTTTGCATCATTTTTCCTAGACTTAAAATATGCCTATTTTTAAGTCTCATTTTAATTTCTCCACTCATACAAAAAGATTTTGTTGTACCTCCTTTCCGTCTTGTGACAGTATGTCTAGTCTGTGCCCTAATCACGTGTTGTTTGAAAGTTTCGTACTGTTTTATCAACTGTCTTATCTGCTACTTTTCTTCCCAGTTTATCTGAGCTAGTTCCTTTCTTATCTTATTGAAATTTTCTGCTTTCTAGTTAAGTACCTTCAACTTTCAAATTTTTCAATTTTTATATCAATTTATATGTTATGGTCAATCCTGTCTGAAAGCTCTTTTAAAAGACTGATGATGCCTCCTTAAAACCTTGCAGCAATGGCCCTAAGATGTGTTACAGCTTTTGCTAGGTTCATCAGAATAAATGCAATTATTAAAATCAGGCGGTCTGTCGTTTCAGAACAAAGAAGCCTCTGCTGCAGTGTTGTAAAGCACACGGCTGCTTCTGTACTGAGACACCACACACAATGCAGTCTAACATAGGCACACAGTCTGTGTGTAAACACTGAATCTTACTTCTTACCACACGAGCCATCTGTGTAATTGAAGATGATGCTGGCTATGACTCACACACGGCAACTCGATGCAGTTCATTCATTTAGCTTCATTGTTAATTCGATTCACAAGCCGACTGTAACATCCAGCTGCTTCACAGAAACCACAGACTTAAGGGTAACGTTTGGCAATAGTGAGTTTGCATGTGCCTCACCACGTCAGAGTCAGAGCCTCAGCTGTGCTTTAACATGGATGGCTGTCACACTGTGTGCTATAATTTATCTGTCACTCTAAAGGAGAGGGCTTTGTCATGAGTACCTCAAACAATACCCTGCCATTCAGCTTCCAATCATATTTCTTCTCTTGTTTTGCCACTCCCAGCACGTACTGAGACAACGAACAGGGATAATTGACAGTTTCTGTGCTGGCTGCAATGTGTTCCACTCGGAAAATGCCCTCCAATTACATCCATCCCCTATTGCCTGGGGCTGAATCATTCAGGTATCACACCAGCTTAAAGCATTCTCACCAATTCATTTCAAAACCAGACATTTTCTAAGTCAGTACATACAGCAACAGCAAGAAGGAAGAGCTCTTACTAGGTCATACGCTATATGAAGCTAGAGCTTTGAAAAATGCTACAATAATAAGCAGCAATTTAATCGGATTGATAGTAGATGTAAAATTCTGTCAATGAAAAGGTACAAGATTAACCAAGTTCCAAAGCGACAAATTCTTTGTCCTGTTTTCATTTGAATTATTAAAACAATTTATTTTTTAGAAGGTTGATTGCCAATTTAAAGGTCATTGCAAAGCTGGATTGATATATTTAAATTAAACCAGCAACACTCTTCATTCTGTCCCTTACAATCTTCAATTCCATTTCCATTACTCATCTGCTTATGTTCTTTACTGCTGGATAGTGCCATAGCACTAAATTGACTATTTCATTTTGGAAATCATGACTGGATTCATGACTGTAACTACAAACTTTTTTTTGTGTGGGGCATGCACACATTTTTAAGAAGGGGGCTGATTGCCAACTTTAAGGACATTGCATCAGTGGATCTTCAATAAAACAGTAACTAGAATTTATTTACTATCCCATTGCCACATCTTGACACACTGCCACATTGTCAGCTGTGCAGATATACTTGCACATCTTCAGTAGCGCTTCCAATTTTTCAGGATACCAGAGCTGTCAATGTGCGGTTCATTTCGACCAGCTGCACATACTTAAATCTACTTTCTAGCTTGGGGGAAGAAGGTTTGCGGGAGGAGTTGGAGATGTACTGACATCTGTTGGTAAGTAGAGTAGTTTCAATGCTTGTCATGATGCATGCCTTGGCACAGATTAACACTAAATTGACAATCTCATTCAGAGAGGTTATATTGATGGCTGATGTTAGTAATGGAAAAATGTACACGGGTGTAATAGGAGTTTGATTGAGTATCTAGCTTTGCTATACTGGGCTGAACAGTATAGCAAACAGTGGGGGGGTGGGGAATGTTTCTTGCTATTGTTTAACAGGAACAATGGTCGGGATGAGCTTTAAAATGGATGGAAAACTGGGAGACAAGCTGAAGTTGCCAGTTTTTCCCTTTTCTACACTGCTCCCCAAAAAGGGAAATGAAATTGGTATTTTTTTTCTAAATTTGCTGCTGCTTGTTGAGGCATTAGAATGGGCTTTTCACTGTGGAAAATTACAGCAACCAGATCGGAATTAATTTACCTGCTGAGCTGGAGTTATTTCACTGATGGAACAGTGAAACTCCTTGGCAGAGTATCCATGGATTTTTTTTATGTTAACTAGTTCACTGTGCTGTTAGCGGGAGGAGTCTGACAAGGAGCGAGGTTCCACCAACGCTATGCACTTACCCACTAACAACTATTGGCTTTTAAACAGTAAACTGCGCTGTGCTCACCAGCACTTTAATCAACTGAGTGGACATATGGCTCTGTGGCACTCGATATGGATAAGCAGATAGGGTTAGATGAAGAGGGGTGGGAGGAGGCTCGTGTGGAGCATAAACACCAGCATGGGTCGAATGGCCTGTTTCTGTGCTGTACATTCTATGTAATTTTATGTAAAGCAGTTTAAACAAGTGAACAGTAAACTATTGAAAAGTTCAGAGTACAAAGAATAACAGAACTAACCAGGAAATGAATTAAAACATATAATGCTCAATACAAACTACACAAGCAAACAATACACAAATTTTAAAACTTGAATTGTAATGTACTTGTTTTGGATTTCAAAGCCCAGAGGTCGATTACATTCATACCAGCAAATGCTTTGATTCTAATACGGTGGATCTCTAATTCTGTCTTTTACAATCTGGAAATGGACTCGGCTGTACAAATTTGCTGCCATACTTAACGTCCAAAAGGTTTTCACTCACTGGAGCTGGATCTTTGCCCTTTGCTTCACTTGTTAAGTGTCCACATGGAAGGCATAAAATGAGTATTATTGCAAGCAAGTCTTGAATTTCCAGATTTCTGCTGATAATTTTAACAAAATCCTATAGAACAAACTCACTGAGTGGAAAAATAAAGCAATTAGCATTTCTATTCATTATTGTTAAAAATAAACAAGAAACGTTGAGGTAAGCATCCCAGTTTATAAATGTGGAAAACATCTTCCTGGGAGCTCAAGATTGAAGCAAAAGAAAAATCGGTAATCAGCCATAATGTTATTTTTCATAAGGTATTGGAGCTATTTTAAGTTCTGAATGTAAAGGATTTTATTTACCTCAGCATTGTTAGGCATGTTGGCCTGTGGTATACTGCGCCTGCAGGGTTTGCTGGGCTCTTCACCACGAGTTATTTGTTCTGACTCCAGAGTTCTGCCTTCCACCAGTGATGAACAGGATGATGATGATGAGGAGGAGGAGGATGAGGATGAGGATGAGAACCGGGACACTGCACTCTCGATCTGTGTATTAATTAACTGCTTGAGGCCTTCGCTGCAGGATACGGGCTGCAACTGTGACATTGTTTCATTGTGGCTTTTAGTACGACGATGTTCAGGCTGTGACCTCCCAGGACTGGAGTGACTTGCACACAAAGTTTTTCCAGTTGCTGCATCAGGCAATTTTTGGGAATCCTGCGAAACAGATGGAAGTTGCTTCTCCAGAGCTGTGCTTTCTGTAGCATCAAAACGAGTGTGATGACCAGAAGAGGCTTTAACATCAAGCTCATCTCCTATAACATTATCTACTATGTCTGAATCAATTTGTTGTTGATGTGTCCCTGCATGTTCTGGGTTACCTTTTTTGATTATATTATGCATACCCAGTGATTGATCTTTCCATCCTTCAGGATTGCCGGGACATAAAGATTTCTCATGCAATGAATGAGAAAAGTGCAGCAGACACATGTTCTGTGCAGAAGCACTGTGCTTTAATTTTTCCTCCTCGCTACTGGTGCAGAATTGAGACCTTTGGTTAGGTGCGATTCTGGAGCAAGCCCTGTTCTTGCCTATAATCCTCTTTTCAGGTCTGTTACAGTGATCTTGCCTGTTAAAAGCTTGTGCTTTCTCATTAGGATTTTTCATATCTCTTCTGAGATTCTCACTGTTGTCCTTCAGTGGCTGTTGCAGATATCGAGATGTTGCCGAACCAAATCCTGGGGTAACAGCAGAACTATCAAGAGTCTCTTGAATAGCAACGTTCTGGGATGCAGCCATGATCAGGGTAAGATGTTACTTGAACAATGTGATAATTTTCCTGAAAAGTTGAAAGAAAGAAGGAAAAATCTTGAATTGTCTAGATGTAGTCAAAGAAAAAGCAAAATTAATCTTTCTACATTGAACACATTTCATCGCAAGCATTTGTGTTGGAGGAGCTTTGGATGAACAAAGAGTAAGCAGAAAACAAAGTCTTAACTGCAGAGTAGGAATTATCCCCTCTGTCTGTACCACTTTATCCAAGGGTTTCGGCTTGTTTATGGCAGCAATCCGCATGGAATCAGCTGAAACAGAGCAAAAGATTGCGGAATTTAAAACGTAAGTGAATTACACCCAAAATCACTTACGCTTGTGTTTTCCGCGATCTTTTATGCTGTTTCAAGATTCAATTCGCTCGAATCAGGCCTGCCCACAAAACCGGCCACGCCCCCAGGTCAAAAGTGCGAGATTCCGCTGATTGTGCTGGTTCTTCAAATTGTGCTCATTTTCTTCGGCGCACAGGCACAAGTAGGCACGATTTTAATGTTTTGTCATATCAAAAAATATCTAATTTACTAATAAACTGCGTAGTGTACACCAATGAAATGGTTCAGTCTCATTTTTTTTAGTCATTTTCAGTGATTTTACATCAGGTTCCTCACAGGTGGAGGACTGGACACTTATTAAAAATGCTTATTTTTGGTGATAAACCCATTTTCAGCTGCATTAATAAAACTGCACCAGGTTACCACTCTTAAATACATCAAGGAATACTTTTTAATGGAAAAGAAACAATTACGTTCTATTACGTTGCCCGATTGCACTGGTTCGTGGAAGATTTTACATTTGTGATTATGCAAATGAATTTTAACCGAAGCTTGAAACGTAACCTAACCGGCGCAATTTCAAGTGCATTTTCCCGATTGCACCCAAAGTGGAAACTCTACACCCCCCCAGTCTTTGTCAGTCTCCCCACTTGGTGCCACATGCCTGGGATGCACCACTAAACAATATGTAGGAGAAAATCAATAAGATAGTCCATCCCAAGGGTTGCAGGGAACACCACTGCAAGTCCCACCAAACAACGTGCTGGATCCCTGGCATAGCAGGACTGTCATATGAGGAGAGATTGGGTCGACTCGGCCTGTATTCACTCGAGTTCAGAAGAATGAGAGGGGATCTCATTGAAACATATAAAATTCTGACAGGGCTAGACAGACTGGATGCAGGGACGATGTTTCCCCTGGCTGGGGAGTCCAGAACGAGGGGTCACAGTCTCAGGATACGGGATAGGACATTTAGGACTGAGATGAGGAGAAATTTCTTCACTCAGAGGTGGTGAACCTGTGGAATTCTCTATCACAGAAGGCTGTGGAGGCCAAGTCACTGAATATATTTAAGAAGGAGCTAGACACAAAAGGCATAAAGGGGTATGGGGAGAGAGCAGGAATATGGTATTGAGATAGAGGATCAGCCATGATCATATTGAATGGCGGAATAGGCTCGAAGGGCTGAATGGCCTACGCCTGCTCCTATTTTCTATGTTTCTAAGTTTCAGATTGATTTCATCTGCTTCAAGATTATGACCCAATACTGCTGGACCTGAGGACCTGCAACACATCAGGATCTCCAAAGCTCCTCCAACACACTAGGAACATTGGAATCTGAATAATAGGGCTGCACTGATGTGTCATAAAAGAAGGGGAGGACTTTTATCTCTCAAGCGATTATTCAGACATTTTGGTGGCTGATAAACTCACATCCTCTCAATCCTCCTCTAATTCATTGCCCTAGCTCAGACGCCCACATCACCCTAAGTTAGCTAGTACCCACTGCTGGATGGAAAGTTAAAATGGAATAACAAAGCAATTAAACCATTCCTGCCTCAAGACAAAGAGGTCCTCGGAAATGGACCCCCCAGGTGAACTTAGCCCCATAAAACATTCATACGACCTGATGTGACCATTCAACAGAAACTGGGAGATGCGACTCAGGCCCTTGGCCTTCCACTTATCGAAACACTTTCCTTCAATCATGGGAAGGATCTCTGGATTATCTCAAAGAGGGGAATTAGTGGATAAACCAGCTAGGATATGGAAAAAAATTGCATATAACCTTCCAGACAAAGGGCATGATTTTAGCCTGGGGTTGGGGGGTGGAATTCCTGATGGGAAACCCAGAACCCGGTGGGGTGGGGGTCAGCCATCAGGGGGGTCAGTCATCAGGTGGTCAGTCTTCGGGGGGGTCAGTCATCTGGGGGGGGGGGGTCAGTCATCTGGGGGTCGGGATCGGGGGGGTTGGAGATCGTGGGGGGGGGTCAGAGATCATGGGGGGGATGGAGATCATAGGGGGTCAGAGATCGTGGGGGGGGGGTAGAGATCATAGCGGGGTCAGAGATCGTGGGGGGTGGAGATTGTAGGGGGACGTCGGAGATTGTGGGGGGGAGATCGTAGTTGGGGTTGGACATTATGGGGGGGGTCGGAGATCGTGAAGGGTTCAGAGATCGTGGGGGGGTGGGGGGGGGGTCGTTGCAGATAGGGCCTGTAGGGCCATGGGGAAACACTCCTGCTCCTCCAGGCCCACAAGCTGTGCTATAAAGGCATTTACCAACAGTTTCGGGCCATCTCGCTTCCTCTCATGTAGCGTGAAGGAGAAGGCCCAGGAATCCCGGCTCCCAGGGGCTAAAATCAACAAAACTTTGAAAATGGAGGCCCACAGTCTCCTTAAAAGATTTTGATGCCTGACCCGCCTCGTGGGAGAAGGTTGGTCTCCTGCCCCCATGAAAACCAGAAATGGGCAGGTTGGAGGAGAATTTTCGATTTTTGCAATTGTTATTGCCCTCCCCCGCCCTCAACCCACCTGTTTTTCCAGGCTTAAATGATGCCCGAAGAGTTGCACACTGCTTGGTGAGATGAAGCAGCAGTCAAAATTTCTGAAGGGGGGGGTGGTGGGGAGAGGAAAATCAAGTTAGCTACGGTATTGGCTGACAACACTCCTGGTCAATACTATCCGGGATGTTGTTGGCAGGGCCTCAGTCTAAAATGGGCCTTAGCTGTGCCAACCAATCACAAAACATTCAGTTAGTGTCATTGTTTCCTGAATTATAGAGAACTGTTGACAATCCAACCAAATCCAAGCCCACCTTCCATTCCAGTTGAACAGACATCTGTCAGTTAAAGGGACAAGCAATAGGAAAATTGGCCACAGGTCCCTGCTCCTGATTGCCATCAATTTACTTGTGCTGAAAAGTGCAAATATGTACATCAGATGACAACAGGATTGAGGTTGGCTATGATCTCCTCATGGTCAAATAACTTGCTAACATTTACTGAGTTCACATACAGGAAATAGCAATATACCCTCAGAACCATATACCAGCAAAGGCTGGCATTTGAAAAGGAAGAAAGTTGAGGCAGGGAAGATATCTGTGAATCTAATAACGAGTCATTTAATTTTGAAGAATCAAAGTCTAAACTAAGTCAATTAACCAGTGATTCCTGTTAAGATGCAAAAGGCATGGACTAGTATCTTTTTTTTATTCGTTCATGGGATGTGGGCGGCGCTGGCGAGGCCGGCATTTATTGCCCATCCCTAGAACAAATGTTCCCTTTAAATTAATGTTCTCAACTGTAATGTGCCAGACCTAACTTTTATAAAGGTCTGCTGTTGTTACTGTACCTTTAAATATGTGTAATATGTGTACTCTAATACCAATAAAGTGAAAAAAAATTTGTATGAAAACAATATACCTGTTTATGTTGACTGTTCTTAAAGAATGATCATTTCTTTGTTGGTTTTATGAAAAATAAGCCAAGGATTTTTGGAAGAACGGGTGGAATCCATGTTATAAACAATTTAACCCTGAGAGACACCATATCTTCTGAAGCAATGCCAATAGTTTTATTTTGGTTCTTAATTGTGACTTTTGCAAACCGTACAAGAAAATGTAGAGCATTTATTTTTAGAACCAAAAAAAGAGAATAAAATAAGTTACATCAGTTGTAGATTTCAGTGTTTTCTGATGCCATTTCTTTAGTGCCAGGATTTATCTCACAGCAGCAAGTAGACAGGTGTTCGGTGAATCATGATTTATTGACTCTGGTCAGTAAATCCATTATAAAGGTAAATCGAGAGCATTGAAATGTAAATGTCTTAAACGATTAAATAAACCTAAAATACCTGTATAGCAGATAAAGGAGGTCCTTCAGTTATAGGTTTTAGGTTATTTATTATTGAGTGTGCTCAGAATGAACTATTCAATTTGTAGCCGTGAAAATAAATCCTCTCTGTAGTACATGTGGCCCCCATTATTTTAACATTGCTGGCTGTGAAATGTTTAAGTCAGACTGAACATGCATCGAGTTTGCCTATTGCCCAAGAAGTTGGGGGGCAGGGGGTGGAGAGGGAGATTCTACAGGTTGTTGAGTTTTGGCATTACCATTTACCCCTAGATATTTCAAGCTGGATCCTGACCGTGCAAAGCGGGCCAAGTCTCATGGATTAGTCTGGCGATGAGAGACTTTCCCTCTGTAACCTGCGAGACCACATTCCTCGACCTTTTGGAAAATAATGGTTGGTTACATAAAGTAGGACATCATCAGCATACAGCAATATTATCACTGAGAATGAGGAGAGGGGTTAGAAGGAATTGCTTTACACAGTGGGTTGTTGAAGCATGGAGTGCTTTGTTAATACTCTCCCTGGTTGCATGGTGGGTAAATGCTGACTTGGACTGGTTGGGCCATCCTATTCCATGGATGTTCAAGCTCACTCTGAAGTTGGCTGCCAGGGGCTCTATGGTCAACACAGAGGAGGGGGAACCTTTGGAAGGCAAATGCCAGAGAACTGGTGCACACATTTGATGTAGAGTCAGAGTATAGGGTTTTAATCCATTTCTGGAACATGCAATCAAAAGCCATTAACATGAGTTAAGCAAGAGAGAGTTCCCACTCCAATCGATCAAATCCTTCTCTGTGTCTGGGGACAGGATTAGAGCAGAAGTGTTGGTGCTAAATAGTGGTGAACAAGGTTGAGTGGGCATTTAGTGTTGTATCTAGAGTGGCACCCTGTGTGAAGCCTGTTTGGTCAGCGTGGACCATACCAAGGCCAACCACATCCAGGAGCTTGGTCAGTATTTTGTAGCTGGTGTTTAGTACAGAAATGGGCCTGTAGGAAGAAACAAGTGAAATCATTGTCTTTTTTGTGTATTCGTGTATTTGAAACGGTCCTGAAAGTATCTGGACGGCATTTATCTCCTCAAAATAGCAAAACAGTTTCAGTTCAAGAGGTATAATTTCATAGAATTGGGCCTTGTAGAACTATACTAAGTAGCCAGTCGGTCTGGAGCTTTCCTGGACTGGAGGCTTTGTATTGTTCATTGGCACTTCTTAGAGGAGATCAGGGAGTGATCTCTACCTGGGTGAGTTGGGGGAGGAGAAATTTGGCAAGGTGGTGAAATCAGAACTTACATCATGGAAACAGGCCATTTGGCCCAACCAGTCCATGTCAGCACTTACCTGCCATACAAGCAGGGAGAGTATTTGCAAAGCACTCCATACTTCAACAACCCACTGTGTAAAGCAATTCCTTCTAACCTCTCTCCTCATTCTCAGTGATAATTTGAAATGAATGAGCTCTGAGTCACTGGCTCCCCAACCAGAGGAAATAATCTTTCCTTATTCATTTCTGTCAAAGCCCTTTATAATTTTTAAAAACATCTATTAAATGTTGTCTCCTAGGGGCCGGCTCTAGGGGCAGCGACATCCTTCCCCACCCAAACCGCTGCGGAGATGGTGTGACCACTATCACCAAATCACATTTTGGTCTCTTTCATAACTCTTCTGATCCCTTCTCCTTTGAGTACATGAACTTGTTCCACCCTTCTTGCTTCTCCTTTAAAATCATTGTTCTCTACCACTGACCACAGAACCCCACCCCAAGTTTCCTCTGAGATAGCCTCACTCTTTTCCTCCCTCAGCCTCTGCACTGAGCGGCTCCTCACCCTCTCTTTGATATCATGGTCTTCCATTCCTCAGGAACTGTCCTCCTCCCTTTCAACCCCTGCAATCATCAACCCCTTCATCAAAAAACCCTCTCTCGATCCCGATGTCCTTGCAAACTACCACCCCATCTCCAACCTCTCTCTCCGTCCTAAAGTCCTTGAACATGTTGTCGCCTCCCAATTCCATACCCATCTTTCCCGCAATTCCATGTTTGAACCTCTCCAATCAGATTTCCTCCCCTGCCAGAGCACTGAATTGGCTGTAATCAAAGTCACAAATGAAATCCTCTGTGACTGTGGCCATGGTGCACTATCCCTCCTCATCCTTCTCAACCTCTCTTCAGCCTTTGACACGGTTCTCCAACACCTCTCCTCCATTGTCCAGCTTGGATTGCCTTTGTTTAATCCACTCTTACACTCTTACCTATCCAGTCATAGCAAGAGCATCTTCAGCAATGGCTTCGCTCTTCCTGCCCCTGCATCATTATCTCTGGAGTTCCCCAAGGATCTATCCTTGACCCCCTCCTCTTGCGTCGATATCTATGGCCCTTCCAGTTCACTTCCACTGTAACTCCGGTAATTGGGAAATTGGACCAGGATCTGGACGCACTGGAAGTTTCCGCAGGGCCTGAGAAGGGGTGGAGCCTCCGCCTGCCCCAAGTAAGTCCCAAACCAGGGTGGGGACTTCCTCTTTTGTACCAGCCTGGTAGACCATTAAGTGGAACCATATGGTGAATGAGACTAGCATACTGACCTGCCAAATGATGCAAGTGAGGCCCATCTAGGGGTTCAGGCTTGGTTCAGGGATTGGGCTCCCCCCAAAAAAAGTGTTGGAACACTGCACTCTCTGGCAGCCTCTCCACCATGGCGGGCCCCTGCTATCTGCACCTACTGGCGTGGGTGCCCACTCAGATTCAATTGAGGTGACCTTCCCCGACCCCGCAAACTTTGTTGGGGTTAGCGCTGGAGGTCACCTGCAGACAGATCCTAACATTGCCTGAATCAAAGGCCTGCAAATTTTTGGCCCCATTATCTTTATTCCAGATCTTTTTGGATCGATTTCTGAATATTCATAGAACTATGCAATTAATGGGAATGCAATTCCATGAAAATGACCTCTTTTAAATATTAGAATTGCATTAGATATCTTCCATTATCTGGTACCATTAAATTGACTAAATTTCCAGCATCATTATGGGTCAATTTGAACTGCTCCTCCTGGGCGAGAAATGGATGGCAGGGGATTGTCCGCCTGTTTTACATCTCACCCGATTTTCCTTTCCATCGAGTGGGGTGTAAAATGGGCTCCGTCTTCTGAATACAGGGGTGACATCCAGCGGGATACCCGTGTCCGATGGGAGGGATGTGGCGACCCTCCATCGCATCTAGTGGCTTTTCCTGATAGGGAGTTGTGAGTCAGGCTAACGACCGGCCCACTTTAAAAAGGGACTTTGTTTTGGAAACAACCCAGAACACGGTCTGCTGGAGGTAAAAGCAGCAGCGGAAGAAATAGGTTGCCTCATGTGTCATTAGGCAAAGAAAAGAAGGTGATGCTATATAGTGATGCCATTAAATATACCTGAAGCATGTCGATGAAAGGCTAACTAAATCATTTAAAATCTAAATCCAGTTTAATCCAGGCAAAATTGCATTTAGTTTTGTTAATTTGCTTTTCACTGAAGATGAAACCAAAGTGTCTTTTCCACTGAGATTAACAAATAAATCAAACACCATGAAAACCATATAACTTTTCTCCTACAATATTACCTACATATAAATTCCTATTGTTTAAAAGAATTCATGATTTTTAAAATAATTTTCTAAAAGTTTGGCATTAAAAATGTCAAATATTAAACTTGAACATATCTATACATACAACAGAGACAGACCTCATTCTTTCATCAGTTGTCACTTGGTATCCAAATCATCTAGGTTCTAACAAAAATGCACTTACCTTAAAGCCTGTATCTGCCCCAACGACAGAGCTGAGTGGTTAAAAAAACTGTACAAAATTGTACATGTAGTCAGCTGAGCGTTTACTCAAACTGCAATAGCCTTTTTATTTGCTCAGTTGTTACTTAGTTACACTGCTATAATGCAGTAATTGGCTCTCCTTAGCTTCCTTTTCACTCAAGGCAAAGCCAAGTAATGGTTTATAGTGTTCCACTCCCTTTTATTCAGTTGTCAGGTATGGTGAAAGCAGCACAAGTTTGTTGCTGAGCATTTCCCAGTCTTTAAAGTTTCTGTGGACAACAGATTTACAAACAAAGTGGCAGGCTTGGACTTGTCTACTTGATTGAGGTGTTATATGAGCCTGGTAACTACAGACTGGCACCATTTGAATCCATCACATTGGATATGATAATATTTGTCAACCAAATCTTTGTAATCAAGTTTCAAAATCATATTCTACCTGACAAACAAATTCTACTTGAGAGTGTTGTAACATGAAGCTAATTTTTGTAACTAATCCTAGAATTCATGATTTTGACATAAATGAAATGGAGATGCTAGGCAAGCTAAAAAGGCTTAAAATAAATACATTTCCAGAAATGGATGATATTTATCCTAAGGTGCTAAGAGAGATAAGGTTTGAGATTTGTCAGGTGCCAATGTCCATATGAGATGGTTGATAAATGCTCTGGAGATCGGGCTAGATTGGAACCAAGCTAACATGGTATCCATCCTTAAAAAACAACTCAGACAACTACAGATTCATTGGGCCTGATTTTAGCAGGCCTGCGGGTTTCCGGCGGGTTGGGTTTCGGGTGCGTGGCCTCTGCGCCCGGTGAAATTAGTGGGTTGCCTGCGCGATCGTAGCAGGCAATCCACTAATTGGAGCCACTTACCTGCTCCTCCGGGGTCCGCGCTGCTGGTCTGCGCGTCGGGCGGGCTGCGCATGCGCAGTACGATCTGTCAGCTGGAGGCTCTCTAGTTAAAGGGGCAGTCCTCCACTGACAGATGCTGCAACCATTGGAACAAATTACAGCATGGAGTAGCCCAGGGGGAAGGCTGCTCCCAGTTTAATGATGCCTCACCCCAGGTATCATCAGATGGGGTGAGGAGGAGGGGGAGGACAGAGCTCTTCCACCCGGCGGGCGGGAGGAAGCGGCCTGCCTCTGCCACCAAGAAGGCCTGGCTCGAGGTGGCAGAGGGGGTCACCTGCACCACCAACATATCGCCCACCTGCATACAGTGCAGGAGGCGCTCCAATGACCGCAGTAGGTCAGCCACAGTGAGAACACGTAGTCTTTCCCCTACACTCCGTCTGCCACAACACTGACCCCACCCCACATCTCCTTCGGCACCGCCAACACTATTCTGTCACATCACCCTTCATACCCACTCAAACCCCATCCTCATCTTACCTCCACCTACTCACCTCGCCAGTACTCATCCTGCCACTAACACGCAACCCAATCCTCATACAATCTCATTGCTCCATCCCATACTCACCCTCCCGTGCATCTCCCTCACGGCCAGCCTCACTCAACCTGCCACCACCTGTGCTGCAGCCACAGGGCATGCATCACATATGTGCAGTAGGCAGCGTAAGGCAAACGTGTCGTGAGCATGAAGGGGATGCACAAGGGTGTCTGAGGGTTTGCCATGGGTGTTACCCATATTGACTTTCAGAGCAACAAACATCACACATTATATTGACACCACCACTGCCATGTCTCCGCGAATCCTGTCTGTTGTGTCCAATAATGCCCGCTCCTGGGTATCACTATGAGGACCCGCCACTGATGCCACCCATCGTGTTACTGCAGAGTAGGTGTAGGTGTATTTGCAGGGCTCTTCCGCGCAGACGACTGAGAGACATCGGCGGTGTAGCCGGCTGCACCCTGGAAGGATGCGGAGGAGAAGTTGTGGAGGGCAGTGGTGACTTTGGCAGCAACAGGTAAGCAGATGGTGCTGGGGCCAGCCAGGAGCAGCTCGGCATGAAAGAGCCTGCAGATCTCCACGACTACATGTCGAGCGAATCTGCGCCTCGGAGAGGTCCGGGGAGCTGCGCCTCGGTCTGTGGACCCTGTGGCGAGGGTAGTGCCCTCTCGACGCATCTCTCTCTGCAGTTGCCCTCCCTCCTGCTGTGCAGGTGGGCGTGCAACAGCACCGTGTTGGGGGGCTCCACGTCTCTGCGGCAGACGGCGTGGACTGCGAGGCTGCTGGGGCTGGTCATGCTGTTCGTCCTCCGAGGGTGTCCACGCACCACCCATCTGGCAGGTGTTGGTCTGAGGGGTTGTGCAGGGTAGGTGGGTGGTTCCTCGGACTGGGGCTGCGGTTTAGCGTCGGTCTGTCCTCTGGCTTGGCGGGGGGTGGTGGGGGGCAGGGGTTGCCCTATGTGACGCGGTGGCCTCCTGCGTGGGTGAGGGCTCTCCCCCCCCAACCCCCGTGGAGTGCACCTTGGCAGCTGCCACAGGCTGCTGGCTGCAACACGCCTGGTTGGAGGGAGACTGTTTCCCCCATTGTGTGAAACACTCTGCGTTGAAGGTAAAATCCCACACTTCCTGTTTTGACAGCTGATTCAGCTCATTTAATGACCTCAACAAGCAAGGTAAGTACACTCAAGTGGAACCCCGCTGGCTTTAATTGCCTGCGGGATTCCCACCAGCGGGGGCCGCGCACGCAGCCCCGCACGTCATCGGGGAACCCGGAAGTGGTCGGGATCGTGGCGCGATCCGGTCATGTGACTGGATATCGGGATATTCGGGGGCCCCCCCGCTGGAAACCCACAGGAAACCCGATGGTAAAATCGAGCCCATTAGCTAATGCCAGGTAAAGTAATCAAATTTATTATGAAGAATAAACTTGAGCTTCACCAGTTTGATAATAACCTAGTAAATAACCTTGATAAAATTCTGCATGAGTAATATCAAATGAGAATAATCTGTATGTCACTATTGCAGACTTCTGCTACCTCTGTAAGCTAAAAAATGAACAGTTGATAATGTGAAACTATCTGAAAAATTAATTCTGCAATTTGTGAGTTTAACAATAATCTCTACACCGTGCGGTAAATAGGGGTAGATTTTCACTTTGGGTGGGCAGCGGGAGCCATCATAGAATTACATAGAATTTACAGCACAGAAACAGGCAATTCGGCCCAACTGGTCTGTGCCAGTGTTTATGCCTCCTCCCACTCCACTTCATCTAACCTTATGAGCATACCCTTCTATTCCTTTCTCTCTCATGTGTTTATCTATCTTCCCCTTAAATGCATCTATGCTACTCATCCCAACCACTCCATGTGATAGCAAGTTCCACATTCTAACCATTCTCAGGGTAAAGAAGTTTCTCCTCAATTCTTTCTTGGATTTATTAGTGATCATCTTATATTTATGGCCCCTAGTTTTGGTCTCAAGTGGAAACATTTTCTCTATGTCTACCTTGTCAAACCCTTTCATAATTTTAAAGGCCTCTATTAGGTTACCCCTCAGCCTTCTCTTTTCTTGAGAAAAGAGCCCCAGCCTATTCAATCTTTCCTGATAGTTGTAACCTTTGAGTTCTGCTATCATCCTGGTAAATCTTTTATGCACCTTCTCCAGTGTCTCTATATTCCTTTTGTAATATGGAGACCAGAACTGTGCACAATACTCCAAGTGTGGTCTAACCAAGGTTCTATACAAGTTTAACATAACTTCACGGGGAATCGGAGACTCCCCTTTAAGAATAGTCACTGCATGAAGAGCCTGGCTTTACACAGTGACAGGGTTACGTTCCATCAAAGTGCCGCCCCCCCCCCCTGAAATCGGCACCACGACCAGTTCTCATGTGGCGATGCAACTGGACCTCACCAATCCAGTCAGCGGGTTGGATTGGGAGGAGTGCTGGCCCCTCTCACGAGGCTCGCTGTCGACTAGCCCCGCCCACACTGTCTTGCTGGAGGGCTCAAGTTGAACCTGAGGGCGGGCAGCCCCAAATCACACAAGCCACGCTCCTCTCAACAGACGTGCTGCGTCAGGAAGTCAACAGAGCTCGAGTACTGAGACGGAATGGGACGGAACTGCACGCTTGGTATTTAAAGTAGGTGTTAGTTCATAGAATCCATTCGACCCATCGTGCCTGTGCCGGCTCTGTGAAAATCTGCAAATTTAACCAAATTACATTGAGTTTCTGAATCCTAGTCATTGATGTAAATTAGAATCAGCAGTGGTTCCAACAACCCGCCCAGGGGCAACCTCCTCAGACTTAATACTTCCCCCAATCCTGCCATGACTATTTTAACCAGTAACCATTGTTTTCTGCCATTCTGCCAATTTATTATCCATTCCCAAGATTTAACCTGAATCCCCACAGCTTTGAGCTTAAATAGTAGTCGTTTATGTGAAACCTCATAAAATGTCTTTTGGAAGTCTAAACAGACAATGTCACGGGATTTACCACAGTCCACTTCCTCACAGAGGCTGGTGAGGCGTGATTTACCCCTTCTAAACCGATGTTGACTACTGATTACTGGGCTGTCTCATTCTGTCAACATTCCATGTCCCCTCATGTCCAATACCTCCTCCCCGATGTGCAAAAACCTCCTCTTATTCCTTTAGTGTGCGTAAGCAAATGCCGTCCCCACTGCTTATAGCACGGGCGTGGACAGTAAAACCATAATAGGTTGTAGCAATGAAACAGCATGAAACAGACCCACACCTTGGAGGAGTGCAGCTTGTGATTTCAGTTCCCGGCTTCTCTGAAAGCTGAAAGAGCAATTGTCATTTCTCATTTGTTGCACTCTGTTGCGAAACGTGAACTCAACTGTCCATTTTGAAGTGGAACATTCACCGCTATTGCTTTCCAAAACGAGCAGAAATAACTCAGAAACATTGCCTGTGTTGTTGATGCTCAAATGTCATCTATTTTATTCCAAATGAGCTTTGCATGTCAATCAGTGCAAGCTGGGCAGTTTAAAATTTATAGTCCCATTTGTGACATAAAGAAAAACATGGGGCTCGATTTTCCCGTGAAATTGTGGGTGTGTTGGGGGCTCCGAAAATCGGGGAAATCCCGTTCGGGTTTCCCACCGATGTCCGAGTTCCCCACGGATGCACCTGTGTGCGCGCGGGCATCCCGAATCCGGTGTCCCGCCGGCAATTAAAGCCAGGGGGATGATAGTTAAAGAGCCAAATGTACCTCATTGAGGTACTTAAGGCACTTTACTTGTGACATATTACGTAGTTAGAACGATTTTTAAACTTACCTGGGTGGCTTTCCCACGGCCTCTGATTCACGCCTGGTGAAACCAAGCATGAAGGGCCGGATCAGGCAAAAAGAAACAAAATAAATTACATAAAAAACTATTGCACAAAGTTAAAACACAAAATCAACCTACCTTTCCACCCTGCTCCAATGTCCTTGTCCGATGTCTTACTCTCCAATCTCTCCTTCTTCACCCACCCCCGATCTCCCCTTTTTCAACCCCCTGATGTCCCCCCGATCTTTCCTTCTCCCCCCCACCCCCGATCTTCCACTCTCCCCCCACCCCCCCAGCGCCGGATGATATCTTGCTGTCTCTCTTTCTCTCCCCCCTCTCCTCACATTGCAGCTCCTGACTGCAGACAGCCTGTCAATCAGACTGGCTGCCGGGCGCGAAACCCGGAGAGCACATTAATCACCATCAATTACGATGCGATCCCGTTGGAAACGGTAAGGTTTGTTTATTTGGGTTTGCTAAGCGCACCTTCACCACCTCCCCTCCCGCCCCCGGCTGCCAACCGGCCACCATTTCAAAATTGAGCCCATGAAGTTGATCAGTAAGTACAAGGAATTAACGCAGTACAATGAACTTATTGAACTGCCTGAAATAGCTGGCGCGCTTAATATAAGCTGTGCCTTTGTAACTGACTCCTATGGTAATGGCAAATCGTTAGCACTATTTACCAGATATAGTCAGCTACCCATGATAAGCATGGACGGTATCAGTGATGGGGGTTGTATTGCTGCTTCTTCATGCTTACACAAAAATTAAGGAATGCTTTTGTGCCAAGTGGCTCAGGTGCGAAAAACAATGAGTGCCCTACGTTACATCAAAACCCATTTATTATTTTAAAAATAATTTCATACGGTACAATACATGTAGATCATATCCATAAAAAGTATTTCCATTTGCTCTTTCTTTTCCAAAATTATCTCCTTCAGAACAGCCAAGGTGATGCATCAGTAGCTTCAATTACTTCTCGTGTTGCTGATTGGCAGCGATCCAAGAGTGACGCCCAGCCATGACTGATAAAATAACAGATCTGTCCAACGTCGGGAGTGAAGTGGTTAGATTACTCCAACAAATTAAATTTAGCATCAGTTCAGAGAAATTGACTGTTTAGAGTTTGTGAGGTAGTTGGAGTGGAAGTTTCCTTAATTACTAGTTGATCACCTTCATGGACAAAGGGAATTTAGATGCTTGCATTATACCATACTCTTTGTGCCTGAAAAACGTTCTTTCTTTTCCAAAATTGCTCTGCTACCTCTGTTACATCCAGTTGATACATAAATCCACATTCCAATTAAAGAAGAAATAAACTTAGTCACTGGCAAACATAATTAAAAATTAAACTTGTGCCTTCTTACCTTCTTATGCAATTGGAGCTCTCACTTTGCACGACCAGGTCACATCCCAATTCCTAAGTACTGTGGTGTCACCTAGCGACAATTGATAAATTGAATCCTAGACTTTTCCAGTTCTGGGTATCTCAGACAGCCGGAGTTTAAGAATCTGGTGGATTCCATGTTGCAGGTGGTGGGCAATATTATGCAGTCAGTGTGTTGGGATGTCTTCCAACCAGTCTGAAGCCCATCACTGGCGCTGCATTACTTTTTAAAAAAACAAAGGCAAGTTTCTGCACTTGCCTGGCTTCTTTATCCGAACCCCATTGAAGAGCTTTCACGGGCTCAATTTTGAAAGCCAAGTCCGGGTGCGTTGGAGGCGGGGAAGCCAAGAAAATCGGAGAAATCTGGAGCGGGAACGAATCGCGGCTCCAACCCGCCAACTTCCGTGTTGGACCCAGACGCATCTGAGTGCGCACACTTCAGGAAACTGGAAGTCCCGCTGGCTTTAATTGCCGGCGGGAAGGTATTTAAAGCAGTAATTTAAGGGAGTTGTACTTGTTAAACTACTTAATTTTATGTTGATTGAGGCAGGGAAAGGATTTTAACTCTGCCTTAACGTGTTTCCTGTGGCCTCTGAAACACTCCATGTTGTAGGAGACGTGTTTCAGCCAGCAGCCATTTGGACATTTAAATTCCTGTTTGACAGATGGCGATAAAAGGTGAGTTATTGCAGCAGGACACTCAGTTCTCTCAGACAAACATTTGGCTGCGAGATCTTTGTGTTTGGACTGAAAATTCTTGGTTTCCACTCACAATTCTTCTGTTCACACATATTTAACAACTTTTCAGACCCCCTCAAACTGATACCATCATGATGGGGGGCACGATGGCTGCATTCACCACTACATCCGAGGACGAGGAACATCACCAGCCTTGTCAGGCACGGTGTGCACTTCCACCACTTGGAGCTCCACAACACAGTGCTGCACCAGCACGAGAGCGCAGAGGGGAACAACAGAGGGAGCGACGTTGCAGAGGCACTACCCTCGCCACAGGGTCTACAGACTGAGGCTCAGCTTCCTGGACCTCTCTGAGGAGCAGTGCATATGGAGGCTGAGTGAGTCGCCAGGTGGTCGCAGACATCTGCAGCCTCCTTCATGCCGAGCTGTTCTCAGCTGGGTCTGGCGGCATCTCATTACCCGTCGCTATTAAAGTCACCACTACCCTCAACTTCTTTGCCTCCAGGGTGCCACCAGTGACATTGCCGGGGTCTCTCAGGCAGGTCACTAACAGCTTGTTTCGCAGGGCCTCGCAATACGTCAACTTCCCCATGGACGACCTCAGCCAGATGGAGAGGGCAGTGGGATTCCACTCTGTGGCCGGCTTCCCACGGGTACAGGGTGTAATCGATTGCACCCATATAGCAATACGAGCACCTGCACACGAGCCAGGACTGTTCATCAACAGAAAGGGGTATCAATCCATCGACGCACAGCTCGTTTGTGACCACTGCAAAAGATTCCTTCATGTTTCCTCCAAATTCCGTGGCAGCTGCCACGATTCCTTCACTCTGAGGGAATCCAACATCCTGGGCCTCTTCCACGCACTGAACACCCTTAAGGGCTGGCTCCTCGGGGACAAGGGATACCCCCTGCACACGTGGCTCATGACACCTCTGAGAGGAACCCCATCAGCGAGCAACAGCGTCGATACAACAACAGCCACATCGCCACTAGGTCTACAATTGAACATGCAATAGGGCTGCTCTAGATGCCATTTTGGGCAGAGCAGCGGCTCACCTGGCTATTCGTGAGGCCAGGGAGTCACTCATATGTGAACGCTTCTTGTAAGATCAGAAAATGAGAAGAGTCCAGTCCTCACACCACCTGGAAAGACCAGCGCCAACACCAGCTCCCCCCCATCCCTGCACAAAACAGTCCTGCAACTACACATACAACCACTGGGTGGCATCAAGTGTCGCTGTTCATGGTGAACCACATAAAAGGGCGCTATCACAAAAGGCAGTCAAGAATGGGCAAGACGTGGCAGTAGTGGTGAGAATGATAACATTTAACGTGACTTTAACAGAAACCAAATATAAATGAAAAACATGACACTCTGTCAGACACCCTTGTGCAGACCCTTCGTGATCACAAATCTTTAGCCTTTCTTTTCCTATCGCTTTTACGTGGTGCAACCCCTGTGGCTGCAGCAGAGGTAGTGGCAGGTTGCTCATGTCCATGCCCTGACTGCTTAGATGCTTTCGACTGATGCCCTCTGGGTTTTGGAGCCCATAAAGGCTCCTCCAAAGACTGCTCCACCTGCACCTGTGCAGGTGCTGACTCGGCCACCTGGAGAGGAGGCAGCATTGCGGGTTCTGGTTGAGAGGGGAGCAACGGGTGAGACGTGGGAACGCTTTGAGGAAGTGGCTTACATGTCCCCTTTCGCCATCGTCCCTCTCCTGGGCCATGCCCACATCACTCCTATCACCCTGCTGGACAACAGTTTGGAGGACGTGTGATGCCTTGTAAGGTCACTTCTAAAGTAGCTGTCAGACTGTTTAAGGCGGCAAAATGTTGTTCATCCTGAGTCTGAATGGCCATTGTCAGGGCCTGAATGGACTCATTTGTGAGCTGTGCTTGAAGCTCAATGGAGGCTAGCCTTCTCTCCACCACAGACGTTCCCGCACTTACCTGCGACACTATCTCAGACATTTCCGCAGTTACGTGTGACACTATCTCAATTGCTCACATCCCTGTGACACTATCTCAGAGATTCCCTCACATCCATGTGACACGACCTCAGAGATTCCCTCACATACTGTGCCACCATTCCACTCATGCAGGAATTGGACTCCTCCATCCTCTGTGCTATTGTGGAGAGTGTGCGTAGCACCTGTTGCAGTACCTCGCAAACGTGCTGCTGTCCCTCGATTATTCTCCTTTTAAAGGATGGCTCCAGGGGTTCAGCATCTGCGTCCAGCTGAGCAGAGCCTGGAGAGGAGCATGCCCACCAATGCGCACTCTCCACAGCTGCCCCTGCCACCAGTGTCTGCTTGTGTTCACTTGTGTGTGGTGACTCACCAGGAGCCACCGAGGTATGAGTATCTGCGCTGGTGAATGGCTCACTGAGATGTGATGGTGCGCTCTCAGGGGCCTGGAGCTCCTCTGAGGAATCGCCCTCTGCCATCACTGCGTTCGCTGTAGGGCCTGTAAGAGAACAGAAGGCAATATTAAGCATCATCACAGATGTGTCATGTTGCAATGAGGATACTGAGGTGTTCAACATGCCAAGTATTGTTAACATCAATTCATGTTGTGTGCAATGAATGTTAAAGTTGCGTCACCAGATGTTTGTGGGGTGCCAGTCTCTGCGTCGCCAATGGACAGGCACTCGAGGGTGCGACTGATCTCCGGGGCCACCTCCTCCGCGTCTGTGAGGACCACTATTTGTTGTGGCCCACCTCAAGTCCTCGCCCTGTCGCATGCATTTTGCGCTCTCCTCTAGAAGGGGAGAAAATACAGACCTGTGAGTGAGTGATGGTGAAGTGGTCAGCCGATGAAGGCATTGCTTTGGGTGAGGCTGACCATGAAAGAGATGCTTCAGAGGGTGAGTATGAGACAGAGACATCACATTGGATCAGGATTGGGGTGAGTGGTAGTGGTGGGGTCACAAATGGGGAGGTGAGGAAGTGCTCAGGAAGTGAAGGTAAGTTGAGGATGAGCCTTAAGTTGGTGTGAGGAGTGATGTGATGGAGTAGTCTTGGCAGTACAGAATGAGTTGGCAGGGGCGGGGGGAGGGGAGAGTGATATGGAACACGGAATGCAGAGGAATCAGTAAATGTACTCACTTTTGCTGACCTAGTTAGGTCATTGAAACGCTTCCTGCACTGGACCCAAGTGCAGGACATGTTGCTGCTGCTGGTGACCTCCTCTGCCACCTTGAGCCAGGCCTTCTTGGAGGCAGAGGCAGGGCACTTCCTTCTGTTGGTCGGGTAAAACAGTTCCCTCCTCCTCCTCACCCTAGCCAGTAGCACCTGAAATGAGGCATCACTAAATCTTGGAGCAGCCCTCTACCTGTGCTGCTCCATTGTGTCTTTTTGGTCTTTGCTCCAGCAAAAGCCATTGGAGCAATGGTCCTTTAAATACAGACGCTCCAGCTGACAAGCCTGTCATGCGGGTGTGCAATTCGCCCACTGTGCAGCTTTCGGGTGGCAAACCTGGAAACCACGTTAATGGCCACCAATTAAGTCGCGATCGCTTGGGGAAAAGGTAAGTTTTTATTATCCGGTTTTGCTGCATGCCCATTCACCACCCCTACCCCAGCCCCCAACCCCCGCTGCCCTTTTAAAATTAAGCCCCATATCTCACAATTCATTGGTTTGAAGCTCTGCCACTAACATAATTAAGGTTGATGAGCTGGGGGAAAACTGGGATAATCAAATGGTACAAAATATGGAAGGACAGATAAAGTTTTTTAAAAATTGATCTGCCGTGGCGATGCACACAAGAGCTAAACAGCCTTGGATGTTTTACATTGCTGTTCTCAAATTATCTGATGGCAGTAAATCTTAAGACTGGTGAGAACAGAAACTGACAGTATAATAACATGAAGATTAAAAATAAATGGAATAAAATGGAGAAATTAAATTACAACAAATGTGATACTGCTTTTATTTGAAACTATATAATTGCAGGAGGAAAACCAAAAAATAAAAAAATACAAACTAAATGCAAGACAACTCTGACAAAAAGGAATTTATAATGATACAATTGACACAAAGTGTGACAAATACGTGACAACAGAAAATAAGGAAGTACATGTAAATGTAAAATTTTAAATAATAAAATAGATATAAATGTCAAATAAAATTACCAACTAGGGACATATGTAACTTCCAGAAATTATGCAGTAAATTTGCTTTTACATGAATTAGTTGCAGGAAGTGGTTCTTCTCCACAGAAATGTGCCTCTTTTTGACCTGCGTTAGAACAGCATTGTTAGTAGCCATGCAAGAATCTGCAGACCAACCAGTTGGTTCTACTCTTTCAACAAAAGACCAACCCGCATAAGCGGAGATTTCCATCAAGAACAACATGTACACGCACAGTTTTAAATTGAATCAGTAACACAGAAGTTGGCAAACACACCTTTATTAAATTATTCAGGAAATTAATCTGTACAAGCTTTAAATAAAATACTTGTTCATTGAAATCAACATCTTAAATAAAATTCTAGAATCAATTTTACTATTTTACAAAGTCACATTTTTTCCTCTTATAATATTGGTTTCCCTAATTCTCACTTGCTTAAAAGGTATTTTTTCATAATAGCTAGTTTGCATAAATATATTGATTTAAAAAACATTCTACTCATTCTACTCATTCCTTTAAATAGTTTTCAGTTACATGAGGAAAGGCAGTAGCATGCTAATTCACAACTGTAGCATTGTATCATTCATATGCATTGATCTGGAGAGTACCATATTAATTGGATAATCTTAACAGTAGCTGAACAAAGTTGAATTATTACATCAGATGACCCACTTGAGTGAGAAGGTTCAACTGACTACTGCCTTAACGTTCAGAATAGTGGCTATGAGTAAATTGAAATGTACAGCTTGAGAATTTTATAGTTTTTATAGTTTTATAGTTGCTTAAGGGATGGACACTCTTGTGGCACTCACTCCCTCCTCTTCAATGGCACTGCGAGGAGGATTTGGGTCATCTTTCAGGTGAATGGGATTTAGTGTGACACAAACACATGAGCACCAATGGGAGAATCAATTAAATTAAATATTCTTAATCAAGCTCCTCCTGCAAAGCAGCATCATTGGGAAAATTAATCTCCAATTTTTACTGAAGAAGCGGTGAGGCTAAAGGTGAATTCTTAAATGTACTTACTTTGCATTCTCCCAAGATCCAACCATCCTAGCAAACAGTCTTATGTGAATCTGAAGCGATGCCAGGGTTCTAGTATGAGGTGCAGGTGGAACAGTGTTTCCGAGCTGCGATGGACTCTTGATACTAAACTTGTTGGGCTGTTACTGACCACCCACTAGAATTTGTGGCTTTTTTGAAAAATAGGCAATACTGAAAAAAATATGTATTCTAATCTTTTGTGATAGATTTTCAACTGTATTATGGAACATTGCGAAGGTGGAAGAATATGTGGAGTTGCCATTATGACAGCTGTTAAAATAGGGAAATAATATTACACAGGATTTTGTTTATTATATCTACACACCTTTATAGGTAGCACATGCACTTTGCTTTATAATTGCGAGAAATACAGGAACTATTTTTAGGTTTATACACTGTTTCAAAGTTGTGGTAACTCAGATCCAAGATGGATTCAATCTTTCTTAAATCTAAAATGGCCATTCAGAGACCGTGTCGGCCTATTAGCCACTCAATCTTTCAATCTAGACACGATTTTGGTAGTGCAGTTGATAGCCAAGGTGGAGGTTTTCAGCAGTGTTTTTAGCTATATATACTAAAGTATGAAACCAGCTAAATGTTCCAGATAATGTTTACTTACCTTTTCATTAGCATTTCATGGGATCTTAATGATACTGTACTCTAATCTCATAAATATTAAGAGAATCTGTGCTTTCATCACATATCAAATTATTATTGTTGCTTCTGCCATGATTGATCAATAGTCTTATAATTCAAAAGGAATTAAAGGTACACAAGAGAAATAGAATTTTCTGTGTTCTTGAGGTCTTTGTTGGATTTCTGAATGGCTGTTCAGACAAAAGAACTCTAATTAGCTGGCATTATATACCAAAAAGACGACCTGGAAGAATTGTTTGTTGGATTGTTTTTAACTGCAAGGAGACTGAAGATTGAAAAGGGTAATTAACTCCTTGCAAGCAGTTTCAAGAGCTTGTGCGTACATATTTTTGCTTCTACATTTTATTTAAGTGTAAATTAAATTGGATGAATTGTTTTAGCCTATATGAATGCGGTTTAGTATCGTATATTTTCCACCAACTGAGAGTGAAAACATAGTGGGAATCCTATAAAAATTCCAGTATGCAATTTACTGCAATCAGGGTCATTAGACCCGGGCTATGTTTTCCCTGCAAGGTAAAAGGTGAAAGGTGTAGATTTCAGGTCATAAGGTTTGCTGACAAAAAAACGGTTGTAAGGCCATTTGAACAAGAGCACTGTAGTTTTAAAACCCTGAATTGCAACAATGATACAGCTCTTGGTTTTAATGCACAGCACAATTGAATAAATAAATAAAAATTAAGTTGTACGAAATAATCGTAACATGGAAATTACTGTTGGCAATAACAGTAGGTGAAGGCTCAACAGGTTCTTCGAATTCTGCTATCCACTATTTTAACAGAAGCAACAGGGCTATGGGGAAAGAACAGGGGAATGGGACTGACTGGATTGCTCTTACAAAGAGCCGGCATGGGCTCGATGGGCCGAATGGCATCCTTCTGAGCCATAGCCATTCCGTGATTCTAAGATTAACTAGTTTACTTTAAATAGATTAATGCCGCCACTAAAATCATAATGTGGAGATGCCGGTGATGGACTGGGGTGGACAAATGTAAGGAGTCGCACAACACCAGGTTATAGTCCAACAGCTTTATTTGAAATCACAAGGTGAGTCCTGATGAAGGAGCAAAGCTCCGAAAGCTTGTGATTTCAAATAAAGCTGTTGGACTATAACCTGGTGTTGTGCGACTCCTTACTAAAATCATAGACAAAGGAATATTATATGAGTATGTTAAGTGTTTGTCTGCTAATATTGTTAGCAGTAATTTTTGCACGCAGACGATTTCAAGAGGAAGGTTCATGGTCAAACCTATGATGGAAACAAAACTAATGTTATCAAAATTAGAGCACGTGATCTACTGTGATCATGAACCATACCCAGTTTACCCAGTGAATTGGAGATACATTCTAATTGCAGGCAGAGGTGCTATTTAACTTGCATGCAACAATCTCCACTTTAAGATTTATGTTAAACTTCCAAACATAGTCATCTAAAAATGCTTATTACATTGGTCAGAAGTGAGAAACAAATTCCTGTTTAATTTATGCTGCAGAATCTACAGTGTTTGAATTATTTAGCCCTGCACTACATTTGAGAACTTAATTTATAGCAGGGACACTCTTTTGCTTTCTCCACTCTACTGGTAAAACCACCCCAGTGTGAGGGTTATTCCCCAACTCGAAGATTAGACAATTGCCAGAACCCACCCCCCTCTACATCCTGTGATGAGTGGCTTTACCAGTACTCACCAGTACAGGGTCTTGTCCATAACCGTCCTAAACGTGGGAGATTTAAAAACATAAATGCACAGTGTTTGTGCAAATTGAAATTAACCATTCAAAGTTGTGGGACAGAGGAGGCACTTATCAAGTAAGCGCTAATAAAATTAATGCACTACAAACATGACATGAATAGGGCTGTTGCCAGCTTTGTTTTCCACTGCAGCTGTTCGGGGCGGGGCGGGGCGGGGCGGGGGGGGGATGAATGCTGAAGCCAAGTCTGCAACTTCCTAAAATCCACCAGGATGGTAGTTTCCCTTTCATTTTATTTGTCATTCAATTGAAAAATTAGAGTGTTTATCGAGCTCTCATTTGTTAGGCTCATTGGCTCAACTCTGGTAAAAAAAAGTGAATTCTTAGTCTGTATTGGGCTGTGGAAATTTCATATGAACCAAGTAACAAGTGCTTGTATCTACATTTCTATGCTTGGAATCTGTTCAGGGGTCAAAGTCAGTTTTGTTTATTAATCTCAGAACTAACTGTAATCCCATGTTCCTACAGTCAAAATTAATGCTGTAGATAATTTGAAGATGCACACTAATTTTGTAGTGGCCATTTGTACCACTGATTCTTCCTTTCTCTTTTGGTTTTCACTTTTCTAATATTCTTAATTCCAACTACCCTTTTTTGTGTTTATTTAGCAGTCAGTCATTTACTCCCCTCCCCATCACTTAACTTATGTAAGGAATCTTACAACACCAGGTTATAGTCCAACCTGGTGCTGTAAGATTCCTTACATTTGTACACCCCAGTCCATCACCGGCATCTCCACATCATCACTTAACTTATTCAGGGGTGATATTGTTAAAAAGGGCACTTCAGCAGTGATCTACTGTTGCAATTCAACCCTACCACAATCACCTTCTGGCAGGGATCAGGTACTAAAGCAACAGTGAAGAACAGTCACAGTTTCAGAGAGTGCAAAATAGCACGTCCTGGAAGTTTAATATTCGACAGTACATTTAGTAACTCCACCATGGTTTCTTTTAACCTGCTTCACTTCATCTGATTTTGCACTGCAATTCTTATTCATAGATTTTTTCTTCTATATTATGATCTGAGATTTAAGTACTTGCATTTATATTTTTGTATTTTGATAATACCTAAAAGGCACTTTCAATTAATGCTTTACATATGATTTGCTGCATGTCCAAAACATCAGAAGACATACAATTGATACGGAAAATGGTACAGTGGAAGCTCTTAAAAATTGTAGGATTTCCAGGCATTTCTAGCCAATCTGGAGGCAAAAGATCACAAAGCACCAAATGGTATCTTTCTATCCTGTTATATTACTTCCATCAGCTTTTTATTGTGCCTAGAAAGAAAAAAATATATAGTGAAATTACATCATCAATTTTTTTGGTCTGCCAGGTGTCTGACACATGTGGAAATCCATCACTGTGCTCATGAGTCTCCATAACAAGCCACCAAGTAATCTATACCAGAGTATGTGTTATCACAATATGAAGTATGCACAGTTTCCCCACAGGGCCACATCCCTCATATCCAAATCCAGAATATTCTGGTGCAGGTTGGCAAGAGCCAAGGTTTAAGGACTCGTAAATGCACACAGTTATGGCTAGAGTTCAACCAGCTAAAACCATGCCAACTTACCAGCAGCACACTGGTAAGGTAAGACCTCACCCTACCTGTTGAGACAATAGCTTGCAGCGTTATCTGAAGCCAAGTGGAAAGAATTATTGGCCCGACTGACAGGTTTACCTCTCCAATTCCCTTTAATGAGCCAGGCTGGCTGGTTAATTAACACTGCTTGGGAACATAGGAACAGGAGTAAACCATTCAGCCCCTCGAACCTGTTCCATCATTCAATGAGATCATGGCTGATCTGTATCCTAACTCCATCCACCCGCCTCGGCTCCATATCCCTTAATACCCTTGGTAGCAAAAATCTATCGATCTCAGATTTAAAACTATTAATTGAGCTAGCATCTATTGCTTTTTGTGGGAGAGAGTTCCACACTTCTATTATCCTTTGTGTGAAGATGTTTCCTAACTTCTCTCCTGAATGGCCTGGCTCTGATTTTAAGGTTATGTCCCCTTGTCCTAAACTCCCCCACCAGCAGAAAAAGTTTCTCTCTATCTACCCTATCAATTCCTTTCAAAATCCTAAAATCCTCAATCAAATCACTCCTTAACCTTCTATAATCCAGGGAATACAAGCCTAGTTTATGTAACCTCTCCTCATAATCTAACCCTTGGAGCCCTGGTAACATTCTGGTGAATCTGGGCTGCACTCCTTCCTAGGCCAATATATCCTTTCTAAGGTGCAGTGTCCAGGACTGTACACAGTACTCCAGATGTGATCTAACCAGGGCTTTGTACAGCTGAAGCAAAACTTCCTCGCCTTTATATTCTAGCTCTCTAGTTATAAAGGCTAACATTCCATTTGCCCTTTTGATTATTTTTTGTGCCTGAACATTACAGAACACCCTAGCTCAGCTATTGATTAATCTAGTTTGTCTGAGGTTTTACTCCATTCCAAGTAACATCTTCCAGCAGCTGTCATCCCAAACCTTTTTAGCAGTATATAGTCTTTCCTCCTTCTGGGACCCAAGCATTTTATGTTACAATAAAGTGTGCACTATAGGTTGTTGGGAAATTACCACAGTCTATAATTAAGGATCGAGCGACTGAACACCTTGAAAATTTTCAGCCGATCAGAGAGACCAACCTGATGAATTTTTTTAAGAGGTGACTAAGTAGTGGACAGGGGAATGTCTATGGATGTTGCTTGTTTGGAATCATAGAAAATTTACAGCACAGGAGGAGGTCATTCGGGCCATCGTGTCCAGGCCAGCCAAAAATGAGCCACTCAGCCTGATCCCCTTTCCAGCTCTTGGTCCGTAGCCTTGTAGGTCACGGCACTTCAGGTACTTTTTAAATGAGTTGAGGGTTTCTGCCCCTACCGCCCTTTCAGGCAGTGAGCTCCAGACCCCTACAGCCCTTCCAGAAGGCATTCGATAAAGTCCCTCATAAGATACTGTTAGCTAAAGTTGAAGCTCATGGAATTGAGGGCAAATTATTGACCTGGTTAGGAAATTGGCTGTGCAGTAGGAGAGAAAGGATATTGGGCAGGTACTCAAATTGGCGGGATGTGACTAGTGGTGTCCCACAGGGATCAGTGTTGAGGCCTCAACTATTCACTGTGTTTATTAATGACTTAGATGACAGGATGGAGGGCCACATATCCAAGTTTACCGATGACAAAGATAGGCAGCATTGTAAGCAGTGTAGATGGAAGCACAAAATTAGAGAGAGAGATTAATAGATTAAGTGAATGGGCAAAACTGTGGCAAATGGATTTCAATGTAGGGAAGTGTGAAGTCATCCACTTTGGACCTAAAAAGGATAGATCAGAGTACTTTCTAAATGGTGAAAAGCTTGAAACAGTGGAGGTTCAAAGAGACTTAGGGGTCTATGTACATCGATCAGTAAAATGTCATGGACAAGTACAGAAAATAATCAAAAAGGCTAATACAAGGGGGTAGAAGTTATACTACAGCTATACAAAGCCCTGGTTAGACCACATCTGTGTTCAGTTCTGGGCACCGCACCTTAAGGACATATTGGCTTCGAGGGAGTGCAGCGTAGATTTACTAGAATGATACCTGGACTCCAAGGATTAAATTATGAGGAAAGATTACACAAACTAGGGTTGAATTCCCTGGAATTTAAAAGATCAAGGCGTGATTTGATCAAAGTTTTCAAGATATTAAGGGGAACTGATAGGGTGGGTGGAGAGAAACTAATTCCGCTGGTTGGGGAGCCAAGGACTAGGGGACATCACCTAAAAATTAGAGCCAGGACTTTCAGTAGTGAAGTTAGGAAACACTTCTACACGCAAAGGGTGGTAGAAGTTTGGAACTCTCTTCTGCAAACGGCAGCTGATGCTAGTTCAATCGTTAATTTTAAATCTGAGATGGATATATTTTTGTTAACCAAAGTATTAAGGGATATGGGGCTAAGGCAGATATAGGGAGTTAGGTCACAGATCAGCCATGATCTCACTGAACGACGGAACAGGCTCAAGGTGCTAAATGGCCTACTCCGCTATTCAAGAAAGAAGGGAGAGCGAAAACAGGGAATTACAGGCTAGTTAGCCTGACATCAGTCATCGGGAAAATGCTGGAATCCATTATTAAGGAAGTGGTAACAGCACTTAGAACATCATAATATGATTAAGCAGAGTCAATATGGTTTTATGAAAGGGAAATCATGTTTGACAAATTTATTAGCATTTTTTGAGGATGTAACTAGCAGGGTAGATAAAGGGGAACCATTGGATGTAGTATATTTGGATTTTCAAAAGGCATTCGATAAGGTGCCACATAAAAGGTTGTTACACAAGATAAGGGCTCATGGGGTTAGGGGTAACATATTATCATGGATAGAGGATTGGTTAAACGGACAGAAAAGAGAGTAGGGATAAACGGGTCATTTTCAGGTTGGCAGGCTGTAACTTGTGGGGTACCGCAAGGATCGGTGCTTGGGCCTCAGCTATTTACAAGCTATATTAATGACGAACGAAGGGACCAATTGTAATATATCCAAGTTTGCTAACGATACAAAGCTAGGTGGGAAAGTAAGCTGTGAGGAGGTCACACAAAGTCTGCAAAGGGATATAGACAGGTTAAGTGAGTGGGCAAGAAGGTGGCAGATGGAGTATAATGTGGGGAAATGTGAGGTTATTCACTTTGGAAGGAAGAAAAGAAAAACAGAATATTTTTTAAATGGTGCGAAACTATTAAATGTTGGTGTCCAGAGAGACTTGGGTGTTCTGGTACAAGAAACACAAAAAGTTAGCATACAAGTACAGAAGGCAATTAGGAAAGCAAATGGCATGTTGGCCTTTATTACAAGGGGGTTGGAGTACAAGAGTAAGGGAGTCTTACTACAATTGTACAGGGCTTCGGTGAGACCTCACCTGGAGTAAAGCGTACAGTTTTGGTCTCCTTATCTAAGGAAGGATATACTTGCCTTAGAGGCGGTGCAACAAAGGTTCATTAGATTAATTTCTGGGATGAGACGGTTGTCCTATGAGGAGAGGTTGAGTAGAATGGCCTATACTGTCTGGAGTTCAGAAGAATGAAAGGTGAACTCATTGAAACATAAAAGATTCTGAGGGGGCTTGATAGGGTAGATGCTGAGAGGTTGTTTCCCTTGGCTGAAGAGTCTAGAACTAGAGGCATAGTTGCAGGATAAGGGGTTGACCATTTAAGACTGAGATGAGGAGGAATTTCTTCACTCAGAGGATTGTGAATCTTTGGAATTCTCTACCCCTGAGGGCTGTGGATGCTGAGTCGTTGAGTGTATTCAAGGCTGAGATAGATAGATTTTTGGACTCTAGGGGAATCAAGGGATATGGGGATCGGGCAGGAAAGGAGTTCAGGTTGAAGATCAGCCATGATCTTATTGAATGGCGGAGCAGGTTCAAGGGGCCGTATGGCCTACTCCTGCTCCTATTTCTTATGTTCTTATGTTCCTGTCTTTCTAAAGCAGATGTACCCACTTAACAAACAACATAAAATGAAACATGGAAATAAAATTTAAAAGTCAGGAATCAAGATACAAAAATATAAAAAGGACCCCTATGTGGGCATCATTACAAACTTGAGCAGAAGTTAAAAATGTTACCATCCACCTTACTGAATGCAAGATGTAGTTCACTTTGTAAATAGTGAATGCCAGCATTAACGTAATGAAAGATTCTAAGCGAGATAACTATTCCATCACTCTCCTCCAATCTACAGTTGATTGCTGCTAAAGGTATGTCACATGGCCAATTTTGTCCACTGTGGCTTGAATCTGGCTCTTCACTGATAACAATTTGCACCATTACCAATCTATTGGTAGTCATCCTGAACAGGCGATTGATTCAGTAAGTTTTTAAGATGCCATTCATGTGGATTGTGCCTTACATGTACAACTTCTTGTCCCAATCATGTCAATTTTGACTCCATCTTGGGAATTTTGGGACCTTCCCAGAAGAGGAAACTTGCATACTTTGCCTGTATCTAAGAGACCCTCTGGTATTTTGCTGGTGGGAGGTTAAGCACAGCCCTGTCCAAAAATCTGTGGAACCTGGTCAGCCTATCCGATCCAGGAGAGATTGTTCATAGGTTTTCTCATACAGTTTTTGCTGATCACATGGGGGCAGTAGAACAAAAGTTCTGCATGAAATGTGAACTGGAACCCAGGATTATTTGACCCTCTATTAAATGTTTGTCCATTAACATCAGCAGCAGTAATTTCTGGGCTTTAGTCTCGCTCTCTGGTGCGGTATTCTTGCCTCCCGCCCTGGCTCCTGCGCACTTGTGCCGGCGTCTCATCACTTGCAGATCCCTCCTCAATCCTAGCCTCTAAAATACGCGTGGTGTCAGTCTCTGAACTGGTGGCTGCGAGTGTAAGATCGAGTGACAGTGTTTCTTCGCCATCACTGTCTTCTTCCTCTACCCCCTCTGACTGGGAAAGTTCCAGTTCTTGGGTATGTGAAATGACAAAGGGACAAGGGTTGAGTTGTGGTGAAGGGAGAGGCGAAAGTAAGAAGTGCGTGCTTACACCATCCGCAGCACCTGAGTCGGAAAAGATTGTGGGATGAGGGAGAAGTGGGAAGTGAGAAGGAGGATTAGGTACACAGAGACCCTCATCGTCGATGCCTCCAGTGCTGCCAGTGGCCACGGCCTCATCGATAGCCCTGCCCATGATGGCCAGCACTGTCTCCTTCATGGGAGTTAAAATGTGTTAGCGCGCTTGTCCTCCTCCAGTTGTTTATTGCTGCCTCCTGTTATGCACCACCATCCCAGAGGGAAGTGTGTCAGTGAGTGTCCTTCAAGATGTTTGTAGGCTGTTATGGTTGAATAGCTACTAGTGCGAGTGAGCTGTGAGTTGTGGATGTGAGGCTTCCAACAGTGCGAAGTGTATGAGGGTGAGATAAAGCTTATGATTTGAATGGTTGAGTACTGATTAAAAGCGATTGTTGGTAGGTGAGCGATGGGGGTGTAGTGAATTGAGCAGTGGGTGAGGCTAGTGGTGCAGCTGGTAGGATATGCCATTTGAAGATTGAACTCTCTCACCTTGATAACTTGTGCTAAATCATTGAACGTCGTCCTGCACTGCATCCATATTCTTGGAGCTATGCTCCTAGCATTTACCTCCTCCGCTACTTCCTCCCACTGCCTCTTGAGCATATGTCTGGAGGGCCTCCTGCCCCCTGCACAAATGGGATGCCCCTCCTTTGTTCCACCTCTTGCACCATCAGAGAACTTTGGTGCACACTCTCTCCCAGGCATAGCCATTCTTCAAAGTATCACAGCCATTCTCCAGTTCACAAATGACTCTCACCACTTCTTGCAGCCACAATGCACTTCCCCTTTTAGATATGCAGGCTGCCTTTAAGAAGCTCGAGCTACTCGCTGTACTGGGGCCCCCTGCTGATGTGAGCAGCAAATCATCAGCGCTGGCTGCACGCAGCAATCATTTAGAACAGCAGGCAGCACGAATGTAACGTGCTGCCTGCATTGCAACGTCTGGGCACAGGTTAATCGCGAACCGCGACCCCCGTGCCTCTTTTCAGGGGTTATCCAATTTAACCCCCGGTATATCCTTCACTTCGTTCTGCTTCACACACACGTGCAGTTTTACAAATCTGTGAGTTTTAGTTTAGTTTTCTATGTCTGGTACATACTTTAAGCAAAGAGTGTTCTTCGAGTGTATTCAAGTCTAAATGTCCCAAATTTTATTTTCATTTACCATTATAAATGCCTCTTTGCTATTGCAGAGCACTAGAACTCACCACTGACTGGTCTAAAAAGAAAATCACTGATTCTGATTGGTATACATGAACAAGATTGCTAAAATACTCAATGAAATGTAGAAGAAATGTTCAGTATGGATTTTCACCAACTCTATTGGAGCATATCCAGATTGCGTATAGTTATTTAAAACATCTGAAATCTGCTGTGTTGAAAGGGAAATTGTCAAAAAGTAAAGCTCATTATCTTAACATAGGGATAAAAATTCCAGAGGTTCTCCTGATCTCCAACTGTAATTCTGGCAGCAAATGAGTGGAAACACTGGAGAAATGGTGAAAACAGCAGTTACAGTGGGAGATCGGGAAAACCCCAGTGGACATTCTACCCCAGTGGACATTTTACCCCAAAGATTGAAGTAAGCAACCTAAAAATCTCATAATATTCATTTTAATAATTGTTCCCATGTTTAATTCATTAAATTTACTTATATAACCTGTACTCTGCAACTAAATACAAGATAACTGGGTATGGGGGGAACTTAGATGATTGTTAATCCAACAGAAGCATGTTGATAGCTTTATAGGCTACAAGAGTGAAGCTTGAGCAATTTAAAACAACAACAACTAGTCTGGACCATTCTCTGATATTTGAGAGGAATTTATTCAACTTTCATTCAGATTTTTTTGTCCGAACAGCGGCTATCTGCGTGGATGCTCACTAAGTGTGCTCCATGTTCTTGAGAAGTGATCACAGGGAAATAAAAGTCAGCAACGTTAGACTGCAGGATAAAAAGAAATCTGCAGTTAATTACTAGCAAATTCTGTCTCTTTGCATATAACCTGGTAAGCACATTTTAAAGGCGACCTTAGACTTTAAATGCGTGAGTTTAAAATTTTGTTTAAACATTGCCCCTCCACCCCCTCTTTAGGCCTTTCTATGTTACCCCACATAATTCACGGCTGGGCAGGTAATATCAGGCCTCTGCCAATTCACTCTGTAATCAGCTACTTGGTAGTGCAAGAGCATAGCCCAAAGGATCTCACACTTCCAATTTTGCTTCCATTTGATGAAATGCTTGACCTCCACGTGACGCTTCTCCATACTGCATGCTTGGGTTTGCAAAAATCGCTTTGTAAAAAATTGTAGCTACCACCTCTTACCATTCTAAAAGCTTCAGCACAGTTTGTGCACTTTACTAAAAAAAACATGAACAGGAACGATAGAGGTGTCGCTTGGCCATCAAGCTGGTTCCAATTAAACTTTATTTTCAAGAGTCATGTGCAAAAAGTAGACAATGTCCATCCTGATCTATAGCAACCACATAATTCCTACTTTAAAAACTTCTCCACCCTCATTCTGTTATGTTGCCAAATAGCTATTCTTTGTATGCCAACAGAATTTGGAGATACAAACAGATCTGATGTTTGAGGATTAAAATTTGTGTATTGCTGGGGTGGAAGTGGGGAAAAGTGCAGAAAAAAACCCCACCCAAACACACACAAATGCATGATTGGAAGGGAATTCAACAACATGGTTTATCAATTCAGTGCATGTAAAACCAAAAAAACAAACAGGACACAAGATTTCTCATATTTTTGGAGATAATTTTATCATTAGATTCAAAACTATATCAGTAGTCCCAAATCCAAACTGAAATTATCTACAATTCATTAATAATAATTACATAGAATTTACAGCACAGAAACAGGCCATTCAGCCCAACTGATCTATGCCGGTGTTTATGCTCCATACGAGCCCCCTCCCACCCTTCTTCATCTAAACCTATCTGCATATCCTTCTATTCCTTTCTCCCTCAAGTACTTATCTAGCTTCCCCTTAAATGCATTTATATTGTTTGCCTCAACTACTTCTTGTGGTTGCAAGTTCCACTCTCTAACAACTCTCTGGGTAAAGAAGTTTCTCCTGAATTCCTTATTGGATTTATTAGTGACCATCTTATATTTATGACCCCTAGTTTTGGACTCTCCACAAGTGGAAACATCTTCTCTACGTCTACCATATCAACCCCCTTCAATTCTATTCCTCTAGAAACGAACTTCAGTGCTTTGATTACATTTTTTATGGCCTTGTTAACCTGCATTACTACTTTTAATGATGTGAATCTGTGCCCCCAGATCCCTTTCCTCCTCTACCCAATTCAGACTCTTATTTTCCAAGGAGTATGTGGACTCCTTATTCCTTCTACCAAATGCATCACCTCACACTTATCTATACTGAGATTCATTTGCCATTTACATGCCCATTTTGAAAGTTTATTAACGTCTTCTATTCCTCAGTATTAACTATACCCCCTTTCTGGCATTACAATAATAAATTCTTACCAGTGTCATCATTTTCTGTGTTTACCCAGCCCATCGATTTTTGTACAGCTTGCTTCCACCGAGCAAAACGTTTGTTGCTTTCTGAAGATTTAAAAATGATATTCATTAAGTCATCTAAATATTATTTTAAAAAACATTATCGATAGACACCTCCATTAGGGATGCCCCAAATGCAGAGCGCGAAATGATCTTTCACTGACCTAGTGGAGTTTTCACCAGCTAGATGGTATCCATCTAATACACATTCAGCAAATTTCCCTCTTGAACTCTGCCAGGTGATCAACAATCACCACCATTCCCTCCAGAATGTTCATTCACTTGTGAACAAGATCCTTGCCATCCACAAGCTTATTGTGCATGACTGCATTGACATCACTGACTGAAACTTGGCTCACAGATGGCAACAGCTTACCCCTTATTAAACCCTCCCTACCTGGCTATACGTTCCACCACCTGCCTGCCCAAACCGGTGCAGTGGCGGTGCGGCCCTCATCACCAAATCACACTTTGGTCTCTCCCCTTACTCCTCTGCTACGTTCTCCTCCTTTGAACATCTTACCTTGTTCCAGCACTCTCCTCTCTCCTTTAATATCCTCGTTGTCTACCACTACAAACCCCCCAGTCGCATCCTTGAGTTTCTCATTGAGGTATACTCCCTCTTTTCCTGCCTTAGTCTGTGTACTGAGTGACTCTTCTTCCTCAAGTGATTTCAATCTCCATCTCCGGTCCCCTTGCCCATACTCCTGATTTTACTGCCCCCTTGTGTTCCCCAAACCTCTTCGTCCATATAAACTTCCTTGCATATATTCACAGCCACCCCTTGATCTTGTAATCTCCAATGGTGTCAATCACACACAAGATCATCTCCGACCACTTCCTTCTATCCTTCACTATTCACATCCCCCTACCGCCTTCCAACTCTACCTGTTTCTGCATCTGCCGCTGGAAAAAACTCTCCCCAGGTCACTTACAATTGCACTTTCAAACCGTCAACTGCCTAGCCTTCCCCTTCCATTCACCACAATACCTCTGCAGCTATCAATCTGCTCAGTCGCTTCCTCATCTCCATCTTTGTGCCCTCGTTCTCAGCAAAAAACGTTATTCATTCCCCCAACTCTGTCGTTCCCCCTCGTACGGCCCCATCTTTACTCCCTCTTGTCCAGTGGGTGCAGACTTCAGCGTATCTGGTACACAAATGGTTTAGTCATCCATCACCTGATCTGAATGGACCATGTGAAGGCAATCGAACCTCACTCTCCTTTGCCAAAACCGCCCACTACTTCAAGATCAACCTGGAGCGCAGAAATCACCCCAGGCTTCTTTTCTCCACTACCAACTGTCTCTTAACCCACTTTCCCCTGCCCTCTCCACCCAACAAATGTGAGGAGTTCATGGACTTCTTTGTCACTGAGATTGGGAATATTTATATGAAGCTGACCGTGCAAAATTTGCTGGGCCAGCACCAGGTCAGTCAGGTGGTTGAAAGCCCAACCCATTACTTACGCTGTGGAGTGCACCAGGGAATAAAATCCCAGCTGGAGTATCAACCAGCTTTTATTGTATGGACAGCTTTACATCAGAACCTGATCATGTTTTTACCAGAAGTCCACACATCTGCACCTTCTAGAAGGGGTGTTAGCTGTTTGGTAAACTTAAGAGAGAGCGAGCGAGCTAAAGTGTAAGAGAGTGAGAACGACAGACACAGCAAAAAGGTGATTCGGAAGAAGTGAAAGAAACAAGACTTTCATTGCCTCTTTGAAACGCATGGAGGAAATCAAGTGATAGTGATTTAACCAGTGCACTTAGGGATGGCTGGAAATCATAAACACGGAGCATGTAATGTGAAGGAAGTTGAATGTAAAGCGGAATTAGCAAAACATCAGATAGGATCAATGATGAATGGGAGGAGGCCATTGACATGAAGAAGGAACAGAGTGAGACAGAAGATGGGCCAATAGAGAACTCCTGATTTAATGGAAAGAGTCAGACGATGGCCATCAGATATATCAGATATTGTGATTTGAGAACAAACTAAATAGCCATAAATATAGTTTTTAGTGAGGGCGCATATGATGCAACATTGTTTAGAATTCCAGAATAATAGATCCTGTCAAAGCTTTGGACGTGTCCAAAGCGATGATAGATAATTGAATAGAATATTCAAGTACAGAGCACTACGAATACTTAAAAAGATCAGCAGTGGAATGACCATGCCAGCAATCATTTATCAGGCCAGGTCTTTCAAGGTGATGGATTAAGAGAAGTTTCCATAACTAGGATGGAGCAGAGGTTAGCAAAGGCAGTGGGTGAACCTCTAACGAAGTGCAGACTTTCAACTGGGAATTTGGTGCAGGGGGGAAGGAGGTGCTAGGTGATTTAAAGCAAAGAACTATAAACTAATCTATCAACTTGTAAAACTTAAATAAAAAATACATAAAATTACAAAGAAAGACTAAGACGAGCGGAGCATAAAGGGAGCCACACAAGAAATCAGAAATCAAGAAAAAGTCAAAAAGTGACATCACAAGATAAGGAGGAGCGCTAAGGGTAAGTCAGTAAGTATTTCGTGCATTAGTTAGTGTTGTTAGTGGTTTGTATTTTTTTTAGTGGTTAGTGTTTTAGTGTTAGATAAATGGTAAATTGCCTTAAAGCTAAACAAACAGTTTAAATAACTGCAGCTAACACGGCAGGACAGCTGGGGCCTGTCGCATGCAGATCCTGTGCCATGTGGGAACTCCAGAACACTTCATGTGTCCTGGAAAACAACATGTGCGGGAAGTGTCGCCAACTGCTCGAGCTCGAGCTCAGAGTTTGAGTTTGAGGGATGGCTGGCATCACTACAGTGTGTACGGGAAGCTGAGAGTTTCGTGGATGGCATGATTCAGGAGGTGCCCTAGTAAAATTGAAGTCAATGGGAATCAGGGGGAAAACTCTCCAGTGGCTGGAGTCATACCTAGCACAAAGAAAGATGGTAGTGGTTGTTGGAGGCCAGTCATCTCAGCCCCAGGACATTGCTGCAGGAGTTCCTCAGGGTAGTGTCCTAGGCCCAACCATCTTCAGCTGCTTCATCAATGACCTTCCCTCCATCATAAGGTCAGAAATGGGGATGTTCGCTGATGATTGCAGTGTTCAGTTACATTCGCATGCATCCAGGCTTGGGTTGATAAGTGGCAAGTAACATTCATGCCAGACAAGTGCCAGGCAATGACCATCTCCAACAAGAGAGAGTCTAACCACCTCCCCTTGACATTCAACGGCATTACCATCTCCGATTCCCCCACCATCAACATCCTGGGGGTCACCATTGACCAGAAAGACTGGAACAGCCACATAAATACTGTGGCTACAAGAGCAGGTCAGAGGCTGGGTATTCTGCAGCGAGTCACTCGCCTCCTGACTCCCCAAAGCCTTTCCACCATCTACAAGGCACAAGTCAGGAGGGTGATGGAATACTCTCCACTTGCCTGGATGAGTGCAGCTCCAACAACACTCAAGTCACACACCATCCCGACTTGGAAATATATCGTGTTCCTTTATCGTCGCTGGGTCAAAATCCTGGAACTCCCTACCTAACGGCACTGTGAGAGAACCTTCACCACACGGACTGCAGCGGTTCAAGAAGGCAGCTCACCACCACCTTCTCGGGCAATTAGGGATGGGCAATAAATGCTGGCCTCGCCAGCGACGCCCATATCCCATGAATGAATAAAAAAAAAAAAACGTGGTCACCCCGTAGCTACAGAGCGTTCAGGCGTAGAGGGAGTGGGTGACCACCAGACAGACTAGGAGGAACAGGCCGACAGGACAGGAGTACCCTGGAAGTATGGCACTCAAAAATCGGTATTCAGTGTTGCATACCAGTGAGGGTGTTGACACCTTGGGGGGAGTGCATTTGGGAGCAAATCCACGGCATTGTGGGAGACTCAGCTGCACAGGGGGGCAAAAGAAATGCAGTTGTTATGGGGGATTTGATAGTCAGGGGGATAGAAAGGCATTTCTGCAACCGCCTATGAGAGTCCTGCATGGTGTGTTGCCTCCCTGGTGCCAAGGTAAAGGACATCACTGAGAGGGTGCAGAACATTTTGAGGCGGGAAGGGGAACAGCCAGAAGTCGTGGTCCATGTGGGAACCAATGACATAGGAAGGGTCGAGATCCTGCAGTCAGAGCTTCAGCAGCTAGTTAAAAAGCAGGATCGCAAAAGGTAATAATCTCTGGATTATTCCCAGTGCTATGCGCTAGTGAATATAGGAATAGTAGGATAAGACAGGTTAATGCGTGCCTGGAGCAATGGTGCAGGGCTTCAGATTCCTGGGGCATTGGGATCAGTTCTGGGGCAGGAGGGATCTGTTCAAGATCTGTTGAGGGTTGCACCTCAACAGAGGTGGGACCAATGTCCTCGAGGACAGGTTAATTTGTGCTGTGTGGGGAGGGTTTAAACTAATTTGTCAGGGGGATGGGCGTCAGGATGAAACATTAGAGAGAAGAAACAAGGTGCAGAGAGGACTGGGAGGAACAAGTAGCAATAGAGTAAAGAATAGTTCAGAAATAGGAGGGATCAGACAAGGGGGAAATGTGAGGCAATCTAAGATGAATTTAGAGTGCATGTGCGCAAACGCACAGTGTGGTGAATAAGTTTGGTGAGCTGCAGGCTCAAGTTGCCACATGGGACTATAAAAAGTGGCAGTAACAGAGACCTGGCTCAAAGAAGGGTAGGACTGGGTACTTAATATTCCTGGCTACAAGGAACGATAGGGAAGGAAAGAAAAAGGGGGGGGGGAAATGGGGTGGCAGTATTGATCAAATAAACTATTATAGCACAGGAAAGGAATGATGTAGTTGAGGAGTCAAAGATAGAATCTATTTGGTTAGAATTAAGGAACAACAGAGGAGCTGCACGCTACTGGGTGTATACTATAGGCCACCAAAAAGTGGGAAAGAGATAGATGAGAAAATTTGCAGGCAAGATACAGAAAGATACAAGAACTATAAAGTAGTGATTATGGGGGCATTCAATTATCCCGATATAGACTGGGTCAGTAACAGTGTAAAGGGCAAAGAGGGGGAGGAATTCCTGAAATGTGTTCAAGAGAACTTTCTGGAACAATGTGTTTCCAGCCCAATGAGAAAGGAAACAGTGCTGAATCTAGTTCTGGGAAATGAAGTGGGGCAAGTGGAGCATGTTTCAGTGGGGGAGCATTTGGGGAACAGTGATCATAATATCATTATGTTTAGAATAGTTATGGAAAAGGACAAGGGACAATCAAATATGAAAATGCTTAATTGGCGGAGGGCAAATTTCAGTGAGTTAAAAAGGGATCTTGCCCAGGTAGATTGGAATTAAAAATTGGTAGGCAAAATAGTAACCTTCAAGCGAGGAGTTGGTTCGGGTACAGAGTAGACATATCCCGACGAGGAGGAAAGGAAGGGTATCCAAAGCTAGAGCTCCCTGGATGACTAAAGATATAGACATTAAAATGAAACAGAAAAAGGAGGCTTATGATGAATGTAAGGTTCATAATACAGTAGAGAACCAGGCCGAATACAGAAAGTGCAGAGGAGATCTAAAAAAGGGAATAAGAGGGGCCAAGAGAGAGTATGAGAATAGATTAGTGGCTAACATAAAAGGGAACCCAAAAGTCTTTTATAAATACATAAATAGTAAAAAGGTAGTCAAAGGAACGATGGGGTCGATTAGGGACAAAAAAGGAAATCTTGTGGAGGCAGAGGGCATGGCTGAGGTACTAAATGAGTACTTCGGATCCATCTTCACCAGAGAAGACGATGCTGCCACTGTAGCAGTAAAGAAGGAGGTAGTAATGATATTGGATAGGATAAAGACAGGTAAAGTAGAGAAAAAGATAGGCAGTTCTCAAAGTAGATCCAGATGGGATGCATCCTAGGTTACAGAGGGAAGTAAGGGTGGAAATTGCAGAGGCTCTGGCCACAATCTTCCAATCCTCCTTAGATATGGGGACGGTACCGGAGGACTGGAGGATTACAAATGTTACACCCCTGTTCAAAAAAGGGGAGAGGGATAAACCTGGCAATTACAGGCCAGTCAGCCTAACGTCAGTGGTGGGGAAACTTTTAAAGACAATAATCCGGGACAAAATGAATTGGCACTTGGAAAAGTATGGGCTAATAAATGAAAGTCAGCATGGATTTGTTAAAGGAAAATCATGTTTGACTAATTTGATTGAATTTTTTGATGAAGTAACAGAGAGGGTTGATGAGGGTAGTGCAGTTGATCTTGTGTATATGGACTTTCAAAAGGCATTTGATAAAGTACCACATAATAGACTTGTTAGCAAAATTAAAGCCCATGGGCTTAAAGGGACAGTGGCAGCGTGGATACAAAATTGGCTAGGTGACAGAAAGCAGAGAGTAGTGGTGGCCGGTTGTTTTTCAGACTGGAGGGAAGTATACAGTGGTGTTCCCCAGGGGTCAGTATTAGGATCACTGCAGTTTTTGATATATCCTGGACTTGGGTATAGAGGGTATAATTTCAAAGTTTGCAGATGACACGAAACTCAGAAATGTAGTAAACAATGAGGAGGATAGTAACAGACTTCAGGAGGACATAGACAGACTGGCGAAATGGGTAGAAACGTGGCAGATGAAATTTAACGCAGAGACGTGTGCAGTGATGCATTTTGGTAGGAAGAATGAGGAGAGGCAATATAAACTAAATGGTACAATTTTAAAGGGGGTGCAAGAACAGAGAGACCTGGGGGTGCACATACACAAATCTTTGGAGGTGGCAGGACAAGTTGAGAAGGCTGTTAAAAAAGCATATGGGATCCTGGGCTTTATTAATAGAGGCATAGAGTACAAAAGCAAGGAAGTTATGCTGAACATTAATAAAACACTGGCTGGGCCTCAGCTGGAGTATTGTGTTCAATTCTGAGCACCACACTTTAGGAAGGGTGTTAAAGCCTTAGAGAGGGCACAGAAGAGATTTACTAGAATGGTGCCAGGGATGGGGGGGGGCTTCAGTTATATGGAGAGACTGGAGAAGCTGGGGTTATTCTCCTTAGAACAGAAAAGATTAAGGGGAAATTTGATAGAGGTGTTCAAAATCTTGAACGGTTTTGATAGAGTAAATAGGAAGAAACTGTTTCCAGTGGCAGAAGGGTCGGTAAACAGAGGTCACAGATTTAAGGCAATCGGCAAAAGAGCCAGAGGTGACAGGAGGAAACATTATTTTTTAAACACAGCGAGTTGTAATGTTCTGGAATGCACTGCTTGAAAGGGTGGTGGAAGCAGATTCAATAGTAACTTTCAAAAGGGAATTAGATGAATACTTGAAGGGAAAAGATTTACAGGGCTATGGGGAAAGTGCAGGGGAATGGGACTAATTGGATAGCTCTTTTGAAGAGCTGGCACAGGCACAGTGGGCCGAATGGCCTCCTCCTGTGCTGTACCTACTACGGTACTAGAAATAATCAATACAAGGGCAATATTGTTTCAATTAGAAGGATAAGGGGGATCAACTTTGAGGGGGTAGGATTAATATGAGCAAATTTCTGAAGAGAAAGACAGGTGGAGTGGTAGCAAGAGAGATGGCATAGAACAGGTGAAACTTTGAATGCATAAATCGAGACTGGAGGTCTATTGGAGGTCCTGAGAGTGGCAGAAATAAAACCTGATATCAGACAGAAAGACCGAGTGGAGAGAGAGATTCAACTAGTTTTCTGCACCCTATTGCTCAGTCAAATTGCTTACTGAGACTTGCTGTCTGAGCTCATGTGTGAAGATTGGGCACTTGAATGAGTTACTGAAGGGCTTCTCATGTCCTAGAACTGTACCCCAAAATGAGTCACTGCCCTCAAGAGGAGCAAAAAAAATTGGGAAGGTGGGGTGGGGAAGGGGAAGGGGGGTAGGAAGAAGGGGAAAATGTAGTGATGCACCACAAGCTGACAACATTGGACAAATGCACTGGCAACAGTCAGTACCTTTACACAGGAGTCTGAGCTTTATTCATGTATTGTAAGATTCAATTACACAATCTGTATTGATGTTAATCTTATGAAAAATCTATAGCATAACTGTGCTGAAACAAAAAAATTCTGCAACATGCAAATTTAGTGTTGCTATAGAATATTTAAATGCAAAATACATCTGCGTACATTGACACAATATATAATGTTTGACAACAGAATAAATTAAGACAGAAACTGACTGTGGGAACTTAAAAATAAGTACTATTTACTAACTTATGGAATGTATTAAGTGGAGCCCTACATTGACTGAGAATCAAATCTATGTATAGCCAATCATTGACAGGCTTCTGATGTATCAAACCATCCTGTAGAAAATACATCAGCTAAACAGGATTGACTCATTTATCATATACATTGAATTGCAGGTCATTCCTTTTTCTCCAAGTTGTACTGGATAGCCATTCCAACCATTGCACCAAATGTTATACGTTATCTCAAAATGAGTGAAGATCATTTCTTAGAACTTAAAATTTTGTAAACTTCTGGATTTTATTTGAATACAATGTTAATTTTATCTTACCATGTAGCTAAACATTTACCTAAAAATGACCTATCTTGTAGAGACTTCCTTCTTTTTCAAATGGAAGCAGCCTGCACATGCCAATAAGACTAAGCCCAGGAAACTAACCATCACAATGTTATAAGTTCTAAAGGTCTTCATCATTGTCAGTTTCTTGCTTATTCCCTTTGGAATGTGGAGAATGCTGAAATAAGGAATACAGTATGTTGCTTGCTGCATTTTATGGAGTTGTGATGTGATTATAAGAACGCTTTCACTTTTTAAATAAAAAAAGTATTGCAATATAATTTAATACAATGAACACTTTCTGAAAAGATTTTCAGAACAAACATTTTCTTACCATCAGGTTCTATCTGTGGCTCAAACTTCTCCCATACTACTGCTGAGAGATTGTCAGGAGACAGACTCCACACTCCAACACCATCTGCAGCACCAGCTGCCATCGCAGCACCTAGAGCAGTTGTTTCTGCCATGGCTGGTTTTACTGAAAGAAAACGAAACACACTAAATGTTGTACTTGCTTGCTGCATGTTTAGATTTTTGAAGTTAAATTATTTGTAAATGTAGGTGCATTCACAAAAATTGCTACAATTTCGATCAGTGCGAGGTGGAGCAAATTGCAGGATGTCATTATCTCAAACACTTTTTTGTCCCCTTTATTTTTTCCAAAAATCAGAATCTGCAGAAGTCGTTCACTGTGCTTCAGACAGGAATTTGGTGCTGTTGAAGTCTTGGACTCTCTATCACCAAACCCATATGAAGACCAAGAGGTCTGCTTGGAAGAAGCTAGCAGATCATGTTAGGTTTACCATCTCTTGAAAGGGAGGTAGTATTACCACAATACCCCAAGTCTAATTACCAAGTGGTGAAATTTGTTCTCACGATGATGAACGGTTTGAACCAAAGTCTGACTGAAACGAGTAACGAGCCAGAATTCATTAATAATCTGACAGTAAAAAAGCATCTTGCAAACAGCGACCATAACATGATAGTTTGACATCAAGTTTGAGAAGGAGAACGATCACACACAAACCAAGCATACACAAAGCAAGGTTTTAAACTTAAGTAAGGCTGACTTCAAAGCAATGAGACGCAAGCTGAATAATTAAACTGGGCTAAGCTGTTAACAGGTAAACCTACAAAAAAAAGTGGGAGGTATTCAAATAAGTATTTAGTACAAGATCAATACATACCTCCATGGGCAAGGAAACCTCCTGCTGATTACCACCTACCCCCCACTCTCTCAGCTGATGAATCAGTAGTCCTGGTGGCATTACCATTAACATCCTGGGGGTTGCCATTGTCCATAAATTCAACTGGACCAGCCACATGAATGCCGTGGCTACTAGAGCATATCAGAGGCTGGCTATTCTGCAGTGAGTGGCTCACCTTCTGACTCCCCAAAGCATCGTGGCTGCAGTGTGTACCATCCACAGGATGCACTGCAGCAACTCGCCAAGGCTTCTTCAGCAGCATCTCCCAAACCTACGACCTCCACCACCAAAAGGACAAGGGCAGCAGTCACATGGGAACACCACCACCTCCAAGTTACACACCACCTCGACTTGGACATATATCACTGTTCCTTCATCATTGCTGGGTCAAAATCCTGGAACTCCGTAGCTAACAGCACTGTGGGAATACCTTCACCACATAGAATGCAGCGGTTCAAGAAGAAGGCCCACCACCAATGTTTGAAGGGGAACTAGGGATGGGCAATAAAGGCTGGCCTTGCTAGCGACACCCATATCCCCAGAATGAGCAAAGAAAAATGCAAGTTGTTATTGTTTGTTGTTGCAGGGCAGAGCCAGTGCAAACACATCAATGTTGCCCACCGTGGGCTACAGTGCAGAGACTGACTCCGAGAAAGCCGAGTTCCACAAAGATCACCTCTGCACTGTCCACACCAAACCGAATCATAAGAAATTCAACATAGCTGGGAAAAAATATGGACCATTACATCCATACATAACCAGAACTGTTCTAAACTTTGAGCACAGCCCTACAAGCAATGGAGAAGATAACGTACCCAACAACAATGCAACTGCCTCCCACACTTTATATGCACATCTGTGGACTCTGAATAATGGAGGAAAGGCTTGAGAGACCTCATCAGAGGGGCCTGCACTAGCAAAGACTAATCCATTATTATCACTACCAATGGAGTAAAAAGGACAGAACCCACCCCAGTTCATTTGCAACACTGCATGACTGATGGGCCTGTAGTTGGCAGTAGGCCTTAGCAACATTCAATCACAGAGAGGATGCTGTTATAGGGTTGGCTGGACCAGTGACACTGAACTCCACACACTCACCAGAATAGACTGTTAGAAACGCCAGAGTATCAGACACAAAAAAGATGTGGAAAGGAGAACAAACTCTGAGCTATCCTTAGCAAGCTCCCAATGTTAGTAACAGCAACTGAAATGGAGTTCCACTTGCAGCAGTAAATGCTTCCTTCAGAGTTGCCATTCCCAAAATGACTCCCAACATGAAACTAAGAACCAGCGCCACACTTCACATTACTTTTGCTGTAAGCTTTAAATGTTGACTGTCATTGAAAGAAAGCCAACTGCTTTAATTTAATTTTAGTACCTTTTCAGTTTGTAATAAATTAAATACTGTTGTTGTCAATATAGCGTTTTTCTGGGGTTCTCACTGACCTTCAAGCAGGAGATCAGGAGAACTCCTGTAGACATTCTACCCCAATATCTTCATCCACAGCCTTCGGGCAAGTTTCAGATTGCATACTTTCATTAAATTAAAATGTCTAAACTATTAGTATGGAGCTACACTCAATCCTCTGGAAAGCTATGCAATAACAATTCTTTTTGGAATTACTCTTCATATTTTAGAAAGGACAACACTATTGCTCAATTTTCATGATTCTGGAAGAAAAGTATGAAGTACTTGATGTCAGATTCCTTTTTTGTGGCGGGGGAACAGAAGGGAGGGTGGAATCTTGGATGCTTACCTACTGGTATAGAAAGAATATCTGCTTGAAGCTGCATCATTATCTTGTTAGTGGTCATTCCTCCATCCACCTGGAGACTGGTCTGATCGATCCCAGAGTCTTTATTCATGGCCTCAAGAAGCTAAAAGAAGCATACAATCACTGAACAGTAACAGAAACACATTTAAGTCTGTGTTTTTTTTTTCCCATCCAATATAGATTAGCTCTTTGATGACGTCGCCCAATAAGAAATTTTATTCAGCATGTAAAAGGTCAAAAAATATTCGAAGAGCGGCTACTCACTTCATTTGTATTACCTGCAGAACCTAATGTACTATTAATGATGCACATTTTCCCCTACAAAAAAAAAATCTAATATAACTTTCCACTTGCGAATAAAATTGTACGGGTAAATTCCTTAATCCTGCACTCCCAGCAGGGAGCTTTACTCAGAGAGTGCAGTTCGGAAATAAGGCTACAACAATGTAGTGCTGATTTACCGTCCACGCTCAATTCAAGCATAGCTCCCACTGGGAGCATGGAATGTCTGCATTTACCCTGTTGTGTATGCAATTCTGACACTGTTTCAAGCCACAGGTTTCACCACAAAAGTCAGTAAAATCTGAAACTAAAGCTCAGGGACTGAAGCGTGATGTGAGTATGAACTCCCTGCAGTGCTTCAAAAGAAGGCTGCACAGGGTCCTGAGAGAGGAGAACATTTCCAGTTATGGAGGGCAAGTTGTGGGGTGATTGGGATTAGAAGGATTCCTGAGTGACTACAATCTCCTGGAAATTCGCTTATTGTCTTGGGAGTTGGAGAAGAATTTCTCAGTGTTTTTCCTAAATTGACCAAGCTTTTTTCTCTCTGGGTTATTGCTCTGCCAGGAGATTGCGTTTGGCAGAGGGTGGGGGGAAGGGGAGGGATAGTAATTGGTACATGACTGCACCATGTCTGGATCGGCCAGTTTGATGGATATCATGGTCTTTTTCCAACCTTCTTTTTATATTGTATGTATGTTCATGTGGACAACTTAATCTTGACTATTTGGGGGTTAAATTGGGCCGTGTAGCGCCGGATTTTTAGGCGCTAAACCTAAGGTTACAAAATGGTGTCCAAGATGCGCGCACACACTTCCGATGGGAATTGCACAGGACGCCATCTTGGTAATGGAGTTTGCGTGTGCCTAATGACCGCCGGCAGCATGCAGAGCAGGCAGATCATGACGCGAATCAGTGTGCAACAATGATTTGAAGCCACCGCTGCCATTTTAGAACTCCACACTCCAGCCTACCCTGTCTTAACCTCGCACAGCTAAATAGAACGTTAAATGGCATGAAGGACCCCTCACCAGCGCTATTTAAAGAGATCATGAAGTACTTACAGGTTAGTTGTAGCATTATTTCTTCTGGCTGCTGGTGCAATTGTATGTGTTTTTGGAGGTTTCCTCTACTTGGCTAAAGTTTCACTACTCTACAGGGAGTGGTCTGGCTGGTCTTGCAGTCCTTTTTGTGTCATTTAAAATATTGTGCTGAAAAAAGTTGCTTCCAGACATGGGGGGACTGATAGGGTTTCCTCTGGGAATTGAACATGACTGGGAGAATGAAGAGAGGCCACGCAGAGCAGGACAAGCTGCTAGAAGAGGGAGGAGGAGGAGGGCACTTAGCAGGAGGCCATATCCACGGAGGGTCTTCAGGGAGCAATTCTCTTACCTCAACTTCAGTGAGAACTAGTACATCAGACATGTTTGGTTCACAAAAGAGGTTGTGACTGAAATCTCACAACTGCAGCCTCACAGCAGGGCAAGGTGGCCGTCAAGGTGTCCGTGGCTTTTAATTTTTATGCCTCTGGCTCCTTTCAGGCTGCTGCTGGAGCAATAAGCAACATCTCGCAGTTTTCAGTGCACTGCTGTATAAGGGAGGTCACTGAGGCTCTCTATACAGTGAGAAACACGTACATCTCATTCCCTCTTGTCAGAGATAAGCAGGAGGTTTTGCATGGATTGCAGACTTCCCCAGGGTACAGGGTGCCACTGACTGTACACACATTGCCTTGCGTGCTGCACGTCTGAACTCAGACATATTCATCAACAGAAAGGGATTCCATTCCCTCAGTGTGCAGCTGGTGTGCAACCATAGGCAGCGCATCCCGCAGGTCAATGCCCGCTATCCTGGCAGCAATCATGATTCTTTCATTGTGCAGCAGTCCTCTGTTCCACCTATATTTGAACCAGCACAGCAAGTCAAAGGCTGGCTACTGGGAGACAAGAGTTATCCTCTCATGACATGGCTCATGACTCTGGTCAGGAACCCAGGCACACGTACATAGCAGGCCTACGATGAGAACCATGCTGCCACAAGGAAGGACCATCGGCATCCTCAAGCAATGCTTCCACTACCTGGACCACTCTGGAAGAGCCCTGCAGTACTCAGCTGAATGAGTATCGAGATTTGTGGTTGTATGCTGCACAACCTGGCCATTATGAGGGAATGACCTTTGCCACCACCTATCAGGTGAGAAGCTGAGGAGCAGGAGCATGAGGAGGAGGAGGAAGTGGAAGAGGGGCTACACCAGGGCTCTAAGTGTTTGATTATTCATGATACCAATAACCTTAACAACACTTCCCCATTCACCAACAGTCCCACCACACTTCTTACCTTTCCTCTCTCACTGACCATCACATCTTCCACTTTCTGACAATACTTATTGGTTCCTCCCTCAGTTCACAGTGGAAATAAAAACCACCATAAATGCAAAATCAAATCCAAATTTACCAATTCAATCATTAAATAATACATACAAAATGAAAGTAATCATCCCCTTAGTGCCTATCTTCCGTGTGCCTTTACCTTTCCTAGTGCTCCTACAAGATGCTTCCCCAGTGGCTAGAGCATGGGTGGTGGAAGGCTGCTGACCTGCAATTGAGGAGAGTGCAGATGCCTTGAAGAGCGACCTTGAGCAGCTCTGGGCCGGAAGAGCCCGGCTTCAGGCTGCACCATTTCAGCCTGGGCTGCAGAAGTCTGGGCCGGCTGAATGACAGGCAACAGCAAGGGCACTGGCAGAGTGGCAGCAGGAAAGCTGTCAGCCTGAGAGAGGACAGCAGGTTCCTGTTCCATGGGGCGGCACCTCAGCAATCCTAGGCACCTGTTGAAGAACAGATTGCTGGACTACTGTGACGCCCTGGAAGCTCCTTTCAACAGTAGTACCCAGTGGTACCAGAGCCACGATGGCAGCAATCTAAGCTTTCAAGGCAGCAGGCAGAACTTCGATGGAAGCTGTTTGTGCTGCAATGGAAGCTGTGAGATCGATCAAACGCCGCATCATGGTGGGTTCAGCAGGTGTGCTGATGGAGGTGACCACCTGTTCCATGTTGGAAAGGATAGGCTCCAAGCTCTGTGCAAAGCCCTGTGCCAGGTTGGAAATTGACATTGTGTGCAGGCTTTCTGCTAGGTTTTCCAGTGCACCAAGCATTAGGTTGTGTACGTCCATCAGCGTTGTTCTGTAGCCTGGGCCATCGAAGTCATCATCTGACTCCTCTGCAGCAGATCTAGTGTGTGCCCTTGCCCTCCGGCGAGCTGGCACCTGTGGTATCCTTTCCTCCTGCTCTGGCTCCTGAGCAATTGTGTCTGTGACTCACCACGTGCAGATCCTTCCTCTATCCTATTTCTTGCTGCTGCCTCCTGTTATGCGCCACCTTCTCCCTCAAGAAAGGAGGGATGTGTGTCGATGATTGTCCTGCAATATGTTTGGGTGATGTGGCTATCATGGTTGAATAGCTGCCAGTGCGTGTGAGCTGTGAGTTGTGGATGTGAGGCTTGCAACAGTGCTAAGTGTGTGAGGGTGCAGTAAAGCATGTAAATTGAAGGGTTGAGTACTAATTGAGAGAGATTTTTGGTAGGTGGGTGATGGAGGTGTAGTGAATTGAGTAGTGGATGAGGCTAATGGTGCAGTTGTTAGGATATGCCATTTGAAGATTGAACTCGCTCACCTTGACAACTCCTGTCAGATCATTAAACGTCTTCCTGCTTTGCATCCATGTCCTTGCAGCTATACTCCTGGCATTGACCTCTGCTGCCACTTCCTTCCACTGCCTCCTGAGCATATGTCTCGAGGGCCTTGGGCCCCCCTGCGGATACAGGATGTCTCTCCTTCTCTCCACCTCTTGCACCAAGGCCTCCATTATCAGAAAACCTTGGTGAACGCTCTCTCGCATGTTCAGCCATTCCTCAAAGTATCACAGCACAGATTCAGTTTTCAAGCGACTCCCACCACTTCTTGAGGTCACAATGCACCTCGCTGTTAAGAGGTGCAGGCTGCTTTTAAATGGCGCTAGCCACTTGCGATACCGGGCCCTCTGCTGATGCAGCCAATGAACTGCGTAGGTAGCGCTGGCTGTACGTAGCAATCATTTAGAACAGCAGGCAACACAAACTTAACGTGCTGCCTGGAGCGCAATGAACGGGCGTAGGTTAATCCCCATTTTCGGGGGTATCCAATTTAACCCCCTCTAACTCCAGCCAGTAGAAGTTACCAATAAGGTGAAATTATACCATCATATCGGTGGTTGTCATGTATGATATGTTGGGTTTAGATTCTATCAGGCTTTTTACACCAAAAACAATCTACTGTCTAAATTGCTTTTAAATTGGGTTAAAAAAAAAATCAACATTTTAATTAAATTGTGTAATCTGTCTTCATACCCCCTAAAATATAATACAGAATTGTTATTTCAATCTCGTGAAGAAGCCTGTTGATAAGTATACGGACTGCCATTTACACTTAGAGGCAACTGAACATTAAAAGTTCCAATTCTAAAAATCACAAATGAATTAAGGCAATTATGTGTACTGAAGATGGCTGCAAATGCTTTAGCCTTGTCTTTTGCACGTGAGTGCAAAAGGCAAGACTGAAGTGTTTGCAATCATCTTTAGCCAGAAGTGCCAAGTGGATGATCCTTCTCGGCTTCCTCTGGAGGTCCCCATCATCACAGATGTCAGTCTTCAGCCAATTCGATTCACTCCACATGACAAAGAATTGGCTGAGGGCACTGGACACAGCAAAGGCTATTGGCGCCGACAACATCCCAGCTGTCGGACTGAAGGCCTGTGCTCCAGAATTAGCCGCACCCCTAGCCAAACTGTTCAAGTACAGCCACAACACCTGACAATGTGGAAAATTGCCCAGGTATGTCCTGTCCACAAAAGACAGTTCAAATCCACTTGGCCAATTACTGCCCTATCAGCCTCCTCCCAGTCATCAGCAAAGTGATGCAAGGAGTCGGCAACAGTGTCACCAAACAGCACTTCCAATAACCGAGCAGTTTGGTTTCTGCTAGGACAGTTGCTGCAAAGAAATTTAAACTTGCAACCAAAATGCACCCCAACAGAATAAAGCACTGGCTTACCTCACGGGTTTGAAAGGCAACAGCTTCTAGTGCAGCAAATGCAATATGATTTCTATTTGTATACTGGGTAAGGCCACAGATTATTCTGCAGAGCAAATAGGTGTAAAAACAAAATTTTATTAAGTTAAGTGAAGTAAATTTGCACAGATATGATTTACATAGTGCAAAAGATTTCAATATCCTATGTTTTAGAAGAAACAATTGTTCAATAGCTTTTATTTGGCAACAGATAACATTAGTTATAATGAAGCCTATTTACCACATTACTTCAGATTATAATCAACACATTTTGAAATGTGAACAATTTCTATACACAGAGTCACTTGCATGCAGCCACTACAAAACTGCAGTTTGGATCTAACAATCTATTCTAGCAACAGAAACAACTGCTTGTATTTCTATAGCGCATTTCATGAGCAAAAAGACAGCTGAAATAGTGGACTCCGAGCAGGAGGGGAAAAAGGAAAACGGAGACATAAGACCAGACTAGATAACGAAGACATATTGGGGATTAATCCACCAACGATTAATGTGAGAGATTTAAATTTTAATATTCCTGCACTTGGACAACATTTAACAAGATTTTTGACAAGGTCATGTAACCTTTGCTAGACACTGTTGCTTTAGTATTACTATATATCTGAAGTGTTGGGAATTTGCCTATTCAAAAAAGCCACACAAATATAAGGGAGCACTGTTCACACTATAAAATATAATCAATATATATTTTTCTGTTTGGGAGGTGAAAAAAATGCATGGGGGCAACAAACTTTTTACATGCTTCAGAAACACCTTTTAATAAGCAAGTCATTATCTGCTCATTTTGAAGTGAGTGAAAAATATTTCACACTATTCAACTCAGTGAAACAAGAGGTTAGTTACAGGTTATAGTTAACAGTTCATTATAAAGAGCCACATTCCAACTTGGACCACAGCATATAATTGCCACTCCAGGAAGTAAAAAAAAAATACTGTGCTTGTATTGAGTTTTTAATGATAAAGTGCTATTCAGATTTAATCTGTGAACGAACATAACACGTAAATCTGATTTAAAAATATAGTTTTAGCCTTAAAAAAAAATAGTGCGAGTACTTACAAAGGATGCAGAAAGAACAATGCAAAATGATGTGGCAGTGTCGGGTCAGCAAATACTCCATATATCCTTTTATCAGACAAACACAACTGCTGAGTGCAATCATACGATGGCAGAATAGATTCTATGGTTATTGTTCACAGAAACAGACAGTGGTTTCTAGAGATCATGCCTTTGTATTTACAATAATGATAAATACTGCTGCTGTAGTACACTGAAGCCAATAATAACCGGTTAAGTTTTGTTGACGAGAGTATAAAAAGTAAAGCTCTTACCCTCTTGCACTAGGCTCCCAATATGGTGCATATAACCCTGAGAATGCTGGAACAAAATAGCAACCATAAGAGGAACCCACAGAAGCAGCAAGCTTTTCTGAAGAAAAAAAATACAAAAAGGTTAGGGCAATAATTCACATTTACCAAAATCGAAAAAAATACAAAACCCTAATCAAAAAGAGCTTGAAGCATTACTGCCTATTGGAAGCTAATAGGAAGGTAGAGCTTGGTGATCCCTCAGGTTCCGAGCAGTTTAAGAATTTTATTTATTGTATTGCTGGCCACATGAAAAGTACCTCCCCCTCCCCAAAAAGTACTATTAACAAACATCAAGCTGAGGCAAGCAATTTGTGCACTATGAATATGACAATCACACATTTTCCTCTGTAGCAGCACAGATTTGACTTGTCCAGTGTGGTGCGATTTTCTGGAGGTTAAACATAACATAGAACAATATAAATTTACAGCACAGGAGGTGGCCATTCAACTCTTTGGGCTCAATTTTCAATGGGCACGCGGCAAACCCGGATAATAACTTACCTTTCCCCACGCGATCGAGAGTTGATTGGTGGCCCTTAACGTGGCTTCTGGGTTTGCCATCCGAAAGCTGAGCAGTGGGCGGACTGCGCACCCACATTACAGGCTGTCAGCTGGAGCATCTGTATTAAAAGGGCCATTGCTCCAATGGCTTTTGCTAGAGCAAAGACCAAAAAGACACAATGGAGCAGCACAAGGCCAAGGTTGCTCCAAGACTTAATGATGCCTCACTCCAGGTGCTACTGGCTGGGGTGAGGAGGAGGGGGGAACTGTTTTACCCGGCCAACAGGAGGAAGTGCCCTGCTTCTGCCACCAAGACGGCCTGGCTCAAGGTGGCAGTGGAGGTCACGAGCAGGAATAACATATCCCACACCTGGATCCAGTGCAGGAAGCGATTCAATGACCTTACTAGGTCAGCAAAAGTGAGTACACTTACTGATTCTCCTACATTCCATGGTGCACATCAACAACCCCCCCACGCCCCCACCGCCAATTCATTCTACACTGCCAAGACTACTCCATCACATATTTCCTCACACCCACTTAAGACTCATCCTCAACTTACCTGCACTTCCTCACCCCACCACTACCACTCACCCCAATCCTCATCCAATGTCATGGCTGTTTCATACTCACCCTCTGATGCATCTCTTTCACCATCAGCCTCACCCAAAGCAATGCATTCATGGGCTGACCACTTCACCATCACTCACGCGTCTGTACTTTCTCCCCTTCTAGGAGAAGGGAGCGCAAAATGCACGCAAAAGGGTGAGGACTGGAGGGGGGCCACAACAAGTAGTGATCCTCACAGACATGGAGGAGGAGGCATTGGAGATTAGTCGCACTCTCGAGTGCCTGTCCGGCCGGGATGCTGAGACAGGCACCCACAAATGTCTGGTGACACAACTTTAACATTCATCACACACAACATGAATTGATGTTAACAATGCTTGGCATGTTGAACACCTTAGTATGCTCATCGCAACAGGACACATCTGTGATGATGCTTAATATTGCCTTCTGTTCTCTTACAGGCCGATCAATGACGGCAGTGGCGGGAGAGGGCGATTCCTCAGAGGAGGTCCCGGCCTCTGAGGACGCACCATCACATCTTAGCGAATCATCCACCAGCGCAGTCAGTTAGTTGGGTTGGCACCTGGTGAATCACCACACACAAGTGAGCACGAGCAGACACTGGTGGCAGGGGCAGCTGAGGAGAATCCGTGTTGGTGGGCGCACTCCTCTCCAGGCTCTGCTCAGCTGGATGCAGATGCTGAACCCCGGGAGCCATCCTTTAAAAGGAGAATGATCGAGGGACAGCAGCACATTTGTGAGATACTGGAATAGGTGCCACGCACACTCTCCAAAATAGCGCAGAGGATGGAGGGGTCCAACTCCTGCACGAATGGAATTGTGGCACAGGTATGTGAGGGAATCTCAGATAGTGGCACAGGGATGTGAGCAACTGTCTGAGATAGTGTCGCAGGTAGCTGCGGAAATGTCTGAGATAGTGTCACAGGTAAGTGCAGGAATGTCTGTGATGGAGAGGCTAGCCTCTGTTGAGCTTCAAGCACGGTTCACAAATGAGCCCATTCAGGTCCTGACAATGGCCGTTCGGACTCAGGGTGAACAACATTCTGCCGCCTTAAACAGGCTGACAGATGCTTTGGAAGTGGCCTTCCAAGGCATCACACATGTCCTCCAAACTGTTGTCCAGCAGGGTGGTAGGAGTGATGTGGGCCTGGCCCAGGAGAGGGATGATGGCAAAAGGGTACATGGAAGAGGGGACACCACTCAAAGCGCTCCCACATCTCACCCGTTGCCCTGCTGTGAACCAGTACCCACAATGCTGCCTCCTCTCCAGGTGGCCAAGTCTGCCCCTGCACAGTTGCAGGTGGAGCAGTCTTTGGAGGGGCCCTCATGGGCTCCGAAAGCCAGTGGGCGTAGGCCCAAAGCATTTAAGCAGGCAGGACATGAACATGAGCAACCTGCCACTACCTCTGCTGCAGCCACAGGGGATGTACCACGTAGAAGTAGTAGGAAGAGAACGGCTAAGGATTTGTGATCATGAAGGGTATGCACAAGGGTGTGACAGACTGTCATGTTTTTCATTTATATTTGGTTTTTGTTAAAGTCACATTAAATGTTATCATTCTCACCTCTATTGCCATGTCGTGGCCATTCTTGACTGGCTTTTGTGATAGCGCCCTTTAATGTGCTTCATCATGAACGGTGACACTTGATGCCACCCAGTGGGTCACTTTACAGTGGGTGTATGTGTAGTTGCAGCACTGTATTATACAGGGATTGGGTGGGGGGTGCTGGTGTTGGCGCTGCTCTTTCCAGGTGGTTTGAGGACTGGACTCTTCTCACTTTCTGATCTTACTAGAACCGTTCACGTATGAGTGACTCCCTGGCCTCACGAGCAGCCAGGTGAGCCGCTGCTCTGCCCATGGGTTCGTCCTCCTCCTCCTCCTGCTCCTCCTCACTGTGAATGGCAGATATGAATGGTGGATGAGGGCATGGGGCTTCCTCAACTGGTACCCCTCTCTGTTGCGCCATGTTGTGCAGGACACAACACACTACTATAATGCGACCCACTCTCGCTGGTGCGTATTGAAGCACTCCCCCTGAACAATCGAGGCACTGAAATCGCACCTTGAGCTGCCCTATCGCATGTTCAATTATAGACCTGGTGGTGATGTGGCTGTCGTTGTATTGATGCTGTTGCTCGCTGATGGGGTTCCTCAGAGGTGTCATGCGCCATGTGTGCAGGGGGTATCCCTTGTCCCCGAGGAGCCAGCCCTTAGAGGTGTTTGGTGCGTGGAAGAGGCCTGGGATGTTGGATTCCCTTAGAATCGTGGCAGCTGCCAGAGAATCTGGCGCACACGTGAAGGAATCTTTTGTGGTGGTCACAAACGAGTTGAGCGTTGATGGAGTGATACCCCTTTCTGTTGATGAACAGTCCTGGCTCGTGTGGAGGCGCTCGTATTGCTATATGGGTGCAATTGATCGCACCCTGAACCCATATAGCAATACGAGCGCCTCCACACGTGGGAAGCCAGCCACAGAGCGGAATCCCACTGCCTTCTCTGTCTGGCTGAGGTCGGCCATGGAGAAGTTGACGTATTGTGAGGCTCTGCGAAACAAGCCATCGGCGACCTGCCTTATGCACTTGTGTGCAGATGACTGAGAGACCCCGGCGATGTCACCGGTGTCACCCTGGAATGAACTGGAGGTGAAGAAGTTGAGGCTAGTGGTGACTTTAACTGCGACGGGTAATGAGATGCCGCAAGGCCTAGCCAGGTGCAGCTTGGCATGAAGGAGGCTGCAGATGTCGGTGACCACCTGGCGACTCACTCAGCCTCCGAGAGGTCCAGGAAGCTGAGCCTCGGTCTGTAGACCCTCTGGCGAGGGTAGTGACTCCTGCGACGTCGCTCCCTCTGTGCTCTTGTGCAGGTCCCAGTGGTACAGCGCTGTGTTATGGAGCTCCAAGTGGCGGAAGTGCACACCATGCCTGGGCGAGGATGGTGATGTTCCTTGTCCTCGGATGTACTGGGGAATGCAGGAATCGTGCCCCCCATCCTGATGGTGTAAGTTTGAGGAGGTCCGGAATGTTGGTAAATATGTGTAAATAGAACAATACTGAGTGGAAACCAAGAATTCTCAGTCTAAAGACCAAGATCTCCCAGCCAAAAGTTTGTCTGAGAGAACTGAGTGCCCTGCTGCAATAACACCTTTTATCAACATCTGTCAAACAGGCATTAAAATGTCCAAATGGCTACTGGCTGAATGGTGTGTTTCACACAGCACGGGAAACATGCTGAGGCAGAATGAAAATCTTTCCCCTGCCTCAATCACCTAAAAATTAACCTCTTTAACAACTTTAACTATCTTAATGACTGCTTTAAATATCAGCCCGCCAGCTTTAATTGCCGGTGGGACTTCCGGATTCCTGAAGCACGTGAGCACACAGATGCGTCTGTGAGAAACACGGAAGTTGGCGGGTTGGAGCCAGTTTCCTTTTCTGCTCCAGATTTTCCCGATTTTCGTTGCCCTCCCCCACCCCCGGACTTCAATTTGAAAATTGAAGTGTCCGTGCCGCACTTTGCTAGAATAATCCAAAATTAATCCCATTCCCTGTTTTCTCCCCATAGCCCTATCACCTCCTCTGCTTCAAACATTATCCAATATTCCCTTAAAAGATGCAAGGTTCCCTGCCTGAATCATTCCCTGTGGCATAACATTCCATTCTCCAACAATCCTCTGTGCAAAAAACCTCTCTCCTCACTCCCTTAGTGACACTTCTAAATTAATGACCCTTCTATACTGACTGCCCATCAGAGAAAAGTCTTTTCCCATTTACTCTTACCAAAACCCTTCATAATTTTGTAAATCTCAATCTTCTTCGCTTCAATGGAACTAGTTCCAGTATGTCAAGTTTTTAAAAAAAAATTCGTTCATGGGATGTGGGCGTCGCTGGCAAGGCCAGCATTTATTGCCCATCCCTAATTGCCTTTGAGAAGGTGGTGGTGAGCTGCCTTCTTGAACCGCTGTAGTCCATCTGCTGAAGTCTCTCCTGATAACTATAGTTTCCCATCCTGGCATATCTAAAGCCATAGAGAGCATAATATAATTTATGATGGGGTACCCAAAACTACACACAGAATCATAACTGTGGTCTAACCAATGTTTTGTACAAATTTGTCATTACTCTTGAACTCTATGCCCCTATTTATAAAACCGCAAATGCTGCTGACCTTTTTGTAGAAAGGTTTATGGTTTATCAAATAAATAATAAAATCATGCATATTTTTAAGTGGTAACTTACATCCAAATATTTATATGTGTGTGTATATATACACACAATGTTTTAAGGGAAGAAATTGGTACTGCTGTTTCTGTTTGTGTTCTTAATTGGCATCAGCCTTAGCTCAGTGGTAGCATTCTCACCTCAGTCAGAAGACTGTGGGTTCAAGCCCCACTTTACTTGAGTGTAAAATCTATGCTGAGGGAGTACAACACTGCCAAAGGTGAAATCTTTCAAAGGGGACGTGAAACTGAGACCCTGTCTGCTCTCTCAGGATGGCATAAAAGATCCCATGGCACTATTTGAAAAAGAGCAGGGAGTTCTTCCTTTATCCTGGCTAACACTTATCCTTCAACCAACACCACTAAACACAGATTAGCTGGTCAGTTATCTGATGACCTGTTAAATTGGCTACATCACAACAGTGATTTCGAAGGACTTCAGTGACTGTGAAGTGCTTTGGGACGTCCTGAGGTTGTGAAAGGTGCTATATAAATGCAAGTTCTTTCTTCATTGTTATATTTTCAAATATTTTACTGTTTCTGCAGACTCTTCAGCTCAATTGGTTAACACATTTTATGCTATGATTGTGTGTTTGGAATCAGTGTGATATCTACCACTTTTCCATGGAGCTAGTTTTGACCGTCATGAGGTGTACCACACAGGTCCTCCAATTTCTTCACAGCATAAGTCACAACTCAGCTATCAGCAGGGAAACCAAATTATCAAGAGCATTTGTCACATCCCTGCACATCAATACAAGATAGGTCCTTTACTTTCTTTTTTATTTGAAAAGTTTAAAAATGAAAAACACTAAAATATACATAGAAATACAAAAAAGCTACAACATGGAAGGTCATTCAGCTCAACCAGTCTGTGTCGGTGTTCACCTCCACCTAACAGGACTAGACAGACTAGATGCAGGGAGGATGTTCCCGATGGCTGGGGAGTCCAGAACCAGGGGTCACAGTCTCAGGATATGGGGTATGCCATTTAGAACAGAGATGAGGAGAAATTTCTTCACTCAGAGGGTGGTGAACCTGTGGAATTCTCTACCACAGAAGGCAGTGGAGGCCAAGTCATTAAATATATTCAAGAAAGAGATAGATATATTTCTTAATGCTAAAGGGATCAAGGGATATGGGGAAAAAGCAGGAACAGGGTACTGAGTTAGACGATCAGCCATGATCATTTTGAATGGCGGAGCAGGCCCGAAGGGCCGAATGGCCTACTCTTGCTCCTATTTTCTATGTTTCTATGTTTTCATTCACTTCTACAGACTCACAACTCTCTGTGGAATGAAATTTCTCTTACTCTATTCGAAATCTATTGCAAATAAACTTGTATCTGTGACTTCTTGTTCAAGACCTCTAAACTACTGGAAATAGTCTACTTTTACTTACCCTGTCCTATCCTTTCATAATTATAATTCTACAATATTACTCTGCAATCTGCATTATTCTAATAAAAAAGTCCCAATTTTTAAGACTTTCTTCATACTTGCATTTCCACATACCAGGCAGCATTCTAGTCATATTGTGTTGTACCCTAAGGCCTCAATATCCTTCCTAAAGCATGGAGCCCAATACTGCACACAATACTCTAATTGAGATCTTAAGGTTTTATATAGGCTCATCATTACCTCTTGGGTTTTATATTCCACACCTCGTGATAAAACATAGGATTCCATGAGGCTGTTTTTTTTTTAAAACCTGAGGTGTTGCCTTCAATGTGCTGTGAACTTGCACCTCAAGTCCCTCTGCTCTTCCACAGCACTGAGCCTATTTCTACTCAGAGTATGATAACTGTTGCTATGTTGTTTTACCAAAATGTATCACTTCATACTTGCTAACATTGAATTCCATCTGCCACTACTTATCCCATTCACTCATTTTAACAGCCCATTGCAGCATCCTTTGATCTTCTAAAGAATTAGCTATGGCTTCTATTTTGATCATTTCAACACCACTCCCTCTAGGCCTATATCTAAATCATTGATACACACAGTGAACAGAAGTGGCCCCAGACTGAACCCTGTGGCACACCACTACCCACTTCCAACCATTCTGAAAAACTGCCCTTAACTCCTACTCTCTTTTTTTCCTTTTGAAACAATTTTTAATCTAGTTTGCTATCATCCCCTTAATTCTATGATTCTAATTCCATGCCCTTTAGTCTTCTCTCGTAATCCCATGTGCTATCTTTCCTAAAGTCCATGTGCACTATATTCTCCCTCATCTACCATATCTATTACCTCCTCAAAGAACTCTATGAAGTTTGGCAAGCACGATTGTCACTTTTGATATCCATGCTGGCTACTTCTCACTCTTTTCTCTTTGTGGTAATTTCATCCTTAGTGAAAGATTCTACCCTACCACAGATATTAAACTAACAGGCCTGTAATTACCCAGATTAGCTCTGTCTCCCTTTTTGAAAATGGGCACACATCCACACTCAATAGTGCCCTGAAATATAATTTCCAGGCCGTCAGCTATTTCCTCCCTCATGATCCTAGAATGTATCCAGTTATGCCCTGGCGCTTTGTCTTCCTTTAATCTAACGGATCTAAAATTTTCCTCATAATTATCGCTTATCTCTCTCTCTCTCAACGACTTCAGGATTCACCTCATCTCTGATATCAGTCACTTTAGCAAAGACCGATGCAAAGTACTTATTAATAAATACCCTTGCCATTTTGATCCTCTACAAATTGACAATTCTCTCCTTTCAAATCGCTTTTAACAATTCCTTTTATTGATATATGTGTAAGATATTTTACTGTTCCTTTCGACGTTTTTTGAAATGTATTCCCTCATACTCTTAGCTTTCTTTATCCCACTCTTAACCTCTTTTCTTATTTTCTCATATTCTTCTTCAGTTTTTCATTATTATTCTTATGGTCCTTATAGGTCCTCTTTTTCAATTTTAATTGGTTGCTAACCTCTTTATTTATCCATGGCACCGTAAAACTACTAGTCATTTCCTTTTTTTTAAAAAGCGGAATATAGTTATTCTGTACTATTCCAATTTTTAAAAAAAATTTCACTGTTGCTTCACAGTCCTATATGCCAATTTCTGCTTCTGCCCCACCTCAGCAAGCGAGCTCCTCATCTTTCTAAAACTGCCCTAATCCCATGTGGTGTTCTAGTTTTTGTACTGACTTTTTCCCTTTCTATCTGTGTCTATTGTGGTCACTACTCCAAAGGCGCTCACCCACATTTAGCTCATCCACCCAATCTATTTCATTATTTATAATCAGGTGTAGCAACACCCACATCTAATGTAAAAAGCCTTTTTTATCTTTGCGATCCAACTATATTGATTTTGTCTCCACCCCTTTCTTGTCCACATCAATCCTATCTACAGCATGTATTCTTTCTTTGACCAATCTTGACACTCCGCCTCCTTTCTCATCTTTCCTATTCTTTCTCAATATATTATATCCTATTATGTTCCATTCTTGTCCAATTACCATATAAACAGAATGCCACATAGTCCCAGTGCAAAACCGCAGGTGTGTAACTCATGACCTGCACCAGACAAAACATATGCAATATATTGTCACCTGCATGTGCAGAGAGGTTTACTTGCTTAAACGTGGTATCACACCAGAATTTGTGAAGCATCCTGTACATTCTTTTAACTGTGGAACCTAGATTTGAATTCTGCCCAGACTAATGCAATGAATGTTTTCTTTCTCTGATGATTGAATGAGTCCTACATGAGGATAGGCAATCATAGCTCAGTTCCATGTAAAACAAGGTCCATAGCTTAAAACTACCCATAATGCAGCAAAATTTGCATTAAACTGGTAACCATACTCAAAGAGGCCAGAAGGTTCACATATATGGGAAATGCAATTCTTGCACAGGTGCAGTATAGAACATTTTTTTAAGGCGGGGGTTAAGTTACATTGTTGGAGAAAGAGTTTATTCCATATTTATCCCACATGTGACCCAAAAAGTCCTCAATGCAGACACTGGGTGCCCAAAATCCAAAAAAGTGTTTCAATTACCAGTATTTACATTGCAGAACTCATGAGAACCAAAATAACTTCTTGGATATTTCAAGAACATTGCTTCAAGGTTTTATTCACTGTGTTTCAATCCTAATACAACTACAATTTGCACTTACATAATTCCTTTCATCTAGTGAAACTTCCCAAGGCACTTCGCAAAATTGAGGAGCAGAGAAAAAAAACAAACATCAAGCAGGAGTTAGGAGTTGGGGGGGGGGTGGGGGGGGGAGGTGACTGAAGGCATGGTTTGGGGAGGGTCTTCAATGTAGGGAAATATGTAGCAAGATGGAAGGGTTTTGGAAGAGAGTTCCAGGGTGCAGGGTCACGAGGATGAAGATTCTGCCACGTTGGAGCATTGGGGGAAATGGACACACAGTAGGTGCCTGGGCACCGCACCTTAGGATGCGTTGGAGGGAGTGCAGCGTAGATTTACTAGAATGCTACCTGGGCTCCAAGGGTTAAATTACGAGGAGAGATTACACAAACTAGGGTTGTATTCCCTGGAATTTAGGAGATTAAGGGATAATTTCATCAAAGTTTTCAAGATATCAAGGGGAACTGATAGGGTAGATAGAAACTATTTCCGCTGGTTGGGGAGACTAGAACTAGGGGAAGTAATTTAAAAATTAGAGCCAGGACTTTCAGGGGTGAAGTCAGGAAACACTTTTACACGCAAAGGGTGCTAGAAGTTTGGAACTCTCTTCCGCAAACAGCAGTTGATGCTAGCTCAAATGTTAAATTTTTTGTTAAGCAAAGTTATTAAGGGATATGGGGCTAAGGCGGGGGTATATGGAGTTAGGTCACACATCAGACGTGATCTCATTGAATGGCGGAACAGGCTCGAGGGGCTAAATGGCCTACTCCTGTTCCTATGTTCCTGTGAGTCATTACGACAGAGGGTGCGAGCTGGGGTGTACATTTGGAGGAGATTACACAAGTAGAGTAGGGTGAGCCCATCGAGGGCTCTGTAAATAAGCACATGGATTTTGAAATGAATTTATTGGTAAACAGGTAGTGAATGGAAATCAGTGAGAACAGGGCAATATGTAAGCAAGACTTAGAACAGGATAGAATGTGGATGGTCTCAGATGAGCTGACGTTCCTGTAGGGTGGAGCTCACAAGACCAGCAAGGGGAGTGTTGGCAAAGTTAAGCCTAGAGGGGATGACGGCATGGTTGAGCGTTTCAGCAATGGTGTGGATAAAGTAAGCAGAGAGGTGAGTGATGTTATGCAGGTGAAAAAACAGCAGTCTTCGTGATGCGGGATGAAACAAAGAACAAGACACCAAACTTTGAAAACTAGTTTTTCAAGAATCCTATAATGCACAAATATGTCCTCTCGCCATCTTTCCAAAGTACATGAGATTGAGATTGTGTACGCAGGCTTCAGAACTTCTTCAACTGAGGAGCCTGTACATGGAACACTATCACAGATGTGTAAAACCAGCACATTAAATCATGTAAGCTTGAGTATGCTGCTGCCAAACTCAAAGGAAGAAGCTATCCAGAGAGGATAGCTGGATCAGACTGGAGACTGCAATCTGGAAATATTTACACTGTCAAGCGTAGTCAAACAATAGGCTTAATCTCATATAGTTTGGTAATATAAATTAAGCATCAAACACTCTTGCTACACAACTGTGAACAGGTGCTCATTTTGATTGTTTTAATATCTTGCTGCATTATTGCTGTCATACAAGTTACTGCTCCTATGAAGTACAAGCAGATGGACAAATCCAAACTATGTATGTGTTTTTTTCAGGTGTGGTTTAGTAACTGTTTTCTATGATGTCATTTTTAAACAAGAGGTGGATTTTCCTAATTCACAGGCTGATCTCGCAGGGTTTTTTGGGAGGGAGGAACTTGGGGACACTTTCCCTCTGGCATGCATATAGCATTGTCAAATTTCAAAAATTAAATGTTAATGAGATTACTAGAAAATAACTGACAAAAAAATGAAGCATTGTCGTCTATGATGTTATTGGTTTTTTTCTTTCTTATCACTGTACATATGGGGTTAAAATCAGATTCAGAAGATAGTCCAGCTTGTTTGCAACAGGTATACAGTAGAGGGGGTGGGGGATACGTCATTCAATTTAAATTCAAGTATCTTGCAAGTTTTTTTGGGCTAGGTAGTTGAGTTTAAGTGACACATCTTCCACTCCAGGTTAAAGTATATCTCAGCCTGACTTTTTCCCAAAATGCTACAACAAGTTAAGGCATACTCTGGTTTGTAGAGGATGAGAAGCTTGCCTATGGGATTGGTCTAATATGTTGAACTGGGGAAAAATGTCTGGAGTAAAAACCAAAAAACATAACTGGGAAAGCTAAATCTCAACTCCTTGCTCCATAAAATCTACTGAAATGTAGTACGTTAAAAATTGTGTAGGTGCTTCACTGGGGCATTTCTCCACCACAATGAATTAGCAAATTTTATCCAATTGTAAAAACGTCATTTAAAAAAAAACTTAACTGATCAAAAAAAAGAGTAGAATTTACAGACTTTGAGCATTTTTAGTAAAGTTGTTAGAACAGCACAAAGATGAAAAGATTTACTAAAATCCATGAGACTTGGCAAGCCTGGTTAAGAGGAAATCCTATATGGAAAAAAATCAGTGGATTTTGTTTATCTATCAAAATCTTTGCTGAACTCTAAAGTGCCATATAACAGATTGGTCCATAAGGTTGGAAAGCACAACCAAGGTGGAGTGCTTCTGGATCCAAATTTGGCTGCAATGGAGGAAGCAAAAGGTGGTTGTATATGGAGCTGGACCTGCTTGGAAGGAGGTAACTAGTTTCAGGGATCAGTGCTGGGACTATTGCCATTTCTAATGTATATAAATGACCTTGAAGTGGGGACAGAAACAAAACTCTCCATGTTTGCAGATGATATCAAACTGGGAGACTGAAAACTGGAAACAAACCAATCAAATACAGAAGGACCTGGTTAGATTGGGGAACTATAGGTTGAAATGTCACTTAATGTGGACAAATGCAACGTCACAAGATTGAGTGATAAGCTGAATGGTATTATTCTGCAGGACAAGGCACAGGAGAGGGAACATGGATATTGGTGGATAGATCGCTGAATTCATCAGCAGTATATGGCTGCAAACAGGATCGTGGGTCAGACAAACACAGCACAAATCTAAGGAGGAGATTGAGCTTGTATAGATCACTGGTCCAACCCCACCTGGAATATCGTGTGCAATTCTGGTCAGTGTGTTCTTAGAAAGGCGTTCAGGCATTGGAGAGGGTGCAGCTATTGGTGATTAAAATTGATAGCTGGGATTAACCAGCTAAATTATGATTAGAGGCCGCAGAAATTGGGAATATATATGCTGGAGAAGAGAAGGCACGGGGTAATCTTCTAGAAATATTCAAGATCCTAAAAGGGCATATACAAGTTAAATGTCAGCATGTTTAACATAAGTCACAGATTCTACAACCTTAAACTTCAAAGGAGAGTGAAAAGACCATTTAGATTTAACTACTTTACCCAGAGGGTGCGAGTGTACAGAATAGACTGCCAAAAGGGGCACTGGGGGTTGACTTTCTTGAATTTGCTGATTTGAGTTGGACGAGGACCTGGAAAAATATTTGATAGGGGGCATTTGAAGGGTATTATGGAATATGATATTTACTGGACACTGACACCAACCAGATGGACTATAATTATTTATTTTTTTGCAGTCCTGTACATTCTTATGTTCCCCATAAGCAGTCCTCGGGTCTACAATCTGGACTGTTTAAGTTTTTGATAATCAAGCCTAGAGCTTGAGTACAATAATACCATTAGTCTGTTCTAGAATGAACCCAGGTCTCAAAGATGCAACAAATGTAATTTATTTCCCTTATACTGTCAATTTACTGTATATTTCCTGTGTTTATAAATGAAAATAAAGAGTACTTACCAACTTCAGCTGCTGAATTAATGATACGAAGGTTGTCTCGCAGCCAGCGTACCACAGCACCACCTATGGCAACTGATCCCTAAAGAAACACGAACATAGAGCAATCATCAGCAGAGGAACTGTGTATTTAAGGCATGTAATTTCACTTTTTAAATTTGAGCGAGTGGTCTCATAATAAATAATGTTACTTGGAGTAATAATTTTGTTCACGTATCAATTATATTGTACACACCAAAAGTAGAAAGTTCCCACTCACCAAATTTGAAGGTGAGAGTTACTTTCCACCTTTGCCGAGCTGAAAAAGAAAATAACTTGCCACCTTGCAAGGAAGACTATTCTTGTGAAAATTGTTCTTCATTTCTCAACTTTCACTCCTTCATTTTCTATCTGGCAATAGACTAACGTCTCCTGCTTATTGAACTTACTCTGCAATGGCTGCAATGACTAATAGTCCACCTATAATATACAGATGCCACTGAGTGAAGACTATTACCCGCTGATGTGAACTAGTAGCAAAAAAAAAAGATTTTCTTACATGCAGTTTTTTCAGCAGTCATGTCCTGAGTTCAATCCAAGGGCATGATAGCCACCTACCCTTATTACAGCATGTTCCACAGAGTGAAGCATTTTGCACATTATATTGAGGCACACGACATTTGACTTAGCATTGAATGCAACATGACATTGAATGCAACATTGAAAGTCTGGAAGGCAAGGGCCAGTAGACTAATAAACAATGGTCATGTTACAAGAGCTTTATGGGTGCATGGAGATGTATATCCATATGGTGGCCTAGAAATTGGATCACGCCCAAATTAGGGTACAATCCCGGTGCACACATGCTGCCCGTGCCTAATGAGGCCAGTGGCAGGACAACACGAAATTGGCAAGATGCAGGCGCCAATTCAGCCCCAGAGGCAACTCACTGGTGCTGGGAAGAACAAAGATCAGCCAGCTAAGGCGGTAAGCTCAGTCTGGGTGGGGAGAGGGATAGAGGAGGCAAATCTGGAGGGGAGTGAAAGGTGGCCAGCAATGGCCTGCGAATTTGACATGGAACTGGAAGGAGCACTCCTGCTCATCCCAGCTCCACAATGAGGCAAGAAAGAAAATAACTTATCTTTCGGGAGGCAGCCTCTAGGGGTCCCTTTAAGGGCTGCTGATTTGGCTGCAAGTGCCCGAGAATACTGACCTCAGCGTGCACAGCGCCTACTGCGGTCAGTTGTCAATGAGTTTTGGAAAGAGGGCCTCAAACAGGCATTAGTCCCATATGGAAATAGGGGGCCTAACATCTATTTCAGGCGCGGGCCCTGGATGCCTATACAAGACCCGAAACTAATATGGTGGGCAGCGCACTTCAGCCGCAGAATGTACGCACGCACGCTGCCCCCCATATTGGATGCTTAGGTGCCAATTTTGCGCCTGTATAATAGGCACAGTGCCAACAAATTTCTAGGCCACTATGTTTGAGGAGAAAACAATTGAATCAAAAATGATAAAAAGTAATTATATCAAACTCAGTAATATCACTATTGACTCCATATCAACATGAACATTGACATGCCACAAAGTGCACTAGCGGTCACCATCAACACAACACAAGCCCCAAAATAACTACTACTGCATTTATGACACGAACTAAACTCCTGTGACCATCCATTACTTCATTAGTTTATTAATACTTTCAGAAGAAATTTGAAAGTGGCACATCAGGTTACATTTACACGAAGCAACATTACTCAAATGTATATGAAAAATGAAGAAGAGTTCTACAACTGTAAGCTTAATAAAAACAAAACTTGCCTCTAGTGCATAGATTGCGGGTTTGTCCTTGCCCATTTTATACGCTAAAGTTGTCAGAAGCCCATGTTTAGACATCACAGGCTGTGAAGAACAAGCATGTTAGTCCAACTGTAAAATAACATTATGCTGCAATTTGAATAAAGAATTGTACATGGCAAGGAAATGTATAGTTGTGGAAGAGTGAATCATAAACTTAATGCAGCATCAGGTTTTGGCCACTAGATTCATCAGTATATAATGTTCAGTAGTTTAATATTTTCTTCAATCCTGCTCTCAATTTTATTTAGGAAAAAACATACTTCCCTTCTGCCCAAATCTCAGACATTAAAGCAGAGACAGACTAACCTTCTCGCCTGTGTTACTCAGGAGGAAACAACCTGTTCCATATCTAAAGAAAAAAGGATATATATATGCAAAATACAATAAATTAGTCTGTAGGAATTAAAAGTGCCAATGAGAAAAAATGTATTTATATTGTTTGTTATGACCTGTTAATTATTTTTCATTTTGATGATGTTGGCACAGAAAGAAACTTTGGCCATAATACCAAGACAACTGTCTGCTCTTCTCTGGATAGTGCCATGGGATCGTTTATTTCACCTGAATAGCCAATAAGGCCTCAATTTAATGTCTCATCCAAAAGATGGCAATTCTAGCAAGGCATCACTCCCCAAGCACTGCAATTAAGTGCTGGTCTAGATTGTTTGCTCAAGTGCTATATAAAGCAGGGCAATACACTTCACTGAGGAAAATATTTAATGATTTTGTTTTTAAATTGCCATTTGATTCCAATCTTCAACCAAGATATCAAAAAACACAATATAAACCAGAATTGTACAATATTAACAGAAACACAAAATGTTGGGTTGACTAAACAACTAAAATGCTTTGACTGAGCATTAGAAGTAACTCATCGCAGCTAGTGCTGGAGTAAGGTTGAGAAAAAGTGAGAAAAAGAGAAGGACATTTTGACACTACTGCCTTGAGGAAACCAAGTTACTGCTGACAGGAAAAATACATCTAATTTTGTATTGATGGTAATTGACCTGGAAGATTTTGTGGTCAATAGTCAGCTGAGAATTAACGAAAGCACAAACAGCAAGCGAAAAAGCTTTAAATAAACTGAAGAAGGTTCCGAAACTTAGGGAGCAGAATGGAGGTGATAAGTTTGGAAGAGCAAGGGAACCTGGTGCTATGGCCAATAGACAACAGAGATTCCAGAGCCTGACAGCAAAGGCGGCTGGGGAAAGCGTGACTCATGGCCCAAAGCTCCTGAGAGGGGAGGAAGAGAAACCAATGACATGAAGGCAGGAGCAGGACCTGTGGCTTGGGAGCATTCAGTAACAGTGTGTGTCCTGGGAGCACGCTGTTGGCATCTTTTTGCTCACGCCGAAAAGACAAAAGGCAACCAGCACGAGAATTAGGTTTCTGTGCACGTGCTTTCTTGAACACTTAAGGTGACGTTTCAGCTGAGTATGTTCACATCAGGTTGCGTGGGTAAAAGTTGTTGTAATAATTGGAAAGTAGGATTAGTTATTTTGTGTTTTTAAATTTTTTTTTTATTCGTTCACAGGATGTGGGCGTCGCTGGCGAGGCCAGCATTTATTGCCCATCCCTAATTGCCCTCGAGAAGGTGGTGGTGAGCCGGCTTCTTGAACCGCTGCAGTCCGTGTGGTGACGGTACTCCCACAGTGCTGTTAGGGAGTTCCAGGATTTTGACCCAGCGACAATGAAGGAACGGCGGTATATTTCCAAGTCGGGATGGTGTGTGACTTGGAGGGGAACGTGCAGGTGGTGGTGTTCCCATGTGCATGCTGCTCTTGTCCTTCTAGATGGTAGAGGTCGCGGGTTTGGGAGGTGTTGGAGCTGCACTCATCCAAGCAAGTGGAGAGTATTCCATCACACTCCTGACTTGTGCCTTGTAGATGGTGGAAAGACTTTGGGGAGTCAGGAGGTGAGTCACTCGCCGCAGAATACCCAGCCTCTGACCTGCTCTCGTAGCCACAGTATTTATATGGCTGGTCCAGTTCAGTTTCTGGTCAATGGTGACCCCCAGGATGTTGATGGTGGGGGATTCGGCGATGGTAATGCCGTTGAATGTCAAGGGGAGGTGGTTAGACTCTCTCTTGTTGGAGATGGTCATTGCCTGGCACTTATCTGGCGCGAATGTTACTTGCCACTTATGAGCCCAAGCCTGGATGTTGTCCAGGTCTTGCTGCATGCGGGCTCGGACTGCTTCATTATTTGAGGGGTTGCGAATGGAACTGAACACTGTGCAGTCATCAGCAAACATCCCCATTTCTGACCTTATGATGGAGGGAAGGTCATTGATGAAGCAGCTGAAGATGGTTGGGCCTAGGACACTGCCCTGAGGAACTGCTGCAGCAATGTCCTGGGGCTGAGATGATTGGCCTCCAACAACCAATACCATCTTCATTTGTGCTAGGTATGACTCCAGCCACTGGAGAGTTTTCCCCCGGATTCCCATTGACTTCAATTTTACTCAGGCTCCTTGGTGCCACACTCGGTCAAATGCTGCCTTGATGTCAAGGGCAGTCACTCTCACCTCACCTCTGGAATTCAGCTCTTTTGTCCATGTTTGGACCAAGGCTGTAATGAGGTCTGGAGCCGAGTGGTCCTGGCGGAACCCAAACTGAGCATCGGTGAGCAGGTTATTGGTGAGTAAGTGCCGCTTGATACCACTGTCGACGACACCTTCCATCACTTTGCTGATGACGGAGAGTAGACTGATGGGGCAGTAACTGACCGGATTGGATTTGTCCTGCTTTTTGTGGACAGGACATACCTGGGCAATTTTCCACATTGTCGGGTAGATGCCAGTGTTGTAACTGTACTGGAACAGCTTGGCTAGAAGCGCAGCTAGTTCTGGAGCACAAGCCTTCAGCACTACAGCTGGGATGTTGTCGGGGCCCATAGCCTTTGCTGTATCCAGTGCACTCAGCCGTTTCTTGATATCACGTGGAGTGAATCGAATTGGCCGAAGTCTGGCTTCCGTGATGGTGGGGATATCGGGAGGAGGCCGAGATGGATCATCCACTCGGCACTTCTGGCTGAAGATGGTTGCAAACGCTTCAGCCTTGTCTTTTGCACTCACGTGCTGGACTCCGCCATCATTGAGGATGGGGATGTTTACAGAGCCTCCTCCTCCCGTTAGTTGTTTAATTGTCCACCACCATTCACGACTGGATGTGGCAGGACTGCAGAGCTTTGATCTGATCCGTTGGTTGTGGAATCGCTTAGCTCTGTCTATAGCATGACAGCAGTTTATAAAGTTATATTATATTGTATCTTTGTTATATGATCAATTTTATTTTAGGAGTATATAATCAAGTAGATGAAAAGCTGCCTTGGCTTTGTCTTAGCATTTAATTTTGCTGGAATGTGACTGGGTAGAATATTCTTAGGTGGAATGTATTTGGAGACAAAACTGAAATTGGGGAATAAGGTTTTGCATAAAATGACTGGTGGACAATGAAAGTAGAAAATAGCCACATCGCAAAGGAGAAAAACAGAGACCTAAATAGAATTAAACAGCAAGGGAGAGATATTTAACCAATTAGAATGAAAACTGATCACCGAGGTGACAGATTCAATGCACACTACCGACACGAGAAACATAAAGATTTAAACATCACTATTGTAATTTTACCACAATCTATTGAGGGGAATACAAAATTCCCCTTCTATGAAAATCTATTCAAAAACTAAGTTTGAATACCTCCATCACTAACTAACCTGTGGCAAATTGCAAGTAGTTTCTTAAAAGTTCAAACTTACGTGTTCTTTGACTGTCCAGGAGAAAAACACATTTGTCCAACCAAGGCAGCAGATTGGTCACCTAAACACTGATAAAGATAGCATATAAATATAAATGCAATTACTTCCTCTGAATGGTATTGCATTGTAAGTAGAAAATATTGTTTGGAGTGTATTATAAAGCAGTTAACACAAATTGAGGGGTAAACTATGACAGCAGTTTATAAAGTTATCTCAACAATGAAATTGTGTTGCAACTTTATAATACACTACCTGAGCAACCCATATTTTATAACAAAAGAATAAGTGGTGGGGCAAATTTCTCTCCTTAGCTCCCACGACCTGATCAACAGGACATTTTTTTTAAAATTCCCTCACAAAAATTAAACAAATCCAGCAATTTGGAGCTCTGACCATATGAATGAAACTATTTGAATTATATACATATTTGCTGGGTACTGCAGTAAGTTGGAACTTTGACTTTAACTTTTGGGATCCCAGTTACAAATCTCTGCTGGCATTTACCAAGGAATTTTCAACAACAAAGAGAAAACCATATGCAACAAACCTAACCAACTTGTTATCATTATTGGTAAACACTTTAATTAAATTTGAATGCTCAGACTGAAATATATTCTTTTCGCATTATTCTTTGTAACCATTTAAAATAGTTATACTGAGTAGAAACATTTCCATATTCCTGGTACCAGTTATAATTCAGTCATGCTGCATGTGACATCTTCAAAAGTTCGAACAATCACAGGGGGGGGTGATTTTTAAACTCCAAGAGTGGGTGAGTTGGGGGCGGGTGGGAGTTGAAAGTAGTTGATTTTTGGCTCGCAACTGCAAAATTTTCGGACTTTGCATTCCCAATAGGAAGCCTGTCCTTTTATGCGCCCAAGATAAACCCGGAAATAAAGCAGGGTTCCAGTCGCGACCCAAAAAACAACTATTTTCAACTCCCACCTGCCTTCAACCCACTTGTTCTTGGGGGTTAAAATCACCCCCAGGATTTCTACCGTCATAATTTTTTGGGATTGCATTGGCAAAAAAAACTCTCTCTGGGGCTTTCAGCAAGAGAAGAATATATATGCACAAACAAAATATACTTACCCCTGAAATTGGTACAGTAGCTAGTGACCCACATTTCTATTAAAAATAGAACAGAATGCAAAATATTTATCAGTGGTTGCTCACATTTTAAAGTGTTTCTGCACTTAAAAAAATAATGCAGGAACTGTATTTAAAATCTATATTCTTGACTATTTTTCTAATGCCTTATAATATATCAGACCCCTCATATGATTTTCCTTCCCATCCCTCTCCTCCATGATCATCCAGAAAGAATGTACTTTCCACCATCAGATGCAATAGATGTGGTTCTAGTTGGTTAATTCAGTGCCAACATACATTATTGCTTGTCCTGAGTAATGAGATAAGATCAGTTGTGTTTATAACTAACAATGGGTATTCTAAAACTTAGTTAACCAATGCCAGCAACCACCCCACCTCCAAAATACACACAATTTTTCAAACACACAAATTAACCCAAATGAATGAAAGCCCTGAATTTAACCCCCACGCTCGATGAGAATGTACACCAAATCATGGATTTGGATGTTACCAGAATAAGAAAAGCTGCATGAAGACAATGAAATTCATTTTGATTAGCATTAAGTAACGGATATGCACTGTTATATTGGTTAAACTTAACAGGGTTTGTCTTGACAGTTTAATAGTGATCATAGAATCATAGAAAGTTATGGCACAGAAGGAGGCCATTCGGCCTATCGTGTCTGTGCTGATACTTATTGTGAGAGAAATTCTGTTGTTATCCAAGGGATATATTCATCTTTTATAGTATACGAGAAATCTGAAAAGTGAATGAACGATATCTTCTCTACCATAAAACTTTTTAAAGCCAATTAGCATACATTCTGTAGTTGAGTTACTAATTGGATTCTTTAAACTGTTATACATTACATTCAGGTTTTTGGAGGGCATTTATCCTGCGAGACTGTCGCATCCTCCCCCCAATATTCGACCCTCCCAGGAGCCTGGCACGATGGCTGATGGGGGACAAGGGATACCTCCACAGACGTGGCTCATGACAACCCTTTGCAACCCAATCATGCCTGAACTATACATTTATAATCAAGGGCCGGGGACCACCAGGGTCATTACTGAGCACACCACAGAGATGCTGAAGCAGAGGTTTAGGTGTCTCGACAGGTCTGGGGCCACCCTTCAATATGCCCTTTAAAGAATTTCCCGTGTTGTCCTGCTGCGCTGCATGCTGAACAACCTCACATTAGAGAGAGAGTTCTTCATTTGAAGGAGGCACAGCAACAGTAGCAGTCCTCATCGGATGAGGAAGACTGAGGGAAGGCGAGGAAGCAGCAGTAGGAGGGCCATCTCAACACCTTGAAAGAAAAGAAAGAACTTGCATTTATATAGGCATTTCACAACCTCAGGACGTCCCAAAGTGCTTTACAGCTAATTAAGTACTTTTGAAGTGTAGTGACTGTTGTAATGTAGGAAACGCAGCAGCCAATTTGTGCACAGCAAAGTGGTAACGACCAGATAATCTAATTTACAGATGTTGGTTGAGGGATAAATATTGGCCAGGACACTGGGAAGAACTCCCCTGCTCTTCTTCTAAATAGTGCAATGGGATCTTTTACATCCACCTGAGAGGGCCTCGGTTTAACGTCTCATCCGAAAAACGGCACCTCCGACAGCGCAGCACTCCCTCACTCAGTACTGAAATGTCATCCTAGATTATGTGCTCAAGTCTCTGAAGTGGGAATTGAACATACAACCTTCTGATTCAGAGGTGAGAGCGCTAGCATTAAATCAAGTAGCTTATACCTAAAACTACAATAAGAATACCTCAGTTGCTAATAATGTACAAGTAATTTGGATTGGCTCACCATTAATCCATAAATTTCTGATGAACTTCTCACATCTGGGAGAATACTCATTGGAACATCAAAGAATCTAGAATAGCAAACAAAGTAATTGTATACCAATAAGATTGAAAGAGCCTCATTTGATGATTGAAGCAGCACTCTGCACCCAACAAGAAGATAAAAATGTCCAAATTTTGACATTTAAAAAGGTAATACAAATGCTCTATGGATATCTCTACTTCCCCTTTACAACATTATGTTCAAAAATCCACGATTGCAGCAATCACATTAATAAATATCTGTGGATGTCAAAACTTACCAAGGATATCAATTGAAAAATTGTTCCTATAAAACAATAGTCTTTAGGCTGCAGCTATTGAACCATTTTAAGTAGATCTGAAGGTGCGCAAAAACCCATACACTTTAAAATACAAAATTAAAAAGTTTTGAAATAACAGCAGACAAATACAATTGTGCGGGGGAAAAGAGAGGGGGCTAATTTGGCTGCAAGAAGGAAGGAACAGTTAGGATAGTGGCAGTTTTTTGTTCCCCCTCTACCTGCTAGTTGAAGAAACTACCTTGCAACATAAATGACGACCAGCAGGAAAACAGAGGTGAAATCTGTACAGAAACTTGGATGAATCCAGTGTCCATTTTATATACCAAGAGGTAATGACGTAACGCTAGTAGTGCCAAACTGACAATAGCCTTCTGTCAAAATCATTTTTTCACAACTAATTGATCTCCTGTGATGATGCACATGTACATTTTTTTAAAAAAAGTATATTTATTGTATTACACAGTATGCATATTTAAATATTTCATGCTATTCCATTGTTCATTCAATAGGGAATTCAGGAGAAACTTCTTTACTCAAAGAGTGGTAAGAATGTGGAAAACGCTGCCACAAGGAGCAGTTGAGGCAAATAGCACAGATGCATTTAAGTAGAGGCTAGATAAGCACATGAAGGAGAAAGGAATAGAAGGGTATCCTAATAGGGGTAGATGAAGTAGGATGGAGGAGGCTCGTGTGGAGCATAAATGCCGGCATAGACCAGTTGGGCCGAACGGTCTGCTTCTGTAGTTTCGATGTAATTTGATGTGACTCATCTTTCTTTGCACTGCTCTCTATTAATTAACTTTATAAGAAAAGGGAAGAAAATGCTGAGCCCTCCAAATATTTATCCTATTATTATTCATGACCCTGCAACATATTTTTGAAGGTAATTTTTTTTGCAACACAAGAAATGACAACTGAAACTGCTCCATGAAATCACTTATCGTTGTGATGCCATTCCTTGTTACAGTCAAGTGACTACCAGGGTCCAATAAGCAACAGTTACCACATAATAACTCAGTCACATTCTTCTCTCAGACCAATTACAGCGCTCAAAAATAATCTTCAAGGGATGAAAGAAACACTTGCATATAGAACGTTATCACATCCCTCAGAAAACTCCCAAAGCACCTCACACAATGAATTACTTTGAAAAGAAATAAAATAAATTATAAATAAATCAAACACACACACACAAACAAATAAAAAACAAATGAACATTTTAGATTCTTCAATGACATACAATAGTTACTGCAAATATTTGAAGCAGAGGAAGATACATGGCTATGGGGGGGCAGTGGAATTAGTTTTGAATTCCTCAAGTAAAGACCCAGCACATACACAGTGGGCCAAATGGAATCTTTTCATGCTATAAACTTCTATTTATTGGCTACATGAAAATGAACACCCTTAAAATTTGAAATGCTGCTCATAGTTGTCCTCACTCAGCTAACAGTGCATAAAAATCTCCATTTCAATTGTTAAATTTAACATACTACCAGAAAAAATAACTATTCAAAGTCAGTCTGAACAAAATATAAGTTTGCAAATTTGCAGAGCAGCATCTCATAACAAGTTTAAAAGCTAGCCAACATGCACAAAACCAAAATGCCTATTCAGTTCCTCTGTACCCTGATCATGATTGTAATCACTCAATACAATAATGGAAATATGTCATTAGATGCAACTTACTGACAGAGCTCAGGATCCCACTTCAGGGTGTTGATGTTGAACAGCATAGTTCTGCTAGCATTGGTCACATCTGTGCAGTGAACACCACCGCCATGTGCACCTGTCAAACACTAAAGCAGACAGCACCTTCATTATCAAAGCAACAGATAAAATAAACAAAGCTTTACATTTTATTACAAGCCTAATGACACTGAATGAAGGGTCCAACTTTTTGTAATAGTCATTTTCACAGTGAGTACTGTGGTAGGAATCTTTGTCTATACCTTCTTTCTAAAAAAGACAATTCCAATAGGGACATATTTGTCTGGTGGTTTTAGTACTGTTTCAGATCAGACTTCAAGATTAAAATTTTGAGTACTTGGAGCAAGGATTGATTTGCAGCATAGATCACTCAATTCAGAATGGCATCGAGGTCAGAATTATTCTCTGAACAGGCCAATGTTTTCATTGTTTTTATTCATCCTAAACTGCATTACAAATGTCAAAAAACAATTTTTTTTCAGGCAACACAGTGGTATTGCACATTAGAGCCATTCTCATACCAGTTTAGAGCAACAGTGGAGAGATAGAGTAGGTTGGGTTAAAGGCAAAAATCAGAAAAGAAACATTTTCATAACATTGCAAAAGAAAAGGCAAACAGTAATGGGGTGTAGATAACAATCTTCCAAAAAAGTAGCATTTTCTGAACTAAATTAATTTCTATAGGATTTCACATTCAGATAAGTATATAAAACATTGTGAGATCAGTTGTAGCCAAAAAAGCGCACTGCTCTAACTTCAGCATATTAGTTATTTTAAGCCATGCAAAATTGGCATTTTAATGCCATAAGAATCAAAATCTAAAGCCTATATTTCTTGCATACAAATCTTAGTTTAAATAAAGGCCATTATTCCAACCACATCTTGCTCCTTTTCTAGTGTTTTTTCACGGCTTATGCACCGAACCAATATACAAATATTTCATAAAAAAACAACTGAATAAGAATTGATCAGAACATTTTCCTGAATGGGTTGCTTGAAGTTTCAATAGTATCAGTAGCTTTACCCATATAAGCCAAGAATCAACTGTTCCAAACATAGCCCGGTTATCCGCCACTGCTTGCTTAACTTGATCCACATTATCCAGAAGCCACCTTAGTTTCACAGCACTGAAATAGGTGCTGATTGGAAGGCCAGTTTTTGCCTAAAACGAAAATCAAAATCAAAAGAAACCAAAAAGGTTAGTCATATAAAAGCCCACTCAGTTACAGTTTTAATACAAGTTTTGTACACATACTGAAAGCTAAGTCTGTGAATAAAAACAGTGCAACATATCTGCAATTGGCATATTTGCGACAAATGAGAAATACAATTAATACATGTCTTGGGATCACTTTTAGTTGGAAAGGTACGAATTGCTACCTAGACAGCAACTTCTATATTCAGATTTCCCAAGAATCGCTCTGTGTGGTTGTGAAAGTACTTTTGCTTGCATCACTATATTCAGGTGTTAATAATCATTATTAGCCAAATGTAAATTTTGTGAATAGTTGCCTAATCTACTGCATGAACATATAGAAAATCTTCTCTATAGGTAGAACATGAACAAAACTTTAGGGGACTTAAGCACGGACATTTTGACCTTATAAAAAAAATACTTTTGAAACAAGCAAATGCCAAACCTACACTGGAGTCACTGATAAATCCCTCACCTGAAGGACGTTTTTGTCTTTCCCTGGTGCACTGTTGATCAGTTTTTCTACAGTTGGCTGTGTCCGAAGGTCAAGCCACACTGATGAGAAAAACACATACAAATATGCCGTAAGTGCAACACTAGTATTGCAAAGGACAATTAGGCAATTGATACAACAGTTTGATAGCCATTAGATCATTGGGGAGCAAATTATTTTGGCAAACATTAACGTTTAAAATCATATGTATTCCCCTGCCTATGAGCCATTTTAAAGCGCAAGCAGGAATTTGCCCAGTTATTAACAATCCAACGATAACTCAGCTTAATGAATCACTAAAAGAAAAAGGTCTTGAACTGAAACAGAATGTGTATACCTCATTACTCCTACTTTCAGAGATTATACAGCACCATCATTTAGTCACAAGTTTAGGTACTTAAGATGTCTGTTACCTCCACCAGCACTCTGAAATAACAAAAGTTTCAACTATTCTGACAAAAGCTCATACTGATAATCCAGAATTGATGCAAGTTTAAAAATGAAAGTCACCTTTTTTTCCTCTAGCAACATGGCCAGAATACACCTAAACACCGAACTTTCTATATTTTTCGACAACAAAAATGTCAAAACATCTACTCAGAAACACAGCATATCTGTAAAAGCAACAATAAAATAAAATAATGGAAATATGTTTGAATACTCTGCTTCATGTGTTTCATTTACAAGACATCACTGGACATTAGAATTTCTGAATTATCCAATTAAGGGTAATTTTCTGAGGATACACTGCTGGAATGAAACGTCACCCATCCCTACTGCATTTCAGAGAATATTGAGTGAGGTTCTCCAGTGCCATGTGCACTTGGAAAATTTTGTGCTGTTTTAATGTAAAATGTACACATTCGAAGACCATTAAAAAGTGTCTTAATATCAAGTGGTCATTTCAGAATTGAGAATTGACATACTTTGCAGCCAAGAAAGTGTTGTGCAATAACGTCTATGTAATGAATTATACTGGCCTAGGCCACAGCAAAGCAGTGTTTTTTTTGCACAATTTGACTGCACTATCTATTCTTATTTTAAAAAGGTACAACTGTGCAGTGAAGTATTAATGCTCAACACATGGATTTGAATGGTGAGGGTGTGAACCCACCATCTTCACTCACAGAAACAGAATCCCAACTTAACTCAATACAATGCTGCAATGTATCAAATTGGACTTGCACAGGATTTCTATGAGTGAAGTTGGTCCTTAATCCCTTATGTACTGCGGTAGAATTCAAGAAGCCAATACCAAGCTAAATCCTAGACAGAAATGCTTCATTTTTGTCACCGTATCCTCCAAAGGCTCCACTGTACACAGCTCAGTAACGGGAAAAAACATTTACACTGTGGAATTTAATTCACTGAGTAAAATAAGAGTCACTAATTATTTTCCCTTTTACATAGAGTTGTGGTACGCCACCTTGAAGCATCAATGCATGATTACACAGATGCAGCATATGCTGATAACATTGATGGAAATGGCTTAAAGGGAGTTAACAAGTTAACAGTATGAGGATAGAATTAACACTCACAGCTGAAACAGTCTTGGTTCACATTATTAACTGAAGTTAATTCAGTTGCTTCACACAGTCAAGCTAAATACATCCAAGACAGTGTCCTCTAATTAAAACTGGTCTTCATAATTCTTGCAATTTGATTTGATTTGTTCATGGTTTTGTGTTAAATTTTTGATGTCTCCTTTCAAAGTAAGGAGAAAAAAGAATCACGGTGGGTTTTGAGCTATCAGTCTATTGCATTTCCTAACTGTAGGAAATAACATTACATCAGCAACCACCAAATCCATGACATTTCATAGAATCATAGAAAATTTACTGCACAGAAAGAGGCCATTTGGCCCATCGTGTCGCGCCAGCTGAAAATGAGTTACCCAGCCTAATCCCACTTTCCAGCAGTTGGCCTGTAGCCTTGTAGGTTATGGCAGGTCAGGTGCATATCCAGGTACTTTTTAGTTGAGGGTTTCTGCCTCTACCACCTTTTCAGGCAATCAGTTCCAGACCCCTACCACCCTCTGGGTGAAAATTAGGGGGGAGCTGAGGAAAAAAAATTAAGAACAGGAGTAGGCCATTCGACCCCTCGAGCCTGCTCCGCCATTTGATAAGATCATGGCTGATCTGATTGTGACCTCAACCCAATTTTCCATCTACCTACTTTAACCTTTGACTCCCTTGTTAATCAGGAATCTATCTAACTCAGCCTTAAAAATATTCAATGACCTTGCCTCCACCACTTTCTGGAGAAGGGAGTTCCACAGACTCATGACCCTCAGGGAAAAAAATTCTCCTCATCTCCGTCGCAAATGGGAGACCCCTTATTTTTAAACTGTGTCCCTAGTTCTAGTCTCTCCTACAATGGGGAACATCCTCTCAGCATCTACCCCTTCTAGTCCCCTTAGGATCTTATATGTTTCAATAAGATCACATCTCATTCTTCTAAACTCCAGTGTATACAGGCCCAACTTATCCAACCTTTCTTCATAAGATAACCCCTCATCCTAGGAATCAGTCGAGTGAACCTTCTCTAAATCGCCACTAAAACAATTATGTCCTTTCTTAAATAAGGAAACCAAAACTGCACACAGTATTCTAGATGTGGTCTTACCAATGCCCTGTACAACCAAAGCAAAACATCTCTACTTTTATATTCCATTCCCCTTGCAATCCTTCTACCAATTACTTTAAATCTATGCACCCTGGTTATTGACCTCTCTGCGAAGGGAAATAGGTCCTCCCTATTCACTCTATCTAGGCCCCTCATAATTTTGTACACCTCAATTAAGTCACCCCTCATCCTTCTCTGTTCCAAAGAAAACAACCCCAGCCTATCCAATCTTTCCTCATAGCTAAAATTCTCCAGTTCTGGCAACATCCTCATAAATCTCCTCTGTACCCTCTCTAGTGCAATTACATCCTTCCTGTAATGTGGTGAACAGAACTGTATGCAGTACTCAAGCTGTGGCATAACTAGTTTTATTATACAATTCTAGCATAACCTCCCTGCTCTTATATTCCAAGCCTCAGTTAATAAAAGAAAGTATTCCATATGCCTTCTTAACCACCTTATCTACCTGTCCTGCTACCTTCAGGATCTGTAGACAAGCACTCCAAGGTCCTTCACTTCCTCTACAACTCTACAACCAGTTCTTTACCCAAACACACGGAACAGCCATGGGGACCAAATTCGCACCCCAATACACCAACATTTTCATGCACAAGTTCGAGCAGGACTTCTTCACTGCACAGGACCTCCAACCAACGCTATACACCAGATACATCGACGACATTTTCTTTCTATGGACCCACGGCGAAGAATCACTAAAGAGACTACACGATAACATCAACAAGTTCCATCCCACCATCAAGCTCACCATGGACTACTCCTCAGAATCAGTTTCTTTCTTGGACACACGAATCTCCATCAAAGACGGGCACCTCAGCACCTCACTCTACCACAAGCCCACGGACAACCTCACGATGCTCCACTTTTCCAGCTTCCACCCTAACCACGTCAAAGAGGCCATCCCCTATGGACAGGCCCTGCGAATACACAGGGTCTGCTCAGACGAGGAGGAACGCGATGGACACCTACAGACGCTGAAAGACGCCCTAGTAAGAACGGGATGTGACGCTCGACTCATCAATCGACAGTTCCGACGGGCCACAGCGAAAAATTGCATAGACCTCCTGAGAAGACTAACACGGGATGCAACCAACAGAGTACCCTTCGTCGTCCAGTACTTCCCCGGAGCGGAGAAACTACGCCATGTTCTCCGCAGCCTTCAACATGTCATCAATGACGACGAACACCTCGCTATGGCCATCCCCACACCTCCACTACTCGCCTTTAAACAGCCACACAACCTCAAACAGACCATCGTTCGCAGCAAATTACCCAGGTTTCAGGAGAACAGCGTCCATGACACCACACAACCCTGCCACGGTAACCTCTGCAAGACATGCCAGATCATCGACACAGATACCACCATCACACGAGAGGACACCACCCACCAGGTGCATGGTTCATACTCCTGTGACTCGGCCAACGTTGTCTACCTCATACGTTGCAGGAAAGGATGCCCCAGAGCATGGTACATTGGCGAGACCATGCAGACGCTGCGACAACGGATGAACCGCGCAACAATCGCCAGACAGGAGGGTTCCCTCCCAGTCGGGGAACACTTCAGCAGTCAAGGACATCCAGCCACCGACCTTCGGGTAAGCGTACTCCAAGGCAGCCTTCGAGACACACGACAACGCAAAATGGTCGAGCAGAAATTGATGGCCAAGTTCCGCACCCATGAGGACGGCCTCAACCGGGATCTTGGGTTCATGTCACGCTACACGTAACCCCACCAGCGAACAAAAGTTATCTGTTTTTAATATAACGGGTCATTTTCTGTCGTTCTCTTCCTTCCGGATGTTTCTATGTTTCTGCCTCTCTCTCTCTCTGTTTTTTTTTTTTGGTTGTTTGTATATTCGGTGGCCCTGTAAGTAAAACTTCTCTGTCTGAACGCTTTGATTGCCTTGGCAACGGGCAGTTGGAAAGACTATCTGTAATCACCAGGTATTGTTCTGTGATTTATAAATGCGAAAGGTTCGAGGATTTCATTTCCACATTCACCTGAGGAAGGAGGAAGCCTCCGAAAGCTTGTGATTTTCAAATACAATTGTTGGACTATAACTTGGTGTTGTAAAATTGTTTACAATTGTCAACCCCAGTCCATCACCGACATCTCCACATCACATATAGAACTCTCAGTATCCTCCCATTTATTGGGTATTCCCTTGCCTTGCTTGCCCTCCCCAAATGCATTACCTCACACTTCTCCCAGATTGAATTCCATTGCCACTTTTCTGCCCACCTGATCAGTCCATTGATATCTTCCTGCAGTCCACAGCTTTCCTCCTCACTATCAACCACACCGCCAATTTTTGTACCATCTGCAAACTTCTTAATCATGCCCCCTACATCTAAGTCCAAATCATTAATATATACCACAAAAAGCAAGGGACCTAGTACTGAGCCCTGTGGAACCCCATTGGAAACAGCCTTCCAGTCAGAAAAGCATGCGTCGGCCATTACCCTTTAGAGTCATAGAATCATAGAAAGGTTACAGCACGGAAGGAGGCCATTCGGCCCATCGAGTCCGCGCCAGCTCTATGCAAGAGCAATCCAGCTAGTCCCACTCCCCTGCCCTTTCCCCGTAGCCCTGCAAATATTTTCCTTTCAAATACTTATCCAGTTCCCTAATGAAGGCCATGATTGAATCTGCCTCCACCGCCCCCTCAGGCAGTGCATTCCACATCCTAACCACTGGCTATGTAAAAAAGTTTTTCCTCATGTCACCTTTGGTTCTTTTGCCAATCATCTTAAATCTATGTCCTCTGGTCCTTGGCCCTTCCGCCAATGGGAACAGTTTCTCTCTATCTACTCTGTCTGGACCCTTCATGATCTTGAATACTTCTATCAAATCTCCTCGCAACCTTCTCTGTTCCAAGGAGAACAACCCCAGTTTCTCCAGTCTATCCATGTAACTAAAGTCCCTCATCCCTGGAATCATTCTAGTAAATCTCTTCTGCACTCTCTCTAAGGTCTTCACATCTTTCCTGAAGTGCGGTGCCCAGAACTGGACCAATTGAGCCAATTTTGGATCCAACTTGCCACTTTCCTTTGGATCCCATGGGGTTGTACTTTTTTGACCAGTCTGCCACGTGAGACCTTGTCAAAAGCCTCGCTAATATCCATGTAGACTACATCAAATGCACCTCCCTCATTGAATTTTTTGAGGTGGTAACAAGGAGGGTCAATTAAGTTAGTCAGACACAACCTTTCTTTAACATATCCGTCCTTGATTACTCCATGCCTTTCTAAGTGACAGTTTATCCTGTCCTTCAGAATTGATTCCAATAATTTGCCCACCATCGAGATTAGATTGACTGGCCTGTAAACACTCGGTCTTATCCCTCACTCCTTTTTAAACAATGTTAGAACATAAGAAAATAAGAAACAGGAGCAGGAGTAGGCCATCCGGCCCCTCGAGCCTGCTCTGCCATTCAACAAGATCATGGCTTATCTTTTACCTCAACACCATTTTCCTGCACCATCCCCATATCCCTTGTGCCTTTAATATCTAGAAATCTATTGATCTCTGTTTTGAATGTACTCAATGAATGAGCCTCCACAGCCCAGAAGTTGTGTCACCAGATGTTTGTCGGGTGCCAGTCTCGGCATCCCCGACGGACAGGCACTCGAGGGTGCGGCCGATCTGCAGGGCCTCCTGCTCCGCGTCTGTGAGGACCACTATTTGATGCGGCCTTCCCTTCAGTCCTCGCCCTATCGTGTGCATTCTGAGCTCTCTTCTCCTAGAAGGGGAGAAAGTACAGAAGTGTGAGTGGGTGAGGGTGAAGTGACCAACCAATGAATGCATTGCTTTGGGTGAGGCTGACCGTGAAAGAGATGCATCAGAGGGTGAGTGTGAGACAGAGTCATCACATCGGATGAGGATTGGGGTGAGTGGTAGTGGTGGGGTGACTAATAGGGACGTGAGGAAGTGCTGGTAAGTTGAGGGTGAGCTTAAGTGGGTGTGAGGAGTGATGTGATGGAGTAGTCTTGGCAGTGCAAAATGAGTTGTGGCAGGGAGTTGGGGGGGGGAGGGCGGTGATATGGAACACGGAATGCAGGAGAATCAATAAGTGTACTCACTTTTGCTGACCTAGTTAGGTCATTGAAAAGCTTCCTGCACTGGACCCAGGTGCAGGAGATGTTGCTGCTGCTGGTGACCTCCTCTGCCACCTCGAGTCAAGCCTTCTTGGTGGCAGGTGCAAGGTACTTCCTTCCATCCATGGGGTAAAAGACTTCCCTCCTCCTCCTCACCTCATCCAGTAGCTGCTGCATCATTGAACCTTGGAGCAGCCTTGCCCCTGTGTTGCTCCATATTGTGTGTTTTTTGGTGTTTGCTCCAGCAAAAGCCATTGAAGCAATGGCCCTTTAAATATAGCCGCTCCAGCTGACAGCCTGTCATGCGGATGTGCAGTCCGCCCACTGTGCAGCTTTCGGATGGCAAACCCGGAAGCCACGTAAAGGGCCACCAATTAACTTGCGATCACGTGGGAAACAGTAGGATTTTATTAGTTGGGTTCCCCGCGCGCCCACTGACCCCTCCACTGCCATCCCGCCACCCATACAAAATCAAGCCCCATTTGTGAAAAAGTTACAGTGAGTATGTGATCTGGCCTAAACTGTGCACTTTACCAAGTGCCATCTTGACATGACAAAGTCAGTTCTCGTTAATGGTAGGTTTAATTTTAATATAAATTGCGTCTTGTTAAGCTGGACACAAAACAGCCCAAAAATTCCAATAGCAAAGTCAGAACCAAGGTGGAACAGGACTTCCACCAGTTTTCAGGTATTGGTGTTGAACCTGCCATAAATTGTTGGGTCATCTAATTTAAACAGGCAGAGGTGTGCAGGCTATGTAAATACAGTCTCCAACAGTTCAGATACACTAAGGCCTGGAGTGGCTGAAAATAACACGGATGGGGGTTAGGCCCCAAATGGGCCATTGTAAGAAAAGCATTATACAAGCTTTCTGTATAATATTGTAAACCTTATTAAGGAAAAGCAATATGTCAGTTTTTTCTGTGAACAAAGGCATTCTGTCTATTCAAAACAAGCTTTTTATGACCTTGTGCAAGAGAGGGCCTCTGAGTAACTAGCATCTGGTGCCATCCTCATCTCCTGCTTATAAGTTAGAAAAGGGGAGTTGTCTCTTGCTTTATTATGTTTTAGGTAAGGATAAGAGCTCTTGACATCTCAGAGGCAACTAATCATGAGGGAGGTGGTAAAGTCAGATGTGTGTATAAGGGAGGGGATGATTCCCCATGAGACAGAGAGGATGAATGATGATGGGACGCCTATGTAGAGTTAATTGTCTCTAAAATATATATATAATGTCGGGTACCCTGTCGTATTGATTAGAACATTCTTGGAGCGAGGTTGGATTGCTCAACTAATCAAAGACCTTCGATAATGCACTTCGAGTTCTTGAACAGTGATAAACTTTGTCAGGTTGTATTCATATTACTAGCATATTTAATTCTACTCTTGTATTTTAACATCTTTGTTACTTATTATAACTCCTTAATAAAGCTATTATATTTTGGAACAAAACACCTTGCAGCCTTTTTGTTTAAAGACTAGAACTGTAAAATAGATTACTTACAGCCAGAATGTACCTGGCAGGATGAATGGAAGTGAGGAGGGGTGGGCAGAGTGTGTGTGGAGGTGGTACCTGGAGGAGATCATAGACGTGGTCCAGCAGCAAGACATAAACTTGTGGCAATACTGGAGGGAGCAGGGAATCTGGGTGACAAGGATGGCAGCCAGAACAAATAACGAGGTTGCCTATTTCACAGATCTGGGCCTGTATGTCTGTGTAACAGAGATACAGAGCAGGAGGGACGGTCAGTTTGGAGTTGAGGGTCAGAGACCCACCTAGAATATGGGAGGCATTTTGTGGTGGAAGGTGGATGTGGCAGTGGTTGCTACCCCCAGAACCCCAGGACTCCTTTGCAATGCAAGAAGTTTAACAACATCACCAGAACAGTCAAGGTAAGCTACTCGCTCATTTGACTCTTCCTTGAAGTCTGTGTGTGTGTGGCACTCCTTCATTCATTACACTCAAGGTGCTAGTGGAATCAGAAGCAAAAGTGGAATCTGACAGTGGGGAGTAGAGGCTCCGCAGAAGTCAGTCTCTGGCCCCCGAGCCCGTGACTCAGATCTCTGGGCTCCTGCTCTGAAAAGAAGGAATGATGGATGAGCATCAGACTCACATGGAGGCATCAAGTACTATTAGAGTCTCATGCCATTCTCAGTGCCAATATCAAAGAAGGATTTAACACAATGCAGCAGTGTCCTGGAGCAGACTGTGGCACCACAAACATCCGCATCCGTCTCCCTGACGGAGAAGCTACCAGACTAATCAGTGCATCCAAAGTGGATGCTTTGACCACTGGCCATCAGGCCTTGGGGTTCCGCTTGGGGGAGAACGATGGAAAGCGACTCCTGAGAGCTTCAGGGCAACATGTCTCAGTGGGTTGCCAGATTTAACTGATACCATAAGTTCTGCCCTCCTGCTTATTAGGCACTCAGATCCAGAAGCAAAACAAATGTCATAGCCAAAGTCCATCTACATGATGCCTCCTCAATCCCGATGATAGCTTGTGTGACCTTTTAGCTAATGACCTTAGATGCTTGTTTGTGTAGGTGTTAAGATAAGAGAACGAGGCTGACCACAGACCTAGAATGGTCACGCAGTCTTCAAAGTCCTTCTGTGATTCAGAAGCCCTGAGACAAGGACCATCTTAATCCCAAGAGTCTCATGATACCACAGTGCAGCTAAGCACGACTAGCATCCCTGGCCCTCAGGTTATCATCTTGGTGCAGCAACAGGATAGCAAATTTAAAAAAGTAAAATAAAATGCCAAGAGTAGCAACGTTCAGTAGCATTCTTTGAAAATGAAAAGCAAGAAGCACCCTGTGAAACCTACTACTTTTAATTTTTCTCAGAAATGTACAATAATGATCCATTTTAGCAGACAGTCTGCAAGGGCTCGATTTTAGGATCGTGCTTCCGGCGGGTTCCCAGCGGGGTGGCCCTGAAAATCCCGATATCCGGTCACGTGACCGGATTGCGACGAAATCCCGGCCACTTCCGGGTACCGCGCTGACGTGCGGGGCTGCGCGCGCAAGCCCCGCTGGTGGGAATCCCGCAGGCAATTAAAGCCAGCGGGGTTCCACTTGAGAGTACTTACCTTGCTTGTTGTGGTCAGTTAATGAGCTGAAGCAGCTGTCAAAAGAGGAAGTGTGGGATTTTCGGTTCAAGGCAGTGAGTTTCCCACACTGGGGGAAACAGTCCCTCCTCAACCAGGCGTGTTGCAGCCAGCAGCCTGTGGCAGGTGCCAAGGTGCGCTCCACGGGGGAGAGCCCTCACCCACGCAGGAGGCCACCGCGTCACATAGGGCAACCCCTGCCCTCCACCACCCCCCGCCAAGCCAGAGGACAGACCGACACGAAACCGCAGCCCCAGTCCGAGGAACCACACACCTACCCTGCACAACCCCTCAGACCAACACCTGCCAGTTGGGTGGTGTGTGGAGACCCTCGGAGGACGAAGAGCATGACCAGCACCAGCAGCCTCGCAGTCCACGCCGTCCGCCGCAGAGACGTGGATCCCCCCAACACGGTGTTGTTGCACGCCCACCTGCACAGCAGGAGGGAGGGCTACCGCAGAGAGAGACGCGTCGCAGAGGGCACTACCCTCGCCACAGGGTCCACAGACCGAGGCGCAGCTCCCCGGATCTCTCCGAGCAGCAGTGCACAGGGAGGCGCAGATTCGCTCGACATGTAGTCGTGGAGATCTGCAGCCTCTTTCATGCCGAGCTGCTACTGGCTGGCCCCAGCACCAACTGCTTACCTGTCGCTGTCAAAGTCACCACTGCCCTCCACACCTTCTCCTCCGCATCCTTCCAGGGTGCAGCCGGCTACACCGCCGATGTCTCTCAGTCGTCTGCGCGGACGAGCCCTGCAAATACACCTGCACCTACTCTGCAGTAACACGATGGGTGGCATCAGTGGTGGGTCCTCATAGTGATACCCAGGAGCGGGCATTATTGGACACAACGGACAGGATTCGCGGAGACATGGCAGTGGTGGTGTCAATATAATGTGTGCTGTTTGTTGCTCTGAAATTCAATATGGGTAACACCCATGACAAACCCTCAGACACCCTTGTGCACCCCCTTCATGCTGACGAGACGTTTGCCTTATGCACATATGTGATGCATGCCCTGTGGCTGCAGCACAGGTAGTGACAGGTTGAGTGAGGCTGGCCGTGAGGGAGATGCACGAGAGGGTGAGTATGGGATGGAGCAATGAGATTGTATGAGGATTGGGTTGCCTGTTAGTGGCAGGATGAGTACTGGCGAGGTGAGTAGGTGGAGGTAAGATGAGGATGGGGTTTGAGTGGGTATGAAGGGTGATGTGACAGAATAGTGTTGGCGGTGCCGAAGGAGATGTGGGGTGGGGGCAGTGTTGTGGCAGACGGAGTGCAGGGGAAAAACTTTGTGTTCTCACTGCGGCTGACCTACTGCGGTCACTGGAGCGCCTCCTGCACTGTATGCAGGTGGGCGATATGTTGGTGGCGCAGGTGACCCCCTCTGCCACCTCGAGCCAGGCCTTCTTGGTGGCAGAGGCAGACCGCTTCCTCCCGCCCGCCGGGGGGAAGATCTGTGTCCTCCCCCTCCTCCTCACCCCATCTGATGATACCTGGGGTGAGGCATCATTAAACTGGGAGCAGCCTTCCCCCTGGGCTGCTCCATGCTGCAATTTGTCCCATTGGTTGCAGCATCTGTCAGTGGAGGACTGCCCCTTTAACTAGAGAGCCTCCAGCTGACAGATCGCACTGCACATGCGCAGCCCGACCGACGCGCAGGCCAGCGCCGTGGACCCCGGAGGAGCAGGTAATTGATTCCTATTAGTGGGTTGCCTGCCACGATCGCGTGGGCAACCCACTAATTTCGCCGAGCGTGTTGACCACGCTCCCGGAGGACCACCCGCTGGGAACCCGCAGGCCTGCTAAATTCGAGCCCCAACTGTTTGAGGGGGTAAGCAAATGAAGAAAACAACTTACCAATTGCATTGTAGAGGGGAAGCCCTGTTACTTTGTCCCAAACGATCGTTGTTTCTCTCTGATTGCTAACTCCAATTGCTAGAATCGAAAAAATTACAAAATTTGTTAATTTTTTGCCCAAGAAAAATAACAAGAAATCTTAAACATATTTCTAAATTATCTCTATAAATATTTTTGAAAAGAGTCTCTTCTTCCTTCCTCCAAAAAATATAAGGGCAGATTTTCCAGTCAGTGGGAACAACCATGCAAAGACCAGGAAAGTCAGCTAGGATCTACCTAAAGTGCTAATGCATATTGTGTGTGAGAGCTTCATTATAATACTCCAATTGTCCCCCATGCCTCATGTGATTTCCTGCCCAATTAGGATGGGAGGTGCTGCGCTGTGTATGATTTTAATATTTGGCTGTTTTGTGTACTTTTCCCCCCCATTTCTTTTGGTTGCTCTTCAGTGGGTTTTTTTCTTTTTTGTACTTTGTTGACATAACAATATGCAGAGAATGTTTATTTCAAACAAAAACAGCCAAATATTAAAATCATAAGAAAGCAGGCTGTGGTACAAACTTCTACAAGAGTTCAGCAGAACATTTAAGACTATAGAAGAAAAGTAAATATGAAAAGGAGCTATTACAGTTTAAACTTCCACATAGGAACATAAAAACAGGAGGTGGTCATTCAGCCCCTCAAGTCTATTCCGCCATTCAATTAGATCATGGCTGATGTGTATCTTAACTCCATTTACCCCCCTTGGTTCCATATCCCTTAATACCCTTACCCAACAAAAATCCATCAATCTCAGTTTTGAAATTTTCAACTGACCTAGCCTCAATTGCTTTTTTTTTTTGGGGGGGGGGGGGTGGAAAAAGAGTTTTCCAGATTTCCACTACCCTTTGTGTGAAGAAGTGCTGCCTAACATCACCCCTTAATGGCCTAGCTCTAATTTTAAGGTTATTCGCTCCTTATTCTGGACTCCCCCACCTAAGGAAATATTTTCTCTGTATCTACCCTATTGAATTCCTTTATCAATTAAAGACCTCTATTAAATCACCCCTCAATCTTCTGTACTGGAGGAAATACAAACCAAGTTTATGCCATCTGTCCTCATAATTTAAACAATTCAGCCCCAGTATTATTCTGGCGAATATATGCTGCACCCCGTCCAAGGCTAATATATCTTTCCTGAGGTTTGGTGTCCAAAACTGAACACAGTGCTCCAGATAGGGTCTGATCAACACTTTGCATAACTGAAGCATTACTTAAGAACATAAGAAATGGAGCAAGAGTAGGCCAATCGGTCCCTCGAGCCTGCTCCGCCATTCAATAAGATCATGGCTGATCTGATCCTAACCTCAAATCTAAATTCATGTCCAATTTCCTGCCCGCTCCCCGTAACCCCTAATTCCCTTTACTTCTAGGAATCTGTCTATTTCTGTTTTAAATTTATTTAATGATGTAGCTTCCACAGCTTCCTGGGACAGAGTGAGCTCGCTGGTGTGTCAGCAGGGTGGATGACTGAGTGAATCTCTTCCCACACACAGAGCAGGAGAACGGCCTCTCCCCAGTGTGAACTCGCTGGTGTGTCAGCAGGGTGGATGACTGAGTGAATCTCTTCCCACACACAGAGCAGGAGAATGGCCTCTCTCCAGTGTGAGTGCGTTGGTGTGACAGCAGTTCATTTCTGTTTTTAAATCTCTTCTCACAGTCAAGAGCATTTAAAAGGTCTCTCAACAGAGTGAACTCGCTGGTGCGTCAGCAGGGTGGATGACCGAGTGAATCCCTTCCCACACACTGAGCAGGTGAACGGTCTCTCCCCAATGTGAACTCGCTGATGTGACAAATGTTGTGATGACTGAATGAATCCCTTCCCACACACGGAGCAGGTAAACGGCTTCTCCCCAGTGTGAGTGCGTTGGTGTGTCAGCAGATTACTTTTGCTTTTCAACCTCTTCTCAGTCAGAACATTTAAAAGGCCTCTCCCCAGTGTGAACTCGTTGGTGTATCAGAAGGTCGTATGACTGAGTGAATCCCTGCCCGCACATGGAGCAGGTGAATGGCCTCTCCCCAGTGTGACTGCGTCGATGAGTTTCCAGCTCTGACGGGAAATTGAATCCCTTCCCACAGTCCTGACATTTCCACGGTTTCTCCGTGGTGCGGGTGTCCTTGTGTCTCTCCAGGTTGGACGATCAGTTGAAGCCTTGTCCACGCACAGAACACGTGTACGGTTTGTCCCCGCTGTGAATGGTGTGATGTTTTTTCAGGCTGTGTAACTGGTGAAAGCTCTTTCCACAGTCAGTGCAGTGGAACACTCTCACTCGGGTGTTTGAAATCTTCTCCCACAGACAAAACAAACAAACATTTCTCCTTCTATATTCAAAGGCCGATGAGACTCAGGTCCTGATGATTCGAGTGACTCTGTCAGATCTTGACATGATCTTTGGTTTGAGTTTCCTGTCTGCAAATCCTCCCCTTCTAATACCCTGTTGCGGACACGATCTCTGCCTCACTCCCCGCCCGCCGCGCATGCTCAGCTCACACTGTCCAGGTGATTGACGGGAGCTCCAGACCAATAGGAAGAGCGGAGAGGGACTGGAGGGTCCTCACTTTTACATTTCAACTCCCTTGAGCTAAAGGCCAACATTTCATTAGTCATTTTTGTTGCTTTTTGTACCTGTGCACTAGCTTTTAGCGATTTGTGTACATGGACACCTAAATCCCTTTGCTCCTCCACAGCTCCTAATCTCTCATAGATCATTAAGAAAATATTCCCATGTGTCTTTCTTGGATCCAAAGTGGATGACCTCACATTTCCCCACATTGAACTCCATCTGCCATATTTTTGCCCACTCACTTAATCTGTCCATGTCCTTTTGTAACTTCCTGCTCCCATCTACACAACTTACTATGCCTCCTAACTTAGAGTCATCTGCAAACTTGGATATACAGCCCTCTATTCCTTCATCCAAGTGATTAACATATATGGTGAGAAGCTGAAGCCCCAGTGTAGATCCCTGGGGAACACCACTTGTTACATCCTGCCAGAAAACATTCCCTTTATCTGTACCCTACCTCCCAGCTAATTACCAAGCCACGTCACAAGGTTACATCTAATTCTGTGCACTTTTATTTTTGCTAATAAAAACTGTCTCTAATACATTCTAGAAATTCATTACTGTTGCTATTTGAACTGTTCTGTTTGTCCCTGTCTGTGTAAAAATTAAAATCTCCCATTATAATCACATTATTTTTGCTACATGCTGATAATATGTTGCTACTGATCTCTGGATTCATACACCTCCCTCTTCCATTACATCATTATCATCAGGAGGTCTGTAGACAACTCCTACTGGAGTTTTGCATTCTTTGCCATTCCTTAATTCTACCTACAGCGCCTCCACTGCCTGATCACCCTTACTGAAATCCATTCTTTGTACTGCTGTATGTGCTTTTTATTAATATTGCTACTCTTCCTCCTTTCCCAATTTCCGTGTCCTTTCTAAAGATCCTATAGCTTGTAATATTTAGCTTCCAATCATACCCAGCTCTCTGCAATGGCTACTATTTCAAACCCTTTAAGTGTCCTCCAATAAGAGCTTGTAATTACTGGACCCTTCTTCAGTTCGGGTTGGTTACCAAATATATCAAATTTTTGTGCAAGCAGAGAAGTAGGTTTGAAATGTTGCAAGTTGAAGGAGCACATATACTTGGAATACTGTGTACAGTTCTTGTCACCCTATTATAGAAAGGATATTATTAAACTAGAAAGAGTGCAGAAAAGATTTACTAGGATGCTACCGGGACTTGATGGTTTGACTTATAGGGAGAGGTTGGATAGACTGAGACTTTTTTCCCTGGAGAGTAGGAGGTTTAGGGGTGATCTTATAGAAGTCTATAAAATAATGAGGGGCATAGATAAGGTAGATAGTCAAAATCTTTTCCCAAAGGTAGGGGAGTCTATAACGAGGGGGCATAGAATTTAAGGTGAGAGGGGAGAGATACAAAAGGGTCCAGAGGGGCAATTTTTTCACTCAAAGGGTGGTGAGTGTCTGGAACGAGCTGCCAGAGGCAGTAGTCGAGGCGGGTACAATTTTGTCTTTTAAAAAGCATTTGGACAGTTACGTGGGTAAGATGGGTATAGAGGGATATGGGCCAAGTACAGGCAATTGGGACTAGCTTAGTGGTATAAACTGGGCGACATGGACATGTTGGGCCGAAGGGCCTGTTTCCATGTTGTAAACTTCTATGATTCTATACAGTGACAGACGTGTGCTCAATCTGCAGCCTATCCTGTGTATCAGCAGCTGATTCTGTGTTATAACAATAAGCTTTGTGAAGCCCTTACAAGAGGTCAGTTTATCAATAAGTTTCAGTTGTAAGTTGCAGTGCCACCCTGCGAGAACATGGACATGCAAGGCAAGCACTGAAAGTTACAAGGTTTTAACTGGCTGAGCTCACCACCACCTTCTCAAGGGCAATTATGGATGGGCAATAAATGCTGGCCTCGCCAGAGACGCCCACATCCCATGAACGAATATAAAAAAAAATTGGTCTGCAGTAAATGTGTAACAGGTTGAAAGACAACACTTTGTAGCATGCATACTAGGCCATCTACCTGGTGCACAGTACTGCTGTGTTGCCGTTTCTTGCATCTTTCTTAAAAGTTAATTCTGGCAGTCAACTCCTGACAGCGTGCTGCACTGCTGTTCTCTGGGGTGGGTGCCCTGGAGTACCAAACAAAACATGTAGCAGTGCCTCCACTTAGTCAGCCATCAAACAAAGAGCTTGGACACTATGCCACTCACTTGTCCATAGTTTCCATTTCCTGCCATCCACATCTTTTTAACCAGCCACTTATTTGACCTGCATAGCCATTGGAAAGACAGCCAAAATTTGTTGACCCACATGCAGCTACTTACTTTTAATTGGCTACATCCCCTGAAGAGCTGTTAACAGCTGGCTATTGCACATCCCCCTTTGTTAATTATGGCCAGGAACTAACTATACATATGAAATAAGGGCTGACTCCAGAAGAGCCCGTAGGATCAGCTGTTCCCAGTTTTACTGAGTGCAAAGCTCTCACAACATTGGTCCCACAGCCCCAAGTCCCAAGACTGGAAAATCTACCTCATAGTTCTGACACCTGTATCTTCCACGGTTATGGTAACTAAGCTGTTGACTGCATCAAACTTGCTATCTATACATTCATTTTTTCAGGTCAATAAGTTGTTCCAGTTTTTGCGTCGCAAAAGGTCAGATTGTTTAAATGTGGTTTTGAAGGAAGCAATATAAATCATCTTCATTATGCAAGTTTATTCAGTTCTTTGCTTCTGCAGGCAATCCTTAGGTGCATTGATTAGTTTTTTCTAAGATGTTAATAAATCCATTTTATCATGTTCATAACAGCAAAGATTTAAAAATTAAATACCTTTAACACTGGAAATGTCAATCTTGAGTTGCTTCAATTTATCACATGTCTTCTCAATACACTCAAAAACAGAATGTAAAATCTCCTTGGGATCCTCTTCCACCCACCTTTAACATAAAACAAAGATAAAAAGTTTTGATGAACATATACAAACATACGAAAAATGACAGGTAAAGATCAGCTGGTCACCAAGCCTGTCCCATAGTGGCAGGGTGCAACCTAAGCACACCATCACTCTCATCTGTGTCCCCACCCCACCTCCACCCCCACCCATGCAATCTCTTGGGAGACACAAAATACCAGAGAAAAAACCTTAGGCTAACTTAGGAAAAAAAAACTTAGGAAATCTCTCTCTGACCCCCAAAAGTGATCAAACAAGTTCCAGGAGATGACAGTGCATGGGTGATATATTCCCTCTCAATGACCCACCTACCTTCTGTGTGCAGTTACATTGACCGTTCTCAGGAACTCAGCCAGCTCCCCTTTGAATGCTTGTAGTGAATCCTTGTACTGACTGAATGTGCCAAAAACTTGTTCCAGAGGTGAATAACGCTATGAAGAAAAGTATCACCAAGCATCTAACCTAGTTCTGTGCTTTGTGACTTATACTTATGTCCCTGGTCCTCCCTAATATACCTGGCTTGAATAGCCTATCCACTTGGACCAAGTCTAATTCTTTCAGCATTTTGAAAACCATAATTAAATTAATTTCTTTACTTAGCTGTTGGGTTGACACCCCTGGCCAAGCCTGCCCAACCTGTTTTATAACAAGTTGAAATCATTTACGCGACACCCTGCATCTAATAGCCGTTACTGCCAAGAGATGGCAATAACATCTGCCACTGTTTGTCTGACTCAATTTTTGAAGGTCTCATACCACTGATCACTTCTCATAACTTGTTTCAACATCTTGTAACATTGTTCCTTGATTTTTAAGTTCTGTACTGACAAGTAGCCCTGACGTCTTTATCCAAGAAGAGAAAGATAGATCAAGAGTGCCATGCATTTTAAGAGAAATTAAGAATTTTGCAATTTTTTTAATGGACATGAATGAAAAGCATGTGAAAGAATACAATATTCAAAAGACACTATGAGGCAAACCATGGTGAGAAATATGATGAGTACACAGTTACGTGAAGATAATTTTTTTGAAATATTCCAAACGTTTACTAATAAGTGATGCTGCTGTTAAGGCAAGCTATGTGGTTGCCCATGAAATAGCTGTGTCATTGAAACCATTTGCTGAGGGAGAATTTTTAAAGAACTGCATGCTAAAAGCTGCAGAAATAGTGGCCCCAATATTTATGGGGAGCTGGGAGGGTGTGGGGGAGTGAGGTAGTGCGTCTAAAACCTGGCAAGGGCAGGGACGCGGAGGTCCTGCTGAATTTTTTCTTCCGTTTCCCGTCTGGCAGCCGGCCAGGTTGACACGCTGGCCAGCTGCCGAGCGGGAAAGCCAGTGGCAGGAGGCCGCAACCAGGAACCGTTGGGGATGGTCCCTGGCAATTGCAAGGGAAAGATTGGGGTTTGGGGGACAGGTCGCTGATTGCAGCAGCGAGGAGAGGACGAAGGCTTCCTTGAGGGGCAAGGCGGGGGGAGCACTCCTGCTCCTCCTGGCCCACCAGGATTGCTATAAAAAGCACTAACCTACTGCAGCTGGCAGGTATTGCCTCCATTTCACTGCCGGGTTTCTCGAGCCTTGGGAAACCTGGCCGGCAGCTGTTAGATTTAAATCTGGCTCTCAGCTGCACTGTGGGGGCCGGATTTAAATATGATAAATGAAGTGTCGCCACGTAACCCTCGCCGTAAAATGGCAGCAGGCACATGCGTGGCAGGTAGGTGATGCATTTCCTGAGTTTTCATTTTTAACCTCCTCCACCCCGACCCTCTCCCACCTGTAGTGGGGGGAGGGGGTCAATATCGAGGCCAGTGTGTCCAGATAAGCAGCAGCCGTTTGCAAATATCAGCCTTTGAAGAAACGCAATCGCTGAGAATTTGAACAATCAACTCCGGGTCAAAGCAAAGTCCTTTGTTGCTTTTTCAATTGCAATAGATGAAAGCACTGATGTAATTGATGTGGCTCAGTTAGCAATATACACTCGTGGAGTTGGTGAGAACATGTGCATAACAGAGGAGCTTGTAGAATTGGTGCCGATGAGAGACATAACAACACATATGACCTCTTCAACAACTTGGTGGGAGCTCTGGATGAGTCTGATGTGGACTGGATAAGAGCTGAGAGTCAGGCCACAGACAGGGCACCCTCAATGGGGGCAAGAAAGCTGAAGTTGTGGCAAAATTGAAGACAAAATTGCAAACTTAGCAACCCAAATTAGCAGTTTAGTAATTTTCACTGCACTTTACATCAAGAAGCTCTGTATGGTAAAACTTTGAAAGTGAATCATATTATGGATGTTGTTACTAAAACTTTAAATTTTATTCAAGGTACTGGTCGGTCTCAATCACCGGTAGTTTAGACAGTTGTTGAAAGAATGTGACATTCACTGTGGATTGCCATATCACACTGCAGTTTGGTGAGCAAATCGGGGTGCTGTGTTGAAGTGCTTTTTTGAATTGCATGGTAAGATCTAACTGTTCATGGATCAGAAGGGGAAAGATGTTACTGAATTAAAAGGACAATGAATGGGTTCAAGACCTTGCTTTCATGGTAGATATTACGGAGCACCTGAACTAGTTCAACAGAAGAATGCAGGGACGGATCCAAGTAGTGACAGAATACTATGACACCATTCGCATTTTCCAGATTAAGCTTCAGCTGTAGAAGCAACTTTCCCAGAGTAACTTGGCATATTTTCCTGCCTTGAAATCACTACATGACACTGCTGGGACTTAATATGATGGCACCACAGAACGGTACATGGGCAAAGTTGCTGAATTGAGAAAGAAATTTCAAGAATGATTCTCTGGCTTCAGGAAGCTTGAAGGAGAGTTTGCAATTTACAGCATACCACTCTCTGTTAATGTGCATGATGCCCTAAACGGAAGTTATTGAACTGCAGTGCGATGCTGTGCTGAAGGACAAGTTTTACTTGTTATTAAATTATCCCAAACTGAAGTCCTTTGCATCAAGAATTCTTCCCATGTTTGAGACCGCGTACGTGTGTGAACAAGTATTTTCCATCATGAGTATCAACAAGTTTAAACCACGTTCTCGACTCTGATACAAACCGGGATTCACGATAACCTCAGCCCAGTCATTTGCTCCATATGTTGATGCAATGTTTCATGCTAAGAGGTGCCGCCACGTATTGGGGTGCAGCAGGAGCAGTAAATAAAATCTAAATGTAAGAAAGTACCAATATGGTTTATCTTTATCTATATCAATAACTTTTGCTGAATATGGTCGGTGCCAAATGCCAGGATCTCAGATCAGGTCCAGCATATAAAATGAGTTAGATATCCTTGATCCTGTGGCCCTCCTATGTATCGTTTCCAGGTCCTCTATAATCACTCATCACGCGAGGGGACCAAAACGGGACACTGTATTCTAGATGAGGCTTGACCAAGGCCCTATACACAGAAAACGAATAGTCTTCCTTGTTTTATATTTAATTATCCTGGCAATAAATCCTAATACCCTATATGCTTTGGCAGTGCACCTTCAATTACACTTGCTCTAAAACACACTGGTCTTTCTCTTGTTTAGCAGCCAACCCTGCATGTTATACATTTGTTTGGAGTTGCCCCTATCCAAGTGCATTAAACTACATTTATCTATATTAAAAGATATCTGCCAGATACAGGCACATTTCCCCATCACATCTAGATCCACCTGCAATCTATTTTTCTCATCTAAGGTGCTTAAACCCACACGTATCTTTGCATCATCCGTGAACTTGTGGACAGTTCCCCCAACACTGTCATTCAGATCATCGACAAAGATGGTGAACAGCAACACCCCTAACACTGATCTCTGTGGGACTCTACTAGTGACCCAGTCCCACACAGAACTACTAGCATTAATAACTATTTTCTGTCTATGAGAATGCAAAAAGTTCCTTATCCAACCCAAAATCTGCCTTCCAATACCACAGGACTCAATCTTATTTGGTAGCTACAATGAAATATGTACATTTTTATACTATAGAATGCTTTACCACAAACACACAATTTTATCATTTGTGGAAGGGCAATAAGTTATTCATAAAGAAATAAGGATGCTGCTACCTGAACCATGAGCATCTCCAGATGTTCTAAGCGGAGATTCTTCCAATTTTATCTGAACAAAAATTATGTTACCCTATTATAGGATTTCCTTCGTTCATCAACGGTAGGCATCCTCTTCACAGTAATGGGTTCATCAGAATGGGTAAAACACAAAGGGATGGTGTCTCTTACATTTTGATACGGATGATGCCATGGCATCAAATTTTTGTCCATGTGTGCAAAATAAAAATGGTACAAACTGCCCATGGAACACCCATTCATTTTAACTCAACACTCGAGAAAGAAAAGAAAGGCAACAATATAAAGTTTACCGAGGGAATGAAGGGAAAGCAGGGAAGAATGCTTACTTTCAAAGAATGAGCTCTCTACAGGCAGACAATTTTTCCTTCACATACCAGTGAAGACTAATCAAGCATTGCAAGCAGGATGCAGAGAGGTGATGTGAGGGGAGTCACCAGCATAGGCGAGGACACTGAGTGCTAGGACAGACCTACCAAAACAAATGAAAATGTAAACTTTTCTTTCAAAAGCAAAGTCCAAATAATAATAATTGATAAAACATGTGTCGCTTATTCCACGTCACAGTCTTATATATGCACTCACTAGAAATAAGTTTTGGATTGGCCTACAAGGCATCTGAGGACTGAATGGAAAGCACCTTGATGAAGCCTAATGTTTCCCGACCATCTATGTAATTACATGGAGAATCCAAATCTATCCATTTTGCTCATCCAAGTTTAAATATGATGTGGAGATGCCGGTGATGGACTGGGGTGGACAAATGTAAGGAATCTTACAACACCAGGTTATAGTCCAACAAATTTATTTTAAAATCACAAGCTTTCGGAGATTATCTCCTTCGTCAGATGATTGAATGAAAAGGTTCTCAAATCGCATATCTTATACGATGTTGGGACAGCATCACACCAATCAAAAGGTGTCGTTGTTATTCAAACAGGCCAGTCACGGAGAACAGCACGTCCCAGTACACTCGATATACATTGTGTCTTTTACACAGGCAGGCAGAAAGAAACTCAAAATGGCAGAAAGAGAGAGAGAGAGAATTTTAAAAAACATATAAATTTTTTCCCCCTTTTTGCTGGTGGGGTTACGTGTAGCGTGACATGAACCCAAGATCCCGGTTGAGGCCGTCCTCATGGGTGCGGAACTTGGCTATCAACTTCTGCTCGACGATTTTGCGTTGTCGTGTGTCTCGAAGGCCGCCTTGGAGAACGCTTACCCGAAGATCGGTGGCTGAATGTCCTTGACTGCTAAAGTGTTCCCCGACTGGGAGAGAACCCTCCTGTTTGGCGATTGTTGCGCGGTGTCCGTTCATCCGTTGACGCAGCGTCTGCATGGTCTCGCCAATGTACCATGCTCCGGGGCATCCTTTCCTGCAACGTATGAGGTAAACAACGTTGGCCGAGTCACAGGAGTATGAACCATGTACCTGGTGGGTGGTGTCCTCTCGTGTGATGGTGGTATCCGTGTCGATGATCTGGCATGTCTTGCAGAGGTTGCCGTGGCAGGGTTGTGTGGTGTCGTGGACGCTGTTCTCCTGAAAACTGGGTAACTTGCTGCGAACGATGGTCTGTTTGAGGTTGGGTGGCTGTTTAAAGGCGAGCAGTGGAGGCGTGGGGATGGCCTTAGCGAGGTGTTCGTCGTCATCGATGACATGTTGAAGGCTGTGGAGAACATGGTGTAGTTTCTCCGCTCCAGGGAAGTACTGGACGACGAGGGGTACTCTTCGTCGTCCAGTACTTCCCTGGAGCGGAGAAACTACACCATGTTCTCCGCAGCCTTCAACATGTCATCGATGACGACGAACACCTCGCTAAGGCCATCCCCACGCCTCCACTGCTCGCCTTTAAACAGCCACCCAACCTCAAACAGACCATCGTTCGCAGCAAGTTACCCAGTTTTCAGGAGAACAGCGTCCACGACACCACACAACCCTGCCATGGCAACCTCTGCAAGACATGCCAGATCATCGACACGGATACCACCATCACACGAGAGGACACCACCCACCAGGTACATGGTTCATACTCCTGTGACTCGGCCAACGTTGTTCACCTCATACGTTGCAGGAAAGGATGCCCCGGAGCATGGTACATTGGCGAGACCATGCAGACGCTGCGACAACGGATGAACGGACACCGCGCAACAATCGCCAAACAGGAGGGTTCCCTCCCAGTCGGGGAACACTTTAGCAGTCAAGGACATTCAGCCACCGATCTTCGGGTAAGCGTTCTCCAAGGCGGCCTTCGAGACACACGACAACGCAAAATCGTCGAGCAGAAGTTGATAGCCAAGTTCCGCACCCATGAGGACGGCCTCAACCGGGATCTTGGGTTCATGTCACGCTACACGTAACCCCACCAGCAAAAAGGGGGAAAAAATTTATATGTTTTTTAAAATTCTCTCTCTCTCTCTTTCTGCCATTTTGAGTTTCTTTCTGCCTGCCTGTGTAAAAGACACAATGTATATCGAGTGTACTGGGACGTGCTGTTCTCCGTGACTGGCCTGTTTGAATAACAACGACACCTTTTGATTGGTGTGATGCTGTCCCAACATCGTATAAGATATGCGATTTGAGAACCTTTTCATTCAATCATCTGACGAAGGAGATAATCTCCGAAAGCTTGTGATTTTAAAATAAATTTGTTGGACTATAACCTGGTGTTGTAAGATTCCTTAAGTTTAAATATGGAATTGCTAAGTGCCTTCAGGCCATGTGCTACAAAGTGTCACTAGGATTTAAAAATGGACTTCACATAAAAGTCCAGTGGCCCATGTGCATCAATGTAGATGGAATTATCTTGCTACATATGAAATTGAGAAAACCACCTTAACCAGAAACCTTAGGCGAGGCCTAAGGACTTCAGGATCCCTCTACCATATCAAGTTGGGGTGATCAACAACCAATTCCTGAAGCTTGCTAACCCTAAGAACTAGAATCATAGAAAGGTTACAGCACGGAAGGAGGCCATTCGGCCCATCAAGTCCGGGCCGGCTCTATGCAAGAGCAATCCAGCTAGTCCCACTCCCCCACCTTATCACCGTAGCCCTGCAATTTTTTTCCTTTCAAGTATTTATCCAGTTCCCTTTTGAAGGCCATGATTGAATCTGCCTCTACCACCCCCACGGGCAGTGCATTCCAGATCCTAACCACTCGCTGTGTAAAAAAAGTTTTTCCTCGTATCATCTTTGGTTCTTTTGCCAATCACCTTAAATCTATGTCCTCTGATTCTTGACTCTTCCGCCAATGGGAACAGTTTCTCTCTATCTACTCTGCCAAGAACCCTTCACGGTTTTGAATACCACTATCAAATCTCCTCGCAGCCGTTTCTGTTCCAAGGAAAACAACCCCAGCTTCTCCAGTCTATCCACGTAACTAAAATCCCTCATCCCTGGAATTATCCTAGCAAATCTCTTCTGCACCCTCTCTAAGGCCTTCACATCTTTCCTGAAGTGCGGTGCCCAGAACAGGACATAATACTTCAGTTGTGGCCGAACCAGTGTTTTATTAAGGTTCACCATGACTTCCGTACTTTTGTAGTCTATGCCTCTATTTATAAGGCCCAGGAATCCCACATGCTTTTTTAACTGCTTTCTCAACCTGCCCTGCCGCCTTCAACAATTTGTGCAAATGTACCTCCAGATCTCTCTATTCATGTACCCCTTTTAGAATTGTGCCCTCTAGTTTATATTGGCTGTCTTTGTTCTTCCTACCGAAATGTATCACTTCGCATTTTTGTGCGTTAAATTTCATCTGCCACGTGTCTGTCCATGCCACCAGTCTGTCTATATCCTCTTGAAGTCTATCACTATCCTCCTCACTGTTTACTACCCTTCCAAGTTTTGTTTTATCTGCAAATTTTGAAATTGTGCCCTGTACACCCAAGTCCAAGTCATTAATACATATCAAGAAAAGCAGTGGTCCCAACACCGATCCGAGGAATACCTCTGTACATCTCCCTCCAGTCCGAAAAACAACCGTTCACCACTACTCTCTGTTTCCTGTCCCTTAGCCAATTCTGTATCTATGTTGCTACTGCCCCCTTTATACTGTGGGCTGCAATCTTGATGATAAGCCTACCATGCAGCACTTTATCAAAAGCCTTTTGAAAGTCCATATACATCACATCAACTACACTGCCCTCATCTACCCTCTCTGTTACCTCATCAAAAAACTCTATCAGGTTAGTTAAACATGATTTGCCTTTAACACATCCATGCTGGCTTTCCCTAATTAATCCACCCTCATCCAAGTGACTGTTAATTCTGTCCCAGATTATCATTGCTAAAAGTTTCCCCACCACTGAGGTTAAACTGACTGGCCTATAGTTGCTGGTTTATCCTTAAACCCATTTTGAACAAGGGTGTAATTCTCCAGTCCTCTGGCACCACCCCGTATCTATGAATGTTTGGAAGATAATGGCCAGTACCTCCGCAATTTCCACCCTTACTTCCCTCAGCAACCTAGGATGCATCCCATCCGGACGAGGTGACTTATCTACTTTAAGTACAGCTAGCCTTTCAAATACCTCTTCTTTATCAATTTTTAGCCCATCCAGTATCTCAACAATATCTTCCTTTACTGAGACTCTGGCAGCATCTTCTTCCTTGGTAAAGACAGATGCAAAGTACTTATTTAGTACCTCAGCCATCCTCTCTGCCTCCATGAGTAGATCTCCTTTTTGGTCCATAATCGGCCTCACCCCTCCTCTTACTACCCATTTATTGTTTACATGCCTGTAGAAGCCTTTTGGATTCCCTTTTGTGTTGGCCGCCAGTCTATTCTCATACTCTTTCTTTGCCCCTCTTATTTCCTTTTTCACTTCCCCTCTGAACTTTCTATATTCTGCCTGGTTCTCACTTGTGTTATCAACCGGACATCTGTCATACGCCCTTTTTTTCCATTTCATTTTACTCACTATCTCTTTTGTCACCCAGGGAGCTCTGGCTTTAGTTGCCCTGCCTTTCTGCCTCATGGGAATGTGCCTAGACTGTACCCGAACCATCTCCTCTTTAAAGGCCGCCCACTGTTCAATTACAGTTTTGCCTGCCAATCTTTGACTCCAATTTACCCAGGCCAGATCTGTTCTCATCCCATTGAAATTGGCCCTCCTCCAATTGAATATTTTTACTTTAGAGTGGTCCGTGTCTTTTTCCATAGCTATTCTAAACCTCATGATACTATGATTGCTACTCCCTAAATGTTCCCCCACTGACACTTGCTCCACTCGGCCCGCCTCATTCCCTGGAACCAAGACCAGCAATTCCTCCTTCCTCGTTGGGCTGGAAACATACTGGTTAAGAAAGTTATCCTGATCACATTTCAAAAATTCCTACCCCTCTTTGCCCCTTATATAATTATTGTTATCCCAGTCTATATTAGGATAGTTGAATTCCCCAGTTATCACTACTCTTTAGCTTTTGCACCTCTCTGTAATTTCCCTGCACATTTGCTCCTCTATATCCTTCCCAGTAGTTGGTGGCCAATAGAATACACCCAGTAGTGTAATGGAACCTCTTTTATTTCTTCACTCTAACCAAATAGATTCTGTCTTTGACCCCTCCAGGACACCCTCTCTCTCCAGTACTGCAATATTCTCCTTAACCAATACTGCCACCACCTCCCTATCATCCCTGAACACCTTGGGCTCAATTTTCAAACAGAGACAAGAAGGGGTGGGGGAGTCATTTTGAGGTCGGGAAACCGAGTAGTACGGGTTTCCCGGACGTCGTTACGACTTTGATGTAAGGACGTCTTTTATTTTTTTTGTCGGTTTCCCGTCCAACTGACCGGCTGGTCTCAGTCAGACAGGAGACCAGCCAGGGAGGGGATGTCTTCAAATAAGTCTGCAGGTGAGTCTTTCTTTGTATGGATGGGGGGGGGGGCATGGCTGGGCGTAGGTGGGCACGGGAGTCGTGAGTCATGGGGGATGGGATTGGGCGTCAGTCACGGGGCGGGGGGGCGGGATTGGAGGTCATCACGGGGGTCGGCAATCGTTGAGGGGGGAGGATCGGGGTCCTGCATCGGTGGGGGGGTGTGGGGGTAAAAAAGGAAAAAAAAATCGTGCAGGTAGGCTTGTTGGGCCTGAGGGTAGCACTCTTGCTCCTCAGGACCCACAAGCTGTGCCTTTCTAGGCCTTCTTGCCTCCTTTCACAAGGCGTAAAACAGAAGGCCTGGGAATCCCGGCCCCCAGGATGAAATCGGGAATTAGTGAAAAATGGAGGCCTTAAGGTTTTAAGGCCTGACCCACCTCCTAGGAGCGGGTTGGCCACCCACCCCTCGTCCCGCCCCCATGAAAACCAGAAATGGGCGGGTTGGAGGCGGGTCTGAAATGGTGGCAATTTTCAATGCCACTCCCCCCTCCAACCCACCTGTTTTTTACTTTTAAAATCAGGCCCCTTGTATCCAGGAATATTTAGTACCCAATCCTGCCCTTTTTTAAGCCAGACTAACCACAGTCAACAGCAAAGTTCCATAACAAGAATTGAAACTTGCAAAAGCTCAAGGGAAGCACATAGGAAGGACAAGATTTAAATCTTATGGAGGAGTAGAGATTTAATACCCATATTCCTTTTAGAAGGCAAAAATAAGGGGATGAATCCCAAGAAATGTAAAGGAAATGTTTTGTGGAAACCTGAAATTGCCACCTTGTGAACAAGGGATGGTGCTTGGTTTCACATAGAGGGATACAAGGTGCTAGAGATACTCCAGAGGAATTTTCCAACTCACAGGGTTACAGCAGTTGCTGGATATCTACTGACAAATTTATTCCATTTGCTGATAAATGCACAGTATGTGGATACTAACTGGAAACCATGACAGTCAGAAGACATGTTCCTCTAACACTCAGGTAAAATAGAAGCTGGTTGGTTTGACTGGAAGACCAAGCCTGACTGTAGAGAGGAGGCCCTTACTGTGGGGCACCGAGATCAGCATGACACAGCTCAGTGCAAAATGTCAGAACTAGAGTTTCCGAGACTAGCATGGTGTCTAACAGAATTTTAGCAGCTGTCTGCTCAAATGTTTGGTAGCCCTGGGAACCCTGTGGTTAGAGAACAGGAGGAATGTGTGCATAAACATTTGGTTTCAGGAAGAGGGCAAACTGTTCTGCCTCCAGGGAAAATCAGCTGTCCTTAAGTACAAACGTACGTGTCACTCAGCACTAGGCAGCTCCAGAGGCATCCACCAGCATGTAGTCATTGACATTACTGCTGCCATTGTATTGAGAAAACACACCAATAGGAGAGGACATCAAAAGTAGGGCAGTGCTGATTGCAGCCCTTCAGCAAAATAGTTATAGTCAAGGGCATGTCCCTAAATATTCTGCTTTTGTAATTTTTCCTAGAATTATAATTTTCATGCATTCGACCTTGCCCCATCTAATACACGTCAAGAACGCCTAATGATCATCCCAAATCTGATGAGATGCAAACTCAAGATGCAAGAAAAGGCACCTAATGCAAGAAAAGGCACCTAAATAACAATCATGCTGTCAGCTATAGTAAGCACTTGAGCATTCTGTACAATGTCTAAAACCAATAAAATGAAAAGCCATTATTGCTCATGATGCCAACTAGGGCCAATCAGAACCATAATAAAAAAATGTTTGAAGTTAATGAACATCCATTGAATAAAGCAAACAAAGAGATTTTAAAAAGTCAGAGGGATGAAGTGCTGAATACTTCATTTCTGCCACTTGTAGCAAAAAGGAACTGGTGTTTTATAAGTTTTTGAAGTAAAGAACCCATTACTTTCCTACTACATTGAGACGAGTGTTGGAGGGCAGGTAGCTGGGAAGGACTGCACAAAGGTGGCATCTTCAACTTGAAAATGTTTTAAAGGGATACTGTCCCTTCATTTCTTTTTACCATTTTCAGAATATTTTCATTCTGAAAAACCCATCGACATGTGGAAGATAACTTCAAACTGACAACAGATTTAGGGAAATTCCAGTCTCCCTAGATCAACTGATTTAGCATGTTTTCAGTTCATGTATGGGTGCTGGAAATAGCACTATTACAGAAATGAAGTTGCTTAAACATCAGTTTTACTCAGTACAGGCACTGGGTGCCCAAAATGGAAAGTGTTCGATTCACCAGCGCCAACATCCCCCACCTTGATGAACATAACATTTTTAAAAAGCAAGCAAAGTTGAGAATAGTATCAACACATGAAAGGGAAGTGGTCACAAAGTGTGGGAACTACAGTCAGAAGTCCAAACTGGAAGCATTATTTGATGCAGAGCAGAAAGCAGAACATCAGTCAATTTTGAATCTGTGTGGATGGGAAGGAAAGAACTTGGCTTTGGTGGTGGGAATTTGAAGAAAAAGAAAAAGCTAGGAGAGAAGGCGAATACAGGAAGAGATGCAAGTAAGGTGTGTGGTGTGTGGTAGAGGCAGTTAGTTGCTAAACAAAGGAAGTTAGATTCAAATGTGTGAAAATGGAAGCTGCTTGACTGAATTCCTGTTAAATGCATGACATACATCAATCTAGTGCATTCAAAACAGTTGTTGAAAAAGATTAGTGCATAAAGAAGAACATCTTGTACCGGGTTTAACTGATAATCATTGGAATTGTTTGGTAAATTATACAATTGGTGTACTGTACAATTGGTATTCAATAACTTGAAAATTCAAAAACTTTAAATACGTTAAGTCTGATTGCATGAAGTAAGTGTAGTTTATGACAGAATGTTGACACTAAAACATCGTAGATTGGGAAGTCATGCTGAGCCTTAACAAAAAGCTGGTGCTCCCTGTTGAGCTATGTGATGAAGCAGCAGGTCAGGTATGATCAGAGAAAACCATCCCATGAAAGGATGATGTAGATGCTGCAATGGAGAGCAAGGAGGCAGAGTACATTTACCTAATTGCTTGCACACACTCAAAACAACTGAACTGCAAACCTGTGTACTGTAAATATATCTGGGTTTTTGTACTTTACCTTGTTTTGAAAACTGTTGGAATTATTAAACAGATGAAAAGATAGCGCTCCAAAGTGCACGTGCTAGCTAATCAGCAACCCAATGTTTGACCATTACAAGGATTAAACACAAGGTACAAATTACACAAGAGTTCACAAAATAAAACGGCACTAGTTGGTAAGGATGAACATTCAGCACTTCTGATTATCATAACTTTGGCTCTGGTGATATTGGCAATTTGAGGAGAAAAAAAACACAATTTTGAATTAGAATTTCACTACAAAAGCTCCCCACTGGCTAAGTGAGTTTAGCCAGTGATCAAGAAGGTTCCTAGTTTGATTCAGTGTGTGTTGAGTTAACTAAACTCAGCCAGGAGCTCGGGACCTTTAACTGGCCTCAGCAGCAGTGAAGAAAAAAAAATGAATCTGCCAATGTTCTACTCAGTTATTATCCAGCAATCCCTGCTGAGGTTTGTAGGTGTAGACATCAGTTGATAAAAGGATGGGAACCAAGCTATGATGCTCCCCGGAATCAAATAGGCTGCTAAAATTCACTAGTTAGGCTCAATGTTTGAACAAGGTAACGATGTCCAGCAAGGAGAAAACAACTTTCAGAGGAAGAAAAGGAAAGGTTGGTGGGGGAAAAAGGACTGTTTTAAAAAGATTATATAGAATTAGGCAACAGATTTGTACTGGAAGCACAAATGCTACGTCATGCCATGCAGCAGCATATATTCTGCTGAGCTTGAAGTTAAGGCACTGTACTGGAACGCTGTATAATTGATGGGGTTGTCTAATGTTGTACTGAGTAAAGACATAAAATATGTTCCATTCCTCAACTGAGTTTAAGAAAAACCACAAAATTCTGTCAGCAAGAAAAACAAATGAGAAAACTGTAAAACTCACCCTGCTTTTGGAAGTTTCTGTGTAATTTCCACTTGATGTTGAACAACGACTTTAGCTGTTTGAGGATTAAAGACCTGTGAAGTGGTTGTTAAATATTGTAAGTTTCTTCAAAGTACTGGACAGACAGTAATACATAATAAGTTCATTTGTCAAAGATTCACGTGTGCGTATCTACGGCCAAACGACATTGTATCCACAGGCACAGTGGGAATCGACATCAATGAAAAATAGCGAAATGATGAATCACATGAGCTAAACATTACAAAATCAATCAAATGTTGAAGCAAATTTGCAATTAATATCTTTTCAAAAATCTCTGCATTTGATCGCAGGGGAGTTCGTATGACTCTACGTGTATCTAGTATTGTTGGGGGGACATGGCACATGAGACTTGTGGAGATTCATTGAGAATGCTGCCAAATGGCACTGGCACCCCTTCTCATCCCAGGCATGATATTGGAAAGAGAAAACTATCATGTTTATCAAATCTAACCCCAATTGCACCAATCCCATGTGTAACGAACATGTGGCACTTGCCAGAAACAATATCTGTTCCGTGTGAGGAAGTAACATTCAAAATATTTTAGATAACTGTATGTGAAAAATACTTGTATAAAAATAATTAACAATTCACATTCATTGTGAAAGGAAAATTTATATTTTCCTTTCTATATTTATTCCAGTGTTGTCTTTGTGGACTAAAACAGCTTTTAGAAAATTATTCTATTTCCATCAACAATATGAAAATTAAGCCTAAATTTCTTAAGCAGACTACAAGTAAAATAAGACTAAACATCAAACTGAAATGAAGACTAAAACTAAAAGGTTTTTAGGACTAAAACATTTATTTCTTCCACATCAACCCGAAACCACTATAACAAACCCATAATTATTCCACATTATTCTTTCAGCCAATGAAATTGTTGAGTTTCAGCATTTTTGACTATTTGGCCGAGAAGGGCTTTTTGGTGTAAGGTATAATAAGTTTCTGATAGAATCTCGAACTTGACTTTGAAAAGTTAATTCCCAAAAGGTCCCGTATATTTTTTCTAACGGCACAACAAAAAAATAGGCTGGAATCACTGGAAAAAAGGATGTCTGGGAATGCTGATGAGCTCTCCCAAAAGAAAATTGGGTAGCCACTAAAACTGTTACCCATATCAGCTAGAGACAATGGACCCAACTTTAACACCCCCTCACCTCCCCCGCCCCCAAATTAGGCCATCGACACTGCTCCCGCAAAAGGCAGGCGAGGGCCTAGTTAACATCAAAAGTCGCGACTCAATGACACCACTGACACCGCGACGCAGAATTAACTGAACTTCAGGGGGAGACCCACGCTGTCGGCTTCCCGGCAGCAGATCCAAGGTGGGAAGTGCTGACTTGCCAAGGTAGTTATTAAAGATCTGCTCCCTTTAGAACTCCTTGTGGGTCAGGAGAAGAAGGAGTGCTCCCCCCAGGCCCCACAAAGACTCCTTGGGCCTCCCCATCCCTAGCCAACCCACCCCGATCTCACTGGAATCGCCAATCTCCTGCAAAGCCCTCCTTCCACTGACTGTCGGGGATCATCCTCATGGGTCCTAGGCTGTGGCCTCCTGCCACTAAATTTCTACTCCCGCCCGCTGGCCAAGCAGTCATTCTGGCCGGGTGTTGGTCGGGAATCAGCGAAGAATTATTTAAAGGAGGATCTGTCTTTAAAATCGGCAGGTCCTCCACTCCTTGGCCTTGCCGGGTTCATCGCCCGCTACCAGGCTCCCCTGCAATCATCCCGCCCTCCCTTTATTATAAAGGCCAATGAGTCTGATAATACATTCCAGAGAGGACTTTGTAATTGGGCGTAATATCATAGAATAGTTTAATTCACGTGAGCTTAGCAGAAGAGTGCTGCCAGGAAAACCTTCACCTAGGAGGAGAGTAGCCAATTTGATTGGCAGCTTAACTGACAGAAACCTGGGGAAGGATCAGACATCAAGGGGGTGAAATTAGAGAAAAAAAAATCAGGCGCGGTGTAAAATGGGTTGCCGATTCACTAAGAGCCCACTAAGTCTTTGGTTTCCTATCCAGATAAGAAAGTATAGACTGCAGAAACCTAGCAATGAATTCAAATAGGGGGGGGGGGGAATATCCTGCTTGTGTTTAATGCTGACTAGTTTCAGAGAAATTGCTAGTCAGCAAAGTGTATTTAGCCTGTTAACAGGGATGGTGCGGCATGCTTTCTTTATTTTCTATGTTAAAAAGTGCATAATGAAATAGATTTAAATTCACTGTATATATTATTCTGTTTGTTCACAAAGGCAGAAGAAAATTAGCCTGTTGATTTACAATTGCCATCCACTCGCTAGAACCATCAGTTTGCCCTCCAGAAGACAAAATAAAAGCACGTAGGAGCACATGAGGTTAGTGTCCAGTTCACACAAGCAGCTTCATTGGCTCAAAAAATAATGTTTAAAAGCTATAGAACATAGCAAGCACATACAAAGTAGCAGCTTAAAATAGTAGTAGAAAATTGTGATTGAATAACAACAATGGACTCTGACAGCAAATGTGAATTAAAAACAGCAAGCTGTTTTGCCAGCCCATGCTGATTTCCCTGGTATAGTACAAGCAATTATCCAAAATTACTTTGATTAAGGAAAATCTAGAGATAGTACTTCCATTCAAAATGACAGGAAAGCGTATGCAGCTAACCAGTAGTGTAGTCTGCTAGGCCAGGCAACTCTGGGTGAGGCCAGCCTGATGTTGCTACCCCTATGAAAATGAATTTGGATGCAGGCAGCTCCTTCCTGTCAGTGATTCGCAAGGGATGGAGATCTTTCTAAATATACCAGCTTATCACATCCTCAGATCGTCCCAAAGCACTTCACAATTACTTTTGAAGTGGAGTCAATGTTATGTGGGCAAACATGGCAGCCAATTTGCACACAGCAAAGTCCCAAAAACAGCAAATGAAATGAATGACCAGTTAATGTGTTTTTTGAGGGAGGAATGTTGGCCAGGACACTAGGAGAGCCCCTTGCTTTGTGTGATGGCACGGGATCTTTTATGTTCACTTGAACCACTGAATAGGCAGATGGGGCCTCAGTTTAATGCCTCATCTGAAAAACAACACCTCCAATAATGCAGCATGCCCTCAGTACCATACTGAAGTGTCAATCAAGTGGGGTTTGAAGCATTGAAGAAAAAATATTTATTTTCCTCTCCTGCAGCAGGCACCCAATGCAGCAAGTCTCTACCCTCAGACTGGCACAACCCCCAGCAAAGGCCAGGCAGCCCACTTTCTGATGATTCTACTCTGTTCTTATTCTTGTGTGTACGCAGGAAATGTGCAGGAAAACCACTAATTGTACTCTGGCAAGAGTCTGATCATAATCTAGAAACATTAATCGTTGTGTTGGTCTCTAAAGGGGTTACATTTTATTATAACTTTATATTAGTTTTTAAAAACAGTAGGTCATCTGTGACGTTGTAACATTGGTGTTAGTATTAGCATTCCTTATGACAAAAAATATAGTAAAATGGTCTTGTAAGACACATTGCCAGGTAACAATGACCTTGACTTTCCCCCCCCCCCCCAACTTGATTTGGGTTGCTTCCCAGTGGGGCAGAATTCCAGCCTGCCTTAGAAATGCCGCCCCCCCTCCCACACCAGCTATATTTTTAGCCTGGGATCGTTTATGCAATGACAAGATGGAATTTCATATTTTAAAATCAGAAGTTAATGAGTGACTGTTCAAAGTGCATTTAAAATACTGACATAAGAACATAAGAAACAGGAGCAGGAGTAGGCCATACGGCCCCTCGAGCCTGCTCTGCCATTCAATAAGATCATGGCTGATCTTCGACCTCAACTCCACTTTCCAGCCCGATCCTCATATCCCTTGATTCCCCTACAGTCCAAAAATCTATCTATCTTATACTTGAATATACTCAACGACTCAGCACCCACAGGCCTCTGGGGTAGAGAATTCCAAAGATTCACAACCCTCTGAGTGAAGAAATTCCTCCTTCTATCAGTTTTAAATGGTCAACCCCTTATCCTGAGACTATGCCCCCTAGTTCTAAGCTCTCCAGCCAGGGGAAACAACCTCTCAACATCTACCCTATCAAGCCCTCTCAGAATCTTACATGTTTCAATGAGATCACCTCTCATTCTTCTAAACTCCAGCGGGTTTAGGCCCATTCTACTCAATCTCTCCTCATAGGACAACCCTCTCACCCCAGGAATCAATCTAGTGAACTTTCGTTGCACCGTCCCCAAGGTAAGTATATCTTTCCTTAGATAAGGAGACCAAAACTGTATGTAGTACTCCAGGTGAAGTCTCACCAAAGCTCTATACAGTTGTAGTAAGACTTCCTTACTTTTGAACTCCAACCCCCTTGCAATAAAGGCCAACATGCCATTTGCCTTCCTAATTGCTTGCTGTACCTGCATGCTAACTTTTAGTGTTTCTTGTACGAGAACACCCAAATCGCTCTGAACACCAATATTTAATAGTTTCTCATCATTTAAAAAATATACTGCTTTTCTATTCTTCCTACCCAAGTGAATAACCTCACATTTCCCCACATTGTACTCCATCTGCCACCTTCTTACCCACACACTTAACCTGTCTATATCCCTTTGCAGATTCTTTGTGTCCTCCTCATAGCTTACTTTCCCACCTAGCTGAATCATCAGCAAACTTGGATAAATTACACTCGGTCCCTTCATCTAAGTCACTAATATAGATTGTAAATAGCTGAGGCCCAAGCACCAATCTTTGTGGCCCCACTAGTTACAGCCTGCCAACCTGAAAATGACCCGTTTATCCCTACTCTCTGTTTTCTGTCTGTTAACCAATCCTCTATCCATGCTAATATATTGACCCCAGCCCCATGAGCCCTTACCTTGTGTAACAAACTTTTATATGGCACCTTATCGAATGCCTTTCGAAAATCCAAATATACTACATCCATTGGTTCTCCTTTATCTACCCTGCTAGTTACATCCTCAAAAAACTCTAATAGATTTGTCAAGCACAATTTCCCTTTCATAAAACCATGTTGACTCTGCCTAATCATATGATTTTCTAAGCGCCCTGTTACCACTTCCTGAATAATGGATTCCAGCATTTTCCCGATGACTGATGTCAGGCTAACCGGTCTGTAGTGCCCTGTTTTCTCTCTCCCTCCTTTCTTGAATAGCGGGGTTACATTTGCTACCTTCCAATTCGCTGGGACCGTTGTAGAATCTAGGGAATTTTGGAAGATCACAACCAATACATCCACCTCTTTTAGAACCCGAGGATGTAGGCCATCAGGTCCAGGGGATTTATCAGCTTTTAGTCCCATTAATTTCTTCAGTACTTTTTCTCTACTGATATTAATTACTTTAAGTTCCACACTCTCATTAGCCCCTTGGGTCCCCACTATTTCTAGTATGCTTTTTGTGTCTTCTACTGTGAAGACAGATACAAAATAATTTTTTAATGTCTCTGCCACTTCCTTATTCCCCATTATAATTTCTCCTGTTCAGCCTCTAAGGGACCAATGTTTACTTTTGCTACTCTCTTCCTTTCTACATACTTGTAGAGGCTCTTACAATCGATTTACAATTAAAATAAATTACAATGCAGTGAAGGTTCACCGGACTGATTCCTGGGATAGCAGGACTGGTTAAGCGTCGAAGACAGGTTAAGATGACAGGTTAAGCAAATGGGCAAAAATTTGGCAGATGGAATATAATATGGGAAAATGTGAAGTCATCCACTTTGGGAGGAAAAATAAAAAAGCAAAATATTATTTGAATGGAGAAATACTACAAAATGGTGCGGTACAGAGGGATCTGGGTGTCCTCGTACATGAAACACAAAAAGTCAACATACAGGTGTCGCAGGTAATCCGGAAGGCGAACGGAATACTGGCCTTTATTTCTAGGGGGATGGAGTATAAAAGCAGGGAAGTCATGCTACAACTGTACAGGGTGCTGCATTAGGGAGACCACACATGGAATACTGCGTACAGTTCTGGTGCCCTTATTTAAGAAAGGACATACTTGCATTGGAGGCAGTTCAAAGAAGGTTCACTAGGTTGATTCCGGGTATGGAAGGGTTGTCTTATGAGGAAAGATTGAACAGGTTGGGTCTATACTCATTGGAGTTTAGAAGAATGAGAGGAGATCTTATTGAAACATACAAGATTTTGAGGGGACTCGATAGGGTAGATGCTGAGAGGATGTTACCCCTCATGGGGGAATCTAAAACTAGGGGGATAGTCTCAAAATAAGGGGTCGCCCATTTAAGACGGAAATGAGAAGGAATTTCTTCTCCCACAGGGTCGTGAATCTTTGGAATTCTTTACCTCAAAAAGCTGTGGAGGCTGAGTCACTGAATACATTCAAGGCTGAGTTAAACAAATTTTTGATCAGCAAGGGAGTCAAAGGATATGGGGAAAGGGTGGGAAAGTGGAGTTGAGGTAAAAATCAGATCAGCCATGATCTCATTAAATGGAGGAGCAGGCTGGAGGGGCCGAATGGCCTATTCCTGCTCCTATCCCTTATGGTCTTACGGACTGTCATATGAGGAGAGATTGGGTCGACTCGGCCTGTATTCACTCGAGTTTAGAAGAATGAGAGGGGATCTCATTGAAACGTATAAAATTCTGACAGGGCTAGACAGACTGGATGCAGGGACGATGTTTCCCCTGGCTGGGGGGTCCAGAATGAGGGGTCACAGTCTCAGGATACAGGGTAGGACATTTAGGACTGAGATGAGGAGAAATTTCTTCACTCAGCGGGTGGTGAACCTGTGGAATTCTCTACCACAGAAGGCTGTGGAGGCCAAGTCACTGAATATATTTAAGAAGGAGCTGGATAGATTTCCAGACACACAAGGCATCAAAGGGTATGGGGAGAGAGCGGGAATATGGTATTGAGATAGAGGATCAGCCATGATCATACTGAATGCGGAGCAGGCTCGAAGGGCTGAATGGCCTACTCCTGCTCCTATTTTCTATGTTGCTATGTAATCCGTTTTTATATTTCTTGCTAGTTTACTTTCATATTCTATTTTCTCCCTTTTTAATCAATTTTTTGGTCGTCCTTTGCTGGTTTAACACTCTCCCAATCCTCAGGCTTACTTCTCTTCTTGGCAACATTATAGGCCTCTTCTTTTAATCTAATACTATCCTTAACTTCTTTAGTTAGTCACAGATGAATCCCTTTTCCTGTGGAGTTTTTATTTCTCAATGGAATGTATATTTATTGAGAAATAAAATGAATCATTACGAAATGAAACAACATCATTAAACATATCTTTGTCTTCATCCGGACAGTACAAGATTAAAATATTAATTTGCAAGAGCAAAATGAATTCCACGCCAACTTCTCTTGGCTTCAATTTCCTAACATCAGATTTGACATTTGTCCTGTTGACATTGCTTAGAGATCACTAACTCCAATATTATGATACAAAGAAAGGTACTGGATGATGCAAGTGAGTTAGCACACTGTGTTTTCACATCTCATAACTATGTTTTAATCTGACCCAAATCGGTGGGATCACAAGTCATTCACATAAAGATGTTCATAAAATCAGCACAAACTAGCAATCTCACTTATAGGAACCAAAAGAATGGCTGGTATATTACACTGGTAAAGAAAGGGATTAGATGGAGAAACAGACCAAAACAAGTAAACTTTGCAACAAAACACTGACACAGTTGTAACTAGTGTCCCTCAAATTGATGCCGACAAATTCCCTTCACTTTGCTATAAACATGTAGTAAGCTTCTTGTACAAATGTTTTTTAAACAACTGTGTGCACATTTATATCAAATATGCTATGTTCTCAATAGTTTCCATCTGTTACTGACCAAGTTTCTAGAGCTTCACTTATTGACTCTTTTGTAGATCAAAGTTGACTAAGGAAGTATTCAAAACCCTCTAACCTTGAGATGCTCGTAGTTAAAGCAATATTAATACACAGAGGGATGTGCTATCGGTGCAAGTCAAATATTTTGCTGCATGCTCAATGTACTGCTGCAAGGACACTAACCCCTCCTGAAGATAATACTGATGCGCAAAACAAATTTTGGGAATGACAATAAAAGCTTGAAGAGAGACAGGTAAAAGCGGAAAAACAGGGCACTCTAAAGTGATCCAATTTCTTTACAAACAAGGAGATCTTGGCTATATTTCTATCTAAGCCATGTAGGAATGTGTTGCACAACACTGAAATGGAATGCAGTAGTAAGCTTCATGCTGACTCACTCTAACCACCAGTAAATGTACTTTGAACCCAATTAAAACTTTTACTAACATTGCTTCTTCATATGATTATCAAAATGATTGACATGTGTACTATATCAAATTTGATATGTACTGCACTGGTTTCATCAAAAAAAAATTTATAGTTCCTTTGTTTTCAGTTTTAGAATTTAACATTTTTGATTATTTATATAATTAATTCTTATTTGTTTTACTCTCTCCCACAGCCACCCCCACCTACCCCCCATGTGTCAATAAGGTTAACTGCACACCTGATAAAGGTTGCACTCTACCCACTATTTAGATCACAATAAAACAATATACCGCAGTGGAATTCTTAATTCAGTTCCTTATTATGAAATATTTTCGTGGCCCAGTGGATCTGCACTTTCACCCGCCCCCCCACTCCCTGCAATCATTGTATTCTTATAATGTCAGGTTGGCCCCCACTGAGCCGCTGATTCTAATGGTGCCCTTCCCATCCTTACTTTCACTTTTTTCCCTATTTCTCGGCAACAAAATGATTTTTTTTGTAGTGCGTTGGTTTGCTTTTTCACTACCTTGCACACACTTGTGTTATGCTCGGTCTCCGCAGCAAACACTTGCATTTATATGGGATTTCTAATATCCCAAGAAAAACATCCCAAGGCACTTCAATTAGGCACAATCAACGGAATTCTAGAGCGTGAGGCCTAGACAGCTGAAGGCACGGCCACCAATGGTTGGACAAAGTGGCCAGAATTGGAAGAATGAAGAGTTCTTGGGGGGGGGGGGGGAAATGTTGCGGGAGGTAGTAGTGCTGGCGGAGGTTACAGAGATAGAGAGACACAAGACCATGAATGGATTTAAACATGAGGATAAAAAGACATTGACGGACTGGGAGCCAATGTAGGTCAACAAGGTCAGGAGTGATAAGTGAGCAGGGCTTGGTGCATGATAACATACAGCAGAGTTTTGGATGAACTGAAGTTCACAGGGCATGGAGGATGTGAAGCTGTCCAGAAGAGCTGTGGAATAATCGACTCTGGAGGTGACGAAGGCATAGACCAGAATCACAGTATCAGATGGGCTGTGGTAGGAACGGAGGCACACAAGGTTACACGGGTGGAAATAGGCATCGTTTATAATGGAGAGGGGATATGGGATTGGAAGCTCAGCTCAGGGTCGAGTAAAATGTCAAGGCTGCAATTAGTCTAGTTCAATCTCAGACAGCGGCTGGGAAGAAAGACGGAAGCGGTGGCAAGGGTACGGAATTTGTGGCGGAGGTGGGAAGAGGAGCAATTTTAAATTCCTGTTTCAGATTCCCCTTGAAGTCTACACCTCCCCAGCGAATCCAAACCAGAGGCATGGGGCTCAATTTTGAACTTAAATTGCGGGTGCATTGGGGGGGGGAAATTGCAAAAATTCAGAGCGGGTTCGGAAACCGGCTCCAACCCGCCGACTTCGGAGTTCTCCACAGACGCACCTGTGTGCGCGCATGCTTCCCGAATCCGGAAGTCCCACCGGCAATTAAAGCCGGCGGGATGATAGTAAAAGAATCAAAGGTACTTAAGGTACTTTACTTGTGACATAACAGGTAGTTAGAACGATTTTTAACTTACCTGGGCAGCTTTCTCACACAAGGTGAAACCAGGCGTGAAGGGCCGCATCAGGCAAAAAACCATTGCACAAAGTTAAAACACAAAATCAACCTACCTTTCCACCTTGCTCCGATGTCCAATGTTTCCCTCTCCGATGTCCCTCTCAGCCCCCGATGTCTCCCCCTCTTCCCCCAATGTCCCTCTCCAATCTCCCTCTCTGATCTCCCCCTCTCCCCCACCAATGTCCCCCCGATCTTCTGTTCCAGTACAAGATGACGTCTTGCTCTCTCTCTTTCTCTCCCACATTTTGGAAGAGGCACGTGGTTTCCATGAAGTCTTGGACACCATAAATTCATCAATAAATTTTATAACATGTTGCAGTTTTAGGAAACATAAAGTCCCCCTGACTTTGGCAAACTTCGTGGACTCCAAACAACTTGTATAAAATCTACAATCCTACACTGCTCTAGCTAAACTAAAAAAAATCTTTAAATTTAAAAACATAAAAAAAGCATGAAAAAGCTTTCCAACAGAAGCAGCAACTTCTACAGCAACGAAAAAACGTAAGCAGTTGTACACACAATATATGTCCGTACGCCACACTGGAGAGAAGGTCATGCGAACAATGCTCAAGACATTGACACATCAACTTCAAAAGACATGCATCTCTCATGGTCTTCCTCCCTGCAAATGGCACATCATTTCTGTTGCTGTATGGGCAAAAGGCGTTTTTATTCAATTGTAGCAATGTTTTCTTTGCGTACATGACACGGAGGCAGAAGTCAATATTTGTAGGAAATCCCACATGGAGGGGGAGGGAGTTTGCAAGCCAACAACGTAGACTACTTACAAGAGGGGAGTATCAATGGTTTGCCAGAAATAGACAACGTTACATCAAAGAATTTGCCCAACACGTGTGGGGCAGCTTGCACTGAGGTCAGCCCGAATCAGGGACAGGACATTCCTTTCGTCCACCAGTGAAACATTTTGTAGCACTGCGTACTTCAATCTGGGAGGAAACTGGACCAGTACTGTAAAGATGCATCACTGCACAAGGACACGTTTAGGATTTATAATAGGCATTAATGTTTCAGTTCCTGTGAATGTTGGTTGCAACACTGCCAGGACGTGCTGTACAATTTATTCACATCAGCTTTACAGTGGCTGGATCACAACTTCACTGATGAACAGCTGTCTGAACAGGGAAAACTTAAACAGTGCAATAAAGGGAGGGTGGTTATTCTCTTTTTGGGAAGGGGGGGGGCGGGCGGGTACTATGACAGTAAACTTCACGGCGACCGCGGGCTACCCTTGCAAGTCAGTAAAAGGTGAGCGGGCGGGTATTGCTGCCCGGCTGCGAGGTGAACCTGACATTCTGCCGGCGCCACGGTCGCATAACGAAACACAGTGTACAAGATGAAAGTGACTGATAAAGGGGCGTGCAGTGTACTCACTAAGAACCTAGAAGAGCTGGTGCCCTGATCGATAGCACCAACCAAAGGTCCCGTGGCCATGGTGAATTACCAGTCTGCCGCTCCGTCTCCTAATCAAATGTCTTCAGACCGTTTCTTAGCAACCGAGAGAGAGAAATTTACGCGCTGCCCCCGTCTCCAAAGCGACCAGTTTGTGACACTCGCGCTCCCATTGTATTCGCTGCAAACGTCCTCGGCCCCCCCCCGCCGCGCGACCGGCGTCATCGCCCCGCCTCCACCCCGCGCGCCCCGCCTCTCGCCCCGCCTCCACCCCGCGCGTGCCCCGCCTCTCGCCCCGCCTCCACCCCGCGCGCCCCGCCTCTCGCCCCGCCTCCACCCGCGCGTGCCCCGCCCCTGCCCGCCTCCACCCCACGTGCCCCGCCTCTCGCCCCGCCTCCACCCCGCGCGTGCCCCGCCCCTGCCCGCCTCCACCCCACGTGCCCCGCCTCCACCCCGCGGGCCCCGCCTCTCGCCCCGCCTCCACCCCGCGCGCCCCGCCTCCACCCCGCGCGCGCCCCGCCTCCACCCGCCGACTCAACGCTGCAGTCAGTCAGGCGAGAAGGCGTTGTCGGCACACAGCCATTCAAAACTTGGAGGACGCTGGTTTCCAACCCCCGCCACTCCCCCATTTCAGGTGAATCAGCGGAGAGGGGTGAGCGAAGCGGCCGCCGGTTCTGACAGGATTGCGCCTCTCCCTCAGCTGCAGGCGGCGTATCTCAAGTACGTGAATCTCGGCGACCAGACGGTGAATGCAGGGATCTCAGGAAGGAGCTTTACCAAAATGGGAAGCGCACGGTCATAGCCGATGAACGATTGGACAGGCACAGCCCGACTTTTAATACTTGTCCCACATCCAGAATTGGATGAACAGAAATTTCCTCCAATTAAATATTGGGAAGACCAAAGTCCTTGCCACGAACTCCGTTCCCTATCCACCGGTTCCATCCCTTTCCTCGGCCACCGTCTGAGGCTGAACCGGACCGTTCGCAACCTCGGCGTCCCATTTGACCTTGGAACTGAGCTTCCGACCCCACAGCCACTCCATCACCAAGACCGCCTACTCCGACCGCCATCGTCTGTCTCCGCCTCAGCTCATCTGCTGTGGAAGCCCTCATCCAAGCCTTTGTTACCTCGAGACTTGACTGTTCCAATGCTCTCCTGGCCGGCCTCTCACCTTACACCCTCCGTAAACTTGAGCTCATCTAAAACTGCGCTGCCCGTATTCTAACTCACAACAAGTCCTGTTCACCCTTGTACTCGCTGACCTACCGGTCTGGCAATACCATGATTTAAAAATTCTCATCCTTGTTTTCATATCTTCCCAATATTTAATTGGAGGAAATTTCTGTTCATCCAATTCTGGATGTGGGACAAGTATTAAAAGTCGGGCTGTGCCTGTCCAATCGTTCATCGGCTATGACCGTGCGCTTCCCATTTTGGTAAAGCTCCTTCCAGCCCTACAACCCTCCGAGATCTCTGCGCTCCTCCAATTCCGGCCTCTTGCGTATCACTGATTTTCATCGCTCCACCATATAATTCATCTTTGGTTCCAAATGTAGTTCTTAGTTTTGCCTTGAGCTGTAAGCTACTTTGTTTCACTCATGTCTTCTGATGCCTGGGCCCTAAGCTCTGGAATTCCCTCTCTAAAACTCTCCGCCTCTCTACCTCTCCTCCTTTAAGATGCTCCTTAAAACCTCTCTCTTTGACCCTCACCTATCCTAATAACTCATGTGGCTTGGTTATCAAATTTTGCTTGATAACACTCCTGTGAAGTTCTTTGGGACGTTTTACTATGTTAAACGCACTATATAAATGCAAGTTGTTGTTAGTGTAAAAATTAAACCCAGCCCAGGTCTATGGGTTTAAGTGGCTTTGCAATCCATGTCAGGTCGCTCTTCGGCTTCCTTTACCTTATTAATGCTGTTGCCAGTGACGTTGCTCTGAGATTAATGTAGTGGTGCAAAAGGGGTTGTTGCCTGTGGCAGCAGCAGCCCAGCAATAAACATAAACATTGGCTCTGGAAGCAGAGGCTCTTTTTACAGTTGTCGGAAAGCTATCAGGGGAAGTCTGGCAGCCAGGCAGCCAGAATCAAAGTTTTAAAAAAAATTCAGAAAATGTTAGGAACACTCAACAGGTCATTCAGCACCAGTGAAGAGAAAACCAGAGTTAACATTTCAGGTGTGGACCCTTCATGACAAATTGTGACTTTGAAACAGCAGAGCTTTTTGGCTGTGGAATCTGACTCAATATATGGAGCAGATTAACAGCAATGGGAGCCAAAGGCTTTGTCAGTAAACATGACCCTGAGCTCTATGTTGCTTGCCACTTTAATTCCCCGTCCCACTCCCATTCTGATCTTTCCGTCTTTGGCTCTCTACACAGTTTCAATGACACTCATTGCAAGCTTGAGGAACAGTACTTTATCTTTTTCTTGGGCGTTCTGCACCCTTTGGCCTTAACATTAACTTTAATGACTTCAGACCTTAACTACAGGCTTCATTTTCATTATGGCTGGGGACGTGGGCGTCAGGGACAGGGGAAGTTAGTTGGTTCTTGGGGTAGAGACCATCCGTTGGAACGCCTGCTTTTATTTTCTTCTTTCCTCTAGATCCCTACTTTGCCAGCTTCTGCAGTGTTAATTACACACCACCTCAACTAAAGGGGAAAAATATAAGAATAACTAAGGGAGAAACTAGCTCAGAATAGTAACAAGCATAAAAAAACCACAAACAAGACCTTGAAATGCAGAAAAATTGAAGAAAGGGAGATATGTGTTGAACAGAAAATAAAAATCACAAATGGTAGTGCAGCATTGTATAAAAAAAAATAAAAACTGAGACCAAAGGGAAAGAAAAGTTAAACAAATACTAAGGAAAACATAGAAAACAAAAATAGGAAACCCCAGAGAGTTGGGAAGACCAAAAGAGAGACTGAGTGAAACAAAGCAGCTAACTACTCAAGGCAAAACTAGGAACTGCACTTGGAACCAAAGATGAATTATATAGTGGTGTGTGAAAGCAGGACAACAAAGCAAGTATGATGATTTGATCAGAAAATATGGTGGAGAAAGAGTCTGGAATGAAATGGAAGCTAATATTTCTCTGAGTTTGGGAACCATGTTAAGTGGGCCTTAGCTGAAAAGTATGAGAATGTTTTTAGATTAATAACAATGGTAATAATTTGCATTTTTACAGCACCATTAATGTAGGAAAGTGTTCCATAGTGCTTCACAGAGGCATGGTGAAAAGTGAACACTAAGCCGAAGAGAAAGAAATTACATAGGAACAGGAGTAGGCCATTCAGCCCCTCGCACCTGCTCCGTCATTTGGTAAGATCATGGCTGATCTGTGATCTAACTCCATATAGCCGCCTTTGGCCCATATCCCTTAATACCCTTGGTTGCCAAAAAGCTATCTATCTCACATTTAAATTTAGCAATTGAGCTAGTATCAATTGCCGTTTGCAGAAGAGAGTTCCAAACTTCTACCACCCTTTGTGTGTAGAAATGTTTTCTAATCTCACTCCTGAAAGGTCTGGCTCTAATTTTTAGACTGTGCCCCCTACTCCTAGAATCCTCAACCAGCGGAAATAGTTTATCTACCCTATCTGTTCCCCTTAATATCTTATACACTTCGATCAGATCACTCCTTGACCTTCTAAACTCCAGAGAATACAACCCCAATTTGTGTAATCTCTCCTCGTAACTTAACCCTTGAAGTCTGGGTATCATTCTAGTAAAACTACGCTGCACTCCCTCCAAGGCCAATATGTCCTTCCGAAGGTGCGGTGCCCAGAACTGCTCACAGTAGTCCAGGTGCGGTCTAAGCAGGGTTTTGTATAGCTGTAGCATAACTTCTGTCCCCTTGTACTCTAGTCCTCTAGATATAAAGGTCAGCATTCCATTAGCCTTATTGATTATTTTCTGCACCTGTTCATGACACTTCAATGATCTATGTACCTGTACCCCTAAGTCCCTTTGGACATCCACTGTTTTTAACTTTTTACCATTTAGAAATTACCCTGTTCTATCCTTTTTTGATCCAAAGTGGATGACCTCACATTTGTCTACATTGAATTCCATTTGCCACAATTTTGCCCATTCACCTAATCTATCAGTATCGCTTTGTAATTTTATGTTTTCATCTGCACTGCTTACAATGCCACCAATCTTTGTGTCATCGGCAAACTTAGACATAAGACTTTCTATGCCTTCATCTAAGTCGTTAATAAATATTGTGAATAATTGAGGCCCCAAGACAGATCCCTGCGGGACTCCACTAGTCACATCCTGCCAATGTGAGTACCTTCCCATTATCCCTACTCTCTGTCGCCTTTCGCTCAGCCAACTTCCTAACCAAGTCCATACTTTTCCCTCGATTCCATGGGCTTCTATCTTAGCTAACAGTCTCTTATGTGGGACCTTATCAAATGCCTTCTGGAAGTCCATATAAATAACATCCATTGACATTCCCCTGTCCACTACTTTAGTCACCTCTTCAAAAAATTCAATCAGGTTTGTCAGGCACGACCTACCTTTCACAAATCCATGCTGGCTCTCTCTGATTAACTGAAAATTCTCGAGGTGTTCAGTCACCCTATCCTTAATTATAGACTCCAGCATTTTCCCCACAACAGATGTTAGGCTAACTGGTCTATAATTCCCCAGTTTCCCTCTCTCTCCTTTCTTAAAAAGCGGAGTGACGTGCAATTTTCCAATCCAGAGGGACAGTTCCTGAATCTAGAGAACTTTGAAAGATTATAGTTAGGGCATCTGCAATGTGCTCACCTACTCCTTTAAAACCCTGGGATGGAAACCATCTGGTCCTGGGGATTTGTCACTCTTTAGTGCTATTATTTTCTTCATTACTGTTGTTTTACTTATGTTAATTTTATTGAATCCCTGTCCCCAATTCGATATTAGTTTTCTTGGGATTTTCGGCATGCTGCCCTCTTTTTCTACTGTAAATACTGACGCAAAGTATTTATTCAACATGTCCGCCATTTCCCCATTGTCAATGACAATATCCCCACTTTCAGTTTTTAAGGGGCCAACACTGCTCCTGACCACCCTCTTTTTCCTAATATAACGATAAAGGTTCTTTGTATTGGTTTTGATATCCCTTGCAAGTTTCTTTTCATACTCTCTCTTTGTAGCTCTTACTATCTGTTTTGTGACCCTTTGTTAATCTTTGTATCTTTCCCATTTGCCAGGATCTGTGCCATTTTTTGCCTTTTTGTATGCCCTTTCCTTATGTCTTATACTGTCCCGTACCTCTTTAGTTGTCCATGGCTGTTTTTTTTGGCAAGTAGAGTTCTTGCCCCTCAGGGGTATAAACCAATTCTGTATCTCATTAAATGTTTCTTTAAACATTTCCCACTGATCATCAGTCGTTTTACCCATTAACAGATTTGCCCAGTTTACTGTGGACAGTCTCGGACTCATCCCAATCTAGAATCTTAGCAGCTGATTCACTTTTTTCCCTTTCAAACACTACCTTGAACTCGATCATGTTATGATCGCTATTGGATAGATGTTCACCCACAGTTAAGCTGTTAACTAAATCTGGTTCATTACTCATTACTAAATCTAGTATGGCTTGCCCCCTTGTTGCCTCTAGGACATACTGCTGTAGAAAACTCGGACACACTCAAGAAATTCACTACCCTTCCGACAGTTGCTAGTCGGCTTTTCCCAATCTATGTGAAGGTTAAAGTCCCCCATTAAGACCACTATGCCTTTGTTACACGCTTGTCTATTCTCTGCATTTATACAATCTAGCACTTCAGAGCTGCTGCCAGGGGTCCTATACACAACTCCCACTATAGTCTTAGTTGCTTTCCTATTTCTCAATTCAACCCATAAGGTCTCTGTTGGCTGCTTACCCCTCGTTATATCCTCCTTTATCATTGAAGTGATTTCATCTCTAATCACTAAGGCTACTCCTCCCCCTCTTCCATTTTCCCTATCTCTCTTGTAGACCTTATAACCTGGTATATTTAGTTCCCAATTCTGACCATCCTGCAGTCATGTCTCAGTAATAGCTATCATGTCATACCCTCCAATTTTAATTTGTACCTGTAGTTCATCTAATTTATTCCTTATACTCCGTGCATTTGTATATAGAACTCTTAGTTGGGCCATACACCCTAGCCAGACCTTCAGCTTTGATGCTGGGTTAATTGCCTTACGCCTTCTAGTTTTCACTTTATCTGTAGTGCCTAAAGTACACTTTCTTTCTGCTGCTCTACACTTTTCCCTTTCACTTGTTCTTGAACAACTATTTGTACTATTTGTATTGTAAATTTCCCTTGGGTCCTCCCCTCTCTTGCTGCTTTCAACTTTACTCTCTTCTAACTCCCCACTCAGGTTCCCATCCCCCTGCCACTCTAGTTTAAACCCTCCACAACAGCAGTAGCAAACCCCCCTGCAAGGATATTAGCATATTACATGGGTTAACCAAAGGCCTGGGCAAAGAGGTGGCTCTTAAGGAGAGGAGGGAAGTGTATAGACACAGGGGATTGCGGAGGGAATACCCAAGAATGGGACTTAAGTGACTGAAGGCACAGCTGCCAGTGGTGGGGCGAAGGGAGGGTTGAGGGTGATGCACAAGAAGCCAGAGTCAGAGGAATGGAGAGTTTGGAAGGAGTTGTAGAGCTGGTATGGAAGTGTGAGGCTATGGAGGAATCTAAAAACAAGGACAAGGATTTTAAATTTGAGGCATTGGGAGACCAGAAGCCAATGTAGCTGAGCAAGAGTAAGGGTGATGGCCAAACAGAACTTTGTTACGGATAGGATACGAGCAACAGAGTTTTGGACAAACTAGTGTTTGTAGCGAAAGAGAAAGGGAGGCTATCAAGGAGAGAGCTGGAATAGCCACGTGTGGAGGTGATGAAGACAGGAATGAGGATTTCAGCAGAGAAAGAGAGAGAAATGGGTGATGATATGGAGATTGAAGTAGACAGTCACAGATTGGGGTAAAACAGGACTATGAGGTTGTGAATATTCTGGTTAAGGCTGAGACAGCAGTCAAGGAGGTTGATAGAGTCAGTTGCAAGGAAGCAGAGTCAGTGATAGGGGCTGAAGACAATGGCTTCAGTCTTCCCAATATTTAGCTGCAGGAAGTTAAGGCTCATCCAAGACTGGATCTCAGACAAACTGTCTGACAGAATAGAAGCAATGGAGGGATCAAGGGAGGTGGTGAAGAGGTAGAGCTGGGCATCATCATTATAGTAACTTGGTGAAAACTAACTCAGTGTTTCAAGATAGTGTCACTAAGGGACAGCAAGCAGATGAGGAGGAGAAGGAGACCAAGGATCAAACCTTGATGGACTCCAGAGGTGATGGTGCGAGTTGAAAAGTGATCCAGTTGCTAAAGGTGCTCTTGCTACTATCAGATAAGTAAAAATGAAACCAAGTGAGATGGACAATGGAGGAAAGGTGATGGAGGAGGATAGTGTGGTCAACTGTGTCAAAGGGTACAAAGGGTCACAGAACACAAGGAGGGATAATGCATCTCAGTCACAGAGAATATCATTTGTGGCTTTGGTAAGAGCTGTTTCAGTGCTATGGGATTGGAGGGATTTCAACAGGTTTTTCCTTAAGGACATTTTCTTTATGAATTCAAAGATTACACACAGAGACAAAGAAGTGCTTTAAAAAACTTACCTGATGCAGAATTTTATTACAACTGGGGAAATAGAGACTTTAAATCCTTATTTATCACTTTCATTCATATATTTAGAGTTTAGGAAAATGAGTATGGGATGAGATGGCTATTATTTCCAGAACTGTAGTGAACTAGACCCCTCTTTTGAATGTGATAATGAAACATTAAAGTGCTGTTGAGTGTACTGCTGTGATAAATGTTGGAAGTGAAAATAAAGTAATCAATAACCTCAGAGGATTTATTAAAACATATTTTGTATGAACTGAGGAGGATACTGTAAACTTGGTAACTTTCATGAGCTTTATTTCATACGTGCAGCTTTGTCACAAAAAGATAAATGATTATAAATGTTGGTTTATTACAAAATAGGGAGGCATGAAATTAAAACTGTGAATTTGTCATTAAGCTCACTTGTAGTAATTTAGCCTCATAGAAACGACCCAATTTAAATTACTTGATAGTGAATGCTGGCCTCAAAATGCGAGCGAATGAGTTGCATATCCTTTCTTCACTACTGTGATAAGCACTGTTCAACCATTGTTGCCATTTTTTGTATCATATTTGTACAACTGAAACATTAGTTGAGTAGTATGACAGTTATATTGCAAGTTGCAAGTGTGTGTGTTGGAGAGGTTGGCATGATGTAACAAGATATGGTGCTTTGGAGTTCTTGCCAGCTGATTCAGTCATTTTGCAGCTAGACTCCTATGTGGTAGATTTCAGAATGGAGTAACAGGAAAGAGAAGAGAAGCCCCCCCCAAAAGAAATCAAAACTGCTTTTACATTGGCCTTAGAGGGATACTTGCAATGCCAGTTCCTATTTGTGGGCCTGCTCAGTGTAAACTTGCCTGGCTAATGTCCCAGTAAAAAAAAAGACCTGCCCAGCAGCCATATTTAGTAAATAGTGCATTAGAAACCAGCAAGCACCCCACTAAAGCCAAAATAAAAGAAAAACTAAGGGGAGAAATTCTTCTTAATGAAAAATGGGAGAATGCCTGTTTTTCTCTGTAATTAACATTTACACAAATCACGTACTTCAAAGCAGGGTGCGGCTGGTCAGGCAAGGCAATGCCTCACCTATAATTGTCGCACACTTCCAATCTAGGGCCATTTGGGTCTCTTTAGAGGCTGCTGAGAAACCATAATTTCACTTTCTAGCTCTCTCTTACTCTTAGCATGGGGCTCCCCTAAACAGTCGCTGTGCCACAATTGCTTTTCATGCGGACTGGCCAACAGCCAGAGGGCTGTTTATACAGTTTGATAGACAGGATTCTGGCAACCCGCCATCCAAAATGGGTCTCACTCTGACCTCTGTCCTTGGCCTCCTACACCGTCCCAATGAAGCTGGACGTAAGCTCGAGGAACAGCACCTCATCTTTCTATTAGGCACTTTACAGCCTCCTCTGGACCCATTTTTTGTTTCTTTTCTTGTCCCATTAGCACCCTCCTTGCCTTGCACCATCATCCCTTTTGTCATTTAATCTCTCCTGCTCTCCACCCTATCACAAACCTTCCCCTTTGCTCTCCTGCAACCCCCCCCCCCCCCCACCGCCTTTCCCTGGCTCTGTACTTGCTTATAAACTGTTCAACTCTAACATCTTCCAGTTCTGATGAAAGATCATCGACCTGAAAAGTTAACTCTGTTTCTATCGCCACAGATGCTGCCTGACCTGTTGAATGTTTCCAGCATTTCCTTTTTTTATTTCACAGTTTTATTGTCAAAAGACCAGCAATGCTAACAGTGCCTCATTGCACAAACAAGTTGTTGAAGTAAAGAAATCTTTTAGTGTGCACTCCTCCAATTCTTGCCTCTTGCGCATCCCCGATTTTAATCGCTCTACCATTGGTGGCCATGCCTTCAGTTGCCTAGGCCCTAAGCTCTGGATTTCCATCCGTAAACCTCTCTGCCTCTTTACCTCTCTCTCCTCCTTTAAGACACTCCTCAAAACCTACTTCTTTGACCAAGTATTGGGACAGGAAGGAGCTGTACCACTGGGACGGGCTCCATCTGAACCGGAATGGGACCAGTGTCCTAGTGGAAAGGATAAACAGGGCTGTCAATAGGACTTTAAACTAGTAAGACAGGGGGAGGGATCTGGGGGAAGATAACATAAGTCTGAAGAAAAAAGAAATAGGAAATGAGAGTAAAAGTCAGACCAAGGTAAGGAATAAGGGCAACATAAACGGTCAGGGAACATATACGGTTATAGAACATAGGTACAAAATGACTGTTAAAAACTAAGGGAGGGGAACAATTACTAAAAACAAATTAAATAGCCTATACAGCAATGTGCACAGCATCCGAAACAAAATGGGGGACCTGGAGGTAATAATTCATTGCGAGGAGCCAGATGTTGTAGGGATAACTGAAACATGGCTATATAAGGAACAGGACTGGCAGTTAAATATTGCAGAATATAATGTATTTAGAAAGGCTAGGGAAGGAAAAGGTGGGGGGGGGGTAGCTGTACTAATTAGAAACAACATAATGGCAATAGAAAAAAGGGACATAAGTAACATTAAGATAGAAACAGTATCCATATGGATTGAGACAAAGGATAAAAAGGGATCGATCACATTAATAGGTATATTCTACAGACCACCTAATAGTGGAAGGAACGTGGAGGATGAAATATGTGGACAAATCTATGAAAAGAGTAAAAAACATCAAATAATAATCATGGGAGATTTCAACTACCCCCAAATAAACTGGCAAGAAGAGGCAGGGAAAGGAAAAAAGGGAATGGAGTTTTTACAGTGTATACAGGATTCCTTTCTTACCCAGTATGTGAAAAGCCCAAGAGAGGAATCACTGCTGGATCTAGTAATAGGAAATGAACCAGAACAGAGAAGAGAAGTGAGTGTAGGGGAACATCTAGGCAATAGCCATCACAACATAATGAGGTTTAATATAATGATTGAGAAAGATATAAATAAGACAAAGACCAAAGTAATAGATTGGAAAAAAGCTAATTTTGAGGGGATGAGAATGGAACTAGGGCAGGTAAACTGGGGAAAAAAATTGACAGACAAAAAAAATAGAACAGCAGTGGGTAATATTTAAAACGGTGATCAATAGAGTTCAGGAGAATCATATTCCTCTAAAAAGCAAGAACAAATTAGCCAATAATAGAAACACCATGGATGAATAAAGAGATAAGGATAAAATTGAAACTAAAGAGAAAGGCATACTCCATTTACATAGACAATAAAGGAGAGGATGACAAAAGGGAATACGAAGAAGTTAGGAAAGAAGTCAAAAAAAAATTAGGAAAGCAAAGAGGAACTATGAAATTAAATTATCAAGGAATATAAAAAGAAATAGTAAAGTATTCTTCAGACATATAAATAACAAAAGAAAAATCAGAATAGGGATAGGGCCAATAAGGGATGCACACAATAAACTCACAGGTAATGACAGTGAAATGGCAGAAATTTTGAATAGTTACTTGCCTCCATATTTACCAGGACAGGACATTAGAAGAAGAGATCAAAAAAGATATTAAAACATTTAGAGCGATAATTGATAAACTAATCAAATTTAGGGAGGATATGACCCCTGGTCCGGATGGATTGCATTTGTGAATATTAAAAGAAGTTAGGGAGGAGACAGGAGAGGCACTATTACATGTATATAAAAATTCACTAGAAAAGGGAGAAGTGCCAGAGAACTGGTGGACAGCTAATGTTATTCCTATATTTTAAAAAGGGAGATAGAACAAGTCCAGGGAACTACACTCCAGTTAGCTTAACGTCGGTGATAGGAAAGATAATGGAATCTTTACTCAAAGATGTAATAGAAAGACATTTAGAGAACGAAAATATAATAAAGAATAGTCAGCATGGATTTCAAAAGGGAAAGTCATACTTGACCAACCTTATTGAATTTTTTGAAGAAGTAACAGAAAGATTAGACAAGGGTAATGTATTTTCGAAAGCCTTTTGATAAGGTATCACATTGTAGACACATAGCTAAGGTCAGAGCATGTGGAGTTAGGGGACAGGTAGCAGAATGGGTAGCAAGCTGGCTACAAAATAGAAAACAGAGAGTAGAGGTTAAAGGTAGCTATTCAGACTGGCAAAAGGTAGGAAGTTGAGTTCTACAGGGATCGGTGCTGGGACCACTGTTCACAATTTACACTAATGATTTGGATTCGGGAATCGGAAGTACAATTTCAAAACTTGCGGGTGACATCAATTTGGGGGGTGTAGTTAATACAAAGGAAGAATGCATCAAAATGCAAGAGGACATTAATAAACTTGCAGAATGTGCATATAATTGGCAAATTAATTTCAATATTGATAAATGTGAGGTGGTGCATTTTGGTAGGAAGAATAAGGAGGCCACATACTGCTTGGATAATAAAAGTCTAAACGGGATAGGGGAGCAAAGGGATCTAGGGGTATATATGCAAATATCATCAAAAGTAGTGACGCCAGTTAGTAAGGCCATAAAAAAGGCAAACCGAGCACTAAGGTTCATTTCTGGAGGGGTTGAATTGAAAAGCAAAGAAATTATGTTAAACTTATATAGAACCTTGGTTAGACCACACTTGGAGTATTGTGCACAGTTTTGGTCTCCATGTTATAGAAAGGATATGGAGGCATTGGAGAATGTGAATATTTTTTGCACCAGGATGATGTCAGAACGGAGAGGATAACCTCATCAGGAAAGGCTGCACCGGCTGGGACTCTTTTCTCTAGAAAAGAGAAGGCTGGGGGTGACTTGCTAGAGGTTGTTAAGATAATGATAGGGTAGACGTGAAATGAATTTGCCTAGAGGTCATAAATATAAAATAGTTGCTAATAAATTCAATAGGGAATTCAGGAGAAACGTCTTTACTCAAAGAGTGGTAAGAATGTGGAACTTGCTACCACAAGGAGTAGTTGAGGCAAATAGCATACGTATATTTAAGGCGAAGCTAGATAAACACATGAGCGAGAAAGGAATAGAAGGTTATCCTGATAGGGTTAGATGAAGAGGGGAGGGAGGAGGCTTGTGTGGAGCATAAACACCGGCATAGACCAGTTGGGCCAAATGGCCTGTTTCTGTGCTGTAGTTTCAATAGAAGAATCATAGAAGTTTACAACATGGAAACAGGCCCTTCGGCCCAACATGTCCATGTCGCCCAGTTTATACCCCTAAGCTAGTCCCAATTGCCTGCACTTGGCCCATATCCCTCTATACCCATCTTACCCATGTAACTGTCCAAATGCTTTTTAAAAGATAAAATTGTACCCGCCTCTACTACTGCCTCTGGCAGCTCGTTCCAGACACTCACCACCCTTTGAGTGAAAAAATTGCCCCTCTGGACCCTTTTGTATCTCTCCCCTCTCACCTTAAATCTATGTCCCCTTGTTATAGACTCCCCTACCTTTGGGAAAAGATTTTGACTATCTACCTTATCTATGCCCCTCATTATTTTATAGACTTCTATAAGATCACCCCTAAACCTTCTACTCTCCAGGGAAAAAAAGTCTATCCAAGGAAAAAAGTCTCAGTCTACATGTAATGATGTAACCTGTCCTAATATCCTTATATGGCTCGGTGTCAAATTTTGTTTGATAATCGCTCCTGTGACATTTTACTACGTTAAAGGCACTGTTTGAATGCAAGTTGCTGTTGTGCTCAACTGTAACCTTTTCAGAAGTGTATCATGTCACATAGCGTGCAGATAATTAAAATGTTTTTTTTTGCTTGATAAGGCAGTGTATATGTGAAATTCCAGTCAGTACACATTTTTGCTACACATTTATGTAAGTCAAAATACAAAAATTATTTGTTATTTTCAGTGTATTCTAATGTATTTTGGCTTTGTTTGTTACTAAAGCAATGTAATCAATAAACTGTTTTTGGTTGTGAAATCCCACTTTGGTCTGTGCAAAAACAGAAGCATAAATTACAAATGTTAAAATTGATGTAGGATACTATTATTCTTTCAAATTAAATGTGGGACAGTCAGGAACTGGAGATCCAATGTTGTCATATTAATTCATCTGGACAGCTATAGTGTGTGCCTCACCTGTCAAAAGGGTCATCAGCCATCACTGCTTTAAAGATGTTTGTGCTCACAACTTTATTAGTGGGTCTTTCATTTTGAAAGGTAACAGGCATTCACCTATTTTGCATTACAGGGGGATTTTCAGACCCGTCTTTTGGCTGAGACGTTAAACGAAGGCCCCCGTCTGCCTTCTCAGGTGGATGCAAAAGATCCCTTGGCACTATTCGAAGAAGAGCTATCCCTGGGTGTCCTGGTCAATATTTATCAACATCATTAATAAAAACAGATTAACTGGTTACTATCTCATTGCTGTTTGTGGGACCATATGGTGTGCAAATTGGCTGCCACGTTTCCCTACATTACAACAGTGACTACACTTCAAAAGTACTTCTTTGGTTGTAAAGTGCTTTGGAATGTCCTGAGGACACGAAAGATGCTATTTAAATGCAAGTCTTTCTATTTTTATAAATGTCTAAAGGGATTTTGGACAGAATAGTATGAGCAGCAGTAGGAATACCATTAATCCAGCTGCCCCAAATTTGCAGGTGTCTGAGTGATGATCTTTCATATCATCTAACAGTTTTCTGTTAAGCAGCTTGCAGGGAATTCACCCCATTAACTTCCTCGCCACATGATTGAAATCTCTTGTTTCTCTTGCCGTTTCCCCACCCCCCCGAACCCTACTAAAATGCTTGCTTGTCATTTAGTCTTCAACTCTGATGAAGGATGCACACCCAAAACATTAACTTGTCTTTTTTCTTTACAGTTGCTGGCTGGCCTGCTGTGTATTTCCAACATTTTCAGGTTTAATTCCAAAAAGGGTAGTTTAGCTGGCCAAATGAGAAGTGTTTTTTGTTTGCTTTGCTTGGTTCAAGGACCGTTAAGTACATGATGATGTAATATATTTCAGTAGGTTGTGATAATATTGATGTTATGTACACATTGATCTCAACATTAGTTGTATCATATGTCACTACTGGCCACAATACTTTCTGTTAATACCAGATCTCAACATTTTCTTTAAATTACTCCATCTTTTTAAATGATTCACAGAGATTGAGAGGCTATTGCTGCTCGGCCTCTGCCAATTTCACTCCTGAATCAATAGCTAAAAGCTGTACGAAGATAGCACGGAGTATCATGCCATCATGTGTTGTTCCATAGTGAGAAGTGACCAAATAATAAATTAAAAAAACAAAATATTGTAGATGCTGGAAATCTGAACAACAAAAAATGCTGAAAACACTCAGCACGTCTGGCAGCATCTGTAAAGAAAGGAACTATTTACGTTTCAGGTCTAGCCCTTCATCAAAAATCAGGATATTACAGGTTAACAGCTTCTAATTAGCTGCTCATCTGTAATATCTTCTGATTCTGATGAAAGGCTATGCTTGAAACGTTAATATTTTCTTTATAGATGCTGGCTGACTTGCTAAGTGAGAAGTGACTAGACTGTGTCCAGTGCTTCCCTCTAGTGACACAAGATGGTAAATCCTCCACATGGGGATTTGTAAGTACCCATTTGTGATTTTGCTACAAGTGGCACAGAGCAGAAATTTTCTCCACTGTGTCGCTCAAAACACCAATGCTCATGTTAGCCCTAAGACACAATTTATTTCTAATAAACTTACATTTTAATGAGATTACAAATGTTAATATATGTGTGATATAATATATCTCGAGGCTTTTTTTCTATACTCTAGAAGAAAATAAAACTTTTATTAGTCTAGTATGAATCATGTGTGTCATACACTTGCAGCCCCATTTTTTAACTATCAACTTTACTCTTTCAATATATCACACCACTTCCACTGTGCTTATTGGAAAAATGCAGGGAGTGAGACTAAAAAATATACCGGGAACGAAGACTAAAAGACAAGCAAGCATTTTAGTAAGGTTCACGGAAGAAGAAAAAAGGGGAATAGGAAATAAAGGGGCAGGCAGGAGAAGCAACATAAATTTCAATCATGGACAGGAAGTTAATGGGGTGAATTCCCTGCAAACTATTGAACAGAAAACTGTTAGATGATATGAAAGAACTTCATAAAAGAATCCCAAGTTTGTGAGTTACTTTATTTTTCTCCATCTCACAACTTCTGCCCAGCTCATAAACTTTGAGTCTGATTGCAGGCAACCTGCTCCCAGCCTCTGTCTGTGCTGCTGTTTAGCCAGCCACCAGGAGATGCATGCGAGTGGCCTGAGGCAATTTTCTCCAATATTTTTCCTATGATGAAGCAGCTGGTCTTTCTACTCTCCACACAACAGCACAGCTGGGACTGCAAATTCACTGTTTGCAGAATCATCGTACACACCCATGGCATAGTGGATTGGCACTCCAATGTGCTGCACCTCCATTGAACACTGAAAACAATCTATTGGTTTAAAGAATAACAACTGTTGAAGGCACTGATGTAATCTTGGTTTTTGCTGGAGTTTCTGCTTCCTCGAGTCTTGCTTCAGGTTTGGCATTATTTTTCAACTCCTGCCCTTGGTGTTTGTTTTTAAAATATAGCTGTGGCATTGTTTTTAATCCCATTGCTGGGTTTTGTATTTTTTTTATTCCCACTCCCAGTATTTATTTAGACCCATTCTCATGGGAAATTGGTCTAGTTTCTTGCAGCAACTTCAGTGAAGGCTTTTCAACAAGGCAGAGCATTCTGGAGTGAGTAGCAGCTCCCGGGACTCAGCTTATGTCCCAGAGAACACAGAGGTATCCTGACACATAACTCCATGAAAATTGAGAAATTATCATTTTGGGTTTGTGTTTCTGAAGCAGTATCTAGATTTCCTGTGGTGCTGTCTGGTAAGTCTAGCTTCCTGAACGCCTGCAGTTCCTCTTCTTCATTCTCTTCCAACGGATAAATAATAAAGAAGGGAATCCCCATGGGGAAAAACATTTTGCAGCTTTTCCTTTCATTTTAGGGAAACTCCCCAACAAGAAAGAGTCCGAGGGGAGACTTCCAAATGAAACAAGGAGCCGTAAAAGTAAAAATAAAAACAAAAATTGACAAAAGATCAATCCAAGCAAAATTATGAGCCTCTATCTAACAGTACAATAAAACACAGTAATCCACTTTTAAGATTCCAGCATCAGCTTTCCTCAGTTGCTGTTAAAAGTTACCTCTGTTTCATGGTGGCATAAGTGAGATTGGTGAATCCTAGGCACGCATGATGGAATTTAGAACTGATGTTGTCATCCTCGCCTGAACCCATCAGTTGCATGACAGCACCTTGAGCCAAGGCAGGTACATCTTACACCCTCCTTCACTTCCAGCGGAATTTAGAGCAGAACTCAAATGGGGTGTAGACCCTTTCTCCTCCAAATCCCCACCACAGGTTGATGGATCTGGATATATGCCCTACCACACCATTGGAATTTCAGGGGCCAAGATTTTACCTCCTCAGTGCTTATAAATACATTGCTTTTAACTTCCCTCCCCACATTTTCTTTCATTATTCTCTTCACCATATCTACAATAAACCCCTCATTCCCACTCCAAATCTCATCCCTTTTGTGCTCACCACTGACTGCTGCCAAATTTTCTGTAATCCTAAACTTTCCTTTTCAAATATTTTGACACTTCCCATCATTCATCTTTTACCATTCACTCATCACCACAATCTCTTATCCATTTACCACTACCAATGTTTCTGCAGGTCCACTGTTTCCTCCTCTTTTCTCCCCCAATGTTTCATACCTCTGCACCATTCAAGCCAAACACCCAACCTACATCTCTCTGAACATCGCATATCCGACTTCATACTTACATTCCAACCAGCAGAACAATTCACACTAACACAAATATTAAAATCTCTAAATTTTTTCATTGCATGATAGATATACAAAATACTCAATAGAAATATGTACAATACTTCATATGCAATATATAAAAATACTTAATCTAAACAAATGTTATATCTATACCAAAAGTGTAATATGCACTTCCTGCAAGTGTCACTCTTACTTTCTGTAACTCTTTCCTTATCACATTTTATTATTAACACCCCTATTATAATTCAGTGTATCGTTGGACTCACCATGAGCAGCACAGATCTGCTAAATTTCTAGAGGTTGCATTATTTTCCCTGTTGATCTGGAGGCTCAACAAGGTAGTGGATAATAACTCCCAGTGCACCAACATTACTCAGATTGCAATTAAGATTATTAATAATAATAATAATAAATAGGAGCAGGAGTAGGCCAATCGGCCCCTCAAGCCTGCTCCGCCATTCAATAAGATCATGGCTGATCTGATCCTAACCTCAAATCTAAATTCATGTCCAATTTCCTGCCCGATCCCTGTAACCCCTAATTCCCTTTACTTCTAGGAAACTGTCTATTTCTGTTTTAAATTTATTTAATGATGTAGTTTCCACAGCTTCCTGGGGCAGCAAATTCCACAGACCTACTACCCTCTGAGTGAAGAAGTTTCTCCTCATCTCAGTTTTGAAAGAGCAGCCCCTTATTCTAAGATTATGCCCCCTAGTTCTAGTTTCACCCATCCTTGGGAACATCCTTACCGCAGCCACCCGATCAAGCCCCTTCACAATCTTATGTTTCAATAAGATCGCCTCTCATTCTTCTGAACTCCAATGAGTAGAGTCCCAATCTACTCAACCTCTCCTCATATGTCCACCCCCTCATCCCCGGGATTAACCGAGTGAACCTTCTTTGTACTGCCTCGAGAGCAAGTATGTCTTTTCTTAAGTATGGACACCAAAACTGTATGCAGTATTCCAAGTGCGGTCTCACCAATACCTTATATAACTGCAGCAATACCTCCCTGCTTTTATATTCTATCCCCCGAGCAATAAAAGCCAACATTCCATTGGCCTTCTTGATCACCTGCTGCACCTGCAAACTAACCTTTTGATTTTCTTGCACTAGGACCCCCAGATCCCTTTGTACTGCAGTACTTTCCAGTTTCTCGCCATTAAGATAATAACTTGCTCTCTGATTTTTCCTGCCAAAGTGCATAACCTCACATTTTCCAATATTGTATTGCATCTGCCAAATTTCCGCCCACTCACCCAGCCTGTCCATATCCCCTTGTAGGTTTTGTATGTCCTCCTCACTCTCTACTTTCCCTCCCATCTTTGTATCATCTGCAAACTTTGATATGTTACACTCGGTCCCCTCCTCCAAATCGTTAATATAGATTGTAAAGAGTTGGGGACCCAGCACCGACCCCTGCGGAACACCACTGGCTACAGGTTGCCAGTCCGAGAATGTACCATTTATCCCAACTCTCGGCTTCCTGTTAGATAACCAATCCTCCACCCATGCCAGAATATTACCCCCAATCCAGTGATTCTTTATCTTGAGCAATAATCTTTTATGTGGCACCTTGTCGAATGCCTTCTGGAAGTCCAAATACACTACGTCCACTGGTTCCCCTTTATCCACCCTGTACGTTATATCCTCAAAGAACTCAAGCAAATTTGTCAGACATGACTTCCCCTTTGTAAAGCCATGCTGACTTTGTCCTATTAAATTACGTTTATCCAAATGTTCTGCTACTGTCTCCTTAGTAATAGACTCCAAAATTTTACCCACCACAGAGGTTAAGATAACTGGTCTATAATTTCCAGCCTTCTGCCTACTACCCTTTTTAAATAAGGGTGTTACATTGGCAGTTTTCCAATCTGGCAGGGACCTTTGCCGAGTCCAGAGAATTTTGGAAAATTATTACCAAAGCATCCACAATCCCTACTGCCACTTCCCTCAAGACCCTAGGATGTAAGCCATCAGGTCCAGGGGATTTATCCGCCTTGAGTCCCATTAATTTACTGAGTACCAATTCCTTCGTGATTTTAATCGTATTTAGCTCCTCCCCCCCTAGAGCCCCCTGTTTGTCCAGTGTTGGGATATTCTTAGTGTCCTCTACCGTAAAGAATGAAACAAAATATTTGTTCAGCATTTTTGCCATCTCCATGTTTCCCACCATTAATTTCCCGGTCTCATCCTCTAAGGGACCTATGTTTGCCTTAGCCACCCTTTTTCTTTTTATATAACTGTAGAAACTCTTGCTATCTGTTTTTATATTTTTTGCTAATTTATTTTCATAATCTATCTTCCCTTTCTTAATCAATCCTTTTGTTACTTTTTGCTGTCTTTTGAAGACTTCCCAATCTTCTATCCTCCCACTAAGTTTGGCTACCTTATATGTCCTTGTTTTTAGTCAGATACTATCCTTAATTTCTTTACTTAGCCACGGATGGCTGTCATTTCTTTTACACCTTTTTTTCCTCAGTGGAATATATTTGTTTTGAAAGTTGTAAAATAATTCCTTAAATGAACACCACTGCTCATGTACCGTCTTACCCTTTAATCTATTTTCCCAGTCCACTTTAATCAATTCCGCTCTCATACCATCATAGTCTCCTTTATTCAAGCTCAGTACGCTTGTTTGAGAACCAACCTTCTCACCCTCTAATTGGACATGGAATGTAACCATGTTAGATTGCCATTCTTCTACTTAAACCAAGGGGAGGGGCTTACAAATAGGGAGTTATGGGGCACTCTGTGAATGGCCAGTCTTCCTATCAATCAGTTAAAAATAATGGTGCTTTCAGGACATCTTGATTTTCTAATTAAAAACAAAATCCACAAGATTGTAAATCTGATCCAGGGAAAAGAAATTCTGAACCGCCACCCTCACGGAAAATATTAAATAGGTAGACACGGTGGTATATTGTTAGATTTCTTTTTAGCTTATTAACCTGAGTGTTGCTTGAAGAGGTTATTAGCGATATTCTGGGTAGTAACTGTGATGGAAATTGCTTAGAACCAAGTGCGTAACTGCACTGAATCTTTATACTGCTCTGGTGAATTACTTGAATTTGTTTTAAAGTACAGGAATATTATAGCAAACTCTTACTCCTCTCAAGCTCCACTGGTTTTAATTTTAAAGTTTTTTTTTATTCGTTCACGGGATGTGGGCGTCGCTGGCGACGCCAGCATTTATTGCCCATCCCTAATTGCCCTCGAGAAGGTGGTGGTGAGCCGCCTTCTTGAACCGCTGCAGTCCGTGTGGTGACGGTTCTCCCACAGTGATGTTAGGAAGGGATTTCCAGGATTTTGACCCAGCGACAATGAAGGAACAGCAATATATTTCCAAGTCGGGATGGTGTGTGACTTGGAGGGGAACGTGCAGGTGGTGTTGTTCCCATGCGCCTGCTGCTCTTGTCCTTCTAGGTGGTAGAAGTCGTGGGTTTGGGAGGTGCTGTCGAAGAAGCCTTGGCGAGTTGCTGCAGTGCATCCTGTGGATGGTGCACACTGCAGCCACAGTGCGCCGGTGGTGAAGGGAGTGAATGTTTAGGGTGGTGGATGGGGTGCCAATCAAGCGGGCTGCTTTATCTTGGATGGTGTCGAGCTTCTTGAGTGTTGTTGGAGCTGCACTCATCCAGGCAAGTGGAGAGTATTCCATCACACTCCTGACTTGTGCCTTGTAGATGGTGGAAAGGCTTTGGGGAGTCAGGAGGTGAGTCACTCGCCGCAGAATACCCAGCCTCTGACCTGCTCTCGTAGCCACAGTATTTATATGGCTGGTCCAGTTAAGTTTTTGGTCAATGGTGACCCCCAGGATGTTGATGGTGGGGGATTCGGCGATGGTAATGCCGTTGAATGTCAAGGAGAGGTGGTTAGATTCTCTCTTGTTGGAGATGGTCATTGCCTGGCACTTATCTGGCGCGAATGTTACTTACCACTTGTGAGCCCAAGCCTGGATGTTGTCCAGGTCTTGCTGCATGCAGGCTCGGACTGCTTCATTATCTGAGGGGTTGCGAATGGAACTGAACACTGTGCAGTCATCAGCGAACATCCCCATTTCTGACCTTATGATGGAGGGAAGGTCATTGATGAAGTAGCTGAAGATGGTTGGGCCAAGGACACTGCCCTGAGGAACTCCTGCAGCAATGCCCTGGGGCTGAGATGATTGGCCTCCAACAACCACTACCATCTTCCTTTGTGCTAGGTATGACTCTAGCCACTGGAGAGTTTTCCCCCTGATTCCCATTGACTTCTATTTTACTAGGGCTCCTTGGTGCCACACTCGGCCAAATGCTGCCTTGATGTCAAGGGCAGTCACTCTCACCTCACCTCTGGAATTCAGCTCTTTTGTCCATGTTTGGACCAAGGCTGTAATGAGGTCTGGAGCCGAGTGGTCCTGGCGGAACCCAAACTGAGCATCGGTGAGCAGGTTATTGGTGAGTAAGTGCCGCTTGATAGCACTGTCGATGACACCTTCCATCACTTTGCTGATGATTGAGAGTGGACTGATGGGGCGGTAATTGGCCGGATTGGATTTGTCCTGCTTTTTGTGGACAGGACATACCGGGGCAATTTTCCACATTGTCGGGTAGATGCCAGTGTTGTAGCTGTACTGGTACAGCTTGGCTAGAGGCGCAGCTAGTTCTAGAGCACAAGTCTTCAGCACTACAGCTGGGATGTTGTCGGGGCCCATAGCCTTTGCTGTATCCAGTGCACTCAGCCGTTTCTTGATATCACGTGGAGTGAATCGAATTGGCCGAAGACTGGCTTCCGTGATGGTGGGGATATCGGGAGGCGGAGATGGATCATCCACTCGGCACTTCTGGCTGAAGATGGTTGCAAACGCTTCAGCCTTTTCTTTTGCACTCACGTGCTGGACTCCGCCATCATTGAGAATGGGAATGTTTGCAGAGCCTCCTCCTCCCGTTAGTTGTTTAATTGTCCACCACCATTCACGACTGGATGTGGCAGGACTGCAGAGCTTTGATCTGATCCGTTGGTTGTGGAATCGCTTAGCTCTGTCTATAGCATGTTGCTTCCGCTGTTTAGCATGCATGTAGTCCTGAGTTGTAGCTTCACCAGGTTGGCACCTCATTTTTCGGTACGCCTGGTGCTGCTCCTGGCATGCTCTTCTACACTCCTCATTGAACCAGGGTTGATCCCCTGGCTTATTGGTAATGGTAGAGTGAGGAATATGTCGGGCCATGAGGTTACAGATTGTGCTGGAATACAATTCTGCTGCTGCTGATGGCCCACAGCGCCTCATGGATGCCCAGTTTTGAGCTGCTAGATCCATTCTGAATCTATCCCATTTAGCACGGTGGTAGTGCCACACAACACGTTGGATGGTGTCCTCAGTGCGAAGACGGGACTTCATCTCCACGAGGACTGTGCGGTGGTCAATCCCACCAATACTGTCATGGACAGATGCATTTGCGACAGGTAGATTGGTGAGGACGAGGTCAAGTAAGTTTTTCCCTCGTGTTGGTTCGCTCACCACCTGCCGCAGGCCCAGTCCAGCAGCTATGTCCTTCAGGACTCGGCCAGCTCGGTCAGTAGTGGTGCTACCGAGCCACTCTTGGTGATGGACATTGAAGTCCCCTACCCAGAGTACATTTTGTGCCCTTGCTACCCTCAGTGCTTCCTCCAAGTGGTGCTCAACATGGAGGAGGACTGATTCATCAGCTGAGGGAGGACGGTAGGTGGTAATCAGCAGGAGGTTTCCTTGCCCATGTTTGACCTGATGCCATGAGATTTCATGGGGTCCAGAGTCAATGTTGAGGACTCCCAGGGCCACTCCCTCCTGACTGTATATCACTGTACCGCCACCTCTGGTGGGTCTGTCCTGCCGGTGGGACAGGACATACCCAGGGATGGTGATGAGAGTCTGGGACGTTGGCTGAAAGGTATGATTCTGTGAGTACGGCTATGTCAGGCTGTTGCTTGACTAGTCTGTGGGACAGCTCTCCCAATTTTGGCACAAGTCCCCAGATGTTAGTAAGGAGGACCTTGCAGGGTAGACTGGGCTTGGTGTTTTGCCGTTGTCGTGTCCGGTGCCTAGTGGTCCGATGCCGGGTGGTCCGTCCGGTTTTATTCTTATTATGACTTTTCGTAGCGAGATTTTACAACTGAGTGGCTTGCTAGGCCATTTCAGAGGGCAATTAAGAATCAACCACATTGCTGTGGGTCTGGAGTCACATTTTGGCCAGACCGGGTAAGGATGGCAGGTTTCCTTCCCTAAAGGACATTAGTGAACCAGATGGGTTTTTACGACAATCCGGTAGTTTCATGGCCATCATTACTGATACTAGTATTTTAATTCCAGAATTTTAAAGTTCTGTGTGTGCTTCTTGGTCCCACCCATTGTGTTCCACTCCCTCATTCCCATTGTGCAGTGCTCCACTGCTCTCCCTACTGGCCCAAAATGGAGCAGCACTAAATATAATCGCCAGGAATTTCCTCAAGGTTTCTTCTGATGGCCGCCATAACTTCAGTGGAAGTTCTGCCGTAACCTTAGATAAACATGTAAACGTGGTTTCCGCACATCTTCCGTTGATCAGGAGAACCCCAAAGGAAATTTCCGCTGCAGAGTAATGCATCAAGAGATCAGGAACTATCTCCTCTGAACAAAGGGGCATATTCTTAAAATTAGACCTATGCCATTCAGGAATGAAATCAGGAAGCACTTTTTCACACACAGAGTAGTAGAAATCTGGAACGCTCTCCCCCAAAGGGCTGTTGATGCCAGGTCAATTGAAATTTTCAAGACAGATCGATAGATTTTTTTTTTAAGTAATGGTGTCAAGGGATAGGGAGCAAAGGTGGATAAATGGAGTTGAGGTGCAGATCAGTCATGATCTAATTGAATGGTGGGGAACAGACTGAGGGTGATACCACCTCAGCCAAGCTGACTCACTGACAAATAATAAGACAAGCTTTCGGAGGCTACCTCCTTCCTCAGGTGAACGATGTGGAAGGAGGTAGCCTCCGAAAGCTTGTGAATTTAAAATAAAATTGCTGGACTATAACTTGGTGTTGTAAAATTGTTTACAAATAATAAGACAATTGTTATATTTAATGAATTTAATTTTAGTTGTTCGCCTTTTACTTTTTATCAGATGAGAAGAATAATAAAACATAAATTTAAAAATATATTATTTACTTCTGCTGCTTACATCTTCTCCACTTTTGGTTAGACTTTGGTTTGCTATAGTTGCCTTGCAATGACATTACTGACCAGTCAGGGAGCTGCAGCACAGATTTCTGAACTCCCTTGGGTAAATTTTCGTCTTAACCACGAGTGGCGGAACAGATTATTTGTGAAATAAAAATTGGGCAGATTCTATAATGGATGAGTGATCCATGGAATGAAAATTAGGTGGGTCTGTAATGGGCGGGTGATCTGCCTCATCAGATTACCGCCCATGCAGTGAAGATTAAAAATTTAACTTGCTTGCCCCTCCATTTTGCTGCAGTTGCTGAACTAATCAGTAATGGGGTTGTTGCGTGAACCTTGTATAGTTTGCAAAGTCTGTGTAATATGGAAGTGAGGAGATTTACTGTGACTTTCAAAGCGATAAAAGTTATTCTATGCACTGTTTTTAACAAATTGTTAATGGATTAGGAAGAAATTTCTTTGTTAACCTGATCGATTAACAACTTTGTTAAAATAGCAAACACTATGAAATTTCATCCAAACCCATTAACTAATTCATTAAAAAGTGCATGTGAGTGTTTTGTGTGTGGTATGTCATTTTTCAGATTTTGCATTTTTCTATCTCTGCATTAATGTTTGAATTAGAGTAATCAATATCTTAAAGGCTCAAGACAAACTGATTGCAGTCTGAATTGGAGAAAGTGTTTTAAATATTTTTCCCAAGAACTCACTTTCTTGGCAACTATAAACGTGCGAATACATACATCGGATATTCAAAGGTGCATTTACTGGAATTCTGTATGTATATGCTAGATCAAACAGCATTTTTGATAGTTGGGGAATGCTACGGCAGATACATTTAAAAAATCTTCCTCTTAAATAAATATGTATACTGCATACCTTAAATTATGTCATTATTGATAAATTATCACTGAATACAATGCCTTTTATTACTTGCACAAATGTGAAATAAATATTTTTAAAGTAACACACGGAATGGTGGGAGCCTGCTAATTCAGATTCCTTTGCTTACCAGTTTTCCTGTACTCTCTTTCTCAGCTGATTTTTTTCATTTTCTTTTTTTCTTCATTTCATATTTACTCTCACTTTTTTTTCCATTGTCACTTTTCTTGTTGATTCATTCATTTATTTTTAATTTTTGTCACGTTCACTTTCGTTGTTTTTTCACCTCACTGAGGAGCTGCCCTCTTTCTCTTTCAATGTTCTTCTGTCCCGTTCATATTCTTTTGTCTCCTATTCTTATCATTTGTTCTAATTCCAATTTTTTCACTCTTCTGTTTCCTCATTTTCTTTTTGTTTGAATTCTATTTGTCCATTTAATTTTTTTCTCTTTCTTTCTGATCAGTTCTTCCTTTCATGTTTCCTTCACATATCAGTTCAACCTATTTGTCCCCATTGTAATGAAGCATTGTCATCTTTATGTGTTGTGTCTGTGTGTACATGTGTGTCTGTGAGAAGACAGAGAAGTTTGACAGGTACATAGAATTCCAGGAATAACAGGATAGCCTGCAAAATAAAGCACCTGTAATTGTGTAAAAGAACCTATCACTCTGATATGGCATAAATCACTCTTCGGCAATTTTAGTACCAATTATTAATTGTCTTATAAAAGTTAGTCAATATCACAAAAAATCAGTAAAGATATTTTTACAGATTTTGCATGATATCATTGCATGATAGCATAAATTGCAAACTTTTTACAAGGCAGTTTAATTGGCTGATTTTACCCCTTTAAATGTTTATTGCAAAAATGTTCTGCACTTCACAAAAATTGTATCAACGGAATAATCGGCTAATATGAGTCTAATATTAGGATTATTATTTGTCAATCAGACACTAAGCAAAACAGGGAAATAAGATTAATTTGTGAATGATGACAGCAAACATAGGATTGATGCATATGAAAACATTGATACAAAACCAGCGGTACTGTGCTTTTGCGATTTTTAAGTGGGCCTGTATCTGTGAGCTGGAGTAACTGATACATATGCAGTAAGCCCATGGACATTCTACTGGAATCTGAAGGTGTCCTATTGGATCCTGTTCAGGAAATACTGTGATAACTGAAGTTCTGTTATATATCATAGGTTTTCAGATACGAGGCAAATCTTAATGCTAAAATGGAAACTGCAATTTAAAAAGCACCATTCAAACAATTACACGACATTGTGTACAATTGCCGTACTGGAGGTGTATAGGTATAAAAAACAATATATGCATGAATATCAACTAGTAATAGGCAAATTTAGGACTTATATCAGTAAGTTCTTCCTACAAAATGTGATTAACATATAGAATTTTTTTTTTATTCGTTCACGGGATGTGGGCGTCGCTGGCAAGGCCGGCATTTATTGCCCATCCCTAATTGCCCTCGAGAAGGTGGTGGTGAGCCGCCTTCTTGAACCGCTGCAGTCCGTGTGGTGACGGTTCTCCCACAGTGCTGTTAGGAAGGGAGTTCCAGGATTTTGACCCAGCGACAATGAAGGAACAGCGATATATGTCCAAGTCGGGATGGTGTGTGACTTGGAGGGGAACGTGCAGGTGGTGTTGTTCCCATGCGCCTGCTGCCCTTGTCCTTCTAGGTGGTAGAGGTCGCGGGTTTGGGAGGTGCTGTCGAAGAAGCCTTGGCGAGTTGCTGCAGTGCATCCTGTGGATGGTGCACACTGCAGCCACAGTGCGCCGGTGGTGAAGGGAGTGAATGTTTAGGGTGGTGGATGGGGTGCCAATCAAGCGGGCTGCTTTATCTTGGATGGTGTCGAGCTTCTTGAGTGTTGTTGGAGCTGCACTCATCCAGGCAAGTGGAGAGTATTCCATCACACTCCTGACTTGTGCCTTGTAGATGGTGGAAAGGCTTTGGGGAGTCAGGAGGTGAGTCACTCGCCGCAGAATACCCAGCCTCTGACCTGCTCTCGTAGCCACAGTATTTATATGGCTGGTCCAGTTAAGTTTCTGGTCAATGGTGACCCCCAGGATGTTGATGGTGGGGGATTCGGCGATGGTAATGCCGTTGAATGTCAAGGGGAGGTGGTTGGACTCTCTCTTGTTGGAGATGGTCATTGCCTGGCACTTATCTGGCGCGAATGTTACTTGCCACTTATCAGCCCAAGCCTGGATGTTGTCCAGGTCTTGCTGCATGCAGGCTCGGACTGCTTCATTATCTGAGGGGTTGCGAATGGACTTCCAGGTAGGGTATTGGAGGCAAAAACCTTTGCATCATCTATAAACAGTTGGATGCTTTGATGTGGGACTATGGGGTTTGTAGGTGAAATGCTCTAAATATTGCCAGAAATGTGTCCTTAAATTGTAGTCAGTAGTCAGACTGAATGCTAGGGAAATTTAACCATGAAGGCTTATACAAACAAAACATTCCTTACCAGGCACAAAAGACGAGTCTTCAAGACTACAGGCCAGGAGATGGCTGAGGACATAGTGGGGACAATTTTAACCCCCCCAGGACAGGCGGGAGAGGGGTTAAAATTTCAAAAATCAGAAACCCACCTCCAACGTGCCCACTTTCCTGTTTTAATGGAGGCAGATCGCAGGGAGGGCAACTAACCTGTTCTCCACAGGCGGATCAGTAATTCAAATATTTTAATGAGGCTACGGCCTCAAATCTTTCCAGAGTTTTACTTTTAACAGCTGCGGGCCGGGTTTCCCAGGGCTCGGGAAATCCGGCAGCTAAAGGGAGGCGAGAATGGCCGGATCCAGCAGGTAAATGCTTTTCCAGCACTGCTTATGGGCCAGGAGGAGCAGGAGTGCTTCTCCCCGGCCCACCCTCTCCCCCCAAGCTAACCTGTTTCCCTCCTCATGATCCGCCGACCCCCCCACCGCAATCCACCTCCCTCCCCGTGATCCAATATCCACCTGATCTTCCCTCTGATCTCCCCCCAACACACAATATCCCCCTTGACCTACAATCTCCCCCTGACCCATGACCCCCCACCGACCTCCACAATCTCCACCACCCCCCCCCCCCCCGCCTATGTCCAAAATCACCGCCCTCGACATCCACATTTTCCCCCCCGGACCGCCGCGATCTGCCCCCCCCCGGACCGCCGCGATCTGCCCCCCCCGGACCGCCGCGATCTGCCCCCCCCCGGACCGCCGCGATCTGCCCCCCCCCGGACCGCCGCGATCTGCCCCCCCCCGGACCGCCGCGATCTGCCCCCCCCGGACCGCCGCGATCTGCCCCCCCCGGACCGCCGCGATCTGCCCCCCCCGGACCGCCGCGATCTGCCCCCCCCGGACCGCCGCGATCTGCCCCCCCCGGACCGCCACGATCTCCCCCCCGACCCACGATCTACCTCCTGCCCACAATCTCCCCCCCACCCCCCCCGCTAATGATCTTCACGATCTCCCCTCGACCCACGATCTCCCCCCCGCCCTGCCAGCCATTATAACCCCCGCTCCCTTCCTGCCTCCCAGTAAATATAGACACCTATGTGTTCTTCCCTTCTGGGACTGTGTAAGGACCTCTGTTAGCAAAGACGTGAAGCTAGGGACTAAATGAATGACGTGGCAGGTCTAAGAGCCAGTGCTTCATTAACCTGGAGATCATCAAGGTACCAACAGGACTGTGTGAGGTGACTGACACCAGAATGTCTGAAGTCTTCTAACACATGTCACTCAGATTGATAATAGAATTGAGGAGGTTTCTCTAGAAATTAAGGATATATAAAATAGTATTTTTGACACTAAAGTTCAGTCTCAATTCTCAGTCTTCAGTCCTTAGTTCTTAGTTTACTTCAAGCTCTTCTGGTAGTATTTTGTCGAGTATATTGTAGAAGGGTTTCTGCTTAAAATTGATATATACATCTCTGACAGAGAGAAGGTTACAGATTGCATGGTTATACCAGCCAGATACAGGCAGGTATAAGTGTGTCACTTCGAAGAAATCAAGGGAAGTGAGATTTAAGCCAGCTAGTCCAGATACAGCTATCAGCACAGAAGGTGAATTTACCCAGGATCAAGGGATCTTGGTGGAACAGATAGCAACTCTTACAGATGGAGGTTCATCACTCCGCCATCTCAGTTCATCCGTGCCAGCTCATAAGGACGAGATTATGCAACTTCTGGAAAAATTGCTGACTACGGGCATGAGGACTTTATTCAATAGACCGGCTCTCTAACACTTTTCCCTCTAAGCTGCGCGTGTGCGTGACCGCGCAGCAGTCTGTTGTGTGCCGTGCAGTTCCTCATTCCATCCGCGCTGTCCCGGCATCTGTGTGTTCAGTTATTGCTCTCAAAGCATCTTTTTCGACTTTTGCAGATGTTTTAAACCTCGGGACCTAACGCGTGGTTCACCTGAAGCCTCTCTAATCTAATTGAGCGGCTTTTCTTTTCACTTTTTTTTTCTATAAACACAACGTCCTCTACCGTTCTGAGGGATTATTGAACATGTCAGTCATTTTCTTATTTTCATTTACAATATCACCATTATCAGTTTTTAAGGGCCCCAACTAAAGTAAAGCTCTGGGACTGCTGTGGAGCTGAGAGGAGCACTCCTGCTCCTTAAGGCTCCACATTCAAGCAAATATTTTTGAAAAAATGTACCTTTTTGGTGGTGGCCTCCAGTGGTTCCTATAAGGACCATCAGTTAGGCCACATGAAAATTCAGCACCGGCTGTGTTCAGAGCAGCCCAATTTTGGGAAGGGGTCCTGTGACAGGCCTCAGGCCCCCAATTTTCATATGTTTCGGGTGTGGGCCCTGGATGCTTCTACTTCAGCCTTTACCAATAAGGTGGGTGGTACACACGCTGCCCGCGGTATTGGATGGTTAGGCGCTCATTTACTCCTGTAAAATGGGTGAGGCTTCAATGAATTTCTAAGCCTAAACCTCTTGAATACCTTCCTATTGAAATCACAATGCTCCTTTAAATGACCATCTTAATGATAGAACTACAATCTGGATATCTGGGCCAGGATTTTAGCCCGGAACTGGGAAAGGGGCGAGGGGGTCGAGTCATGGATGGGGAACCCGAAAGTATAGATTTCCCGGATGTCCTTACGATTTTGATGTAAGGACGTCTTCTTTTTTTTGCCGGTTTGCCGTCCGACAGGCCGGCCTGATTGACAGGCTGGTCTCAGTCGGATGGGAGCAGAGGAAGGAAGAGGACGTCTTCAGGTAAGTGTTCAGGTAAGTCTTAGATTGTATGGATGGGGGGATGGGGGGGAGTGCATGGGTGGATATGGGGCATGTATGGGCATGGGGCACAGGGTGTATGGTGGGCATGGGGGCATCAGTGGGCATGGTAGCATTGATGGTATGGGGGTCACCAGCGGGGAGACAGTCAGTCATCCGGGGAGGGGGGATGTCAGTCTTCAGAGGTCAGTCATCGGGGGGGGTGGGGGGTGTAGGGTGTCAGCCATTGGGGGTCATCGGTGGGAGGCAATCGGGGTGATCGGGGGGGCGATCGGGGCTCAGCGGAACGATCATTGGGGGGGGGGGGGGGGGGGGGTCGCTGCAGGTAGTCTTGCTGAGCCTGCGGGAAGCACTCCTGCTCCTCTGGGCCCACAAGTTGTGTTATAAAGCCAACTACCCGCAGTTTTGGGCCTTCTCTCCTTCGACGGGAAGGAGAAGGCCCGGGAATCCTAGCCCCCAGAGGTTGAAATCAAAAAAACTTTCAAAATGGAGGTCCGCAGCTTCCTTGGTGGGTTTTAGTGACCAACCCGCCTCTTGAGAGCGGATTGGTTGCCATCCCCTTATCCTGCAAACCGGAAATTGGCCCGTTGCAGACGGGTTGGGGGCAGGTCTGAGTTTTTGCAATTTTCAATGCCCCCCTGTCCCCCTGCCCCCAAACCACCAGTTTTTCCCTTTTAAAATCCTGCCCCTGGTATCTGGTATCTGGAATTCCAGATAGTCAGACGCTGAATATTTATTCAATAGTATTTGTTCAATATAAGCAAGATTTTTCTCTCTCTCATTAGCATTAGATTACTTTTTATAGTTCTAAATTATGAATTACAGAGAAAAATAGGACTTTGTTTTATTCCTGCAATTTGTGTCAGTGCTAAAACCATCAGTAAAAGTTATCTGCGGGGCCAGGGGTTGAAAGTTTTATCCTGTACTTAGTCCCTTTAGAATATTATAGTTTTCACTTCCTCCATAAGAGTTTCACCTTCTTAGATTAAGGCAGTTTTACAAGCTCCTTTCTATTTCATTTTCCACTTAAACGTCCAATTAAAGCATTGTTCATTTTTCACTTCTTTTATTTTCCTGTTGCCCATTCTTGGGTTCTACGTCCTTCAGCAAAATAAAATCAAAATTTTCCATTCTGAAATTAGCAACACAAAATATGGTCATGCTTTTGGCCAGGTGCAGGGACATTAAACTGTTTCTGTTCTCAAAATATGGTCACTGCCGCAGATTTTTGGTGTTATATAGTCAGGTAGTTTTTATGAAAAGTTTCACACTGTAAACTAACTATTTTTAACTCTTTTAGATCACATCCAAGGCTAAGACTCTAAATGTTATGTGAATATGTTTGTTTGACGTTTAGGATTAAGATGTGATTTTTGGTATAGTGCTTTTCATATTTTTGGTTCGCAATAACATACAAATCTACCCAATGGAAGTGGCAAAATAGGAACAATGGAGCCAGTTTGGGTCACGTGGAAATTTTTATGGCTCCCCTGTCTACATACAAAGGTTTTGAGTCCATCACACTTGAGCTGTCACACTGCAAAACAATCTTAAAAATTGATGAAATCTAGTCATTTCCTGCTGGTTTTTCTGACCTTCAGGATTTGCAATCAGCTGCCAATTTACAGAAAATAATTGCTATCTAATTGACCTCAGAGTATGCCTTCTTATAGAAATTACACTTTAAAGAATGAAAGAAAGTCTTGCATTTATATAACATCTTTCACGACCTCAGGACGTCCCAAAGTGTTTGCAGCCAATAAAGTACTTTTGAAGTGTAGTCACAGTAGTAATATAGGAAACACGGCAGCCCATTTGCGCATATGTGGACTTAAACGGACACAGATCTACCTTAGCAGCAGATTGTAATGCATTGTATGATGCTTTGTATGATGCTCCTGTCCTTATAAGGCCGTGTATCCTTGACTTGCAATGAGCCATGCCTTGGGAGATCAACTAGTAGTCTATGATATAGGTATTCATGAGTCAGTTGATGCACTGTCTTGAATTGTTTTACCTAGGGTTAGTTGTATGAATCGAGGGTTAATTTCCTGAGGTCAATCAGTTGGAATTAAAGCCTAACATCTGATAAGGGTCATGCATAAATGCTAACACTATCACAAGTGTCCAATTGGTTCTTTATTTTATATACTCTGTTTCATTCCCACAAAGCACAGTTCAAAAGCATATTTTCCCCAACATAGTTTTTGGTCCTCTCCTATTTTGACTCCCTCCATCTCCATTCTCTATTTTTCTCTCCTAATTTATATTTTGTCATCAGATTTTGTTTCTCTCGAGCTTAAAATGACTTGGTGCATTTTTGCCTGCTAAGTTCTGTCATTATTCATTTTTATCATCTTCAATGACGTGTGAGATCATTTTAATTTGACCAGCCTGGCGGGAAACTGACAGGACCAGATCGGCCGCCTGTTTTACACATTGTCCGATTTTACTTTCCGTTGACTTCAATGTGTCAAGTTAATATTATCTACCCTGTCTTTGAATCCTAAAGGTGGATTTACATTTCCCAGTAGGTTCAGCTTGTGGTGTAAAACATGCGTCCAAAGGGTTTTCCTTCATACTTCAGAACTCCTAAGCAAGCAATGGTAGGGCTTCCTTCAGCTCATGTGTAAGATCCAGGTCTAAGCTGTGAGATGGATTTATGGCAAAATGGAGAAGTGGCTGCAGGGATAGGTGCTCTGGCCTACACCAACTTATCACTAAGTACCATTGGCCTCATAATGGCTATGTTCTTTCCTAAAGTCCCTCAAATGAGGATCTGAATTAAATAGTTTGTGATGTAAGCCTGGTATGCGGCATTAGACTTGGATGTCTAGAACAATGAGGTGGCTGGCATGGCACAGATTATGCTGTGTAAGTTGCCCTGCAATGCTAAAACCAGAAGCCTATTTTATTGTCAATGAGGAAATTCTGAGATTTGGCACAACAACTGCTGGAAGACATCATTTAGAGACTGTGTGTGAGAACATGTGCTCATATATCTGGGGATCAGTACCAACCATGATTGGGTTGCAGAGCAGTAAGCAGCACTAGTGGAACCATCATTCAATGGGAAATGGTGTCCGTCTATGACTGTGGCCAGGAGGGTGGTGGCAGTGTACTCACGTATTTAATGAGCTGTACTGTTCCCAATGTTGTGGGAACATTCCAGGTTCCCCTCCAAGTCACTCACCATCCTAACTTGGACATAGATCATTGTTTATCATCACTGGGTCAATATCCTGGAATTCCCCACTAACACTATTGTAGGAGTACCATCATCGCAAGGACTGCAGAAGTTCAAGGAGAAGGCCCACAACCTTCTTGGGACAACGAAGGATAGGCATTAAATGCAGCCTTGCCAGCATCACCACCTCCCAAGAACAAATAAAAAACACAATTATTTTCTTATCATTGTAGATAGAACATTACTACCTGTCAAATCCAGCAAGTGCTGTTCTAAACTGGATAGCCCGGTGGTTGAAGGATAGACTACTAGAGCCTGGTCTTCACTTGCTTCCCAGCCTTTATTCACAGAGCTCCACATTACACACTCCACACCCGAGATCAGCTCTCTTATACATGGATACAAGAGAACCCCAATTGATACACATCACCTGAATACAATTAACATTAATTGATATAAATCACATGATACAATCAACAAGTGCAATCTGTACTTTTAATAATTTTTAACATTGTTAATGGTCTTCAAATAACATCACCCCCTTTACATTTATTACAGCTAACCTGTTGCTAAGTTACGACAAACACAAATTAAGCAGAATTATTCAGGCTCAGAAGTCATTAATCAGGAGTTGGGTAAATCACTGACAATGTAAGTCAGTGTCAATGAGAGAGCTGTTTTCCCTGGTGGTAGTTGTTGACATTTGACGATTTGGACAGCATGCTTTCTTCCAGCAAGGAAGTCCAGGAACTTTGTCTTTTTTTCCCTTTTCTCCTTTTTTCTCAACAATTTTGTCCCCTTTGCATCTCCTCACGTGTAGTTGCTGACTGCTTGTTGGGACATGGCTCCAAAGATAGTGTACACCCTCCAATACATAGCTGAAGTGGCCACTTTTTGTGAACCTAGACAACGAGTGCTATTCAACTGCAGAGAGCATACTTTCCTCAGCTGACATCCACAATTACACTTCCAACAGAGATCAAAGGATAGAAATCAAGAATGGGAACCTGGCTGTTTTTCCCCTTTCCAATGTGATAGCCCTGTGGCCAACTGTAGTGTCTCTACTAATGCCCTAGCTGATATCAGTTACCTCACCTTAGATCAAACTTCGGAGCTCAGTTGCACACTAAATACATTTACTGAGCCCTGGGAGGAACCCTAAGTCTGGTAAGGTGAATTTCTGCAGGGCTTCTCCTGCTCGCTTGCCCTAACTTTGGTGGAAGAACTGCAGGAATCCTGGAGGAATAGTGTAATTTGGTAATGGTTTGCACCATTTTTCCAGGGCTTCAGTGGCTTTTCTACTAAAGTTATGGCAGATGAGCGGGAGAACACCCACAGAAATTCGTTCCAAAAATATTTAAGCCAAAGTGCTTTAGCTTCAACTATGTGTAGAAATTCAGCTCCTTTACACTATTCAGCTGCGTACAATGTCCCAGATCCTAATTATGTCAATAATGATTATTGTTCAAAAAAATGGAAAGACTGAATAGAGAAAAGAATGGGAAAGAGAACCCCAATTCTGTGTCACGATCTTTGGACCATCTTGTAATTTACATTATGCCCTGCCAGCATGGCAGTCAAGCTACTTTCTTTGCACCCCTATGGTTGTAGGTTCCAATCCAAACGGTAGCACTATTCTGTTTCGTTGATTGATGCATATGTAATGTATTTCATCTGAGGGACACTGGACTCCTTATGGATTTCTTTCCATAGGCATATACCTTCCAAACAATCCATGACACCAGAGTAATCCATAAATTCCAGTTGTGGGAAGAAACATAGGCCCCGATATTAGAGTGGAGGCAGGATGGCAACAGGGGGGTGATTGGGTGCGTGGGTATCCCGACCAATAAAAAATGTCCGTTTCTCACGCGATCGCAATTCAATTGGTGCCACTTCACGTGGCTTCCAGGTTTGCCGTTGGAAAGCTGTGCAGCGGGTGGACTGCGCACCCGCATCACAGGCTGTCAGCTGGAGGAGCTCTATTTAAAGGGCCATTGATCCAAAGGCTTTTGCTGGAGCAATGACCCAGAAATCACGATGGAGCAGCACAGAGGCAAGGATGCTCCAAGATTTAATGATGCCTCACTCCAGGTGCTACTGGATGGGGTGAGGAGGAGGAGGGAAGTGTTTTACCTGGCGGACGGGAGGAAGTGCCCTGCCTCTGCCACCAAGAAGGCCTTATTTGAGGTGGTAGAGGAGGTCACCAGCAGCAGCAACATCTCCTGCACCTGGATCCAGTGCAGGAGGCGCTTCAATGACCTAACTAGGTCAGCAAAAGTGAGTACACTTACTCATTCTCCTACATTCCTTCTTCCACATCATCACCCCTCCCCCCCCAACTCATTCTTAACTACCAACACTACTCTATCGCATCACTCCTTACACCCACTTAAAGCTCACCCTCAACTTACTTGCACTTCCTCAGCACTCCATCACCTCCCCATTAGTCACCCCACCACTACCACTCACCCAAATCCTCATCCAATGTCATGGCTCTGTCTCATACTCACCCTCTGATGCATCTATTTCACGGTCAGTCTCACCCAAAGCAATGCATTCATCAGTTGGCCACTTCACCATCACTCACTCACACGTCTGTTCTTTGTCCCCTTGTAGGAGAAGAGCATGCAAAATGCACACGAGAGGGCAAGGATTGATGGGGGGGCCACAACAAGTAGTGGTCCTCACAGACACGGAGTAGGAGGTGCTGGAGCTCAGCAGAATCCTCGAGTGCCTCTCTGTCGGGGACGGCAACCCACAAACGTCTGGTGACACAAATTTAACATTCATCACACACAATATGAATTGATGTTAACATGCCTTGCCATCTTCAGCACCTCAGTATGCTCATCGCAACATGACACATCTGTGCTTAATATTGCCTTCTGTTCTCTTACAGGGCCTTCAGCAACCGCAGTGACAGCAGATGGCGATTCCTCAGATGACCTGCTGGCTTCTGAGGGCGCACCATCACATCTTAACGAGCCATCCACCAGCGCAGATACTCGCACCTCGGTGGGTCCTAGTACTCAGTTAGTTGGGTTGGCACCTGGTGAGTAACCACACAAGTGAGCACAAGCAGACACTGGTGGCAGTGGCAGCTGTGGAGAGTCCATGTCGGTGGGTGTACTCCTCTCCAAGCTCTTCTCAGTTGGACGCAGATGTTGAACCCAGAGGGCCATCATTTAAAGGGAGAATGATTGAGGGACAGCAGCACATTTGCAAGATACTGGAACAGGTGTCACGCGCAGTCTCCACAATAGCGCAGAGGATGAAGGAGTCCAACTCCTGCATGAGTGGAATGGTGGCACAGGGACGTGGGCAACTGTCTGAGAGAGTGTCGCAGGTAGTTGCGGGATTGTCTGCAATGGAGATTAGGCTAGCCTCCATTGAGCTTCAAGCATGGCTTACAAATGAGTCCATTCAGGCCCTGATAACGGCCGTTCGGACTCAGGGTGAACAACATTCTGCCGCCTTAAACAGGCTGACAGATACTTTATAAGTGGCCTTCCATCGTATCACACATGTCCACCACATTATTCTCCAGCACGGTGATAGGAGTGATGTAGGCCTGGCCTAGGGGAGGGATGATGGCGAAAGGGGACATGGAAGTGGAGAAGCCACTCAAAGCGCTCCCACGTCTCACCCGTTGCCCCCCCTCAGCCAGTACCCGCAGTGCTGCCTCCTCTCCAGGTGGCTGAGTTTGCCCCTGCACAGGTGCAGGTGAAGCAGTCTTTGGAAGGGCCCTCATGGGTTAGGGTTAGGGTTAGGGTTAGGGTTAGGGTTAGGGTTAGAGTGCATAGGCCGAAAGTATCTAAGCATTCAGTGCATGAACATGAGCAACCTGCCACTACCTCTGCTGTAGCCACAGGGGATGCACCACGTAGAAGTAATAGTAAGAGAAAGGCAAAGGTTTTGTGAGCACGAAGGGTCTGCACAAGGGTGTTTGACAGACTGTCATGTTTTTCATTTATATTTGCTTTCTGTAAAAGTCACATTAAATGTTATGATTCTCACCACTACTGCCACGTCTTGCCCATTCTTGACTGGCTTTTGTGATAGGGCCCTTTCATGAGGTGCACCATAAACGGCGACACTTGATGCCACCCATTGGGTCACTCTACAGTGAGTGTACGTGTAGTTGCAGGACCGTTTTGTGCAGTGTGGTGGGGGGGGGGTGGGGGGGGAGGGGGCTGGTGTGGGTGCTGCTCTGTCCAGGTGGTGTGAGGACTGGGCTCTTCACACTTTCTGATGTTAGGAGAACCGTTCACATCTCGGTGACTCCCTGGCCTCACGAGCAGCCAGGTGAGCCGCTGCTCTGCCCTTGGGTTCCTCCTCCTCCTCCTCAATGTGGATGGCAGATGTGGATGGGGCCTCCTCAAGTGGCACCCCTCTCAATTGTGCCATGTTGTGCAGGGCACAACACACAACTATAATGCGACCCACTCTCGCTGGTGCATATTGAAGCGCTCCCCCAGAACGATCAAGGCACCTAAGTCGCATCTTGAGCAGCCCTATAGCATGCTGAATCGTAGACCTAGTGGCGATGTGGCTGTTGTTGTATCGATGCTGTTGCCCGGTGATGAGGTTCCTCAGAGGTGTCTTGAGCCACGTGTGCAGGGCATATCCCTTGTCTGAGAGGAGCCAACCCTTAAGGGTGTTCGGTGCGTGGAAGAGGGACGGGATGTTGGATTCCCTCAGGATAAAGGAATCATGGCAGCTGCCAGGGAATCTGGTGCACACAAATCTTTTGCGATGGTCACAAACGAGTTGAGTGTTGATGGAGTGTTACCCCTTTCTGCTGATGAACAGTCCTGGCTCGTGTGGAGGTGCTCGTATTGCTATATGCGTACAATCGATTGCACCCTGCACCTGTGGGAAGCCGGCCACCGAGTGGAATCCCACTGCCCTTGCCATCTGGCTGAGGTCGTCCATGGAGAAGTTGACGTTTTGCGAGGCCCTGCGAAACAAGCCGCTGGTGACCTGCCTTATGCACTTGTGTGCAGGCGACTGAGACACCCTGGCGATGTCCCCGATGGCACCCTGGAATGATCCGGAGGCGAAAAAGTTGAGGGCGGTGGTGACTTTGACAGCGACAGGTAATGAAGTGCTGCTCGGCCCAGCCTGGAGCAGCTCGGCATGAAGGAGGCTGAAGATGTCTGCGATTACCTGGCGACTCACTCTGAGCTTCCATATGCACTGCTCCTCAGAGAGGTCCAGGAAGCTGAGCCTCGGTCTGTAGACCCTGTGGCGAGGCATTGCTCCCTCTATTGTTGCCCTCTGTGCTCTTGTGCAGGTGCCCGTGGCGCAGCACTGTGTTGTGGAGCTGCAAGTGGCGGATGTGCACGCATGCCTGGCGAGGCAGGTGATGTTGCTCGTCCTCGGATGTACTGGTGAATGCAGCCATTGCGCCCCCATCTTGATGGTGTCACTTTAAGGGGGTCCGCAAAGTTATTAAATATGTGTGAACAGAAGAATTGTGAGTGGAAAGTAAGAATATTCAGTGAAAACACAAAGATCTCGCAGCCAAATGTTTGTGTGAAAGAACTGAATGCCCTGCTGCGAGAACTCACCTTTTCTTCCCATCTGTCAAACAAGCACTTAAATGTCCAACTGGCTGTTAGCTGAAACACGTCTGGTAGAACATGGAGTGTTTCCCACAGCACGGGAAAGACGCTGAGGATGTTTAAAAATCGGACCCCTGCCTTAACGTGGACAAAATTAAGTGCTTCAAGTATCTGAATAAGTCTCTTAACTATCATCCCGCCGGCTTTAATTGCCGGTGGGACTTCCGCAATCGTGAGGCGCGCGCACAACCAGACGCGTCAGTGGGGAACCCGGAAGTCTGCGGGTTGGAGCCGGGTTCCGAACCTGCTCGGGATTTCCATGATTTTTGGAGCCCCCCACCCCCAACGCACCCACTACTTCACTCGAAAATCGAGCCCATAATGTGGAGAAAGCTCTGCAAGCCATTTTTTGATCAGTCAAACTATGTCAAAGATCTTTTCATTATGTCAGATTCATTTTTGTGGTGTTTTAGGTGCTATCTATATAATGTTACAGTGAGCATTACCCCAACTTTAAAATAAGTGTCGAAGCTTGATACTTTATCCTTAAGATGGTGTGTTAAACAAACATATATCAGTTGACGTTACTGGCGACTTCCTCTTTGATTTAGTACATAAACATGACCAGACTTTCAGCTTCCTCTCATTGAGGAGTTTCTTTCTGCGGTACAGTGTTTAATAAAGTAAGAAGTATTTCACTCCAACTGAAGGTAAGCATTTTGTTTGATTTTTTTTATAAGATGTTAAGTTTCTTAGCAAAAGGTTACTCAACTTTGTGGTTGGAGGCATTTCTAAAGAACTGAAGAGCTCAGATATTTTCAATATATTATTAAACAATAAACTATTTTAAAGTAAACATGGGTTACATAATAACTGCAGTTCAAGCATACCATAATATTAATACTTAATATTTTCAATATGAATGAGCCATGGATTTTTAGTGAAATAGCAATTAATAACTCTGCAATTTCTCTTTTTCTGCACTTTAATCTAGTACCAGGTTCAGAGTCATGAGGTATCTGTCCTCCAAACCCATGCATCTAGCTGCACCCCGTTAAGTTGCAACAAAAGTGAAAGTTAATACACATAATACATTTGAGGTAATAAGAAAATACTTTAAGGATACATTTTGTTGCAGGTTAATTGTATGATGGTTTGTAGAATAAATATTTTTTTTAAAAAAGAGGTATTTCTGTCGAGTGGATCTGTTTTACAGCTCGGTAATCCAGCAGGAACAGTGTTGTTCTCATTCAGATAGTAATTTGTTTAACTCCAAATCCTTTCCATCGCACAGTTACCGTAAATTGTGTCAATTTTTGGCTGGGGTCTAGGTGAATAGTTTCAACCTTCCAAATCATGGTAAAAGGAAAATGTCATCATCTGAATTAATTTGATAAAAGCCACAGTTCTTTCAGTTAGATTTGCATGGGGTTTGGAGAATATTTAAAAGGGAGCTAGCTTGTCTCCGTGAGAGGGTCCTTTTAAATAAATTGCAATATTCTACACATTCTAACTCTATTATTTTGTTGAGTTTTGCCTTGATCATATATTGCAAATGAGTTTTCCAAATTAATTTTGGAAACTACTACAATAAAATTTTTAGATTCATGATTATCTTTGAAATCATAAATCATTTCTTTAGTATTCTCTTCGATTTCATTTCGAGGGCTGCATTTGGCTTCTGGTTAAACAGCCTGCCAGCACTTGTGGCTAGAAATTGGTATATGAATTCTTCAGCGGGCCCTACGGCCGCCAACTCCAGTGAAGTTTTTGTTTAAAAAAAAATCCTGTGGAGCCAGCAGGAGCACGAGTGCTCCCCCGACTCCATAGGAAGTCGCTCCAATCCCCCTTCCCGGGTTTACCTGAGGGCCGCTGCCGGCAAGGTAGACAGCCGGACATTGGGTCTTCACTCGGGCGGGCTACCTGTGGAGGTGAAACCAGCGTGTATGTCGATGAGGCCCGAGAAACAATTTCCATTGATCCTCAGACCTCTCGGTTCGGGCATGCGCTGGATGCGCAGCGCTGACACTGGGCCCGAAATTCTAGGCCTCGCTGTCCAGACTTGCAGGTGAAGAGTCACACTCTGGCAAAGTACCAGGGGGCTGCTGTCTATGGAACTATTCCTAGCATGAGTACACACCTTCAGACAATGGGAAAAGAAAAAAGTATTCATATATATCTAAAATTAACATATTTATATTCTCAATTACTTTAGATAGAATACTGTTATTTCATAGTCATTTTACTTTAGTTCAGAACAAACAGAAACAATTAACATAAGCAGAAGAATTGCAAAAATTACTTTTGCTATGAAACTATCTGCTGGGTGTCAGCTCAAAGGTACAACACATTGGTGTACTAGCAAGCTGTACCATACAGTTGTAGATCGTGAGTACATTTTTGCAAATTCCTCGAATGGCAAGCTTCCAATCTTTTAATTGGGCAGCACCTTCATGAGAAAAAGTGTTTATCAATTTTTTTTGCTTGCAGATCAAGAAGAGCATATATATGATACAATGATCCAAATATCATTTGGATTCTGATGGCATCAGATGCAAATGACATGATAATGCATTTGATGCAATTTATGTAATTGGTCCATGTGTCTGACATACCTATTTTCATTGGTTTACAAACAATTTTTTCAAGAAAATAATGCCTCTTTAAGAGACTTTAAGTGCAACGGCAGAGAAGGAAGTTTGAAAATTACAGGCAGTTTCTTCTAACAGACAGCTTACCAGTAACATTGGTAGTGGGGCCATGATCGTGGCGTGGAAGGAGTGAACTTAAAATACAGGTAGAAAATAAAAATGGCAGAATAAAACTGTGACTGAGATGCTGCCAACAACTGAGATCCTGCTTTATACTTTCCTGCTGCTAGTTACTGGGGCACGGTGCTAGATTTTCTTGATGGAGGATTAGCTTTGTGCTGTTACCATAGACAACATGGATTTATACGCACCAGGTCATGCTTGATTAATTTAATTGATTTCTTCAATGAAATTACCTTTATTGTTCTCAGAGAAGCAAACAATAAATGCCCTCAAGCAGAGGTTCCATTGCACGTTGACCCAGTCAGTAGCACTCTCCCTTGAACTGGAAGGGTCGAGTTCAAGCCCCACTTGAGCACCCTTGAGCAGATATTATTGACTTACGCTCTAGTGATGTATAGAGGAAGTGATGCCTTGTTGAAGGTGACATGTTAAACTTTGAGTAAGGCATCACCCTGTTCAAATAGATGTAAAACGTCCCATGGTACTATTCAGAGAAGAACAGGACGTTCTTCCGTGTACTGGCCAACATTCCTCCTTCAACCAACAACATCAAAAACAGAAAGCAGGACATTAATCTTGTTGGTGTTAGTGGGACCTTGCTATTTGTAAAATGGCTCCCACATTTGCCCGTATAACAAAAGTCACTGTACTTTAAAAAGTAATTCTTTGTAAGTGAAGTGATTTGTGACATTTCTGAGAAATATGATAAGGTGCTGTATAAGTGCAAGTTTCTCCTTTTTTTCTTTAATCAAACAGGAAAAGAAAGTGTGCAGAATAACCGTAGTTTGCTTCATGCTGTACAAACTTATCATCAAGAAGAGCTTCACTTTGAACTAAGTGAGGAATGCCTTTGTGGCAAAGGCATGTAGAACTCCCAACAGCCTGCATCAGGACAAGATGAGGTAGTATTAGCCCTTGACGATAAGAATCAACGTGATTGCCACTCATTCCAATACTGAGAAACCTCACTGGCCAGTCCGGCTGGTACCAGGCTCCTTTACCCAACACAAATAGAAGCCATTACACAGGTCTATATAACAATTGCTGGATACAATAATAAAGTCATAATAAAGCTTATTTTTTCCTTTTATCACTATTCCCATTACCAAAACTTGTCATTGTCCATTACCTAGTCAAGCACATGCAACAGAGAGGACAGAGGACAGATGCCAAGATGGCAACTGAAATATGTGATCTTTGCATTTGTATAAAGTAGGTTGAATGTGTGGACATCTTACCCAATTCTTGGGAACCTAAGTATTTCTTCACATCCTGATTGGTTATAAAGTTCAGGAAGCACATTTTCTGCCCTTTAAGGTGTTAAACATGATGATCAAGGCCTCACTGTCATTTATTCATTAGAAACAACAGGTATCAAGGGCCACGCAGGAGAAACTGCAGCATTCTCATCTATTCATTTATTGTTTACCTTGCATTAACAATTCTTCCATTCAAAGCCCCAATGACCAAAACCCAGAAACAATCCCTCTCAGACATTGTATTGCTTCAATAAGTCAGCAAATCCACTTTAAAAGGCTATAATGATGACAATTTAGAAAAAGAAAAAGAAACAGAAATTGGTGTAGTGAAGGTAATCTTTTATATTTTCTTTTACATTTTCTTATCTTTATTTTTCTTCTCTTCCCCTGAAAATGCTGACTTTGTGCTGGACTATAGTATCACAAGCACTGACAGCCCTCCAGTACTTTGCCCTGGGGAATGGGACTAATTGGATAGATTTTTCAAAGAGCCAGCACAGGCCCGATGGGCTGAATGGCCTCCTCCTGTGCTGTACCTACTATGATACTATGATGCCTATTTTTCATGTATCAATCTAGATAAAAGGTGTTGTCAAATTATTCAAACATGGAGGGCATCGAAGCTGAGCCAGCTCCTGTCCTCATCCAACATTCAGGTTCCACCAGGAATCACAGGACAGCAGTCCTGGTTGCTTTTTTTCCCTTTTCCAGCTCAGGGATGATGTAGCCAATTGTAGAACACTGCTGCAGTATTAGTTGGAATCAGCTAACTGGGCGCACACCAGAAATTAAACCTGAAACCTTATGGGTCTTATGGCTTACAGATATGTTAAGCATCACCTTTACCCACCAGCTATTGCGAAAGCTTAATGAATGCTTTTCTGAGAGTTTGGGCAGGTGGACTGGGCAACATGGGGAAACATTGCACTGTCTTGCAACTCCAGACACTTGAGCGCAAAATCTAGGCTGACACTTTAGTGCAGTAATGAGGGAGTGCTGCAACATCTAAGGTGCTGTCTTTCAGATGAGACACGTAAAAGATCCCATGCCACTATTTTGAAGAACAGCAGGGAGTTCTCCCCGGTGTCCTGGCCAATATTTATCCCTCAACTAACACCTAAAATTAAATTATCTGGCCATTATCACATTGCTGTTTGTGAGACCTTGCCGTGTGCAAATTGGCTGCCATGTTTCCTACATCACAACAGCGACTACACTTCAAAAAAAAAATCTCTTAATTGGCTGTAAAACGCTTTGGAACATCCTGAGGTCATGAAAAGCACCATATAAATGCAAGTCTTTATTGTTATAGCTGACTTGACTGTTCTCCTCATCCATAAACTGGAAAGTTACTTAGTTTCCCAACAATGTTTTCAATCCCTTTATGACCATTAATGTTTTTATTGCAGATTTCTAGCTTTCTCAGTATTTTGGTTTTCTTTTAGAACATTGTCTTACGCAGAAGTTAGTTTTCAGCTTCTTACAAGACTCCATTCACATATTACTTGCACTTTACTTTTTTCTTTATTGGTTCTCAACAGGGATGTTAAGTGAAGGCTTCATCTGTGGAATTCCTTACTGGACTGAATACCAAAGTGAAACCAGAATTCAAAGGAGTGAGCAGAAGCAAAGGAAGCCACCAGAGGATGACATGGTATATGAGCTGACTTCTGTCAGTAATTTTACACATTTCTCTCACTCTGATATACAAAATGGGGCTCTATCACTTCTTGAAAGGTGTAAATCCATTGGCAGATCTTTCAGATTGGGTGCACGGGGAAAAAAAAATACACCTTCACCACAGGTCTCAAAGGTGACACCAATTGCAAGGCAGATGTCCCTTGTTGTGGATATTCCAGGAAGTTCCAGTGCTAGCAGGGAAACCTATTTGGTTCCCTCATGTTGTAAAAGCATTTGTGACAATTACAATGATCTGCAAATTGCGGGAGATCATGTGCTGCCAATCAATTCAGAAACATCTGGCCTAACGTCTCAAAGCAGCCATGAAGCAAATATGGTCCCATTCTTGTATTCGTCAGAAATCCCACTGCCGATGGAGTCTCCTAAAGTGTCAGCAGAGTTCCCAAACAAGCCAGCCAAGAGTGACACTTCCTGTTGGCGCATTTGCAGTGCTAAAGACAAAAGCATCATCCAGTACTCACAGCCACTTACCAACTCTGTGCTCAATGACTGTCTGGAGCAGAAAGTTCTAGAACTGTACAAGCAGTACATGATGGACAGCATGGCGAACAGTGCATCTCCAACAAAAATCATGGAATCGGAACTTATAATGAGTAATGTTGACCAGATTAGCATGCAGTTATCACGAGAGCAGAATATGGAAACTACAAAGGCTAAAGACATGGTTATCAGTTGCCTGTTGCGACTTGCAAGTGAGATACAATCGAATGAACTCAGTACACCAAATTTACAGATATCTGCATGAAAGAAAAACAGCTTTCTTTTTAAACTGAGATTATCTTGGTTGTCATAAGAGTTAAGTTTGAGTAGGATCGCCACCTGTAGTCACGTCCAAGATTGAACAGGGGGCAGGATAGGGCTGGATGAGGGGATTGGGAGGGTGTGATCATGGATTGAATTCTGATTTATTTTTCTTTCCTGCTGGTGAAAATTGTTTCAAGACTTTAATAACTAATGCTCCCACATTCTAAGACACAGATGTAAATGGAAAAAACATGTCTTGATATTTACAGGGAGGCGGGGGGTGTTGGGAGGAGGTGCGGAATACGGAAATCCCGGGGATGCGGAGATTCTGCCGAATGTAACAGTGAGACCTCATTATTGTTTCTTCTTCTGTTTCCCACCCAGCAGCCGGTCAGATTGACAGGCTGGCCGGCAGCCGGGCGGGAAAGCCTGTGGCAGGAGATCCGTTGGGGATGGTGCCCAGCTTTCGAGAGAGATCGTGGCTTGGTGGTGGAAGGGGGGTCAGATCCCGGGACGGTGAGGGAGGGTGGGAGGGGGGTCAGAGCCCGGGACGGTGAGGGAGGGTGGGAGGGAGAGATTGGAGGTTGGAGAGGGTTGTCGGGTGGGAGTGGGGAGTCAGAGCCCGGGATGGTGAGGGAGGGTGGGAGAGATCGGGGGTTGGAGGTGGGGGGGGGAATGTCGGCCGATCGTGGGGCAGGCTGGAGATCGGGGGTTGAAGTGGTGGGGAGGGGGGGTCAGCTGATCGTGGCAGTGAGGTGAGGCTGCGATCGGCAGAAGGGAGGCCAAATGTTTGCTTGAGGAGCCATGGGGAGCACTCCTGCTCCTCCTGGCCCACAAAGACTGCTGGAGCCGGCAGCTCTCATCTCCATTTCGCTGTTGAGTTTCCCAAGCCCTGGGAAACCCGGCAGGCAGCAACTAAATTTAAATCAGGCTCCCAACTACACTCTGGGAACCTGATTTAAATATTATAATGAAGTGTCCCGCCTCTCCAAGATGGGACAGATGCACGCCTTCGCAACCCACTGCCGTAAAAATGGCAGCAGGCACGTAGGTGGCGGGTTGGGGATGCGTTCCCTGATTTTTCATTTTTAACCCCCGCCATCATGGTGGTTAATTATGATCCCTAGGCATCTGGTTTACACTTAAGAAACCTCTGACCAGCCCACTTAAAGGTAGCTGTTTAGTTTCTCTAAATTATAAATTGAAACATTTTCTGTATGAAGCAGTTCGATCGACTCCACTAATTAAAGTACAGTTGTTTCCTTGCATTGCTAATCTCTTTCCAATTTACTTTAGGCATAAATAATACAACGAGCCAAAGAAAACAGGGCCGACTAGTCTCTGCTTTGTGTCCTTACCTATTTCCCAGGTGCAAAGCAGAGGGTAAAGTGGGTGAAGGCGTTACACTGGACCTCTGCTCCCTTGGCACTGCACTCAGGGCAAAGTGCTTTAGCTTGGAAAGGGGAAGCATTTAAATGGTTTGTTAATGAAGTGGGAGTGACATCTTTCGGATAAATCAAGGCCCTCTCTAGTGGACGTAAAATATCCCATGGTACTATTCGAAAAAGAGCAGGTGAGTTCTCCCTGTATCCTGGGCAATATTTATCCCTCGACCAACATCTAAAAGCAAATAATCTGGTCATTTATTTCATTGCTATTTGTGGGACCTTGCTGTGCCCAAATTGGCAGCTGCGTTTCCGCCATTACGATAGTGACTACACTTCAAAGGTATTGCATTGGCTGTAAAGGGCTTTGGGATGCCCTGAGGTTGTGAAAGGTGCTATATAAATGCAAGTTCTTTCTATAACCATGCCTCTCACTGCATTTTCCTGGTTTTCTGCTTGGCAGAGGCCCAAGTGCAGAAGCGCCCATTGTAGGTGGGCCTTCATGGTTGCATGCAGCCCACTCAGACTGGAGGAACTGAGAAGGGGCTGCCAGCAACCATCTTCAGCCTCCAAAGAAGGTAAAAATGGTTATGTACAGCAGCCAGAAGGCTCTGAGGATAGCGACCATTACTGCTGCAGCTGCAGGCATGGGCACACTTTCCTCCCTCACTTTTGGGTGCAGGCTCTTTCCAAGGGAATGCTGGGGCCATGATAATGACCTGAACCTAGAAATACAACCAAACTCAGCCCCTTCAGGTGGAGTGCATTCTGGGAGCACTTTGCCTGACTTGCATTCAGGGCAATGGTGGGCAGAGGAAAATTGGTCCCAACATTTCCTAGATTTGTTCTGAATAAACTTCAAGAAAGTGAAAGATACGATGATATTGCTTTCATTGCACCATTAACATTAGCTCAAATGGATTGGCATTTTTAACACTTAATGTGAAACTGCTTTGATCAACTTCATGCTCATTTTTGAATTTGAAAGATTGTCTTAATCATATGTACATCAAGCACACTGCTTAAAATATCATCCGGTTGAGAAATTTCATATCACAGTGGGTTACAACGCTATCCCTTCAACTCTGGGACATGAGTTTGAATCCTGGCCAGAGGGACTGACACATGTCTTCTCTCTCTCTCTGCCAGCTGCAAGTGTCCTCTCAATTCAACTTTGAGTGGATGCAAGCCCATTGCAGAAAACTACCCCTCATATTGGCACAAATGAGCAATGTCAGGGAGATGGTGAGGTGGCTGTTTTATGCTATTGCCAGTTAGTGATATTAGTGCTCCAGGAACTGAGACTGGAGTGCCTCCTAGAGTGAATACAAATTAAGTTGGTAACACCTCAGGTATCTCACTTGCACTGGACATGACTCCTTCATAGCAATGCAATGTAAATATTATGTGCTGCCACCAATGGGGAGATATGCTGCTTGGTTTGCATGCCACAAATTGTACTTAAATCACAGACTGGACAAAGAATTGTTAGTCATTGTATTACTTAGAGCAAAGAAAGCTGAACGCTATTAAAAAATAGAATGTATATTGGCTATTACAATAAATAATTCTTATTTAACAGTATTTTCTATTACATGATTATATAATTAATGAGCATTCAAAAGAAGATTGGATTGATTCCTGATGAGGAGGCAGTAGTAGAAACTAAATTTAATTAGCAAAAAGATAACACGTGGTCAAAATGGGCCTTGAAACAGGACCTGGATGATAAGATGACCTGAATGGCCTTTTTCTTGTTATGATTTGTGTAACATTTTTAGTAATTGCCTTTGGTTAAGCCTGTACCTTGGTGTTTGGACATGTTCTATTAAAATCCCTTTCAAGTTGAACTGAGGAGCTCTTGCTTGAAGACAACTCTTACTTTTACTGTAGGTAAAATCTTGTCTCCTGCATCAACAGCCAGAGAGGAAATGCCAATATTAATATAATGGTTCATAATTTTACGTGCTAAAATCAGATGTCCTACATAATACAAAACCTAGTTTCAGTCTATTATATTCTAAGTGTTACTGAGTCACATATTTTAAAAAAAGAAAAACTTTTGTGTCAACAATTCATTTAAATGTTAGACATCATGACAGTTTAAGGCTTGTTGTAACCATGCTGTAAATAGCATAGAATAATTAATACAAGAAGTTGCTTTGAATTCGAATAGTTTGCTGTTAAAAATGTTTCTGTTGTGTTTGAATCATATTTCACGTTTCAAATTGAAAGACTATGATTATTTTCTTATTGATTTATTAAATCTTTTCTATTTTGATTTTAACAAAAATGAAGTAGCGTATGCTGCATTATTTTACTCTGCTTTTGTTACTTGAAAACGCGAATACAATTTCAATATTTTCTTCGTAAAGTTTTCTTTAGCTGTGAGTTATAACACACAAGTTTTGAATTAATGTTCGTGAGGAGGGGATAATTCAATTCACCTTTAGGACCTGGATTTCAATCAGCCAGCCTGGTGGGTGGGGGCAGAGTTCTGATATATTGTTGGGGCAAGCAGAAGGAGCTTTATCTGTCGTTCAAGTTCATACTATTCTTGAACTACAATGTCGGCTTGATGCTCGCACATACTGGATATAGAGAGGGAAAATGTTCACATTCCTCAGCAGTGACATCATCACGTTGAACACAAAACTCATTAAATTAAAAAAAAATGTGTTGCCATGTGTACACACGGAAAGGGATAAAATTCCCTCCATCTGAAATGTCACTTTGTACATCTCACAAGAAAGAAAACCGTGATCCACAGAGGTATCTTTTCTGCACAGTTGTAGTTAGCATCCAATTAAAAGTTGATATTTGTGGGCAAGTAGACAATTGAAAGAATAAGCTGGTGCTTAGTGATTTATTAGGAAGCTGAGTTATGAATGATCCCAAGTATTTTAGGGTGGTCTGAGAAAGGGAACAGGCTGTAAGAACGTAGGAATTACTGGACAAAAAAAGACGAAAGTCCATCTGGTTTGCCTTCCACCATCCTGGTAATCGCATGATAATGAAGCTGTTGACTAATCATAGCAATCAATCTTTGTCATTAGTCTATAACAGACTCAGAAAGGGCACAAGGAAAACCCGAGTGGTAGAGAGCTTTGGGAACCATGGATCCAAAATCACCTATGCATGCTACACTTACCATGTGTCATGCCTCAAATTGCTCATATACTGTATCCCAAAATGATATTTTCTGAAAGAAATCTATTTAATATGCACTTGTATGAATCAAAACTAACTGCTTCCACCGTCTCCCTAGGGAGCCTGTTCCAAAAATTGACCACTCGCTCACTGAAATATTAGCTCCAATAAATACGGGGAGGTGGGGAGAGTGCGGGGGAACACAGTAACGCAGGGAAAACCCGGCAAGGAATGTGGAGGCCCTGCCGAATTTAACGGCAGGACCTCATTCTAATTTTTTTCTTCCTTTTCTCGCCTGTAACCGGTCAAATTGACAGGCTGGCCGGTTGCCGAGTGGGAAAACCAATGCCAGCAGGCTGCAGCCAGGGACCCTTGGGGACAGTCCCCAGCAATCGGGATGGGGGAAGGCAGGAGATTGGGGCTGGGGGGTGGGGGAGGGAGAAGAGTGGGGCCACAATCAGCAGAGAGGCGGTCAAAGGCTTCCTTAAGGGGCTGGGGGGAGCACTCCTGCTCCTCCTGGCCCACAAGGAGTGCTGTGAAAGGCACTTACCTCCTTGAGCCGGCAGCTCCCACCTCCATTTTACTGCTGGGTTTCTCAAGCCCTTGGACACCGGCGAGGCAAATTTAGATCAGGCTGTCAATTGCACTCTGGGAGCCTGATTTCAATATGTTAATTAAGTGTCCCATCTCTCCATGGCATTGGGCACATATGCAGCAGTTTGGGGATGTGTTCCCCGATTTAAATTTTTTAACCCCCCTCTCCAACCCTCTTGCCCGATGTCAGGGTGGGGGTGGGGGGGGGTTAATATCGAGGCCATTGTTTCCGCAGATTAGTTTTGAATTTACTCCCCTTCAGGCGCAGTCTGTGTCCTCTAGGTCTACTGTCTGAACAAGGTGAAATAGCTTGTCATGGTCTATATTATTTAGTCCCTTTAGAATGCCATAAACAACAATCATATCACCCTGTCTGAAAGCCCTGTCAATTTCATGAACACGAAGAGATTTATTTCCCCAGACATCAAGATAATGAGTGATGCTGGACACCTCATTATGCATGTCAATACATGCTACCCACGAAGTAGCTATGATTCATTTATACTCAGGCAATAATCCAGGATACTTGCATTGCTCAGCCACAGCAATGTGATTGGGTGGCTAGTAGGAGATGAGGGTTACCCAATTCAGCCTTGGCTGATGACATTTTTTTGGAATCCAAGGACAGAGGCCGCTACCAGGTTCATTGCGGAACAGACCGCCAGAATTCTGAAGCCCTGGTTCCAGTGCCCGAACAGGTCAGGGAGAGCCCTGCAGTTTAGTTCAGCAAGAGTTTCCAGAAGTTTAACGGCTTGCTGCATCCTACATCATTTGGTCATTGCAAAGGAAATGAGCCTTTCAGGCACACAAGGTAAAGGTAAAGAAGGTGGTTGGGACCATTTTCCTTCTCACGATGAAGATGCACCCCGCTGGCAGCAGCACGTGTCGTCAGGCAGGAGATCATCACCAACCTCTTCAACAAGGAGGGTGCCCTTCTTCTGCATGACACAACAAAACCCTTCAAGATCCCTTTCCTTACTCTCAGATAACCATTCAGCTAATCTGTAATACCTCCAATAACCTTTCTGGGAGAGGACAGTTACAAACATTAACCACCAAAAAAAAGGATAACAGGAGATCTCCCTGGAAAAAAATGCACAAACATATTGAATTGCCATAAACATACACTTACCACTATCTTGTCCCTTCATTGTGCCCTACTATTGCTGCTGCCTCTTAACATTGTGACTACCCCTTTTGTCTAAAACTCTTTTCACGTGTAATCCTAACCTCTCACTCCTATGTGATGCTACCTTGGTGTTAAGAGGTTGTGAGCTTTGTGGCTGGGATTGTACCAAGTGAGCCTTTGGGGGCTGAGGTGACACTCATCTCAATGAACCTGATGTCCTTGAAAGACCTGCTTCTGGCATCATGTTGCTTGTGCATCCAATGGCTACCTAGCCCAGGACAGAATCATCGTTCTGTGCCGGCTTTAGAGGCAGCTTCATTGATGCCAGGGCATTGGCACAGCCATGAGTACCAGTATCATCTGCAGTGCTGCATATTAAATCAGGCCCCTCCCAAGGAAATTGCAGTCAGGTGCCGGTGGGATGAGGTAGGTGGATGGAAATCCTACCCAACCATTTTACCAATAATACCAGGGAATTCCAGGCCACTGTCTCTCTCTAGCCAACATACTCACTTTTAAGTGAATACATAGCCCCATCTGGAGTGTGGTAATTTTAAATTAATTCAAACTAAGAAACAAAGTAAAGAAAATTATTCAATTCTTTTGTCATGTTAGTGTCTTTCTCGGCAGAGGTTCTTTGTCAATGTTACTGAAATGTCATTGATGAGAACAGAGGTTGCGTCTAATTCTGATAGGAGAATGCATCAGGGTTCCCATTCTGGAGCTTACAACAGATGTATGTGTGCTTGCCATTTGTTGAGCTTGGGACTGTGATCAGAATATATGGAACAGAGACATATTGTATGATGTGAAAATGAATGTATGCGGCTAGCGTTCAATCAAAAATCCAGAAGGCATGGAATCAGAGGCAGGATGCTTTTACAACAAGTTGTGTAAGAATCAGGTGGCAGGAAAATATGACTGATGCTGAAAAACTAGATTGCTTGCACGATAATTAATGTTACAGTGAGAAATGTGTGAGGAGCAGATCGTATGTGCCATCTGGCTGAAGATTGGTTTCCCTAGAAGGGAATCGATTGCAAAGAAATTGAGCCTTCCAGGCACAGAAGGTGAAGATAAAGAAGGTGGTGGAGACCATTTCCCTTCTCATGATGAAGATGCACTGGAGAGAGAGGAGATGCCTCCCAAACACCCTGCTGCCAGCAGCACATGTTGTCAGGCAGGAGATCATCACCAACTTCTTCAACAAAGAGGGTGCCTCCTCGGAGGCTATCACATGGAAGGCCAAAGGTAACACAGTGAGACTGTATATGGGAAATCCTGAATGGAAGAAAGGTAATAAGCAAGTGTGGTGGTATGGCATCTATGATCAGCATATGACAGTTCACTTAATCCACCCTGGGTGATGTGCGTGATCACACTCATTTCAAAACCTTCCATATGTGAACAAAAAGGAAGTCAACTGTACTTAAAAAGGAAGCACAGTATTTAGAAACAGTAAAATTAAAGTACGATGGTTTTACTGTAGTAGTTGTGACCTAAAATTAGATTCAGAAATTGTGATTTTTTTTTATATGCACATAAATAACTTTGAAGGTATTATTTATTAGAGAGAAACTATTAAATCATCTGTGGCTGACAATCTACTTCATTTTGTGCATTAAATGATTGCCTGATTCTAGCCGGAGTACATGGTAATATTTTGAGCTTTAGAACATATTTAACTTTGACCGTAAAATATGCGTTACGATAACCTTGTTGCAGCTTGTTTGATAAAAGTTCAGTTCAGTTTTATGGGTATTCTGAGCAGGTCTCAATTCACTTATTTTGATGCAAATGGGTATAATCATACAGGGAAGTGCAGCTCATTTCTTAAGCTGCTTTCTTAAGCTGCTTTTACATTGCACAAGACCTGTGCTAATGCAGCCAATTCTCAAAGCAAAGGTCTCCCACAGGCAGCTCTAAGCCAAATATAAAACCACCCGGACTTACTAAGATTTGTGGCCTAGCAACCTACTAAACAACAGTGAGGACCTGTTGCTTTTCATTTGGCTTATAGCTCGCTGCACAGGACCCTCACTTTGAATATCAGTAGCACTGCCATGAGTCTTCCGCAACATAAAAGCAGCTTTAGTTCATTTGCTGGAGGCCAGAATTAGTGATATTATTTAAGAAATGTTGGAACAGTTTGCTCAGAGCACTGGGAAGGACTCTCTGCTTTTTGCTTTGAGTAATGCCATGAGGTCTTTAACATAAACCTGATCCAATAGAGCAGGTAGCTGGGGCCTCAGTTTAATATCTCATTTAAAGGACAGCAACTCAAACAGTGCAACATTCCCACAGGCCTGCACTGCAATGCCAGATCAGATCATGAGAAAAAAAAACTTGCATTTATATAGCACCTTTCATGACCTCAGGATGTTCCCAAAGAGCTTTACAGCCAATGAAGTACTTTTTTGAAGTGTCGTTACTATTGTATTGTAGTTAACCTGACAGTCAATTTGCGCACTGCAATGTTCCACAAACAGCAATGTGATAATGACCAGATAATCTGTTTTTAGTGATGTTGGTTGAGGGATAAATATTGGCCAGGACACCAGGGAGAACTGCCCTGCTCTTCTTTGAAGTAGTGCCATTGGACCTTTCATGTATACCTGAGGTGACAGGTCTCATCCGAAAGACAGCACCTCTGACAATGCAGCACTCCCTCAGTACTGCACTAGAGTGTCAGCCTAGATTTTGTGCTCAAGTCTCTGAAGTGGGGCTTGAGCCCCTGATGTAGAGCTCAAATCCACAACCTTCTGACTCAGAGGCATAAGTGTTACCAACTGAGCCAAGCTGACATACAAGCAGACACTGAAGAAAAATGCGTCCAAAATTTTATTCAAGTAATAGACCGGTATCCAAGTTTTAAAAAAGCTCAAAATTCCTAAAGTTCTGTCAAAGAACGTTGACGTTACCTCCTGTGTAAATGCCCCATATGCTGAAATCCGCAGAGGATATTTCACAGCGTTCCATTGAAGTGAAGGACCTCTGATATTCCCTTGAACCTGGATGTGCTGTAGTGATTATTTTACTTTGCAGTCTATGATAGATGATTTAAATTTAAATCTTAAAGAGTAGAATTTATTTTTTAAAAAATTCTGCTCTTTGAAATCTGAACCTAAGGGGTCGATTTTAATCCAACCTGCTGGACAGAAACCAGGCAGGAAGGCAGTTAAAATTGACCAGGTTAGTTATCCACAGATATCCCGCCTGGATCCCGCCATCTTCAGTCTTACCCTGCACTTCACAGCAGGCGGCAAAGGTACCCACTTGAATCTGTCGGGATCTGATAATGTCATCGGAAACAGAGGAGGCCATTCAAGGTAAGTTTTTTTACTTTCCTCTGTATGCTCCTCTGAGCCCCACAAGGAAAGTTTAGGTCTCCCCTACCACATACTCCCACCTCCTACCATACCATGAGACCACCGCCCCCCACCCCGGAATCCCCGTCCCCACACTTACCTGGGTGCTGGCGGGATGCAATTTCCACAGGCTAGCAGCAGCTTCCTATCTATTTCCCGTCCTTTGCACTCCGGGTGGGAAGTCGGCCAGAGGCATGTTAATGAGGCCTGGTGGTTAAAATCACCATGGCCTCATTCTGCCTTGGGCGGGCAGGAATCTAGCTCAAACCAACGGGTTCTCACCAGAAGCCCACTGGCAGTTAAAATCAACCTCTAAGTCCTTTGTCATAAGATGTAATGTAAGGTATGTGACAAGGTGCCTAAATAGTTATATGATGGGTGTCCTTTGTATCAAATTACAAGGACGCAAATTAAATGGAAGAGTAACATTGAATAGTGAGGGAGATAACTCAAAGCAAACTTTATCTAATATTACAGCTTTAAAAATCTAAAAAAGGTGGTAATTGCTGTTTGTGACGATTTATTAAATTCTGTTTCCACAAACATTGTGAAATGTTGGCTGATGTGGAAGCCTGATTCCAATAGGATCGTCTCTTGTTCAGGCATCTTCATTGCTGCCAAAATTGCTGGTAAATGATTGACTGACAGGAGATCCATTGCATTGCTCGATCAACTAATTTCTCTACCTCAGCCCTCCCTCAAGGTGACTCATCTCACTATGAACTGCTCGAAGTCCCCTGATGTGGACAGCTCAGAGTAAAGTACAATTGCTGGTGATTGAAGTTCACATTGCTGAGATATGATGATGAATTAATATTCTGGGGTTTTACATGATTGCAGGGAATGCTATTTATTATATCTTTCTGTGCTATTTATTTTCCATTTTAAATACAGCCCACCATTAAGGAGGTTGAGTCACTAATTCTCATTGGTACCCACCCATTACCAGGCCTTCCTTTATTTTTAATTATTTTTGAAAATATTTTTAGTGCTAATACTCAATCACCCACTCTCATGTCTCAATGGGGTCATTGTTCTGTTTATCTTTTCAGTAGTGTTCTTTTGCCTTTATAAAATCTATTTTTTACTGCTATTAGGGGGTTTAAGCCAACATCTTTTTTTTTAAGACAACCACTAAGAAATGAAGAGGAAGAGACATAGTGGGCTCAATTTTGAAATGGTGGCAGGTTGGCAGCAGAGGGGGGGGGAGGGGGGTGAAAGTGCGCGTGGCAAACCTGAATAAAAAAAACGTACTGTTTCCGACACGATCGCAATGTAATTGATGGTGATTAAAGTTCTTTCTGGGTTTCGTGCCAGGCTGGCTGCCGACAGGAGCCGCAATGCCGAGGGGTGGGGGAAGAGAAAGAGAGAGCGCAAGACGTCATCCGGTGCTGGAATGGAAGATCGGTGGGTGGGGGGGGGGGCGTGAAGAGGGGGACATCGGACATCGGAGCAGGGTGGAAAGGTTGGTTGATTTTGTGTTTTAACTTTGTGCAATGATTTGTTATTTAATTTATTTTGTTTCTTTTTGCCTGATCTGGCCCTTCCCGCCTCACCAGGCGTGAATCAGAAGCCGTGGGAAAGCCGCGCAGGTAAGTTAAAAATCGTTCCAACTACCTAATATCTCACAAGTAAAGTGAGGTACATTTGGTTCTTTAACTATCATCCCGCCGGCTTTAATTGCCGGCGGGACTTCCAGGTTCGGGACGCCAGCTGCACACAGGTGCATCTGTGGGGAACTTGGAAGTTGGCGGGTTGGAGCCGGCTTCTGAACCTGCTCTGCATTTCTGCAATTTTCGCAGTCCCCCTGCCCCCAACGCACCCGCAATTTAAGTTTAAAATTGAGTCCTGTGAGAGAGAGAGACACTCACACACTCAGAATAAGTGGAGAATGCGTGAAGTGGGCATACAGAGAGACTGCAAGACATATAGAAAAATAGCCAGAGACCTATAAAGAAATACAGAAACATCAGCAAGAGAAAGTATGCGACAGGCATACACAGAAAGAAAAAGGGAGACAGGAAAAGTGAAAGACAAACATAGAGAGAGGGAGACAGAAAGAATTAAAGGGTGGGAGACAAAAGAAAGAGTTACAGGAAGATGCAGCAAAACCAGTTTTTAAAAATTGTTATCCGTGACCAATGACATAGAAGATTAACTAGACCATGGAAAAAATATGACACCTATCTCTTATCGTCACTGGTTTCAGGTCCATCTTTTTGAGTTTCGGTTTGCCAGTCAACAGAAAGCTGCACACCTGCTGCGGTTCTCAAGAACACTGATGGAAAGTTAAGCTTTTATTTACTTATAATTCATTTACATCAACCACCGAGGAGAAGCTCTGGAAACGAAACACTATAAAAGCACTGGTTATATTGTAATCAGCAGGAAACACCTGCTGGCCATCTTTAACATCAGTTTCTGTTAGGGTGCACAGAACCACATTGAAGACTAAAGGGAAATGGCAGACTTTTGACTCTTCTCATTGAGGAGCAGTACTACAGCGCTGGGTTTTAGAGCCTTGTACTCTCAATGGGAACAAAGATAATAGTTGTAAAGTTGAGTTTTTAAATCAAAATTTGAAGGTATGTAAGGCAAAATGACTTTACCTATGTAATAGAGCAGGTGTTAGCTACACTGAAATAATAATGTGTGAATCTAAATTGCTATTCTCAGTATGCCTTTCAATGCAAATTAATTGAGTTCTAACTACTGAAGTGACATAAGAAATGGACATACTTTCTGTAATTTTAATTGATTTTTTTTTTGGTGACGAAAGTAATGAGAATTCAGCAATGGCCAGAACCATGCTCATTGCTCACTCATACAAGGATGGGCAAAATTAAAGAATGTTAAAAGGTAATGGCGATAAGTCACATGCATATCTCAGCACACTGATAACTACTGTTAAAATAGCAACAATTCAAATATATTTATGGAAAAAAAATCTAACTTCCCTTCCCATTCACACAAGAAAAGTACTACCCTATTTTAGATGAATGTCTCCAAATGGCTTCACTGACTTTAGTGTCTGAGTAACACCAACAAATTCCAATTTGCAAGAAAAGATATTGCAATTGAGACAAGTTATCCTGAACAGCTTCATAGAATAATTCTCATCACTTAATTCTAAAGGCTGCAGTCTCAAAAGTGATTTTACCAATTCTCGTTGGAGAAGCTTCCTACTGATAACCCACTCCAAATTAAAATCCGCCCCAGCATTCTCAATAGAGATTCCATTATTTTACATATATATTTTGGAGGAGGAGCAAGTGGCTTCAGGGGAAGCACCAGCAAAGGAGCAGACTCTCCCACAACCAATAGGGTGTATAGATCTAGGCGCCCCTTCGTGCATCTGTCTCTGGCAGCCGTGCCTTCAGCTGTCTACACCATAAGTTCTGGAATTACCTCCCTAAAACTCTCTGCCTCTCTCTCCTCCTTTAAGATGCTCCTTAAAACCTACCTCTTTGACCAAGTCTTTGGTCATCTGTCCTAATATCTCATGTAGCTCGGTGTCAAATTCTGTTTGATAACGCAGTTTGACAAAGCAGCCCGCTTGATTGGCATCCCATCCATCACCCTAAACATTCACTCACTTCACCACCGGTGCACAGTGGCTGCAGTGTGTACCATCCACAGGATGCACTGCAGCAACTCGCCACGGCTTCTTCGACAGCACCTCCCAAACCCGCGACCTCTACCACCTAGAAGGACAAGAGCAGCAGGCACATGGGAACAACACCACCTGCACGTTCCCCTCCAAGTCACACACCATCCCGACTTGGAAATATATCGCCGTCCTTCATCGTCGCTGGGTCAAAATCCTGGAACTCCCTTCCTAACAGCACTGTGGGAGAACCTTCACCACACGGACTGTAGCGGTTCAAGAAGGCGGCTCACCACCACCTTCTCAAGGGCAATTAGGGATGGGCAATAAATGCCGGCCTCGCCAGCGACGCACACATCCAATGAACGAATAAAAAAAAACGCTCCTGTGAAGCAACTTGGAATATTTTACTCCGCTAAAGGCGTTATATAAAGTTCTTGTTGTTGTTGATGGAGGTACGCCATAGGATTCTTTGATTCAATCCGAAAGCTCTGCTCCCTGTTGCAGCCAGAACTGATGCCCAGATCGAGGGCTAGGACTGCACTTACCATTGCAGGGAAGGTGACCACAGCCTTACTTTGTTTTAACACTAGCTCATTCCAAGGTGTGACAGGTGACTTCTGCTATATTAGTCAGTTTTCAGTCCATATTAATAAATAAAATCACTCAGGGGATAATTTTAACCTAATCCACAGGATTGGAACGGGCTTCATTGGAAAGTAAATTTGGGCGGAGGGTAATACGAGTGCTCGATCCGATCCTGTCAGTTTCCCGCCGGGCGGGTTAGCTTAAAATGACCTCATATGCTCTGTTTTCTGGACAGAAGAATAATGAACGAACGTGCTGTCAGTGACAGGATTTCCTAGGTTTCTAGGTTCTATCAACCGCATTCATGTGGCTATATCTACCCAACTTACGATCCTCATAGTTTCATCAACTGAAAGGGATTTCACTCTCTAAATGTTCAACTAGTTTATAATTTCAGGCATCAGCTCCTTCACATGAATGCCAAGCATGCTGGCAGCAGCTATGATGCATTAACACTCAGGCAATCCAGCTGCTAGCTTTCAAAACGAAGGGCAAGTATCAGGAGGGTTCCTTGGAGACTTGGTTATCCTTTCCTCCCATAGCTCAGGACACCACTGTGCAGAACACCAATGCAGCAGAATAGAGATAAAATGAAGCTCACATATATGACCAAGAATTCTCATTGAACAAGGAATAGGAATGCTCAAAGCAAAGTTCAGTTGCATGGATAGATTGGGGGATAGCCTTCATTATGCTGCTAGTATGGTATCACAAATTATAGTAGCCTGCTGTGTCTTGCACAACCTGGCAATCTAGAAAGGCATTCAGTTTGACATACCAAAGAAGGAGAGAGAGACACAGACGGTGATGCCATGGAAAATGAATATCAGATACAGGAAGAGGAAACAGATAAGCCAACAGCCACAGCAGCTAACAGTTTATTCAGGACTCTTTCACTGAAGCATAAACATTGCTTAAATGTGAGCATTTTATCTGTATTCTAACAGTTCAAAAATAATTAAGTTTGCGAGGATCCACAGCTTAATTGAAGTAAATCAAACCATCTACTGCACTACTGCGGGGAATCCCTCAGTGACCAATAAGAGCTATTGCATTGCTTTCAGTGGAGCAACAATTGGTTCGGGGAGGCTGAATGAAGACGCCACTCAGACTAAACTCAGAAATGGCATGAAAATAGTAATTGGGAAGAAAATGGTAATTAGGAAGATAACTATCATCTGGTGTCACATTTAAATAATTCTTTCATTTTCCAATACATTTAATAATAATAATAAATCCAAGTATATGATTGGGTCATTGTAGGGTCTTATCCTGGTATTCTGCTTTAATAAAAGTTCTGTTTAACCACAATCATTTTTTTTGGACTTTATTGAAATAAGAGAAGTCCATTGTTAGGAGTAAAGCTTTTTACTGTGATTAGCTGTGCGCTTATCATACTCAGTAAAGACCACATGGCTTGGATTCTCCTTCCATCAGCGAATTGTGATGGGGCGGTCCTAATGCCCGCCAATGTGAAACCAGCAGCTGCTATATGGAGACGGTGCCAGACAACAGGAGGATTGCAAATGTTACACCCCTGTTCAAAAAAGGGGAGAGGGATAAACCCAGTAATTACAGGCCAGTCAGCTTAATGTCAGTGGTGGCAAAACTTTGAGACACAATATTCCAGGACAAAATTAATTGGCACTTGGAAAAGTATGGGCTAATAAATAAAAGTCAGCACAGATTTGTTAAAGGAAAAACATGTTTAACTAACTTGATTGAGTTTTTTGATGAGGTAACGGAGATGGTTGATGAGGGTAGTGTGGTTGATGTTGTGTCTATGGACTTTCAAAAGGCATTTGATAAAGTACCACGTAATAAATTTGTTACCAAAATTAAAGGGACAGTGGCAGCAAGGATACAAAATTGGCTAAGGAACAGAAAGCAGAGATTAGTGGTGAACGGTTGTTTTCCAGACTAGAGGGAAGTATACGGCGTTGTTCCCCAGTGTTCGGTATTAGGGCCACTGCTCTTTTTGATATGTATTAATGACATGGACTTGGGAAAGAGGGTATAATTTCAAAGTTTGCATATGACATGAAACTCAGAGGTGTAGTAAACAATGTGGAGGATAGTAACAGACTTCAGGAGGACATAGTGAAATTGGCAGACACATGACAGATGAAATTTAACGCAGAGAAGTGTGAAGTGATACATTTTGGTAGGAAGAATGAGGAGTGGCAATATAAATTAAATGGTACAATTTTAAAGGGAGTGCATGAACAGAGAGTACTAGGGGTGTATGTACAAAAATCTTTAAAGGTGGCAGGATAAGTTGAAAAGGCTGTTAAAAAAGCAATTGAGATCCTTGGCTTTATTAATAGAGGCACAGAGTATAAAAGCAAGGAAGTTATGTTAAACCTTTATAAAACAATGGTTAGGCTTCAGCTGGAGTAGTGTGTTCAATTCTGGGCACCACACTTTAGGAAGGATGTCAAGGTCTTAGATAGTGTGCAGAAGAGATTTATTAGAATGGTACCAGGGATAAGGGACTTTAGTTATGTGGAGAGACTGGAGAAGCTGGGGTTGTTCTCTTCAGAGTAGAGAAGGTTAAGAGGAGATTTGATAGAGGTGTTCAAAATCATGAACGGTTTTGAAAGAGTAAATAAGGAGAAACTGTTTCTAGTGGCAGAAGGGTCAGTAACCAGAGGACACAGATTTAAGGTGATTGGCAAAAGAACCAGCAGTGACATGAGGAAACATTTCTTTACACAGTGAGTTGTTATGATCTGGAATGCGCTGCCTGTAGGGGTGGTTGAAGCAGATTCAATAGTAACTTTGAAAAGGGAATTGGATAAATACTTGAAGGGAAAAAATTTACAGGGCTATGGGGAAAAAGCAGAGAAGTAGAACTAATTGGATAGTTCTACCAAAGAACCAGCACAGGCACGATGGGCTGAATGGTCTCCCTTCTGTGTCCATGCCACCCATAGGCCTGTAACATTAGGCTGGATTTTGCTCTGAGCAGTGAACGAATTATGCTAGACTTTCCATGGGCTTTTATACGGCAAGTTCCTCTCATTGGGAGCTCAATACAGCACGACACCCTTTACAAGGCATCTGAGCAGTGTTTGGGATCGTGCAAGAAAAGGTCTGATCACATGGGACAATAAACAGTGAAGAGAAGACACACCCACCAATTCAGCCAGACGTCTTATGTAGAGGTGAGTAGAGTCTTCAAATGACCTCTTAAATATAGAAACTTAGTTAAATTATAAAAAGTTTTTAAAAGTTTGTTTACAAACAGTGGATCCCGAGTGGAAACAGCACTTTTTCCCCCTCTTTTTTTCCCCACACTGGCATCTTTAAGCACTTACAGGACTCCTGATGTTTCGTAATTTTGAAAAAAAAAGTGAAAAAATCTGACACCCGCTCTCAGACTTTTTGTACAAAGAAGCTCTGCCTGGCTGAATCCTGGCTTAATGCGCAAACGCGGCGCAAGACAGGATCCTCGTTCAGACAAGCCCTAACTTTTTCTGGTGAGTTTAGTCCGTATTTATGACATCAGGAACTTCACACTGTTCAATTCATTTTGAATGAGGAACCAGAAGGCGAGATGCCTTTGTCGTGCAGCTTACGGAGGGGGCAACGCATCTCGGGCAGCAACTTCTTGATTTTCGCATTTAACTGTGCATGTGTGCTTGCTGTCCGATTTACACATAAACAATGTTGACCGCTGTCCACCTCACTGTTATTCTCACAGCAAAATCTGGCCCATTGTATTCTCTCTCCCTAGAGGAAAATCTGGCCCACAACCAATACCGGAGAAATATCACTGAGGTAGGACCACCACGATGGAAGACCCTGTGTCTGCAGGAAGAGGAAGCTCTCCAAATTTTGAGCAGATACATAGGAGAGAGTGAGGTTGGGGGTGAGCTGGCTGCAGAAGGTTGGTTAAGGCAGGACAAAGTTCATCATAACTCCTCTCCACTTCATGAGTTTTCTCAAAGTATTGCTATGCCCTTGCACTCAGCAATTAGTTCTTCTCGGGCAAAGTCATTATCAGTACAGCTAAACAAGCTTCTCTGTCTTTCACTTAATAGGATAAGTGTGATGAGTCCACTACATTCCAGGAAGTATCTCACGATCTGCAGAATACCCTGGAGACAGCAACAGCCTGGGAGATTGCTGTGGCATCAAGATGACTGGAAGAACTTTTAAGAACATTGGTGGCTTCCAGAGTAGAGCTACCACTGCTTCCATAGATGCTTTCAGCAGGACAATTTCACAGGGCTTGCAAGAGCTGATTGGGATTATTTGGTTTGTGATGGTACCAACCAGTAGAAATTCTGAGCCAGTGCCCTACACCAGTGGGCTACAAGGAGTGAGTGTAAATGTCGTCCTCTCTCCATAGAGTGGCAGTGATCTTGCTTCCTTAAGGACCCCCTCCAATGTTTTCATGTGGGTGAGCTCCAGACATGGGCCCGGCATTCCTTCCCATTGCAAGAGGAAGGCTGCTGGAAGATGGTCCCTCTGGGATAGCAGCTACCTTGAAACGAGAGTCTTTTCAGGTCTCTAAGGCTCCAGGGGAATCATGCCAGCCATCCACCCTTCCACCTCATATCACTCAGGGAGCACGTTGTAGGAGCAATAGATTAAGAGCCAGAACAAGTAAATAAGTTAGACAGCTCAAATAGAAAAAAATATGTACGATCTGATAGCCATTACAGAGACATGGCTGCAAGATGACAAAGGCTGGAACCTGAATATTCAAGAGTACTTGACATTTTGGAAGGACAGGAAGCTAGGAAAAGGTGGAGGGGTAACTCTGTTAATTAAGGATGACATGAGTATAATAGAGAGAAATGACCTTAGTTCTAAAGACCAAGATGTAGAATCAGTTTGGGGAGAGATAAGAAATAGTAAAAGCAAGAAGTCACTTTTGGGAGTAATTTATAGGCCCCCTAACAGTAACCACACTGTAGGACAGGGTATGCAGGAAGAAATAATGGGGGCTTGTGAAAAAGGAACAGCGATAATCATGGGTCATTTTAATCTACATATGGATTGGAAGAATCTGATTGGCAAAGGTAGCCTGGAGGATGAGTTCATAGAGTGCTTTCGGGACAGTTTCTAAGAACAGCACATTCTAGAGCCAACCAGAGAGCAGGCTATTCTAGATCTGGTAATGCGTAATAAGACAGGATTAATTAATGAACTCATTGTAAAGGACCCTCTAAGTAGCAGTGATCACAATATGATTGAATTTCGCATTCAGTTTGAGGGAGAAAAGAGTAAGTCTAAGACTAGTGTTTTAAACTTAAATAAGGGTAATTATGAGGGTATGAAGATAGAGTTGGCTAAAGTGAACTGGGAACTTAGGTTAGGGGATATGTCAGTAGAGGTGCAGTGGCAGACATTTAATGAGATATTTCATAACAATCAGCAAAGATACATTCCAGTGAGAAAGAAAGACTCTAGGGGAAGGACATACCATCTGTGCCTAAATAAGGAAGTTAAAGATTGTATCAAATTGAAAGAAAAAGCATACAATTCCGCAAAGATTAGTGGCAGGTCAGAAGATTGGTCAGAATTTTAAAAGCAGCAAAGAATGACTAAATGAATAATAAGGAGGGAGAAATTAGAGTATGAGAGAAAGCTAGCTAGAAATATAAAAACAGATAGTAAGAGTTTCTACAGGTATTTAAAAAGGAAAAGAGTAAGTAAAGTGAGCGTTGGTCCTCTAGAGAGTGAGTCTGGGGAATTAATACGTATGTTCGTATCCTGTAAATTGGAGTCCCATCTCTGAAAATCCATTGCGTTTGTGAGGAAATTGCACCATCTCTTTCAACCTCTATCCTTGGAGGGGATCCCCTGCAGATATTTGCAGAATTTCCACTGGTTAAATGATGGTCTGTGGATTTTTCCAATTCCTTTTGCATCACTTCACAGATGTCAGGGTAGTACTTACGCAAAGTCTCCATTAATCCTTGCAGGGAACTCTGAAGATTCTGAAATGGCCTACATGCAGCACTTACATACGAACATACAAATTGAGAGCAGGTGAAGGCCATTCGGCCCCTCGAGCCTGCACTGCCATTTGATAAGATTATGGCCGATCTGATTGTGAGACCTCAACCCTACTTTCCCGTCTACCTACTATAACCTTTGATTCCCTAATCAGGAATCTATCTAACTCAGCCTTAAAAATATTCAATGACCCTGCCTCCACCTCTCTCTGGGGAAGGGGGTTCCACAGACTCACGACCCTCAGAGAAAAAAATCTCTCCTCGTTTCCGTCTTAAATGGGGAGACCCCTTATTTTTAAACTGTGTCCCCTAGTTCCCCTCTCTCCCACAGGGGGAAACATCCTCTCAGGATCTATCCCTTCAAGCCCCCTTAGGATCTTATATGTTTCAATAAGATCACCTCTCATTCTCCTAAACTCCAATGTATACAGACCCAACTTAGAGTCATAGAGTTATACAACACGGATAGAGGCCCTTCGGCCCATCGTGTCCGCGCCGGCCATCAAGCCCTGTCTACTCTAATCCCATATTCCAGCATTTGGTCCGTAGCCTTGTATGCTATGGCATTTCAAGTGCTCATCCAAATGCTTCTTGAATGTTGTGAGGGTTCCTGCCTCCACAACCCTTTCAGGCAGTGAGTTCCAGACTCCAACCACCCTCTGGGTGAAAAAGTTCTTTCTCAAATCCCCTCTAAACCTCCCGCCTTTTACCTTGAATCTATGTCCCCTTGTTATAGAACCCTCAACGAAGGGAAAAAGCTCCTTAGTATCCATCCTATCTGTGCCCCTCATAATTTTGTACACCTCAATCATGTCCCCCCTCAGCCTCCTCTGCTCCAAGGAAAACAAACCCAATCTTCCCAGTCTCTCTTCATAGCTGAAGCGCTCCAGCCCTGGTAACATCCTGGTGAATCTCCTCTGCACCCTCTCCAAAGCGATCACATCCTTCCTGTAGTGCGGCGACCAGAACTGCACACAGTACTCCAGCTGTGGCCTAACCAGTGTTTTATACAGCTCCATCATAACCTCCTTGCTCTTATATTCCATGCCTCGGCTAATAAAGGCAAGTATCCCATATGCCTTCTTTACCACCTTATCTACCTGTTCCGCCGCCTTCAGGGATCTGTGAACTTGCACACCAAGATCCCTCTGACCCTCTGTCTTGCCTAGGGTCCTCCCATTCATTGTGTATTCCCTTGCCTTGTTAGTTCCTCCAAAGTGCATCACCTCGCACTTTTCAGGGTTAAATTCCATTTGCCACTGTTCCGCCCATCTGACCAACCCATCTATATCGTCCTGCAGACTGAGGCTATCCTCCTCGCTATTTACCACCCTACCAATTTTTGTATCATCAGCGAACTTACTGATCATACCTTTTACATTCATATCCAAGTCATTAATGTAGACTTGGATATGAATGTAACTTGTCCAACCTTTCCTCATAAGATAAACCCCTCATCCCAGGAATCAGCCAAATGAACCTTCTCTGAACCACTTCTAAAGCAATTATGTCCTTTCTTAGATTAGGAGACGAAAACTGCACACTGTATTCTAGATATGGTCTCACCAATGCCCTGTACAACTTTAGCAAAACATCTCTACTTTTATATTCCATTCCCATTGCAATAAATGACAACATTCCATTTGTCTTCCTAAGCACCTGCATACTAACTTTTTGTTATTCATGTACTAGGACTCCCAGATCCCTCTGTACAACAGAGTTCTGCAATCTCTCTCCATTTAAATAATATACTGCTTTTCTATTCCTCCTGCCAAAGTGGACAAGTTCACATTTCCCACATTATACTCTAACTGCCAAATTTTTGCCCACTCACTTAATCTATCTATATCCCTTTGCAGACTCCTTGGGCGCTAAATTGGGCCGTGTAGCGCTTGTTGTTTCGGCACTACACGGCCTCTCCGACATCCAAGATGGCATCTTGGGTGCGCACGCACGTTTCCTGCATGACGTGCGCCAGATGCCATCTTGGTATAGGAGTTAGCGCAGGCGCAGATAACGAACGCTGGAATCATGTAAAGTAGGGAGAAAATGGCTTTAATCAGAGTGCAACGCTGATTTAAAGTGATAAACACCATTTTGGGACTTAACGCCCAACTCAACACACAGTCTTAACCCCGACCATCTGAGCATATCTTAGAGTGCCTGGAGGACTAGCCTAACATTTACAGCCAGGACATGCAGGAGTGAAGTTAGGAAATGCTTCTACACGCAAAGGGTGGGAGATGTTTGGAACACTCTTCTACAGACGGCAGTTGATGCTAGCTCAATTGTGAATGTTAAATCTGAGATTGATAGATTTCTGTGAACCAAGGGTATTAAGGGATATGAGGCTAAGGCGGGTATATGGAGTTAGGTCACAGGTCCACCGTGATCTTATTGAATGGTGAAACAGGCTCAAGGGGCTAAATGCCACTGCCTCTTGCTGCCTCTTGATAGGCGTCACCTTCTCCTGCAAGAAAGCGGGACATATGTCTGGGTGATGTGCCTGTCATGGTTGAATTGCTGCCAGTGTGTGTGGTCTGTGAGTTGTGGGTGGCTTGATTGAAACAGTGGTAATGTGTAAGGGTGAGAGGAAGCATCTGATTGGAAGAGTTGTGTACTGATGGAAAGAGTTTATTGGTATGTGGGTGATGGAGGGGGCGGGGGTGTAGTGTGTGGTGCAGTTGGTAGGAGACGCCACTTGACAGTTGACCTTACTCACCCTGACCACTCATTTCAAAGTATTGAACTTCTTCCTTCACTGCATCCATGTTCATGATGCTGTGCGCCTGGCATTGACTTCGTCCCCCACTGCCTCCCACTGCCTCTTCAGTGTATGTCTGGAGGGCCTCTTGCCCCCCCGCCCCCCACCGCGGATATAGGATGTCCCTCCTTCTGTCCACCTCTTGCACCCATGGTCTCTAGTGCATCAGCGGAGATCCTTGGTGCATGCATTCTTGCAGGCCTGGTACCAACTCAGATCAGCAGATTGGTGAGGTCTGCCGTGCAGATTAGAGGATGTGGGATTTAGAAGTGCGCAACCTTTATTCAATGTTTTAACATAACTCATCAGTGTGTAAACATAGGGATGGGACCTGCATCTGTGTTTTACGTGTGCGGTGTCTGATCTCCGTTCGGACTCCGTGCAGACAGTAGACTGTTATTTTCATCAAATAACAGGTACCAGCTACCCTTAAGAGATTTCTAAGAAACATCCTCCCTTTAAGAGATTGAGCTCCCTCTGGTAGTGGAAAGTACGAATTGCATAGATTCCACGTGCAAGGCCTGGAAAGGAACTTTGTTTGAAGGTAAGTGCTCCGGTGGATCCAAACTTGTGTCCTGCCTGCGCAGGGGCCATTGGACGCGGGGTACTAGTGCATCGTGCTACCCACGTCTAAAAACGGCCCCTATCGAATTTTTCCCCCCACATGTCCTCTTCAAATCTTACTTGCCTACCCACCTTTGTATCATCAGCAAATTTAGCAACCATGCATTCGGTCCCTTCATCCAAGCCATTGATATCGATTGTAAATAGTTGAGGCCCAAGCACTGATCCTTGTGGCACTCCGCGTAATACATCCTGCCAACCTGAAAATGACCCATTTATGCCTACTCTTTGTTTCCTGTTAGTTAACCAATCCTTTATCCATGCTAATATGTTACCCCCCTACACCATGAGCTCTTATTTTGTGTAGTAGCCTTTGATGTGACACCTTGTCAAAAGCCTTCTGGAAATCCAAGTACACCACATCCACAGGGTCCCCTTTATTCATGTTGCTTGTTACTTCCTCAAAGAACTCTAATAGTAGTCAAACACGATTTCCCTTTCACAAAGCCATGTTGACTCTGCCTGATTTCACTGAGATTTTCTAAGTGCCCTGCTAAAACCTCCTTAATAATGGATTCTAGCATTTTCCTTATGACAGATGTTAAGCTAACTGGTCTGTAGTTTCCTGCTCTTACTTCTGCCTATTTATGAGCTTGTCTCTATTGGTGACCCCCTTAAGATAAGAATCCATAGTCTTTGAAGCATAGGAATGCTAGCTCTGGCCCTGGCTCTCCATTCTGGTTGTTCCTGTTCCTCTGCAGACATCTTCGTCTGTGTTGTGTTCTCTTCTGACCTTCTTTATCTGATTTGCCTAAGGTGGATGTATCCAGGCTGGTGCATGTGTACTCAATAGTAAATGACACATGCCGGCGAGATGGCCGAGTTTCCTGCTTGTTGTTGGCAAGTCATCTCCGGATGGTCCTACACAGAGACAGAAAGGAACATGTATTCTTACAGTGCCTGCATAAAATGTTTGAGCGCACAGTACCATTAGCAGTACAGCGTACTGTGTGGTCATGCTGCTGGTGAGAAGATGTGGCCAGCAGAGATTACTGAGTCACATTGAAAGGAGAACAAGAAGAGGTTTACGAGGACAGTTCCTTGTAGTGCTACCAAGCTGCGAGTTTCATCCTCTAAGAATGCAGTTAATAGTTTTGCTGAAAAAACACCCCTCTGCTATGAGGATATCAAACTGCCTTCAATTACACTGCCTTGGAAGGTGTGTATTACAGAGTTAATAATCATACTCAAGTTATGCCGTGGCAATTAGATAATAAAAACGGCTGGAAAAAATTGATAAAATAGTAGGGACGTTAAAGAATATATATTCTTGTCACAGCAATATCAGTGTTTAAGCCGATGTCAACACAATGATGGAATGTTGTACTTCTATTTAGCAGCCTATGCAGAAAACATATCTTTTGCTCCTGAACCTATCACAGCCCAAAGCCACTAAAACAATTGATCTGGATGAAGTTGAGCTATTCCATACCAGAGTCCAATCTCTACAATATTCCAGATATATGACTGTGCTATCAGTTTCATGGTGGGGGAATAGAGAGTAAAACCAGCTGGTTTCTTATGAATACATTACATTGTATTCCAGTTAGGTACAGGAATCAGCCGAGCTTGGTTAAAAACAACTTTATTTGCCACAGAAGTAGTTTTATCGAGTCTAAGCCAACTGATAATGGCCTAGAAATTCGGCATAGCTGCGCCTGTTTTTCCGGCTGTAAGTGTGCCGCCCACCTTATTGGTGAAGGCAGATGGGCTGGTGGCAGGAGTGCACTCGGCTACATTTTAAGTGCAGAATAATTTATTTAAATTAGGATCCTGCTTGTCTAACAGGACGTATTTTCTATTTTCGAATGCCCCAGTGCTTCACTCAGCACATGCTGAACTTGCACACCATAACACGGTACTAACTGGCAGGAAGGGCTCCATACTTACACACTCCAGTCCTCCCGACCCCATATTGAAAGAACGCGGGCCGTTACACCCCTTGGCTACCGATGCCCCCCCCACAACCCCGGCCCAGCCACCAACCCGGCCGAAGTCACCTCTGCCCAGCCAATGTCCACTACCCGCCAGCCCCCGATTGCCTCCCCGGCCCAAGGCCTGATTGCCTACCCTCCCTCACTTACCTGAGGGCTGCTGTGGTCTGATCTTCAGTGACGATTCATCGGCATCTCAGCGCAGCTCGACAGCTCCACTGAAATAATGCCCGAGGCCTGATATCAGGGGCTGCCTCGGACCTCACCAATCAGGCCCACTTGATCCCTGCGCCCCATGTGCGCCCAAAATTGGCGTGCTCGAATTTCTAGGCCAATGAGTAAACAGACTGTTAATAAGAAGATATTTTCTCAGCAAACCAAAAATTACAGATATTAAAAAATTTGCTTCACAATTCTTTTTATGTTCTGAGCAAAATTAATACCTGTTATAATACCATTCAAAGTTTAATGTAGGGAAATTAAATACAGTTGGCATTAGCAGGTAATCAGGCATGAAGGTAGGTTTTTATAACGACAAATCCAAAATTGAACAAAAGATTAAATTAACTTGCATCTTTTTTCTTTACCAAAATTTCTCCCACATTCATGGGACAAGCTGAAATGGACAAGTAGATTTTCTCCTGTCTGTCATTTTTCGTATGTTAGTATTTCTTAGTGTTTATACTAAGGCTGCTTATACAACATGCCTAAATGCAGAACACCTCTCTTTATTCAGATAATGGTACAATCCTTCCAGGATTTTCCTCCTTTAAGTTAACCTTTATCTACACATAAATGACAGTGATTCAACCATGCCAATCATTCACATATTACAAAATAAACAAGCAATGCAAATTTTCGAGTGTAGTATTCATATATCATACCAGCATTTGTTTGTTGCTAACAATGTCCTACTATTCATATTCTAACCCTAGGTCGCTAGTTTCCCTGATGTTATCCTTAATGTCAGGGCTAATTGGACAAAATCTACAAAGATTATAACCAGAGAAACTGCATGAGTTATTAATGTTTAAGGCAAGACTCTGTTTAAACCAAGAGCATGAGTTGCTGCAACTGTATACTCCAAAAATTCCATGTGGAATACCACTTCTTTTCCCTTTGGAATTTTCTTCCCAGTCATTATTGTCTTCAATCTATCTTTTGTATTAAACTCAAAGTTAAAGGGGAAGAAAATTGCTCATATGTAATAAAATTCTACTTTATTAGATGCTTATTAGATTTTTAAAAATAATAATTTAATACTAACTTGAAGATCCTCAGATAATGTCTCCCTATTTGCAATGCTGTTCCCAGTGACTTCAGTGATGTGGAACTGCCAATGCATCCAACATAACAGGGGAGTGAGACTTCAAACATGCACAAGGATTGCTTCCTGGAGCTGACACTGGGCTACCATGACTTAATTTGACCAGTTTCCTTGGATTAATTGGCTCCAGGTGAGCCTGAAGTTACAGCCACTGCTGATTGCTTCTGTAATTGCCTGTACTGGAGTGAGTTAGGAGGGAAGAGAACCCTACACAAGGTCATTAGGTCAGTAATAAAATAAAATTGACAGTTCTAAAAAAATGGAAGAAATATTTGGTAAATGTGTCATTTTCTTCTACAATAAGGGAAAGTTCTCTGAACAAAAAGTACTTACTCTGCATTCACCATTCCCTGCTAAACAATTTTTATTGGACCATGTATTAAACCATTGGCAGATTCTCATCCCACCTTTCAATGTCCCAATACAAATTCTCCAGACTTTTTATATGTCATAGTAAACTTCATGAGATGTAACGGCTGATTACCCGGTTAGACACAGAGTGCTGTTACAGGCAGCACAGGTCGGAAAATCATTGAGGACACAGCGTCTATTTAAGTTAATGGACAGACAATCTGACATTGCAATTTCTGGCTCAGTGCTCCCTCTGAGTGCTACTCCCGACTGGAGAATCAACCCTATATCTTCCTGGTGCAGATGCTTCGGCTGTACTCCAGAAAAATGCTAGAACCCATACAGCTTCATTCTTTCAGTCTGGACTAGATTTGAACTTGGGACCCAGTGATTAAAGGACTGTCTCTTAACTCACTGGGGCTATTGAGCTGACCTTACCCGATAACATGTGTGGTTAGTTAAATTAACTATTTTGTGGCACTCCTATATTTAGTCCATGATGCACTAGAAGTCCAATGGAGTTGGGGGACTGGAATGCCAGACACTGGCAGATGTTGACGAGATTATGGCTGCCCTTAAAGAGCTGTCATTTTTACCAACTTGGGGTACAATGACGTTTTTGGAGGTCAAAGATGCGAGTCTGTTATAAGTGTGTGCCATTCAGGCCATTCTCTGTAATTTGTTGGTGGAGCAATGAGTATGTACAAACCAAGAACAGGAGTGTGTCATATATAGCCAGCAATGCATTATTTAGATTATCTACTATCAGATTATCTGTGACTGATGACTCTAGGGGGATAATTTTTATGTACATGAGTCAATTCTAAAAAGTTAAGAACTGGTGTAAATCTTGTTAGAATGGTATTGAACTAATAGCACTCAATTTTCAGGGGTCAGACTATTTGCATAATTATTCACGGCTCCAAGAGAAGATTTAGATGGGTGCAGGGAGATGGCCTAGAGGCTGGTCTGGAAAATTGCAGATAGCTGAATGTGATGTGGACAGTTAAAGGTAAGTAGTAGAATATGGGAACAAAAAACCTTCCAAATCGTAGGAATAGCTCAAAAGGCATTTCAACCTGTTGGCAGCCTTTGCTAAGGCTGATGGGGGAGAGGGCTAAGAAGCGACAAGCAAAATTTAAGTAAAAGGAAACCCAATGTACAGGCATGAGTCTCCCGGCAAGTGATGGAACAGCCCAGCACCTGACCGCTGTTTGCTGGCTGCTGAGTTGGAAGTGGTGCTACATAAGGTTGTGAGGAGGTGGCACTGTGTGTCATTCTGGTGCACCATTCCCATAGGTTAGCATTTCAGCATGCCTGGAAGGAGATGGAGGCAAGCAGGAAGCTGTGGATATCCTTGCAGCAAATGGCACAGCTCTGCTCTGCTTTGTTGCTGACCTGGAACCTATGAAGACAGTTGCCAGGTAGGTATGCCAATGCCTGCAGATATGGCTTACTGCCTCATGGCGGTGCAACCAACCAAACTAGTTAGACCGGCTCTTGAATCACCCTGACGTGCCTTCTTTCAGGCAGTACTACTGAAAGCATGACATATTGTGATTGAACCATCCAATATTATCATGGTTAGGCATTCACATATTGTATGTGTGTCATCTGGCCAGCTGTCTCGACCCACCTTGAGAATTGGAGTCTCTGCATGTACTAATCTTCTGCTAGCATGAGGTTTGTGCAACTCTGTAGATGCAGGTTTAAGGACACCAGTGGTTGGGTACAGAATGTGCCTGGTGTAGTCTGACCTGGCTGGCATTTCTCTTCTGGTCCTCTTCTTATTCCTCCAAAAATCCCTAAAGTAATGAGAATCCACTTGGTGGCAATAATAGAGCTGTACGATTAACAGAAAGGATAAAAATTATTGCTGCAAAGACTTCTGAGTGGCAGCAGATTTAAACAAAAGAAAAATGAAGAAAACTGGTGCAGGAAATTGTCCATTGAATCTTCTTATTAGGTCCCTTAAACTTACTTCTATATACAGCTGAATGCATAGAAACCCTGGATGCCCATCAAGTATGTGTGTGAAGAGCACAATACGAAATGCACACTGGAATGTTGGGAAATTGGATGCATATCAAAATTATGTTATCCAGCCTTAACTTAAATATTATGATGAAGCTCCTCCCCCCCCGATCTTTGCAAACTTGGAAATGCATGTGGAGTGCTGACTCAATTGAAGCCTAGCTGAGTGGATCTCCACCAAATTCCCTGCTCCCCGCACAAACTGATACATGCAGAGTGTAAAGCAGATAAAAATTGGAACTTACTGGATATGAAAATAGTGATACCAGTGAACCATAGAATCATGGAATGGTTGCAGCACAAAAGGAAGCCATTTGGCCCATCGAGCCCGTGCCGGCTCTTTGTAAGAGCAATCCAGTTAGTCCCATTCCCCCGCTCTTTCCCCGTAGCCCTGCAAATTTTTTCCCTTCAAGTATTTATCCAATTCCTTTTTGAAAGCCACGATTGAATCTGCTTCCACAACCCTTTCAGGCAGCGCATTCCAGATCATAACTACTCGCTACGTAAATTTTTTTTTTCCTCGTGTCACCTTTGGTTCTTTTGCCAATCACCTTAAATCTGTGTCCTCTGGTTCTCGACCCTTCCGCCAATGTGAACAGTTTCTCTTTATTTACTTCATCTAAATTATGTTATCCAGCCTTAACTTAAATATTATGATAAAGCTCCTGCCTAAAACAGCCAGGAGCTTCCTTCCCCCCTCGCCCCCCCCCCCCACCCCCACCCCCACCCCCACACAACCTTTGCAAACTTGGAAATGAATGTGGAGTGCTGACTCAACAGAAGCCTGGTAGAATGGATCGCCACCAAATTCTCTGCTCCCTGCAAATGAAAGTCTCTCCACAACCACAAGGTGTCACCATTTTATACATATATTTGAAATTCCAATTCACAGCTCATTTACCTTTCACAAAGCTGGCATTGTTCTTTCCAAGGCAAGGTCATGATGTGCAAAACTTCCACAATAAAGTACCTACAAGTTGTAAACGTAGGTGAAAACAAATTATACAAAATCACTTTGAGCAGAAACTGCACCAGGCACACACCTTCGCCCCCCCCCCCCCACCTCAGATACTTTCGAGGCATGAATTAGTGACACCTAGCTGACAACCAGCAGAGGGTGAAAAGAGTAGACAAATTAGGGGTAGTACATTGTTTCAGACGTACATTCAGATTCATTGGTTCAGGAGTTTCAGATATATTTAAAAAAGCTTAAAATAAGTTATATTTTGTCTAATGTATAATGAGTTTATACTCACTATTCAATGTTGTCCATCAGTAACTTTTTCATTTTAAATAAAAATATGGGGAACACTCTTCATGGACTGGTGTAAATCAGTTCTAAGAACTGTTGCAAATCTCGGCAGAGTGATTGAATTGGACCCGATATTAAATAACAACTATCAGATGGTAGATGAGGTGAGAGTCAGAGAACCCCTTGGTAAAAGTAACTACGCTATAATAAAGTTTAAGGTCAGGCTTATGATGGAAAAGAGAATGAGTACAATAGTAACATTCAAATTTAGAGAGGCTGATGTTGAGGGCACGATGAATGAAGGAGACTGGACTAGACTGCACTGTTAGAGGGTAAAAACTTGAAAAAAAGGGGATCGTGTTTGGAACTACCTTAAATTGAGTACAGAGCAGATACAGAACAGAAAAATATCACAGAACAGGGAGTGACAGAGATTGCAAAACAAATTATTGAAACAATGCTGTGTTTATTTTATGGGGTAAATTAATTTTAGTAATGGGAATATTGTGAGATCTGTGAATAAGGTGTGCTGACCTACATGAGCAATCTTCTGCCCCCATGCTCTCAGTGAACAAGGCTCTGAGCCAGTAGCTACGATATTGCACAATTAGAAGAATGACATGCCTCAAAATTAAAAACCTATCCTCAACCAATGTCGAACATACGCACTTTTCAGTGTCATTGGATAGCAACCAGTAACTCTGCCTGATTTGTTTTCTTCCCTAGCCAATTGCAGCAGCCCAATTGTTGTCCCAGCTGAGATTGGGTGAGTCAATTTACACCCAGAAATGAGCACTAAACGGGGTGAGGAGGAGGTGTCCTAAATTCAGTAGCTATTGGGGAATTTGATATCTTACCTTTCCATCAATAAAGATCTGGCCTGCATATTAGAACAACTGTTCTCATTAGATTATTACTGGCGTTGTTTTTGGAAGCACGACTATACTTGAGAATTACAGGGCATGATGCCTCCACAACTTCAACACTCAGCTCAGCAATGGAGTGAAATAAAATGTCACTTCAATAGCATGGTATTTCCACACCCAACACTGCTCCCAGCAGCATGAGGTCTTTACATGTTTTATCAGGACTAAAAAGTTAAATGTCTTATGAAATCCTACTTCAACTTCATCCATCCAGCCCTATGGAATCTAAGTCCAGGTGATTCGATCCTCCCGCATGGAATCCCATGGAATCCTACCTCGTGAGTTTAGACTGTAAGAAGTGACAACCAAGGAAAATAAATAGTGTTTTTAAAAATGTTTTGATTCTGCAATGAGCATGAACATTAAACTCACCTTTCAGAGAACAGCATGTTCTGCACCTGCCTCCCAAGGCTATCCTCAATATGTCTGCTCTTGGTATCTACTCTTTGTATGAAATTAGTTAGACTGGTGTTAGACTGGTATATGAGCCAGGAGAAACAACTAAATAAAGAGACCTCTCAGAAAGTGTTTACAGAGTTATATAAAGATACTTTATGAGTATACTTTACAATAATGCTTTCAGATGTGCCAAAAAAGCTGCACATGAAGTTCATGGTTGTGAAGGGCAAGTTTAGGACCTATAAATGCTTACAATTTATTTTGTCTTACTCTTCTTTAGAATATGTAAAACAAGAAAGTAACCAGATTCAGTTTTTTCCATTCCTCTCCTAAAGAACATAAGAACATAAGAAATAGGAGCAGGAGTAGGCCATACGGCCCCTTGAGCCTGCTCCGCCATTCAATCAGATCATGGATGATTTTCTACCTCAACTCCACTTTCCCACCCGATCCCCATATCCCTTGATTCCCCTACAGTCCAAATCTATCTATCTCAGCCTTGAATATATTCAATGACTCAATATGCACAGCCCTCTGGGGTAGAGAATTCCGAAGATTCACAACCCTCTGCGTGAAGAAATTCCTCCTCATCTCAGTCTTGAATGGCCGACTCCATATCCTGCGATTATGGCTCTCTAGCCGGGGGAAACAATCTCAGCTTCTACCCCGTCAAGCCCACTCAGAATCTTATATGTTTCAACAAGATCACCTCTCATTCTTCTAAACTCCAGAGAGTATAGGCCCATTCTACTCAACCTCTCTTCATAGGACAATCCTCTCAGTGAACCTGCGTTGCACCACCTCTAAGGCAAGTGAATCCTTCCTTAGATAAGGAGAGTAAAACTGTACGCAGTTCTCCAGGTGAGGTCTCACTAATGCCCTGTACAACTGTAGCAAGACTTCCTTACTCTTGCACTCCAACCCCCTTGCAATAAAGGCCAACATGCCATTTGCTTTCCTAATTGCCTGCTGTACCTCCTTACTAACTTTTTGTATTTCTCATTTTAGGATACCCAAGTCCCTCTGAACACCAACATTTAATAGTTTCTCACCATTTAAAAAATATTCTGTTTTTCTATTGTTCCTACTGAAGTGAATAACCTCACATTTCCCCACATTGTACTCCATCTGCCACCTTCTTGCCCACTCACTTAACCTGCCTATATCCCTTTGCAGACTCTTTGTGTCCTCCTCACAGCTTACTTTCCCATCTAGCTATGTATCGTCAGCAAACTTGGATACATTACAATCAGTCCCTTCATCTAAGTCAATAACATAGATTGTAAATAGCTAAGGCCCAAGCACCGATCCTTGCGATACCCCACTAGTTACAGCCTGTCAACCTGAGAATGGCCCATTTATCCCTACTCTCTGTTTTCTGTCTGTTAACCAATCCTCTATCCATGCTAATATATTACCCCCAATCCCATGAGCCCTTATCTTGTGTAACAACCTTTTGTCTGGCACCTTATCGAATGCCTTTTGAAAATCCAAATATACTACATCCAGTGGTTCTCCTTTATCTACCCTGCTAGTTACATGCTCAAAAAATTCTAATAGATTTGTCAAACACAATTTCCCTTTCATAAAACCAGATTGACTCTGCCAAAGCATATTATGATTTTCTAAGTGTCCTGTTACCACTTCCTTAATAATGGATTCCAGCATTTTCCCGACAACCAATGTCAGACTAACTGGCCTGTAGTTCCCTGTTTTCTCTCTCCCTCCCTTCTTGAATAGTGGGGTAACATTTGCTACCTTCCAGTCCACTAGGACCTTTCCAGAATCTAGAGAATTTTGGAAGGTCATAACCATTGCATCCACTATCTCTGCAGCCACCTCATTTAGAACCCTCAGGTGTAGGCCATCAGGTCCAGGGGATTTGTTGGCTTTTAGTCCCATTAGTTTGTCCAGTACTTTTTCTCTAGTGATATTAATTGTTTTATGTTCCTCACTCTCATTAGCCCCTTGGTTCCCCACTATTTCTGGTATGCTTTTTGTGTCTTCTACTATGAAGACAGATACAAAATATTTGTTTATCGCATCTGCCATTTCCTGATTACCCATTATAATTTCTCCTGTCTCAGCCTCTAGGGGACCAATGTTTACTTTTGCTACTCTCTTCCTTTTTACATACGTGTAGAAGCTCTTACAATCCGTTTTTATATTTCTTGCTAGTTTCATATTCTATTTTCTCCCTTTTTATCAATTTTTTGGTCATCCTTTGTTGGTTTCTAAAACTCTCCCAATCCCCTGGCTTATTACTCTTCTTGGCAACATTATAGGCCTCTTCTTTTAATCTAATACTATCCTTAACTTCTTTAGTTAGCCATGGGTGGATCACTTTTCCCGTGGAGTTTTTATTTCTCAATGGAATGTATATTTGTTGAGAATATCGAAATATTTCTTTAAATGTTTGCCATTGCTTTTCAACTGTCAAACTCTTTAATTTAATTTCCCAATCTAACTTTGACAACTTGCCCCTCTTACCTATGTAATTGGCTTTATTTACGTTTTTTAGGCCCTGATTCATCCCAGGGTACAGATCCATGGACACCATCAAACCTCTGCTACCTCATCAAAATGCCCATTATTTATGTGTGCGTCTAGGCAGTAATTGGTGCAGACTATTTAACCATGAAGTTATCACAGACAAGCCCACTCTTGTCGTCACTTGATAGCATACCAGGCTTACTCATCACCAACTGCTTAAGCTGGGTACCCGTGCAAAGGTCTTTGAGGCTGACTTTCCCCCCTCCTTCAGGGCACTCAGAGACAGGTCAGGATAGACTGGAACGCTTCTTCCCTGAAATTGCTTTCATATTTTGCCAATAAATCTACCTTGGTCCTGGATCATGGGCATGGGCTGAAGGAACATACCATTACATCTTTGAGAATTCCACTTACCTGGGCGTCAAGTGCAAAAGGAGACCCTGACACAGGAACTGCACAGTACTGGTCAGATATTTGTACCTTTAAGAACTGAAAATAATGATGTCACTTATTAACAGACTGATAGGAAGAACTTAGCCATTTTTCAATACAGGGATAAGAAGATTTTCAACATTAGTAACAGCACTCCACACACAGCTACTATAGAATTAGAAGTAACTAAGATTTGCTTACTGCTAACTTCTGATTTATTTTAATTAAGTAGCATCTATTAGTTTGTATTACCATCACAAATATTAACATTCTGTCATGAACAGTATACCATTGTTATTACTATTTTCAAGCAAAGTTACAGTCTTGCTATGCTATCATTGGTACCATTTGTAATATGGCAGACTACAATTGTATATTCCCATGCCTGCTGCCTCGATTCATTTAACAGTCTCTAACAAGAGAGAGTCCAACCACCTCCCCTTGACATTCAATGGCATTACCATCGCCGAATCCCCCACCATCAACATCCTGGGGGTCATCATTGACCAGAAACTTAACTGGACCAGCCATATAAATATTGTGGCTACAAGAGCAGGTCAGAGGCTGGGTATTCTGTGAAGAGTGACTCACCTTCTGACTCCCCAAAGCCTTTCCACCATCTACAACGCACAAGTCAGGAGTGTGATGGAATACTCTCCACTTGCCTGGATGAGTGCAGCTCCAACAACACTCAAGAAGCTCGACACCATCCAGGACAAAGCAGCCCACTTGATTGGCACCATATTCAACACCCTAAACATTCACTCCCTTCACCACCGGCACACAGTGGCTGCAGTGTGTACTATCCACAGGATGCACTGCAGCAACTCGCCAAGGCTTCTTCGACAGCACCTCCCAAACCCGCGACCTCTACCACCTAGAAGGACAAGAGCAGCAGGTACATGGGAACAACACCACCTGCACGTTCCCCTCCAAGTCACACACTAGCCCGACTTAGAAATATATCGCCGTTCCTTCATCGTCGCTGGGTCAAAATCCTGGAACTCCCTTCCTAACAGCACTGTGGGAGAACCTCCACCACACGGACTGCAGCGGTTCAAGAAGGCGGCTCACCACCACCTTCTCAAGGGCAATAAACGCTGGCCTCGCCAGCGACGCCCACATCCCATGAACGAATAATAAAAAAAGTCTGCCCATGACGCAGTGAGGTATTCAATAGGATCACTACTACTGGTCTAAGAGCAGTTGGGTTGGGGAAGTACTAGATAAGCTGTACGTATGCATATAGTATTGTCCCAAGGGTTTCAGGTGTCATGTATCCTCAATTTAAAATAGCTCCCCTGATTGCTCAGTGGGTAAATGTAAGTGTATGAACTGAACTATTCCTGGTCCCAGGTTTGAATCTTGGTCTAGGTTAAGATAGCTGATTTTAGCAGGGACACTACAATTGACATCAGTGTCCCAGGGCCAGGGAGAGGAAGAATCAGCCAAGGTTCCAATTTCTGACTATTACTCAGGGACTCCTACTAGTAAGAGGCATGTGTGGATGTCTGGTGAGAACATGATCAGGCTCCACTCTGACACACTCTTTGGTCAGATAGACTATCAAAACTCAATGGGGATAAAATTGGTCTATAGCGGTAGCGCAAAATGGCTGATAGCGAATTGGCCGCTTGTTTTACACCCCAATGGTGGAAAAGAAAATCGGGCGAGGTGTAAAATGAGCAGCCGATTCTCTATCGCCTGTTTTGCACGTCTGAAGACCAATTTCACCCACACTGTCTATGTTCACTCATGAACATTGGCCACTTGGTAAAATTACTGGGGCTGATGGCATCTGTGGAATCAGTGCCCAGAAGGAGTGGAGGAGAAGAGAGGAGAAAATTGGAGAAACAAAATGTACTTCTGGTTAAAAAATGAGAACTACTCCTTTAAATTTACTTTTTCAGTTCAATAAGATGAACTTTATGTGTTATGACAATTCTCCAAACTGTTGATTGAAAAACAGAAGTTTAAAGTGAACAATGCTTAATATTAAGGCAAGGTCACTTCTATTGAGTGAAAGCAATAGTTCTTTTTAAAAATACTTTCACCCTCAGGTTCTGCTGTGAAAGCTATTTGGCGAACATTCAGGTTGCTTCCTTCTATTTAGTAAATTGGAAAGTGCGGCCAGCTTTAACACTGATTACTGTAATTCTGTTACTGATATATAATCTACTGCTGGGACCTGGCGTACATTCAGCTACATTAAAGATAATGGCCTTGGACGGACAGTTCCACAATACTTGCCATTCAGACTTTTCCAGGTCAGTTGACCTGCCGCTTCAAAATAAGAGACAGCCAGGGTCAGACAAATACCATCAGTGTGTAAATGTTGGAAACCTGCCTCTTGCCAATCTTCAGTGTTTGCTTTATCTAAAAATACTAAACAAAGTTGATTTGTAGCACAATTATCCTTGACCTTCCAGTAATATGACATAATTTCCATGTTTCAGGAGATTTGTTGGCAATAACAAGAGAAAAAAAATGCAGTTTCAGAAAATACACTGGGAAGTTACTTAAGCAACTTTCGAAATACTTCACAAATCCCCTTTATAGAAATGAATTGGTACTATAAAACCAAACAGAAGCAGTATTGTTAAAAAAAAAATGGTGTTTACAAGAAAGGAAACACTGGATTAATTTCAGAGCCCGAGAACTGAACAGACTAGACTCATAGGGACATAAGAACATAAGAAATAGGAGCAGGAGTAGGCCATATGGCCCCTCGAGCCTGCTCCGCCATTTAATAAGATCATGGCTGATCTTCGGCCTCAACTCTACTTTCCAGCTAAACCCCATATCTCCTGATTCCCTTAGAGTCCAAAAATCTATCGATCTCAGTCTTGAATATACTTAACGACTGAGCATCCACAGCCCACTGGGGTAGAGAATTTCAAAGATTCACCACTCTCTGAGTGAAGAAATTCCTCCTCATCTCAGTCCTAATTTGCCCACCTCTTTTCCTGAGACTATGTCCCCTAGTTCTAGACTCTCCAGCCAGGGGAAACAGTCCCTCCGCATCTAACCTGTCAAGCCCTCTAAGAATTTTATACGTTTCAATGAGATCACCTCTCATTCTTCTAAACTCCAGAGAATATAGGCCCATTCTTTTCAATCTCTCCTCATAGGACAACCCTCACATCCCAGGAATCAATTTAGTGAACCTTTGTTGCACCACCTCTAAGGCAAGTATATCTTTCCTTAGGTAAGGAGACCAAAACTGTACACAGTATTCCAGGTGTGGTCTCATCAAAGCCGTGTACAATTGTAGCAAGACTTCCTTACTCTTGTACTCTAACCCCCTTGCAATAAATTTGCCTTCCTAATTGCTTGCAGTACCTGCACGTTAACTTTCTGTGTTTCGTGGACAAGGACACCCAAATCTCTCTGACCGCCAACATTTAATAGTTTTTCACCATTTAAAAAAATATTCTGTTTTCCTATTCTTCCTACCAAAGTGAATAACCTCACATTTCTCCACATTATACTCCATCTGCCACTTTCTTGCCCACTCACTTAATCTGTCTATATCCCTTTGCAGGCTCTTTGTGTCCTCCTCACAGCTTACTTTCCCACCGAGCTTTGTATCATCAGCAAACTTGGATACGTTACACTCGGTCCCTTTATTTAAGTCATTAATATAGATTGTAAATTGCTGAGGCCCAAGCACCGATCCTTGCGACACCCCATTAGTTACAGTCTGCCATCCTGAAAATGACCCGTTTATTCCTACTCTGTTTTCTGTCCATTAACTAATCCTCTATCTATGCTAATATATTACCTCCAACTCCATGAGCCCTTATCTTGTATAACAACCTTTTGTGTGGCAACTTATCAAATGCCTTTTGAAAATCCAAATATACTACATCCACTGGTTTCCCTTTATCTACCCTGCTAGTTACATCCTCAAAAAACACCAATAGATTTGTCAAACACGATTTCACTTGCATAAAACCATGTTGACTCTGCCTAATCATATTATGATTTTCTAATTGTTCAGTTACCACTTCCTTAATAATGGATTCCAGCATTTTCCTGACAACTGATGTCAGGCTAACTGGCCTGTACTTCCCTGTTTTCTCTCTCCCTCCTTTCTTGAATAGTGGGGTTACATTTGCTACCTCCCAATCCACTGGAACCGTTCTAGAATCTAGGGATTTCTGGAAGATCAAAACCAATGCATCCATTATCTCTGTAGCCACCTCTTTTAGAACCCTCGTATGTAGGCTATCAGGTCCAGGGGATTTGTTGGCTTTTAGTCCCCTTAATTTCTCCACTACCTTTTCTTTACTAATATTAATTACTTTAAGTTCCTCACTCTCATTAGAACCTTGGTTCCCCTCTATTTCTGGTATGCTTTTTGTGTCTTGACTCACTTGTTAAAAACCCAACTTGCTGAATATATTGTATCAATTGTAGAATCATAGAATCATAGAAGTTTACAACATGGAAACAGGCCCTTCAGCCCAACATGTCCATGTCGCCCAGTTTATACCACTAAGCTAGTCCCAGTTGCCTGCACTTGGCCCATATCCCTCTATACCCATCTTACCCATGTAACTGTCCAAATGCTTTTTAAAGACAAAATTGTACCCGCCTCTACTACTGCCTCTGGCAGCTCGTTCCAGACACTCACCACCCTTTGAGTGAAAAAATTGCCCCTCTGGACCCTTTTGTATCTCTCCCCTCTCACCTTAAATCTATGCCCCCTCGTGATAGACTCCCCTACCTTTGGGAAAAGATTTTGACTATCTACCTTATCTATGCCCCTCATTATTTTATAGACTTCTATAAGATCACCCCTTAACCTCCTACTCTCCAGGGAAAAAAGTCTCAGTCTATCCAACCTCACCCTATAAGTCAAACCATCAAGTCCCGGTAGCATCCTAGTAAATCTTTTCTGCACTCTTTCTAGCTTAATAATATCCTTTCTATAATAGGGTGACCAGAACTGTACACAGTATTACAAGTGTGGCCTTACTAATGTCTTGTACAACTTCAACAAGACATCCCAACTCCTGTATTCAATGTCCTGACCAATGAAACCAAGCATGCTGAATGCCTTATTCACCACCCTATCCACCTGTGACTCCACTTTCAAGGAGCTATGAACCTGTACTCCTAGATCTCTTTGTTCTATAACTCTCCCCAACGCCCTACCATTAACGGAGTAGGTCCTGGCCCGATTCGATCTACCAAAACGCATCACCTCACATTTATCTAAATTAAACTCCATCTGCCATTCATCGGCCCACTGGCCCAATTTATCAAGATCCCGTTGCAATCCTAGATAACCTTCTTCACTGTCCACAATGCCACCAATCTTGGTGTCATCTGCAAACTTACTAACCATGCCTCCTAAATTCTCATCCAAATCATTAATATAAATAACAAATAACAGCGGACCCAGCACCGATCCCTGAGGCCTCCAGTTTGAAAAACAACCCTCTACAACCACCCTCCGTCTTCTGTCGTCAATCCAATTTTGTATCCAATTGGCTACCTCACCTTGGATCCCGTGAGATCTAACCTTATGTAACAACCTACCATGCGGTACCTTGTCAAAGGCTTTGCTAAAGTCCATGTAGACCACGTCTACTGCACAGCCCTCATCTATCTTCTTGGTTACCCCTTCAAAAAATTCAATCAAATTTGTGAGACGTGATTTTCCACTCACAAAACCATGCTGACTGTTCCTAATCAGTCCCTGCCTCTCCAAATGCCCGTAGATCCTGTCTCTCAGAATACCCTCTAACAACTTACCCACTACAGATGTCAGGCTCACCGGTCTGTAGTCCCAGGCTTTTCCCTGCCGCCCTTCTTAAACAAAGGCACAACATTTGCTACCCTCCAATCTTCAGGCACCTCACCTGTAGCTGTCGATGATTCAAATATCTCTGCTAGGGGACCCGCAATTTCCTCCCTAACCTCCCATAACGTCCTGGGATACATTTCATCAGGTCCCGGAGATTTATCTACCTTGATGCGCGTTAAGACTTCCAGCACCTCCCTCTCTGTAATATGTACACTCCTCAAGACATCACTATTTATTTCCCCAAGTTCCCTAACATCCATGCCTTTCTCAACCGTAAATACCGATGTGAAATATTCATTTAGGATCTCACCCATCTCTTGTGGTTCCGCACATAGATGACCTTGTTGATCCTTAAGAGGCCCTACTCTCTCCCTAGTTACTCTTTTGCCATTTATGTATTTGTAGAAGCTCTTTGGATTCACCTTTGCCTTATCTGCCAAAGCAATCTCATGTCCCCTTTTTGCCCTCCTGATTTCTCTCTTAACTCTATTCCGGCAATCACTATACTCTTCAAGGGATCCACTTGATCCCAGCTGCCTATGCATGTCATATGCCTCCTTCTTCTTTCTGACGAGGGCCTCAATCTCCTGAGTCATCCAAGGTTCCCTACTTCTACCAGCCTTGCCCTTCACTTTATAAGGAATGTGCTTACTCTGAACCCTGGTTAACACACTTTCGAAAGCCTCCCACTTACCAGACGTCCCTTTGCCTGCCAACAGACTCTCCCAATCAACTTCTGAAAGTTCCTGTCTAATACCATCAAAATTGGCCTTTCCCCAATTTAGAATTTTAACTTTTGGGCCAGACCTATTATTCTCCATAGCTATCTTAAAACTAATGGAATTATGATCACTGGTCCCAAAGTGATCCCTCACTAACACTTCTGTCACCTGCCCTTCCTTATTTCCCAAGAGGAGGTCAAGTTTTGCCCCCTCTCTAGTCGGGCCATCCACATACTGAATGAGAAATTCCTCCTGAATACACTCAACAAATTTCTCTCCATCCAAGCCCCTAATGCTATGGCTGTCCCAGTCAATGTTGGGAAAGTTAAAGTCCCCTACTATTACCACCCTATTTTTCTTGCAGCTGTCTGTAATCTCCTTACATATTTGCTCCTCAATTTCCCATTGACTATTTGGGGGTCTGTAGTACAATCCTATCAAAGTGATCTCTCCCTTCTTATTTTTCAGTTCTACCCATATAGACTCCGTGGGCGAACCCTCGGATATATCCTCTCTCACTACTGCCGTGATGTTCTCCCTAATCAAGAACGCAACTCCCCCTCCTCTCTTACCTCCTGCTCTATCTTTCCTATAGCATCTGTACCCTGGAACATTGAGCTGCCAGTCCTGCCCCTCCCTTAGCCATGTTTCAGTAATAGCTATAACATCCCAGTCCCATGTACCCATCCATACCCTGAGTTCATCTGCCTTGCCCATCAGACTTCTTGCATTGAAATAAATGCAGTTTAATCTAGACTTCCCTTGGTCTTTGCCCTGCTTTCTCAGACCATCTGTCCGGTCATGTTTTGTACACTCTCCCTTACTGCCTTTTGTTTCTGTCACCACTTTACTTCCCACTGACTTCCTGCATCGGTTCCCATCCCCCTGCCACTTTAGTTTAAACCCTCCCCAACAGCACTAGCAAACACTCCCCCTAGGACATTGGTTCCAGTCCTGCCCAGATGCAGGCCGTCCAATTTGTACTGGTCCCACCTCCCCCAGAACCGGTTCCAATGTCCCAGGAATTTGAATCCCTCCCTCTTGCACCATCTCTCAAGCCACGTATTCATCCTAGCTATCCTGTCATTCCTACTCTGACTAGCCCGTGGCACTGGTAGCAATCCTGAGATTACTACCTTTGAGGTCCTACTTTTTAGTTTAACTCCTAACTCCCTAAATTCAGCTTGTAGGACCTCATCCTGTTTTTTACCTATATCGTTGGTACCTATATGCACCACGACAACTGGCTGTTCACACTCCCCCTCCAGAATGTTCTGCAGCCGCTCCGAGACATCCCTGACCCTTGCACCAGGGAGGCAACATACCATCCTGGAGTCTCGGTTGCGTCCGCAGAAACGCCTGTCTATTCCCCTTACAATCGAGTCCCCTATCACTATAGCTCTGCCACTCTTTTTCCTGCCCTCCTGTGCAGCAGAGCCAGCCACGGTGCCATGAACCTGGCCGCTGCCACCTTCCCCTGGTGAGCCATCACCCCCAAAAGTATCCAAAACGGTATACCTGTTTGAGAGGGGGATGGCCACAGGGGACCCCTGCACTACCTGCCTGCACCTCTTACTCTGCTTGGTGGTCACCCATTCACTTCCTGCCTGTACTCCCTTTACCTGCGGTGTGACCAACTCGCTAAACGTGCTATCCACGAGTTTCTCTGCATCGCGGATGCTCCACAGTGAGTCCACCCGCAGCTCCAGCTCCGAGATACGATCGGTCAGTAGCTGCAGGTGGACACACTTCCTGCACACATGGTCGGCAGGGACACTGGTAGTGTCCATGACTTCCCACATCTTGCAGGAGGGGCATATCACGGGTGCGAGGTCTGCTGCCATGACTTGCCTTAGCTTAGTTACCCTTTTAAATTACGTTGAAATTAGAAAATGTTAACTATACCAGGGACCTCGGTTCACTAAAAAAAAACACTACCTGCTATAAAAGCTGCTTAGTTTCCCAGCTCTTAGTTTAAACCAATGCCCTAATTTAGAGGAAATAAAACAGTAATACTCACCAACCAATCACTTACCTGCTGTCCTGTGACATCACTCCTTGGTTTTCTGTTGTTTTTGATCCGCTCAGGTCCGCCGCCGCTCTGGTCTCGGGCCTCGGGCCGCCGCTCTTTATATCCCCGCTCTCGGTCTCTCTCCTCTGCTCCCGTTCAGGTCCGCCGCCGCTCTGGTCTCTGGCCTCGGGCCGCCGCTCTTTATATCCCCGCTCTCGGTCTCTCTCCTCTGCTCCCGTTCAGGTCCGCCGCCGCTCTGGTCTCTGGCCTCGGGCCGCCGCTCTTTATATCCCCGCTCTCGGTCTCTCTCCTCTGCTCCCGTTCAGGTCTGCCGCCGCTCTGGTCTCGGGCCTCGGGCCGCCGCTCTTTTATCCCCGCTCTCGGTCTCTCTCCTCTGCTCCCGTTCAGGTCCGCCGCCGCTCTGGTCTCGGGCCTCGGGCCGCCGCTCTTTTATCCCCGCTCTCGGTCTCTCTCCTCTGCTCCCGTTCAGGTCCGCCGCCGCTCTGGTCTCGGGCCTCGGGCCGCCGCTCTTTTATCCCCGCTCTCGGTCTCTCTCCTCTGCTCCCGTTCAGGTCCGCCGCCGCTCTGGTCTCGGGCCTCGGGCCGCCGCTCTTTTATCCCCGCTCTCGGTCTCTCTCCTCTGCTACCGTTCAGATCCGCCGCCGCTCTGGTCTCGGGCCTCGGGCCGCCGCTCTTTTATCCCCGCTCTCGGTCTCTCTCCTCTGCTCCCGTTCAGGTCCGCCGCCGCTCTGGTCTCGGGCCTCGGGCCGCCGCTCTTTATATCCCTGCTCTTGGTCTCTCTCCTCTGCTCCCATTCAGGTCTGCCGCCGCTCAGGTCTCGGGCCTTGGGCCGCCGCTCTTTATATCCCTGCTCTCGGTCTCTCTCCTCTGCTCCCGCTCAGGTCCGCCGCCGCTCAGGTCTCGGGCCTCGGGTCGCTGCTTTTTATATTCCCGCTCTCCGGTCTCTCGCCTCCGGTTCCGCCCAGGTCCGCCGCCGCTCTGGTCTCGGGCCTCGGGCCGCCGCTCTTTTATCCCCGCTCTCGGTCTCTCTCCTCTGCTCCCGTTCAGGTCCGCCGCCGCTCTGGTCTCGGGCCTCGGGCCGCCGCTCTTTTATCCCCGCTCTCGGTCTCTCTCCTCTGCTCCCGTTCAGGTCCGCCGCCGCTCTGGTCTCGGGCCTCGGGCCGCCGCTCTTTTATCCCCGCTCTCGGTCTCTCTCCTCTGCTCCCGTTCAGGTCCGCTGCCGCTCTGGTCTCGGGCCTCGGGCCGCCGCTCTTTTATCCCCGCTCTCGGTCTCTCTCCTCTGCTCCCGTTCAGGTCTGCCGCCGCTCAGGTCTCGGGCCTCGGGCCGCCGCTCTTTATATCCCCGCTCTCGGTCTCTCGCCTCTGCTCCCGTTCAGGTCCGCTGCCGCTCTGGAGGCCACTGCTTGATACCAAAATGTTCTTAAGGCATTATTTGCTGGGGAAAAAAGAAAAGAAGGAATCTCCTACAGGAGGAAGATTTATCTGGCTTGTTGCGAATCTTGATATCATTCATGGAGGCTTCCCTTGGTCAGTTTTTCTATTGAAATTGCAAGAGCATTCAAAAAGAACAGGCTTATGATTTCATTAGAAATATTGACCAGAGGATATCTTTATCAATGTGCTTACCACAAAACTACATGTAGCGACCAGAGCATTCCACAGAGGTAGCACAGCAGTTGTGACTTGTGTTATCAGAGTTCTCAGGAATCATTTAAGCTATGAGGTGAAATAAAGCACGGTAACCTATCTGCTTGTAGTGTGAGAATGTTTCTATCATTATTAGCTATTTGTAATGTTGAATACCATGTCACAGAATATGTTTGTATTTTATTTGTTGGTGTGACATGTGTATAATTAGATTATCTGGATACATTGGCAACTTGAACTGTCAATGAGCTCACCCATTCTCTACTTTGAAACATCCTAAATGTATATCCCTCGTTCGCTGGTTGCTAAGGTTACATTCAGCACTAGGCTGATATGGCTTAGAATGAACTGGAATCCATTCATTTGAACTATCTGAGTCCCTTGAATTAAATGACAAAATGGACTTCAAACACTCCCACTTCCAAATTATAAGAGTTGTCCTGTTGCTTACATTTTACTTTTATCCTAGGGAACTTCCTGTAAAGGCGCCTCCTTGGTCTGGTTGCAAATGAGAATGGACGAATGGATAACTGAATAACTGCTGAAAGAGCTCAGTGCCGTTATATTAACCCTGGAAGATTACCCCCAATACATCAATACAACACTTTTATTTCCCATATCAGCCATTCTTGTGGCACTCTGAGTGAAAGTGCCAACTCAGAGCCAATTTGCTGCCCTATTAGTTTCTGATTTGGGCTGTGGACTCCTGCTCACTGGAAACTGGATGTAGACTGGCCAAATTCTTACAAGTGGCAGAGGGAGAGAAGAGTTTTCATCTCATTAATCTGGCTGGATTCAGACTCAAGTCCCAGAGGTGAAAGAACATTGCTTTAAACCACTATGCTAGTTATTCCCAAAACCTTGAAGGAAGTCATACTGGGTTGAAAATTAATATTCAATCTTGACTGGATTATAGCAAATGCATCACTCCTACTTTGCTTGGAGTAGGAATTAAGGTAAATTTGTAAATAATAACAAATGAGTGGTAGGACACACTTAATTCTTTATTACAAAAAAAACTCTTCAAAACTGAAAAACAACAACAATTTGCATTTATATAATTCCAAAGCACTTCACAGAGGCATAAGGAGAAAAAAATAGATGCCGAGCCAAAGGAGATATTACGAGGGATGACAAAAACTTGGTCAAAGAGATAATTTTAAGGAACTCTTTAAAGGAGAATTATATAGCATTACATAGAATGTACAGCACAGAAACAGGCCATTTGGCCCAACTGGTCTATGCTGGTGTTTATGCTCCACACAAGACTCCTCCCACCCTACTTCATCCAACCCTATCAGCATATTAAGGCGAGGGAGGTGCAGAAGCAATGGAGTTTAGGGAGGTAATTTCAGACCATGGGGCTAGGTGGAAGGCATAGATGGCAATAGTGGGGTCAAGGGAAAAAGGATGTTCAAGAGACTGGAGTCAGAATAGAGATTTGGAGGTAGGATTGTAGCATTGGGGAAGGTTATAGCCATAGGGAGAGGTGGATCGATGGAGAGATTTAAACGCAAGGATGAGAATTTTAAATTTGAGGCATTGGGGGCTGGGAGGCAACATAGGTCAGTGAGGATATAGGTGATGGGTGCGCAAGACTTAATGTAAGGTAGGATATGGGCTGCAGAATGTTTGGTGAGCTGAAGTTACAGAGGATGGAGGATTGGGGAACAGGTTAGGAAGGCATTGGAATAGTTGGGCCTGGAGGTGACAAAGGTGTGGAGGAGGGTTTCGACTGCAGATTGGAATTCTGGGGACTTCAGAAATGCAGCTAATTAAGTCTTAAAATGATCATTATCTAAATGTTTGTTGTTTTAGACAGAGTCCAATTGGAATATTTGGCATTTTTCATTAGCTGTAAGAGGATATTAGTGCTGGACAATTACAGCTGTTTTTGTTTCTTTTTAAAGCTGCCAATTCTGAAATAATTGAATCATCTGGACAATGAAACCTGAGAGACAGCAACAAGAAACAGAGAAAAAGTTAATTAAAAAAGCGCAGGGAAAAGAAGAAAGCACGGTCAAGAGTTTATGGAAATAAAAGAATAAATTTAAGAAGATTAAAGTCAGAAAAGACAAAAGTTATGTAGGCCAGAGTGCCTACAAATATTATATCACCACACTTGAAGGAGAGGTGAGTGCTAATCACCAGCAACATTCGCCTCTATCATTCCTTCTGGCAAGGTAAGCTGCTGCTACAATAACTGATTCATCACAGCCCCCATCACACACACACCCACAACACCAGCCTCGGGACATTTTAGAAAACTATACACTTTTGTAAAAGTCGTTTTATTTTGACCTTGTTTGGATTGAAGGAATCCCGTCCCCCTGCCCCCCTGCCCCCCGCCCCCCCACCCTGCTCTCCCTCCTCCCAGCAACAGAGGTGAGGACTAAAGGCAGTATGTGTTCATCTCCGGCAATCCCATCAGCACATGCCACACTCCTGATCTCATCAAACTGGCTGATGCCACTTCACTGTAGTCCACTGGAGTGAATAAATGCTCAGGTTATAGGGGCCGAAATTCTGGGGTTCCCGCTCCGCTGTTGGAAGACTGGTGGAGCGGGACTCAGCCGCCTACAGCTACTGACGTTGATCCAGTCCTAAATTGTGGGCATGGGGTCAGGGCGAGTGAGCACACCTGTAACGGTGCATCAGTGGCACCCGACCCGATGGAGGTCCGGAATGTTGGAGTGGATCAATGCTGCTCTGACTCAGCAGAGGATACCTCACAGTAAAAGAGCTGCTCAAGGCTTCATCACCCAAAGGAGCTGTTAGGCCATCCCTGCTTTCCCCTCAGGCATTTTGAAGCCTTTACTAGGCACATAACAGCCTCTTTGTCCTGTTCTCAGCAGGTGTGGGTTCTGTTGGGCCTGGGCATGATGGTGGACTGGGCAGAATTTCCCAGGAAAACTTGTGAGCTCACCCAAACATGCCCCTTTGGAATGGGAGGATTAGGTGGCAGATCCACATATGTCCCCCTCACCAAAGGTTCCTGGCTTCCATTTCATGGGGAAGAATCCTGGTGATACTGGGATCTCCACCCCATTTCTTGGCCCCCTACTCTCTGTCATGCCAGAGATGCACCCAGGTGGAATTTCAGGCCTATGTAGTTCAGAACAATTCAAATGTAATGCTGAAAACAAGTCAAACAACCTTCACCAGCACAGCTGATATGAACTGATTTCCTTCACTCACTCTAATCAGATAGTACTAGTGCCAGGTACAAAACATGGAATGGATCAAAGCTCCATTTTTTTCATCTGAGGGATGTTAAAGCTGGGGAATGGGACACTTTCCATATCAGTCACCAAATGCAAGCATTAAGTATTCCCAGGTTGGGTATAGTACAGCTAGATGCAGAGTGAAGCTCCCTCTACTTGGCCCCAACAATGTGCCTCAGCTATGACGCAGAAGAGCACATTTTTTTCCAATACAAACGAACCTTGGTATTGCCAATTAGTGCAAATTCTGAGCACTTTTGTGCTGTAGGTCAATCTCCACTGGGAATGAATTGAGACTGCCCAAATTTATTTCACATAGGATGCTTAAAGACAGGAAACAGAGAAGACTTTCATCCCTTTAGTCTGGGCTGGATTTGAAATCAGATCCCAGTGGTGAAAGGTCACTGTCTGGCCATCTGTGCCACCCACTTCACTATATTGTCCTATCTATAAGAAAAATAAAACTTTATAAACCAAACAATTCTAGAAAATGAATGCGATCTCATGAAATATTACTTCAGATTGCCAAAACGTGAATACTCTGGGCATAGTCATACTTCACTCCATATTACAATAATGGCTATGAGATGCAGTAGTTTGTAGTATCCGCTAAACTTTATGGTATCACCGTGGTCTTTTATTACATCTTCGAGGATAGTGACTCTCATGTATTCTGGTAGATTTTGTGGGCTTTCTGATTGTGCTGATTCAATGTCATCTTCCTCTTCATTCCCACGAGAAGTACATGGAAACTGAAGCAGCCCCTAATTTTTCGGATGATTGAAGGGTGTTGAATTCCTTGTGATCATATTCTCCTGTCATTGTGCAATAACCATTGAACCTTTGACATTACCATGCAGCACAGCTTGGGATTAAATGATGATGATAGTTTGTTGGTTACTGGAAAAGCAAAACAACGCAATTTTTGTCAGTTTTGAAGGGCTCTCAAAACTTTGGTCACCATAGGGGTAATGTTAGTGATAGTGTAAAACGGGCAGTATCGGATCAGCTGCCCGTTATGCATCTCTCCCAATTGAAGTCAATTGATAGGAAAATTGAGACTTTGTTAAAGTCTTTGCCTTTGATGGCTGGGCCATTAGAACTTCAGGTATTCTTTGGGTCAAGTAAGTTATTAGATTGGTGCTCAGCAAATCCTGTTATTTTGATCCACATCTCATCAGTCATTCTGTTTAGTTCATGCAGGAATTGTGTGATAGTGGCAAAGTTTGGCATGAATTTGGATTCCTCTGACTTTGCTTGTTCTGTATAGAATATTCATAGTTCGATTGCTGTAACTTTTTTGGATCTGGTGATATGACGTTTTTGGGGACTATCTATCCATAGAATTCTAATGTGGTTTTATTGTAATCATACTTGTCATTCTTGAGTGTGAGCTTTTCTCCTGCAGTCTCCAGAAGACCTTGTGATGGTCCTCTGGTGACATACATAAAAACGCTAGTGATGAACCTTTTAACACTTTTTTTGCTCTGAAGTGCTTCCTGGGTGGCATTTTGGAAAGCTTCTGCTGCAGATGAGATGGCAAAGGTTAACTATTTGTAGTGATGCATTTGCAGTGTGAGTGGAAAAAATGTGATGTACCCGATTCAGGAGGAAGCTCTAATTGAAGATAAGCAATGTCGAGATCAAGTCTTGGGAATACTGTAGCTCTATTTAAATCATGAATTACATTGTCCACTATAGGTGAGATGTGGTGTTCTCTCCATTCAGCAGTCTTTGGAAGGTGCAAAACGATGCATATGCATACCTTAGCTGAGGGGTTGTTGAAATTGGTCATACCCAAGGAGTCAGTCTGTCAACTTCTCCAATGATGACCATGTTCTCCACACTTTTGAGTGCCAGCTCCACTATCTTTCTGATAATTCTTTGGTCTGATTGTAGCACTGGTTGCGTGCTTGTGTCAATATGCAATTAGACCTGAAAATCTTTGAGTTTGTCTCCTGGAAGAAATCTGTTGGTTGTGGAGGTCTTTTTTTGTAATCCAATTGTATTGTGATCTGAGTTCATTATGTAGAACAGTACCAGTTCTGCTTCTGTCTGGTAACTCAGTAGGAATCTAAAGAGTAATTTTGTAAGGCCCCACTCTCATCACATTGCTAGTGGTGAGTATGGGTCAGAAATCAGAACTACAATATTGTAGCCCTATCTCAGCTGTCACATTTGCCACTAGAGAGGCTCCATGTGGGGAGGGGAGTCTTGTACAATTCACGTGAGTTTAGATTTTGCTTATCTGTTTTGGTAAATTTCCCCTAACAGGTACAACTTTTGTGCTTCATATGGTAATATCTGCACTTTTGCCATCTGTAGCGATACATATTTTAAAGTCTTTTAGGTGTTTTCGTCAAAAGTAATTACACTGGCCCCAGATTCAATCATGACTTTCACGAGTGTTGAATGTAATAGCCTCAGTCTCTGGTTGTCTGGAATAGATAACATTGTATATGATATATATTTACTCATTGTCTGTGCTGGATAAATTGCTGTCAGTGTGCCTTAGTTTGGTCACTTCTTTCTCAGGTTGTATTTTGTTCATTTGACATGGTTTTGAGTGCTTAGTGTTGTGAATTTGTACTGCAGCCTTTTCTGGTGCCATCTGGTGGCATAGAGCAGCAGCGTTTTTATAAAATGATTTTGTTTGCCCCTCCTTTGGACGGGTAATCTTTCCCACAGTTATGGCCTGTATTTCTGGCTGCTGGTTTTTCCTGTTTGTCCCTTTGTGTTCTGCTGGTTTTGCATGTTGTATGATGTTCATTTACATCCCTATTTTGATATTGGGGTAGATTTTCTGAGTCCATGCCTGCAACATGATACCTCGCCTGCTGCCAGCATGTACCAGAAAATTATGGGCTCGTTGCCCACAATCTTCTGAATTGCATTTGTGGTGAACGAGGTACCTAAATTCAGGTCAGGACTCAAAAAATCTAGCTCAATGCCCGAAGCTTGGAATTCAGATATTTCAAAGGTTCTTCCGACATTCATTAATGCTCAGAGTTACAGTGGGATCTTGTTAAGGATGTCTGTGTAGGTGAGATATGCATCTTTGGATTATTTGAGATTTTGGGCCCGATATTACCATGGCGGCGGGTTCGCGGCGGATTTGGGGGGGGGGGTCGATTGGGCGCGTGGACAATGCGCCCGGTGAAATCAGTCTGCCCCGCGTGCAATTGCAGGCTGATTGGATCCACTTACCTCTTGTTGCGGGTTCCCCGCTGCTGAGCTGCGCGGCGGGCGGACTGCGCATGCATGGTAAGGTCTGTCAGCTGGAGGAGCTCTATTTAAAGGGGCAGTCCTCCAATGACTGATGCTGCAAGAAATAGGAAAAATTACAGCATTGAGCAGCCCAGGGGGAAGGCTGCTCCCAGGTTTAATGATGCCTCAATCCAGGTATCATTGGATGGGGTGAGGAGGAGATTAGGATTAGGGTTAGAGATCATCCCCCCGGCGGGCGGGAGCAAGCGGCCTGCCTCTGCCACCAAGAAGGCCCGGCTCAAGGTGGCAGAGGAGGTCACCTGTACCACCAACATATCGCCCACCCGCATACAGTGCAGGAGGCACTGCAATGACCTAAGTAGGTCAGCCAAAGTGAGTACACTTACTCATTCCCCTACACTCCGTCTGCCACATCACCGCCCCCACCCCACATCTCCTTCTGCACTGCCAACACTACTCTGTCACATCACCCCTCACACCCACTCAAACCTCATCCTCATCTTACAATCTCATGGCTCTGTCTCTTACTCACCCTCTTATGCATCTCTTTCACAGTCAGCCTCACTCAATCTGCCACTACCTGTGCTGCAGCCACAGGGCATGCATCACATATGTGCAGTAGGCAGCGTAAGGCAAACGTGTAGTGAGCATGAAGGGGATGCACAAGGGTGTTTGAGGGTTTGTCATGGTTTTTACTTATATTTAATTTCTGAGCAACTCACATTACATATTATATTGGCACCACTACTTTGCGAATCTTGTCTGGTTTGTGCAATAATGCCCTTTCCTGAGGGTCACAATGAAGACCCACACCTGATGCCACCCATTGTGTCACTGCAGAGTGGGTGTAGGTGTATTTGCAGGGCCCTTTTGTGCAGACGACTGAGAGACGTCGGCGATGTCCCCGGTGGCACCCTGGAAGGATGCGGAGGAGAAGTTGTTGAGGGCAGTGGTGACTTTGACAGCGACAGGTAAGAAGATGGTGCTCGGGCCAGCCGGGAGCAGCTCGGCATGAAGGATGCTGCAGATGTCCACGACTACCTGTCGAGTAACTCTGAGCCTCCGTGTGCACTGCTGCTCAGAGAGGTCCAGGAAGCTGAGCCTCGGTCTGTGGACCCTGTGGTGAGGGTAGTGCCCTCTGCGACGCATCTCTCTCTCTGCGGTTGCCCTCCCTCCTGCTGTACAGGTGGATGTGTCACAGCACTGTGTTGTGGAGCTCCACGTGTCAGAGGTGGACGGCATGGCCGGCGAGGCTGGTGATGCTGTTCGCCCTCCGAGGAGGTCATGACTGCAGCTACGGCGGCCCCCATCCGGAAGATGTACATCTGAGGGGGTCCGCAAGGTAGGTACATATGTCTGGACACCGGGGTAAGTGTGCAAGTTGGTGAATTTTATTGTCAGGAGGAGGGTAGTGGAGGCCAAACTTTGTCCAAAGTGACAGAGTGGCCCCCTGAAATGAGTGAGGGTCTCCCCCCCTGTCAAATGGACCTTTGCAGGCTGATGGCTGCAACACGTCCATTTGAACTGGGAGTGTTTCCCTCAGTATGGGAAATAGTCCCAGTTGTTGGTAAAATCCCACCCCTCCTAAAATATCTCGTTAATCAGGTCTGTAAATGACCTGAAATACCTAAATAAACACTTTAAGTGGCACTCCGCCAGCTTTAATTGCCTGCGGGAGTCCCACATGCGGGGGCTGCGCGCGCTTGTTAGCGCGTCAGTGGGAAACCCGGAAGTGGGCGGGTTGGAGCTGGGCTCCCGCCCCGCCCCGGGAATCGCCGATTTTCGTGGCCCCCCCGACACGAACGAACCCAATCGCGGGTGCTAAAATCGACCCCTTTATCTCCTTACCCATGTTGGTGAATTTGCATGTGACTATTTAGAGAGCTACATTCATCACCAGGCCTTTGCTTGGTCTGTTAGAACACATATTATACATTCAATGTTTGTTTTTGAAATAAAATATTGAGCCTTTTATATATATAAAAATACATATATAGCTATTCCTCACTCTAGTTCATGACAGTCTTTCAAAAATGTTGCTATCTCCTTGCCCTGCATAGTATAAAAGCATAGCATCTTTCTTGGTATTGTCAGTTATAAGCAGGCAGTCATAACATTTTCACATCAGTCAATTCACTTTTTCCATTGAGTGGCAACTGTGCCCATCTCAATACCAAATTCAGGAAACAAGGTAGGCATTTATTTTTGTTTTTTTTTGATAGGGACGAACTATAACAGCTGTTGTATGTTCAGACTCAGGATATATGTAATTCAGACCAGTCAAAATGTATTGGTTGAAACAACATAACCTTCACCAGCACAACTTGTATTAACTGTTTCCTGTAGCTCACTCTCCCAATTCTGACTTCTGATGATTAGACTGTGCCTGCGTCAGATACAAAACATGGAGCGGATCAATAAACTATGGTCATCAACTGCTTCCTGGAATGACACTTTCGAAAAAGCTTTAGTGTAATGCTAATGGATGGATGCATTTATATGTCTGCTTCATGTAAGTGGCACAGCTCAATGACTGCTTCCCTGTTCAGGAACAACCTCCTGAGGCACTGGTCCTTGGTGAGATCCAGTTAGCTGCAGCTGGGATAGTATATACACTGCCTCATGTATCACTGAGTTTTATATGTACTCCTCCTCCTTCTATGTTCTTGGACCTTTTGTGCTCACCCTCCTTTCCTTCCAAATAATTGTCTAATTGGGCTAGTATATGCAGAACCAATGCTGGCACAAGCATTAAAAAAAAGTATCCTTCAAAGCTCTGAAAGATCTCTGGTCCCTGAACAAAAATGTCGACATCAGATAAGTGGATATTTTTGTTACCTCAGGTTCTCAATCAGGTTATTACTACTAAAATGTGGGAATGTTAAAGCACAGGCATTTAACACAAGGTAACTTAAATTGCCACTTAACAAGAATTACCAAGCTGAGTTTCAGTCTCCCACAAAACCTCCATTATTGCACACTGTAGAATTTCCTTCATCTTATTCTCACTTCTTCTGTAAGATTAAAAATAATGTATGGGGAAATTTCTATCCATATGCATGCTGTCAGTAGTTTAATTAAAGAACTGGAGTATGACTGCCGACATGCTGAATGTTGCTCTCACCATGGATTGTTGTATTCTGATAACATTGGCAACAGTTGCATTGTGCGTGTATTAGTCTAAAATCAACCTTTGTGTAGATAATTCAAACACTTCCGATTTAGTTAATGCCTACCCCGCTAAGGTTTAACACTGTAAACTACTGTAAGATGTTTTCTGATAGTATATATGAGGGTGCCTTGTAAAAGAACCTGAGTCCTACAATATTGAACACATCAGATGCTAATCCATTCACCTGACCTACAAGTCCTGTACGGTTTCTGCCCGTTCACAGCACCAAGACCACCTTTATCAAACCCACCAATAATATTCTCTACGACTGCAACTCCAGCAACCTCCTTGTCCACCTCAATCACTCCAAGTGCTCAACAGATTCAACATGTCATTCTCCTCCACCACCCCTCCTCTATGGCCCATCTCTGTGGAGTTGCTCTTGTACAGTTCAATTCCTACCCTTCTCAATGCAGCCAGTGCATTCCTAGCAATGGTTTCTCTTCCCACCGTGAATAGTCACCTCCAAAATCTCCCAAGGATTCATCCTTGGCCCTAATTCTTCCTCATCTGCATTGTGCCCCTCAGTGATATCATCCATAAGTATCTGGTCAGCTTCCCTATACAGGCTGATGACACCAAGCTCTACTTCTCTGCCACTTCACTTGACCCCGTGACGACCTCTGTGCTTTCAGACTGCTTGTCTGACATTAAGTCGTGGATGAACCGACATTTCATCCAAATGAACATCAGGAAGACAGAGCACTTTACCAAAGAGGCTATAGGAGAGCTGCGCCAGCTTCTGTTTAAAGATCTGCAGCCAAAGATTTTCTGCACAGCTCTGTCAGTGGATGTGAAAGTTTCCACAGCACTCAACTTTTATACCACTGGCTCATTTCAAGCAGCCATAGGGGACCTGTGTAATATTACTCAGGGTGCTGTCCAGGCATGCATTTTTTTAGGAGAGCTAGGGAATTCATCCAGTTTGGTATGAATGCCAGGCAGCAGTGTGATAGAGCCAGACTGTTTGATTAAGTTGTTGGGTTGCCTAAAGTGCAGGGTGCAATAGATGGCACTAACCAAAAGTGAATATTAAGATCGTGTCTGACCAAGATGCAAAGAATTCTGCACGACAGTATCAGAGCTGCGGAAACTTACCAAAACACTTTTGTCCTCTGGAGTTCTGCCCTCCTGATCTCTTCAAAGGAGACTGGAGTAACCGGATGGCTTGTGGGTGACAAATGATACTGCCTGCTGGTCATGGATCATGATCCCTCTGTTAACTGCAACAACAGCAGCTGAGCGGCACTGCAATGAAGTACGTCCTTCTACAAATATTGTAACTGAGAGAACTATAGGGGTTTTAAAGGGTGCTTTCATTGCCTTGATAGATCTGAAAGAGCTCTGTAATATGGTCCTGAGCAGGTATCCCACATAGTGGTAGCTTGCTGTGCCATGCACAACTTCGCAGTCTAAAAAGGCTTAGACACACAGATTCCTGGGGAAGTGTTACCAACTGTTTGGAGGGATAAGATCATGGAGTGGAGCATCATGAAGACTATCACTTGGAGGACTCCTCTATGATGGCTGCAAGAGGCACCAGAACTCAACTTAACCATGATGTGTTCTCATCGGTTTAATAGTCTCCCTTTGTATCCATTGCTTTTACTCTATTTCCCTCGCCTTCACATAAATTCCAATTGCTTCAATGCAGTGCCCATCTTAAAATCTCACAACAGATCAAATCTATTTAGCTCTACCTGATCTTGAACAATTGAACATGAAATAAATGCACTTTTCTCTTCATATAAGCAATTCAAAAGTGAACAGAAGCCACCCCATTCCTTCCTGATACAGTGCTCCCCCGGGTGACTAAACGTGCCTTACTCTCACTTATTCTAGTGCTTCTCCTAGGTGCAATTGGAGGGCCGGTAATTGTGAGAGATTGGTTGGCTGCTCTTGTGGTACAAAAGGCTCATGGGTCTTAAGTGGCCCTCCTCTTATGGCAGCTTGATCCTGGGAGGGAATAACCACTGTCTGCAGCTCTTGAGCATCTGCCTAGGCAGCCTGGTGTTGCCTCCTACTTGACACTTGCTGGGTGCTCTGTGAGGGAAGGACCAGTGCCTGGCATGTGTTGCTGTCCTGACAAACAGCAGGTCTCCTTCAGCCGTTTCCAATGTACTGAGCCCTAGACCTGTTTGTCCGTCGAATAGCGGGATGGCTGATCTAATGGCCGTTATCAGATCCTGAAAAACCTGAGCGACATCTGCTTACACCCTGGTCCCGAGTGTCTGGAACCAACCTGCAAAATGTGCTGTCTTATATATCCCCAGCTGTCACTAGGGCAGCAGTTGATGCTTCTGTGGAGCTAGAGTCACTGACTGGTCCTGGCGCACTTGTGAGGCGACTGTCATGGATTCTGATGAGGTTTCCACATACTCCATTGTTGCCTGCAATGACAAAAAAAGTTTCCTTGATGTTCCTGCAAATGAAGGCTGTAGACTTCCGTCACAGATGTCAGTTGCTATACATCCTCGGAGACTGATCTCAGAACATGTGCCTAGGTTTGATGTTTCTCAAACATCCTTCTTTTCAGCCAAGTACCCATGAATTTTGGGTCTCACGACTCCTTGGCCTCCACTGAGAAAGTGGCACGTTCTCACTCACTCCTCTCTCCTCCAGCTACCTGGATTAGCTAGTGCCACATCCTCACTTACACTATCTACTTCCCCCAGGTGAAAATATCTAAGTTGGCCAGTGAGAATGAAAAGCAAGCGTAACATGTTCGGGGTATAGGAACATAGGCCAGGATGTTGATCCAGGGACACTTGTGTGGCCTGATCCTCATCATTCTCATCCTCTTCATCATCATCATCATCATGGTCCACCAGGAAGAAATTCCATCTCTCTTCCTCCTCATCATCTTCCTCTGGACCGTCTTCCATTGTTCCCCATCGCTGTGATGGACCTTGAGGAAAGGAGGGCATAAACTAAGGCTGGATAAACATAACCGCTTGTTATGAAGCGAACAGGGAAGGGTCGTCTGACTGATTGATGCTTTATAAGGATGTCATGGTGAATGTCGAGGTCTGCATCCACAGCCTGCACTGTCCCACCGATCTCACCATCTCCCATGGCTTGAACAGAGTACCTTCCCACAAACTCAATGGTTTGCTCCTAACAGGGGATCAGTTCTCTAATGGCCGGAATGCCCCCTCCAGTCCATTGCCTTTCATGGGCATTGTGCGCAAATTTCACTCGTAACAAGATTTAGGGCATTAGATGAAATCCAGCATTTGAGGGATGTCTACCAGATGGCATGAAGCAGCTGAGATTATAGATTTGCTAGTATCACCCTGCAAAGGAAGAGATTTTAAGCTACTGTTTGCAAGTAATTCCTGTTAGGGTAGTTGGCAACGCCTTTTGTACGACTCAGAGTTAGTGAACCCCTGAGCCACAGTGCACAGTGTGAAGGTTTACTTGTGCAGATGGTCATTTTAGAGGGCGAACAGTGTGTAAGTACCCAAGGAAACCTTTTCTGGTACTGGTCTGAAGTTCTGGGGGTGAGAGACGTGGCACTTGCCACTGCCACCTCCTTCCACATGACATGAAAGCCACTTTTTTGAGGTTTTGAGATTTGCTCCTGTGGGCACCCAATAATCTTTCTCTCTTTTGTTGCATTTCATCCTGGAGTGTTTGTAGGTCATTCTCATTAAAAAAAAAATTGTGCCTTATTTTAATGCCATGCTGCATTGCCTGCTCCACCAGTAGAAGATATACATTCTCTATTAGAACTACCTGACAGTCAGCTCAGTCTTGAAAACGTTTCACTACTTAGTTACTGCTATCCCAGCCTTCTGCTGCAATCTTCAGCCATTTCGTGTTGATTAAGGCTGCACCAGTAATTTCCACACTCCCAGCACATTTCAAGGCAAGGTCAGTGCTGCAGACGATCAGAAACCCCTCTCCAGAGTGTGACACAGATCTAAGTTTCCTACCTAATTGTGGGAGCACCATCATCACAGGGACTGCAGCAGTTCAAGGAGCAGGCCCGCCAGCACCTTCTCAAGACAATTAGGGATGGGCAAGAAACGCAGCCTTGCCAGCATCGCCCACATCCCAAGAACAAATAAACAAAAAATGACCCTATACATTTTCTGGTCCTAATCCTCTAACGCCCTTCTGTTCTCCTCCTAATCTCAACTGTCCATAAATGAAAAATCGTTCAAATCTCTGCTGCCTGCATCCTGTCCCACACTAAGCTTTGCACGCCTATCACCCCGAGCCTCCCTGACCTGTATGGCCTTCCTGGATCTTAGCACTTGCAATTTAAAAATCGACACAAATCCCTCCACAACCCTGTCCCACCATATCCCCGCTACCTTCTCCACTCTTACTTCCCCTTTCATGCCCTCTGATCCTCGGACTCTGGTCTCTTTTGCATCATCCTGTTCCTCTGCTTCACCATGGTCCCAGAGTCTTCAGGTCTATCGGAGCTATGCTCTGGAACTTCCTCCTTAAACCCCTCCACCTCTCCACTTTTCTCTCCACCTTTAAAAGATTTTTCGAGACCTATTTCTGTGACCATACTTTCAGTCAACTCGGCCTACTCTCCCAAAAAGGCTTGGGCTCAATTTTACTATGGTAGCAGGTTGGCAGCGGGGAGGGGTGAAGGTGCGCGTGGCAAATCCACATGAACCAAACTTACCATTTCCAATGCGATCGCACGTTGATTGACAGTGATTAACGTCCTCTCCGGGTTTCGCGCCCGGGAGCTAGCCTGATTGACAAGCTTGCTGCTGTCAGGAGCTGCAACGCCGGGTTGGGGGGGCGGCGGTGGGGTAAGGCACGAAAGAGAGAGAGCGAGACATCATCCAGCGCTGGAACAGAAGACCGGTGGGGGGGGGGGGGGGGGGGTGTCGGAGGAGGGAAGATCCGGCGCTGGACTGGAAGATCGGGGTGGGGGAGAGGGGAAGATCGGGGGGGGGGGGGGGACATTGGGGGAAGATCGGGGGGGACATCGGGGGAAGATCAGGGGAAGATCGGGGGGACACCGGGAGGGTGAAAAGGGGGACATCGAGGGGACATTGGGAGGGTGAAGGGGGGACATCGGGGGACATCGGGAGGGTGAAGAGGGGGACATCGGGAGGGTGAAAAGGGGGACATCGGGAGGGTGAAAAGGGGGACATCGGGAGGGTGAAGAGGGAGACATCAGGGGGACATCGGGAGGGTGAAGAGGGAGACATCGGGGGTACATCAGGAGGGTGAAGAGGGAGACATCGGGGGTACATCAGGAGGGTGAAGAGGGAGACATCGGGGGGACATCGGGAGGGTGAAGAGGGAGACATCGGGGGGACATCGGGAGGGTGAATGGTGGGACATCGGGACAGCAGAAGGGTGAAGAGGAGGACATAGGGAGGATGAAGAGGGGGACATCGGAGCGGGAGACATCGGACATTGGAGCATGTTTCAATGGTAGGTTCATTTAGTGTTTTCATTTCCTTGCATGGTTTTCTATTTAATTAATTTAGTTTCTCTTCCCTGATCCGGCCCTTTGGCCTGGTTTCTCCAGGTGTGAATCAGAAGTGGTGGGCAAGCCACCCAGGTAAGTTAAAAATCTTTCTAATCCCTTCATCTGTCACAGATAAAGTGCCTTAAGTATCTCAATGAGGAACATTTGGCTCTTTAACTGTCATCCTGCCGGGTTGGAGCCGGATTCCGAACTCGAATGGGATTTCCGCGATTTTCGGAGCGACCCCGCCCCCAACGCACCCGCAATTGCCTCCTAAAATCACCCCCTTGGTATCTGTTCTCTTTCTCTTCCATCCAGTACCTTAGGATGTTTTTCTACACCATATATAAACGTAAGTTGTTGATGTTTGAGCAAAAATCTGGATATCAAAGTAACACTATTCAGGTAAGTATATATTTTTGTGAAGGACAGAAGCTTTATTTTGAATGACCTTCAACTGAATTGCATATTGTATCTTTGTAATTGCATTTAGTTAAAGTCAGCAATGTTAAGCAAAATGAATCAACGCAGTCGTGGAGTGCATGTACATGGTTACCAATTAGAGATTTCAGGGATAAGAGGCACAGATTCATTCAATTGCATTCTCAAGGTTTTAACCAGGCTTATTGCTTGACATTGATTCAAGTGCTCAGACTGGAAAACCTTGAAACCAGGATTAACAAGATTCATTCTGACATGAAAAGATACTACAGAATGTGGAATCTACTCCATTTAATGATGTTTATAGAGTGACTTTTTCTGATACTATTCTGCCATAGTTTCTGATAATTCTTATCATTTTCAAAGTACACTTTCTACTCATCTTCCTCGTAGTTTAAAATGATTTGTGTAACCACATTTACAAAAATTCCAGTGACTCATGCATAACTGATGACAAGAACTGGGAGTCCTAACACAGCAGTACCGAATCTGTTAAAACGCATTAATGATATTTCCTTCACAAAAAGAAGATTGATGAAACAATGCAGCTGTGAAAAAGTAGGATAAAGATGAACTGAAATGTATTCTTCAGAACTTGAGATACCTATCAATGTGAATCATATATCGAGTTGATGTGGAACCTGTGTGGATTGCAGCATATTCTGAAGTAAAGTTCTCTGACAGCACAGCTGATAGTTGTTCTGTATACTCAATACACATAAGGTGCGATCCTGTTCCATTTAAGGGTCAGTTTTAAATATTTTCTTCTTTTTAGAGTTCTCAGTACCATATACTATTTCCCAACAGGCAGCCTATTCCCAAGCGTTAGACAATGCAGCTGGAATATCTCTAACACTAAATTAATAATTATATATAAGCTATGCAAATATGCTGCTAACAATTTTAAAATCATAAATTGGGTTCTAACAGGGTGTAAACTTTTTCTCTGCATCATGAGTATGATCGGGTCCTGCTCTCATCTGCCAAAACTGCTTGCTATTCCAGGATCATTCTGGAATGCAGAGATAACCCCCGGCTTCTCCTCTTCACTACAAACCGTCTTCTTAAATCCCTCCCCCCGCCCCCTCCATCCTCACCTCCAATGAAAAGTGCGAGGAGCTCATGGAATTCTTTGTCACTAAGATTGAGACCATCCGTTCAGCTGCCTCTGCCACCTCCCTCCCTTCCCCTAGCTCACCAAGCCAAACTTCCCCTATGGTTCCCCCCTGCCCTAGCCCTGAACTCGCATCTTTCTCTTGTTTTTTCCTATCTCCCCTCATGACCTCTCTGAGCTCATCTTAACCAGGAGACCCATCTCCTGCTCCATCGATCCTATTCCCACCAAACTGCTGACCACCCAACTTCCCTTCCTGGCCCCCATGTTAGCTGATATTGTTAACGGTTCACTCTCCTCAGGTACTGTCCCCCTCCCCTTCAAATCTGCTGCCATCATCTCCCTTCTCAAAAAACACACCCTTGACCCCTCTGTCCTTGCAAACTATTGCCCCATCTCCAACCTCCTTTTCCTCTCCGAAGTCCTTAAACGTGCTGTCGCCTCCCAAATCTATGCCCATCTTTCCCACAACTCCATGTTTGAATCCCTCCAATCAGGTTTCCACCCCTGCCACAGTACTGAAACGGCCCTTATCAAAGTCACAAATTACATCCTATGTGACTGTGACCGTGGTGAACTATCCCTCCTCATCCTTCTCGACCTGTCTGTAGCTTTTGACACTGTTGACCACGCCATCCTCCTCCAAAGCCTCTCCTCCATCGTCCAGCTGGGTTGGACTGCCCTCACCTGTTTCCATTCTTATCTATCCAGTCGTAGCCAGAGAATCTTCTCTTCCCACTCTTGCACCATTACCTCTGGGGTCTCCAAGGATCTATCCTTGGCCGCCTCCAATTTCTCATCTACATGCTGCCCCTCGGTGACATCATCCGAAAGCATATCAGATTCCACATGTACGCTGACGACACCCAGCTCTACCTTACCATCACCTCTCTCGTCCCCTCAACTGTCTCTCATTTGTCACACCGCTTGTCCGACATCCAGTATTGGATGAGCAAAAATTTCCTTCAACTAAATATTGGGAAGACCGAAGCCAGTGTCTTTAGTCCCTGCCGCAAACTTTGTTCCTTCGCCACCGACTCCATCCCTCTCCCTGGCCACTGTCTGAGGCTGAACCAAACCGTTCGCAACTTTGGTGTCCTATTTGACTCTGAGATGAGCTTCCGACCACATATCCGGTCCATCACCAAGACCGTCTACTTCCATCTCCGTAACATCGTCCGTCTCTGCCCCTGCTTCAACTCATCTGCTGCTGAAACCCTCATCCAGGCCTTTGTTACCTCTAGAATCGACTATTCCAATGCTCTGCTGGCTGGTTTCCCATCTTTCACCATCCATAAACTTAATCTCATCCAAAACTCTGTTGCCCGTATCCTAACTTGCACTATGTCCTGTTCTCCCATTACCCCTGTGCTCGCTGACCTACATTGGCTCCCGGTCTGGGAACACCTCGATTTTAAAATTCTCATCATTGTTTTCAAATCCCTCCATGGCCTCACCTCTCCCTATCTCTGTAACCTCCTCCAGTGCCACAACCCTCCGAGATCTCTGCACTTCTCCAATTCTTGTCCCTTGCGCATCCCCGATTTTAATCGCTTCACCATTGGCGGCCGTGCCTTCAGCTGCCTAGGCCCTAAGCTCTGGAATTCCCTCCATAAACCTCTCCGCCTCTCTACCTCTCTCTCCTCCTTTAAGACACTCCTTAAAACCTACCTTTTTGCCTGTCCTAATATCTCCTTATGTGGCTTGGTGTCAAATTTTGTTTAATAACGCTCCTGTGAAGCATCTTGGGATATTTTACTACATTAAAGGCGCTATATAAATGCAAGTTGTTGTTGTTGTTGTTGTTGTTGGGTAAGCAGTCTTAGGCTTTTCACTCAGTTATGCTTTGGTCCAGGTTAACCAAATTCCTTTGTTTTTTCCAAAGTCCAATATTACATGCAGAACGGTAGCAGAAACCACCATGGAGGACAGTGTGATTACATAAGCAATTGCTAAAATCTGATATGTTGTTCTTCAAAATTGCAAACCCTTTGATCCTTCAGATGTTGTGACTCTCAGGTGAAAAAATATTTGTCATTTACCTCACGGGTAGAACCAGCCAGTTCTGAACCTGTAGGCTTTTAACGGAGCCTAATCATTGAACCTGAAATACTTTTCTCATGCATAGTCATGCTACTTGAAAATAGGATGGTCTTTTAAAGAGGAAATATAGGAATACTCTAAATCCAATCCCTCAATTCCATGGTAAAACTCTGAATCATAATCAGGGTTTTCCTTGTGTGTGATGATTTTGTTGTACTGTCTGTTTTCTTGTACTCAACCATAAGTGAAAACTAAGAAAGAAAGAGCTGTGCTTGGAGGCCCTTCTGTTTCCTTCAGGTGTTTCTAAAGTAATGGAGTTTGTTGCTATGGCGATCTCAGTTAGGGTCAGAGATGATTTCAAGAATACTCTCATATTATAATGCTAATACATTATGATAATGTGCCATGTGTGGTTCTCTCCAGCAAGAATTCTTATGCTATAACCAGCTACTAACCATTTTACAAGCAGGTATTTGCTTCTGTTATAATAGTGGTTTCAATTTTTTCTGTTTAGAGAACACTGCAAATATTGACACAACCCTGCTCACCCCCTGCAATTATCCACATCCGAACACCCAAAAGACATTGTCAAAAGTAAAAGGAAAGCTGTGCGATCATTACAGATGATTTACTAGTATGCAGCAAAAGAAACAATATATTAATAAGTCAAAAATACAGAAACTTCATGACTGACAGAAAGAAAATTGATGACGTCAGGAATAGGGAAATCTATCAGTCTGATTATAACTATTGGCGGTGGCGGAAAATGGACTTCAGCGGATCAGCCGCCCGTTACACATCCTTTTCCATTGACTATTGTGTTATAATGAAGCAAATAAATTGTTTGTTGCCTCTCTGTCTTATGGAATCGTCATATTATAGGAACATTTTAAGTTCATACGAAGTCAGAAGTCTGAATAAAAATGATTCTTATTTATCTCTCCAGGTGATTTTTCCACAGCCATATTTTTGGATTCTTCAATACAAGACACTGTAAAGGTTTGTAGCCTTTTTGAACAACTCTCAGCAGACTGTCTGTTGCATATCTCATACTGTTTCCATGTGGAGCACATGGGGGGATGACAGTCTCCAGGGGGGTGGGGAGGTGGGGAGAGGGGAGGTTCATCCTGACACTAGGGCCATGGGTTTCAGCTCATAGTATTTATATATCAATCACATCTCTAACCACTAGATGACTCTATATATCTTATTACATCTTATTACAGACACCATCACCATTTCAGAGGAGAAGTGATAATGACCACAGTAACCAGATGTTTTCTAAAAAGGAGCACAACACAACCCTAAAAGAGAAAGGACTCAGAGCTTACTCTAGTGATCTTTCAAGTGGGGGTGGGGGAGAGCTTTTTGGAGTATCTTCTACAAAGCTATTTTCATGTTACAATACATAAGCTGGAAATATGACATTTCAATGCACACTATTAAGGTACAAGTGCCAGATTGGCTTAATCATAGCAATCTCACTTCCAAGTCCAGGGGTACCCAGAACAAGGGGGAATAATCTTAAAATTAGAACCAGTCCATTCAGGAGTGAAACCAGGAAGTACTTCTTCGCACAAAGAGCAGTAGAAATCTGGAACTTTCTCCTCCAAAAGGCTTTGGATGCTGGATCTATTGAAACTTTCAAGATTGAGGTCGATTTTTGATAGGTAAAGGATATGGATCAAAGGTGGGTAAATGGAGTTGAGGTACAGATCAGCTATGATCTAATTGAATGGCAGAATAGGCTCAAGGGACTGAATGGCTTACTCCTGCTCCTATGCAAATCTGCCTGTTCAGAGGGTGTCTGAGACTCTATGGTATTTTTTGAAGAAGAGCAGGAAGTTCTCCCCATGTCCTGAGGAAAATCCATCCTCAACGAACACCAGTAAAACAGATTGACAAGTCATTAATCTCTTTGCTGTGTGCGGGACTTTGCAAAGTGCAAATTGACTCCAATGCTTGCCTACAAAACAACAGTGACTACACTTCAAAAGTATTTCATTGGCTGTGATGCCCTCGGGATGTGAAGAGTGCTATATAATCGTAAGTTCTTTCTTTCGTCTTTCTTGCTGATTGTAATTAATGTTTTCTTCGGAAGGTCCTCCACAATCTCATGGCTTGCAACAATATTGGCACAGAATTCTCTGGAATGGCACGATTGACGACGTACGCCGTAATGTACGCCATTTTACGCACCGATCTTCCCGTTGTAAACTTACTCTAAAATGGCCTCAAAAAGTAACTTGAATACACTGCAGCAAGAATAGTGGTGAATCAGGGACCTCAGAAGTGGCACAGTGAATGGTGGGCCTTGAAAACCTTCACACGTCACGATAAAAGCTTGTTGAATAAAAGTTTTTCTGGTCCTGTTTATTGGGTAAAGGTTTAATAAAGCTGTTTTTTGAGCAAAATTTTCATTGATGTTGTTTGCTGACTGTAAGTTCAATTGCAATTTAGTACTGAATAAAAGTTTTATTGTTTGTTACATTATCTTGCCTGTCGTTCCTTGAGTTTGCAGCCCCGTGGGAATCAATCTACGACATGATTGCATTGTTGGTGACATGGAACAGTGTCATCAGCCATGGCTAAAGGGGTTTAGGCCATGTTCCCCAGGATCCATCCGCCTCCTTGTCTCTCCATGCTGAATAAGTCACAAATGGTGGAATGGCAAAGGATGAAGGCATCGTGAGAGCTTCCCCAATGCTCAGAGTTTATCTGCAGGATCCTTTGTAGTGCATCGCAGACAATTTGCACGTTTAGTGAGTGGAACCCCTTTATGTTGATAAATGCACCCCCTCGGTACTATCGATAGCCCCCTGCACACTGAGGAAGTGAGCAAGCCTGTGGAAGCCTGATCTCTTTAACCCACAGGGTGCATGCCGTTTGTGATGAAGTCTGAATCCCTGTGGAAGAGGGCATCTGTCACTTGTTGAATTCAGGCCCTCACAGCTCCCTGGCTGATGTTGCAGAGATCTCCAATGGATGACTGGAAGGAACTGGAGCCTTAGAAATTGAAGGCTGTCATTACCTTCATTTCTACTGATATGGTCCTGCGGACTTAGGTCTTCCTACAGCATTTCACAGAGGCAGCCAATTGCTTCTCCGGTAAAATGCAGTTTGCACATGCACAGCTCTTCTGACAGCTGCTGGTATGACATTCGTTCTCTACACACTCTCTGGGGGGAGGCAGTAACGAGTTCAGTGCAGTCTCCGGCCATGGTGCCTGATGCACCGTGCCTCGTGCCTCTGATCCTCCTCCTCCTCGTCCATGATTATGCAAAATATAGGAAAGTCCAATGGGAAGGCCATTGCAATCCTTTGACCTTCTGAATGTGTTAAGAGGGGTGGGGATCCTAAATATATTGCCTTCAAATACTCATAGATTCTAGATGGCAGAACTGGCAAAACTGAAGTTCTGAGTAACAGAGAGACAGAAAGAAAAATCTGGGAGTGGGAATTAGTTCCAGAGGGGGAAGGAGGTGCTAAGTAATTCAAACCACGGGGCAACAGTAAATAAGTAAATCAATAATCAGAGTAATTAATTAGAGCTAAGGGGATAAAATTAAAATTAACTAAATAGAGGATATCAACATTAAAGGGATCTGAATTGCATTAAATAAAAATCTGGTATACATAATAATAAATAGGAGTTACGGGGATACTAGAATAAAAAAGTTAATAAACTAAAAACAAGACAAATTAGTTACAAATTAATCTGAAATCAAGCTAAATCCATCTACTAAATATAATCTAGATCTCAGGTAATTCTATTATATCTGGAATTAAATTACTACTAATAAATAAATAAATAAAAACTAGAAATGGCAGTGCAGGCTATGTGTCGGGATTGTGCTATGTGGGAGTTTGTGGACAGTGAGACTGTCCTGGATTGCCACATCTACAGGAAATGTTTCCGCCATGAGACACTCCAACTCAGAGTCATTGAGCTGGAGTGTGAGTTAGAGACACTCCGACACATAAGGGAGGGAAGGGATTTCTGGATAGTTTTCTCCAGCGTACAGTCACATCTCAGAGGAAAGCACAGATGCAGGAAGGGGAGAGTGTGACTGTCAGT